>NC_135788.1:34800000-35400000 GCF_051106095.1 Pogona vitticeps | reverse complement strand
GGATGCAGTGTAGATTAATATGTATTAAATGGAATGTGACCAATTTGTGAAGCATTTGGTTGGTATCTTAAGAAATTGAAGAGGAGTTCATTTTCCATGCAATCAGAACCAGCCTTAGGCTATACGCTATAGTAGTCAGTACAGATGCCATGGGCTACCTGTCTCAGTATGCTGAAGTATCCTGGAGTAATTCCTATTATATCTCAAATGCAATGATGTTATAAATTTACCTATGTGACAGGAATGTTTCCTGTCATTAGTCCAAACATGCATATACAGTTTATTAAAAGTAACATCTCATCCACTGTAAAATATTCAGAGAGAAAGGAAAACATATAAACTGCAGCATTCTACTTTTGAGTTTAAAAAAAACCTAGGGATTACAGTAATTAAATTATAAATTAAATTCACCAACTTTACCAGCATCTCACTCTTCTTGCTCCCAGATATGGGAGGTGGGGGTAAGCGATGGATGAATGAAGAACTAGAAGCAGAGTTTTCCATTATTTCAAGATTGATAAGCATGTACCAAATTATAGGAGTCTTACACATTTCTCTCGGATGATGTATATTTTCCCTCAACTTCTCAAATAAATTGTAGCAATGGTAAACAGTCTTCCCTTTAAAAAAAATACCTGTACTCAAACATTGTGTGTGTGTGTGTGTGTGTGTGTGTGTGTGTGTGTGTGTGTGTGTGTGTGTGTGTGTGTGTGTGTGTGTGTGTGTGTGTGTGTGTGTGTGTGTTTATATGTTGGATGGGAGCCAGCTAGGTAGCACAATGTGTTGTCACTGGCTGTGGAGTTAAAAGTTTGGAGTTTGATTTCTCACTGTGCTGCCTGATGGAAAGAACCAGCTTCTGGAGCCTTGGGCAAGCTGGACAGTTCTAGAGCACCCCCACAAAAAAGGAAGGGGAAACTACTTCTGAGTAGCTTTCCTGGAAATGTTGGCTGTAAGTTGGAGTTGACCATATGGCACATAATTAGTGAGCAGGACTTCAGCGATGGGATCTCCTAATAAACTGTCTTGAATGTCATACAGCTCTTCTAAGAGTGCTGATGAGGCCTAGGCCATTTCACATTGTAAAAAAAGTTTACATTTATCTTTATGTTTTAGGCTTTAGTTTATGAGAGGTGAGGCCTTGGCCAAATGACCCTGCTGCCCCCCACTTTTGTAGGGCCTGGTCATATCTTCCTACAGTTTTGGCCAGAATCTGCTGGCATACCTTCCTATTCACTATCAGTAGAGTTCCCCCTCTCCCTCTACAGTCCTCCGTAGTGCCAAAAACCTATTCCAGATATTTTCCCAGACTGCTGGAAAACGTTTTTAAGGGTGAACTGAGGACTGTAACAGAGATGGAAATAGCAAGTAAACCATTGTTTAGAAGTAAACCATTGAATCCTCATCAATAAGTGAATAACTGCTTCCACATCTACCTCTGTAATGGTAGGTAATGTAAGATCAGTTTGGTGCATACTGATGAAATATATGTGTTTATAAGCAATTTGCCTTTTTTAGAACCATAATTCTAGTGCTGGTTACATTTTAGATCTCCATTTTAAATGGTTTAAGATACTACTAATGTATGTAAAGTTCTACAGTACTTTTGTTTCAAATTCAGAGCAATCAAGTATTTGCTAATATTTTACTTTTGCTTCTCCCTGAAATAATTCTAAAAATAAATTTAGTGCTCCCCGTCTTTTTCATCACCATCATCACTGAAGATGAGTCTTCTATGATGCAAGCCACCATCTCTAAATAAGATACACTCAGAATTCAATTGCATTTATAACAAGATTGCTATGTATTTATTTATTTATTTAATTTATATGCCGCCCACTCTACCCAAAGGTCTCTGGGCGGCTTATGAATTATTCCTTTTAGAAAGGGGAGAAAACAGCAAAGGAAATATTTCTTCCCCCTACAGTAAAGACTTAAGTTAGACTTTAACATATGAAATTTTAAAAAACTCCAAGTTAGGGGGGAGGGTTTTTTAATGTAAACTGATTTTGTCAATAGCTTTCTGTAGAATAAGGAAACACTGATATAAAATATATTAACTGGGCCAATGGAAAAAAGGAGAGTCATAAAAGAAATTAAATATAATAATAAGAACTAGGTATTTTAAGCTGAAGTAATCATCATAATCAATATTCTAATTAAAGTTTCTCAGTAAGATCAATCAATTTATCCTTCAAAACCAAACAACAGTATACAAGACTGTAATTTTCTCTACAGTTTTATAGGACAGATGGGGCTAAACCCACTTGATAGTCCCAATTAGAGTAAACCCACTGCATCAATTGTTGGGTGGTGAGTCAATTATCCCCTAGAAGGGGATAATTGATTCACCAATTGAGGGGATAATTGAAATGGATAATTGACTCACTTCTAGGGGGTCCCCCCTAGAAGGGGATAATAGATCCATGTCAAGGGTTGGATGTTCTACTATCTCTTCCTTTATTTCAAACTAAGCATAGCTTTGTAACACCCTTGTAACAAACACCCTTGTCAAGGATATCAGCACAAGCTCACTCACCAGCCACCATCATTCTTCCAACTTTCTACAATGGCTTGTCCCACATTGACTGAAATGTTGAAATGTTTGCTCTGTATTGGAAAATTCTATTGCCAATTCCATCACTAATCTATGTCAAAATTAGCCATACAAATTTAAGACTCTGAAATAGAGTGTTTGCCAATAGCCATATGAAAATGCTCACCCTATCTCCAGGCAAAGAAATTAGGGGAACCATGTTACTGAATTTCTCCTGGGAGGAGAGAAACTCTGTAATCAGGATTCCCTAACTGCTCCTATCCATCCAGGACCTGATGTTCGTAGGGTCACTTGTGGTTCTTATGCTGCGGAACATAACCTGGATAGAATAGTTTTAATTTAGCAATAAAACTGATGATTTTCCACAGCGCAACAATTAAGCACTGCCAGGAAATAAAGGGGGGGGGTGTACAGATTTCCAAGAAGAAGAAGAGAGATAGGAAAAAAGAAGCATAGGATGGGTTGCCGTAAGTCAGAACTGACTTGACAGCACATGGATTCATGGATTATTATATTATATATGTATGTTGAAGCACAAAACCTGCCACTATTAGTAGGAAAGACAGGATCGAAGCTGTTGATGGGTCAAACCCAGAGTTCTGCCCTTCCTTCTTCTTTTTTTAAACCAGATTTGGACTAGGCTGCCCTTGAAATATAGGCTGCCCTCAAAGGAGGATTCCTCCGTCTTTTGTAAATAGAAGCCCATACTCTCCAGTGCAGCCTCCCCCCCTTACTCTATCCGGCTTATGTTTCACAGCAATCCATGGTCTTATTAGAGCAGCACACCTGCAAACCCTGCTTTCCACCCCATAACCCCTATCTGGGAGGATACGCTGCACTAATTAAGAAAACGACCTGAGGGCAAGTATCCTCCCTATCAAACTTGTCCATGTCCTTCAGCCTTCTGAGGTTAAAACAAGGAGTGGGGGAGCAGGGGGGGGCAGGAAAGAAGCATTACATTCAGTTATATTGGCAAACATCCATTTTAAGCGTATGTTCAGTGTCATTTGGGGACCTTTAATAGGCCCAACAACAAGATGTTCTGTAACAGTTACATCCACTTCTTTGAAAAAAATGACAGGAGAGAACAACGAAAGGTTCATTTTTCTAGGAACAATAACATTGCATTTATGTGGGCTGGTACAGATTAAAATAACACCGAAGACATTCTTTGGCCTGAAACTTCAGTGCTACTGCCAAATTAATAAAGCAAAGTTCTCCCACTGGGTCAGAAATCCTCATTTCTAGTGGATGGGCAAAGTCCCAGTCAATAACAAACTAGTGTAATTATGAGTGTATGAGAGTTAATGGGGAGCAAGGTGAGCCACAGACAGCAGATCCATGATGTGGAATACCAAGGGAGCAATTTTGGAGAGGGTGGGTGCTTGAGTCAAGTAACCTCGCTGGATCCCCCTCCCTGAGTAGGTGTTTGGGAAGACAATCTACTCACCAGGTCCCTTCTGAACCAGCCCTGCTTCAAATATAATGCTATCATTTCCAAGACAGTGATGACACAAATGCCTGCAAATACCTGGAATATTAGGAGAGTGCATGTTTAGACATGGAGATCTAAAACACAGGGGGGCAAAGTAAAATTCACTGAGCAGCCTTCGAAGCTTTGCCTGCTTTGCCCCCACTAGCCATCAGCTGGGCATCAGGTAACAGACCTTTTGGGACTGTTCTTACCAAGAAGGAATGATCTCACTTGGGATCACTGCAGGAACAGACACTTTGATTTAAATATACAGTAATCTCATGCACAAGCAAGTTTGGTTGGATTGAACAATGATGTTTGAAGTTGTCAGCTTAGCGCCGTGAAAATATGCAGAGTTAATTGATTGAAGACACAGACATGCTCTTCTTCTATAGCAAGACACGTGTATTATACAAAATATACAAATATACAAACTGCCAGCACTTCGGCGTAGCAGGCAATCATCAGACAAACTGGCATAGAGGGTAGCAGCAAGTGATAGAAGGAGAAGAAACATTCATGTTCATACAGTTCACTTATATACATTTACACGGCTTCTTCTGTCCAATCACAGGACACATTACATCATCTTCTCCATGTGGGTGTCACCTCTTCTCCAGGCATTGCATCATCCTTTCCTCTGTCACAGTGACTCAGCAGTCGCACAGCTGTTCATTATGGCAGTTCATTAATGTCACATTTAATCCAGGTTCAGGCCTACAAAATTACAATATCCTGACAGAAGTCACATAGCGTGAGAGCATTGCACAGGAGAGAGAGAAAAGAAAATATGTAGATGCAGTGGTAGATGCTTTTGCCACTTCTTCCAGGGTAGATCCAATTAACAGGCCTGGTTACAAATATAGGTTGATGAAATGGTTGAAATAGATTGAATTCAGTAGATGCTTGGATCTTCTCCCCTACCTCCTTTTAAAGAATGAGATGACAAGCTGGATAGCTCAGTGGGTTGCCCATGGAGCCAAAGGTTGGGAGTTTGATTCGCCGCTGTGCCTAGTTGACAAGGGACTGGACTAGATGATCCATAGGTTCCCTTCCAATGCTGCAGTTCTCAGATTATTATTATGCATATATTTGAGTATCTCAAATGACCTTCTATAGCTCTCATTTTGGGCATCCTCTGGGCAACGGCAATTAATCCCTGTCAGCTAATCCTTGTACTGCAGAAGCACCACTGGATTACTTTTGACATGCATAAGAAAGAAGAATAAGATGTTTTTCACTATAGTCTTGTGTATTGCCAAACATTGTTTTTCACTGGCAAAATCCTGATCTCAGCCCAATCAACTTTTTCCAGGATCAGAACCTTTCATATCAACATTTCAAATACTAAAGCCTAACCATTGTGGATTAGTTGACAGATTTTTTGCATTTGCCAATTGCCTATTGCTAGGAAGTTTTGTAATCAACATTTTGAAAGTTCAATACAAGTGGTAATAATGCCATTGTTATCTTTTGAATCCCATTTCCCTTGATTTCTCTCCCCCACCCCATTTACATTGTAAACCTGTGGCCTCAGTATTGCACCCCATGTGGCTGAGAAATTGGATTGTATTCCATGAAAACTCATATGGACATAAATCTGTTTGTCTGATAGGTGCCACAAATATCTTCCCATTTTGTTGTTGTTGTTGTTGTTGTTGTTGTTGTTGTTGTTGTTGTTGTTGTTGTTGTTGCTGCTGCTGCTGCTGCTGCTGCTGCTGCTGCTGGTGGTGGTGGTGGTGCTACTGCTGCTGTTATTGTTGTTATATTTGGAATAGACAACCCTTAGAACCTAGAATCACAGAATAATTGAGTTGGAAGGGGCATATAAGGCCATCAAATCCAACTCCCTGCTCAGTGCAAGAATCCAAATCAAAGTCAATCTGACAAACAGGTTGTCTGACTTTCTCTTGAATGCCTGCAGCATTGGAACAGTCACCATCTCCTGAGGAACATATTGCAGATATTTAATTTTCCTATGATCTTTAGACTGAGAGAATATTTAAGTCCAGGCTTTCCAAGAGAGCCAGGGTAGTGTAATGGTGAAAATTTTGGACTGGAATCAAGAACATGCAGGTTTAGGTCCCTGCTAAGATCTGAAACTTGTGCAATTATCATGGCCAGTCATCTTTCTCCACATACCTATCTTACAGGGTAGTTGAGAAGATAAAATTGGGGGAGGGGAGAATAATTATATACACCATCTCAGATTTATTGGAGAAAAGCAAGGTTATAACTGGAACTAGTAAACAGTAACATTGAATTCCAACTGGCCAAATATGTACATCTGTATATCTTCAATGGCAGGCTAGTATCAGATATCTTCTTGCAGCAAATTCCAAAAATAACATCCTATTCTTGTACGAAACAATAGCAATCTAACATTTTTAAATAAGGGAGAAGAGTAAAACATGATGCTCCTTAACCTTTTCCAACCAACTGAAGATGTACAAATCAGACAAGGAACAACACCATGTCTCCCACTGATGGTCTTTAAAGAGGGCTGTTGAAGGGTGAACTTTGAAATAATTTGTGCTTAGAAAAAGAACACAAGCCAGTCCTTTAAAGCTGTGCATGAAAAATGATGAAAGTTGCTTTGAAGTGAAGCTGAAGGATTCTAGTGCTTTCAGCAGCTTCCTCTTAGAAGGCCTTGAAATTCAATCTCTAGCAAAAGGTATTGAAAGAAAACAGTGGGGTGGAGGATTACTAAAGTGGAAACAAAATGCAACAGTCCAAATGAGGCAAGTGTGATAGAACAGGAGCAAATTAAGGGGAGATCCTAATTTCCCCTGTTGTGTTCCATTTCTGTTTCATGGCCTAGTTCACTGCACCCCTGTCCTTTTGATTTAACAGGGACAATTTCTAAAATTTATTCCAGAATTTGTTCCTACACACTTTGCCACATATTTCAGTTCTTGGGTATCCCCCCCTTGCATTTTACATATATGTGTGGAAACTGACATAGACACTTTTTTGTGTCTTAGATACATGCAAGGGAGGGAGGGAGGGAGGGAGGGAAGGAAAAGGGAAGGGAAAGGAAAGGAAAGGAGTAACAGTTGTGGATAGAGCAGACTTCCTTTTGGCAGTTTTTCAGAAACATGTGCCAGTTCCTGGGTACATCTGTTGCCTGAACATAAGGGAAAATGCAAGAAAAGAGGGAAAGACAAGTAAAATTTAAATGCTATGGCAGATTGCAGCAATAGAATAGTCTATGTAAAGTTCAAAGATGAAAAATGAATGCTCAGCAGTTTGGGAAAGGTGCCACCTGGCCAACCCAAACAGTTGATTAATAATTAATTATGGTTGTCAAGTTGATCCTGTCTTCATAATCATCACTAAGATAATCATTGTCATCTTAGTGCTGGAAGGGACACAGTAGATCATCCAGTCCCTGTCAAGGAGGCAGAGGAAGCACAATAAAGACACAAACTCACAGGCTCTTGCTCTCCAACTCGGTGTCCCAGCCAAGTGAACTTTTCTACCCAAAGTTAAGTAAGGCTTCCAAAAGTCCAAGGCAAAATGCCACTGATGAGGATCTTAAAAACATCTCGAACCATAATGACAATGATATTGTGGATTGGAAGCACAGGTATAGTCGTACCAACTATTTTTTCACTGCTGAATAGAGATGGGGATGACTCACCATTTTGGTGAGTTGTCCTGCTTCGTGTGTCATCAAAAGTTGACGGTGCACGGAGCATGAAGTTGCCATAGACAGACAAATAATGAATTTATTTGTTGATTTGTGGGGGTTACTAAAAAACCCACCCCCCTGCTCTCCATCTTTGCAAAGGGCAGCCAGTCTCCCTTTCTATGGCTGTGGAGGCCTGATGGAGACCTTGGCAACAGTAGCGACGATGACGGTAAGGGGGTGTTGGCGGGGGTGGGGGTGAGGTCTAAGGTAGAGAGAGGAAGGGGGTAGACTGTGGGGGTGGGTGGCTGTGGGGGTAGAATGAAAAAGCCATAAGATGGCTTTTTTCATATGGGGATGAAAAAAAATGGGGAAATATTCTTCAAGCCATATTCATTGGGACTTAAAGTTTGATGAATACTGATTGATGAATATATGACGAATCAGCTATATTCATCAAAAAAACCTGATCCGTTCTTATATTCGTCCCCGTCTCTACTGCTAAATAATGAAATTAAAGTGGAGTCACACAATTACTTCATTTGGTTTACATTTCAAATCAGTATTTCTCAAAATGAGCAAACTTCTTCATAATTAAGAAGGAAAGAACTTGAGGTTTCTTTTTAAACCAAACGCTAGCAAGCAAACCTACCAGATTTTTCTCTCACTCCTAATACTGAGAAGGTGGGTTAATAGAAAACGAGGAATGATATTTTTGTACTTAATGGACTTCCACCTCTGTATGTCAGCAAGAACCTCCACCCCTGAGCCAAAATATGAGAATGCATGCCCCAAAGCAGCAGGAGGCAGAACAGCCCCTCTGCCTCTGTATGATTCCTGGACATTCCTCCAGTGAGCAGGAACATTAGTGCCTCACTGAATTCTGGGAATCATAAGGTTCCATAGGACTTGCAATGATGACTGGGAGAACGAGTTTCGACAGAGGTTGCCTGCATATATCTATTCTCATAAAACACCCACATGATCACTTTTATGGCAGTATTCCTG
The DNA here is from genome assembly GCF_051106095.1 of Pogona vitticeps. Lineage (NCBI taxonomy): Eukaryota > Metazoa > Chordata > Lepidosauria > Squamata > Agamidae > Pogona > Pogona vitticeps. The sequence goes on along the minus strand of NC_135788.1, from coordinate 35,391,333 downwards.
TTCATAGTTAATGGTTTTCATTTTTTAAAAATTAAATGTACACCTCTCTACTATACACACGGAGCTCCAAACCACTAAGAACCATGAAATACAGGCTAAAAGAGATGAATAGATCAGGCGCAAGGAACCAAGATGTGTGTGGATTAAGGTATGAGAATTCAACTGTTTCTTGGTTAGAGATCACAGCGATATTTTTTGTGCCTCTGTGTTGCAGAGACATGGTAAGGATATCAGAAACTACACAAACTGAATATTAAACAAATGCACTGTTATGCCCTATTTCAAAATACACAGTATCCCTAAAAAGGGTATGATAATGCAATTGATGTGAAAGCTGACAAGCATAATGGCAATGTTTTATGCTAATTTCTTTCTTTCTTTCTTTCTTTCTTTCTTTCTTTCTTTCTTTCTTTCTTTCTTTCTTTCTTTCTTTCTTTCTTCACTTTTCTAAATACAGCACACACACACACATTTGCAACTTAAAATGTAATGGTTGGAGTCACAATTCCCCCCCCCCCCCCGCTTCTGGCACACTTGCTCCCATGAGAGGGAACTCTGCATGCATTGCCTTCAGCCATTACAAATCTCTGCCTATGTCCTGTAGATCAGCGGTTCTTAATCTCTGGTGTGTAAACTATGGTCCACAAGGATACTGCAGGTTGTCCATCTGGGACTGCACTTAACAACTGATGAAGCTCTAATATACATGCTGTGTGTGTTTGTTTGTGACATAGATGAGCCAACTGCAGAGAGATAAAGCAAGGAAATGTTTACAATAGTGAATATTTTCTTCTTACTTCCTATACAGTACTATGACAAAGTGCAAGTTATATCACTATACCAGCCTGAACACATCAAACATTTGATTTTGGAAGCTAAGCAAGCTCAGGTTTCATTAGTATTCTGACAGAAGATCATCAAGTAATATCTAGTTTTCACATTGAGCTGAAAAACAGTCATGCTTGAAACTCTGGAGAGATCCTGCCAATTAGAGCTGATCATACTGGGCCATGTAGGACAATGGTTTGAGCTGTATACATCAAGGCAATATCCTGTGTTCCTGTGCTTCTGTTAGTCCTCTGACTCCCATCAGCTGTAGATGATTTAGTAAGGTTTAAAATGTATCAGTTTAGCCACAACTAACGCTAGATTTATGCCATTATAACAAATTTGTACAGCAGTGAGATTAAATTAGATCCCTGCCCTTAAGGTTCTAGCATCTTGGTCTATTTCACTTTTCAATCGAGAAAAAGATTCTAGCTTTTGCCAAAATGTATAAAGAAGAAAGCTGAAAGAAATGCAAATGACAATGTTTTTGGTGACATTATATCAATGTACTGTATGGAGTAAATTATATCCAAAGCAGTTCACAGTTTGCTGCATTGTAAATTAAAATGATCAATGTATAGCTCTTTTTGAACTCAAGGTGGCTTAAAAAACATTACACACAGGTTGTGATCAGAACAGCGCTCCCCTCGCCTTTTTGGTGTGATTTCCCTCCCTTCTTAGTCTGTGAACTGTCCCACAAACACAACTTCAAAACAGAAAAACAATTTTCACATTACAAACAGTTTGAAAATGTCAACCCATGAGAGCATTCACTCAATTGTTTTTTTTCAGCAACTGTGTCTTCAGCCAAATCCTTAAAATAGAACTAAGGAGTCCTCACACACTTGATCAAGAAGAGCATTCTGCAAGATAGAAAAGGTTGTATTCCCTAAAGTTGCCAGGATAGGAATATCGCATTCCCTGAGATTTCAGGGCCAGAATTTGAGACCAAAGTTCAGGGCTTGTGATGTCACAGGGGTAGGCCTCAGGTAGTAAGTGGAGCACCATGTGGGGAGGAAATAGTAGAGGGAGGAGGTCCATAAGGTTTTTAAAACCAAAACTGTTTTGAGTGAAATAGTAGGTGGCTGGAGTGAAAATCTTATAGTTTTTATGTCTCATATCAGCATGAATCCAACTAATTATTGGATTCATTGATATGTGAAATTGCACAAGTCCAGGTCACAAACTGACATTAATTAATGATTTGCTGGTTGCATTCCTGGCCACATGCCTAATCACATAAGGAATTGTTGCCAGTCACAGTAAGAACAACGGTGAGACATGTTTATCCCACTGGATGTTTTGGTCCACAATTTCCATCAATCCAAGCCAACAGAGTGAATGATGAAAATGATAGGAGTTGTCATCCAGAACATCTAGTCAGAATTGTATTGCTGTACATGGTCATGTAAGAGCACAAGGCAAGTTGCCTGTCTTCTGAGCTGTCATGTCACATGCTCAACCTTCCTCAGATTGGTCAACTGATGGCACAGTCACTCACATGACCAGGCATGCAACTGGAAGCCTCGGAAATAAGGAAATTGCTTCCGTGATTGTCTTCAATGCAGTTTCCTTCAACTGGATTTTGGTCCTACAGAGCCCAGACATCTGATTCTCTGTTCCAGATTCTTTATCACTCTCATCCATGGTCAGATATAATAATAAGTTCTGGCAATGCTGGTGAAATACCATTAGTGTGGCTTGTTTTAATAATTGTGAACTGCCTTGAGTCACCCAGAGAAAGGTGGTTGAGAAATAAAACAAACAAATAAAAAGAATTTAAAACACTGTGTTTGAGATTCACAAAACCCTGACATTAATTGGGTTTAGATGTTTGGTCCAAAACAATTGTTTAGGAAGGTCATCAACTGGGGGAAAAGTTTTTCTCTTTCTCTCCTTTGTGTATTTTACTTGTCTTTTCTTTCTTTTTTGTATCCATTTGGTTTTCTCAGTTTTATGAGTTGCAAATTTTTCAGATTTTTTAAATTTTATTTCATACAGTTGGTATGCTTTGATTGTGTCTTCATGCAGCTTATGGGTTTAGTTTTATTCTGTGTATGTGTTTTACTCTTCAAAGCCTATTTGTGGAGAATTAGGATGTATAAAAACTTAAAATTGTGTTGGTTCATTGTTGTTGTTAATAGCACTCATCATCATCATCATTGCCATCATCAATGGACTAATAGTCTGACTCAGTCAGTAAATAACCATTTCTAATTTGCATGCATTACATGCCAAGAAAAAAACACAAGCATTCCAGTTTTACAAACCAAACACCCAAGTCTATTTACCATGATCATTTTTTAAATAACAAGTATTAAAGTTCAGAATCCTTATCTGACTAGGCTAGCTAGGCTGCCGATTAGTGTTAATTGTGTAGGCATTGTGTGCATCTTGTTTGTGATGTCTTTCAGTCACTGGGGCCTTGGCCATCACTCATGTCACACATTGCAGGCCACCCAACAGCTGTTAGATGACCTAGAGATGAAAGGCTTCTCTCCTGTAACCAATCCCCTGAGTTACACCGTCACCATCTTCTGAATTACTCTATAAATCCTGATAAGGGCGGAACACATTGCAAACCAGTGTGACAGACTCTCTGGCTGCCTCTGGAGAGCTGCCACTGGGATGTGATATCTCAGCTGGTGCTGTGGAAATCTATGATATGGTAGCTGCCTATGCCCTCAAAATGAAGCAAGGGACACATCTCTGGGGACCCGGAAAGCAGCACATGCCTGCTCTTGCAGACATTTGCATTTGCTAGTGTAAGCCAGACAGATGGTTGCCTTGGCCAGTGACAATGAGGGAGAAAATGAGGAAAGCACATTTGAAATAGATTTCTCTGCTGTTTGTGTACAGATCATGGCTATAGTGATTCCACATGCAAGTCTCAGCCAGTAGCGTATTGGCAAATTTGGAAGGAAAAAGTACTGCTGGATTGCTTCCGATGAGAATGAAAAATATAGTGTGCATGTTTTTATGTATGCACAAATCCCTACACAAATGGACATACTTTTTGTTTTCTCTGGACCGTATTATGACTATTACATTGGAAATGCACATACGCAGAACAGCAATACATGGTGTAACAGCAGCAATTTATATTTTTTTTTACCCAGATGGTGGCAATTAGTGGTCAGGGGGGCGAAAAGGCTCCTAGAACACAGGGGTGCTTACTTTTCATTGCACAGCTTCTCTTCTTAAAATACATTTAATTTTAACAAAAGTCCTTGGCCAGCAGAAATGTAGTTTCTTTATGCATTAAAACTGAGAAAAAGGTACATTTGAAATCAAGCCCTATGAGGAAAGATTGAAAGATCTGGACATGTTTAGCCTTGAGAAATGAAGACTTGAGGGGAGATCTGATAGCATTTTTTAAATACTTGAAAGGTATATACAGCAGGGGCAAGATCTGTTCTTGACCATCCCAGAGTACAGGGCATGCAATAATGGGCTCTAGCTACAGGAATCCAGATTTAGGCTGAATATTAAGATAAACCTCTTAACTGTTAGAGCAGTACAACAATGGAACCAATTACCTCGGGAGGTGATGAGTGGTCCAATGCTGGAGGCATTCAAGACAACCATCTGTCAGATATGCTTTGACTTGGATTCAGGTTGGACTTGATGGTTTTATAAGCCCCTTCCAACTCAATTACTCTATGATTCTATGATTCTAAACATGTGAATAATCTGTCAAACAACTGTTACCACTTTAAAAGCTAGAGTGAAGGAGAAACTCTTCAAAGGAAAGATGTAATTAATCTCTGCTTGATTTTTTTAAGGGGTTCCGATGAATGTACAAAACCAGATAGAATCAGAAATATTTGTGTGATTCTGGAATGGCTACACAATGCGGCAAGAAGCCATGCTTCAACCTCAGGATGGAACCAGGCCAAAAAGCATCCTTCGTATCCTATTTGTCATCTATAGCAGTGGTTCTTAACCTTTGTTACTCAGATGCTTTTGAACTGCAACTCCCAGAAACCCCAGTCAGCACAGCTGGTGGTGAAGGCTTCTGGGAGCTGCAGTCCAAAACTCCTAAGTAACCCAAGGTTAAGAACCAGTGATCTATAGCATTAAAAAGATGGTCAGTGATTTGAACTGAGGAAAAGAGAAATGAAATGTAACGTAATATAGTAGATTGAGGTACAGATACTAAAAGAAGAAACAAGAGACAACTGAACACCCCCACCCCCATGAAACCCCAAATCACCCTAGACACTCAGGTGGACCAGGGAGGAGGGATATTCTCCCTCAGGCAGTCTGGACTGGTTGATTGCAATCTGGCCTGTTTGTGGGGCTTAAAACAGGAAAACCCCTGTCTAAGCTGCCAGTTGGTTTTTGGGCCTTGTCCTATCCACCTTCCCTTTGTTCATTTGGTGTTTGGTTAGAATGTAGAAGGAATTATGTGTACAGTATTCTGTCAGTTGAATACTTTCAGCTCTCTGTGGCAGTTGAAAGTATGAGGATGGACCAGGTTAGATGGGGGTCGGGTCAGGGAGCTGCTTGACTTTCCTTTAAAGGGGTGTGGCAAAGAGACATTAGGGGCTCGGCTAGGGAGAATGTGACCTCTCTGCTCTAGGGGTGCTGGAAGGGGCTCATGTGATTAATCTCAATTTTTTTCAGTTACCTTGGTAACATCAGTTGGCAGACACATTGGCTGATGTTGATCCATCCTCCATCCTAGTGGCAGTATTATTGGCAGCTGTAGCCAATAAAGTTGTGGCCTGTTTTACTTCCAGTGCTTCTGTGTTTGCACGATTATTTCATACCGGCCTGGGGCTGCGGCTTGCCGACTTGGATCATACACATCAAATCTCCTGTTTGTAGAGCAAGTGCAACCTAACAGATATTATGTGAAGGATTTACTCTCCTTGATTAATGGGAAACTTGTGTCACTGGCTCATGTACATAGTAATAGATTCCACTGTTTGGAGTGGCTTGTCCTCCTTATATTCATGAGCAGATAATACCTACTCTATTTTGGAAACAGCAGGTTCAAGAAGATGCCATTATCTTATGGCAGTTTACCATTTCTCTGGCTAATTTTGTTCAAATACTTTATTCAAAAATACTTACCTCTGTTTTCTATTCTATGTGAAATACTGAACCAGTACATTTAATAATTTTAGAAATATTTAGGTATAGTTTTTCTCTAACTGCTTGTAACCTTATTACAGTGTAATAACAGGTTCTGTTATGTATATATATGGCTTCCCTTTTAGGGATAGGCAAAAAATATCAGTTTTGCTTTCTAAAATTCTTTCCATCCTAAATTCGGACATCTGCAAATTTTCACAAATACTGATTAAAAAATGAAAAATTTTCTCCATTTTCACTGGCCAAATTAAATAGGTACAGCTTCCCTCAACAGAGAAATCTATCTATCACATACTTCTTCCTTTTTTCCTGCTACCTACAGCTATTCCTAGAATTATTGTCTTTTCCAGTGAGTCTTCAGTTCTCATGAGATGTACAAAGCATGACAGCCACCCTAATTCAGTATTAATTAAAAATCCTAGTTTACCAGTAATGTGGCTGAAGACAGAGGGATTCAAACCTCAAACATTAAGAACTAAATTGCCTGCTTTGAAAGGCAAAGCCTGTCTATTTCATTTTCTCCTAGATTCAGTTTTTGAAAATCTCAACTACATTCCATCCTGAATGGAGCTTAGAAACATTATTGCTGTTGTTGTTCTTGATAATGATAGTGAAGTGATGCATTTGGACTATAACCTCAGAATCCCCAGCTAGCAGTCCAAAAAACTAGTGTCCCCAAGCTCTTTATCCTGGATATGAAGCAGTATGCAAACCTTGGCAAATTCTTATAAAAATGACATGAAGTAAAATTCTCACCATTCCAATCTCCATTAGGTAAACATTTTGGTTGATCAAACAGTTAACTGAGACAATAATAATATACAGAATGCAGTATGTCTGTGCTTAAGCATATATGTCTGGCTTTGGATTAATGATATGGTGGCAATTTTTTTTTTAAAAAGTGCATTTTAACTCAGAATGAAGAGGGGAGAAATGAACCACTGAATCTCTGAACAAGATGATGGGGGAATAATGGGAATAAATACAGTAAGGCATACTATGTGCAGCTTTCTGAGGACCGGATCTTTGTGAATGTAGTTTTTCTTGCAAGTTTCTTTTTAACAATTCAAAAGCTATGTGATAGCTCCACCATTTGACATTTTTGAAAACTGTGACTGCTTTATTTTTTGACAGAAGAAAATGTTTCTGAAACACAAAGACAATGAGATGCCACAAATTAAATAAAGATTTAATACAAAGAATGCCTATTTACTAATCAGACCGTACCCCTATCTTATGATAACACAAAATAGCTTTTTCAGCCATTTATTCTTGAGATTCAATTTAGCTGCTGTTAAAAATAGCATGCAGTAGTACTGAAACTGGCAGGCCAGTTTTAAAAAACATGATTGCTTACACACTCATTTAAATATAATGCTCAATTGTTTCTCTGAACCAAGTTTGAAAATAAGACTTTTATACAATTTTCATATCTAAAACCAAGGCATCAGATGCTGACATTTCACCAAGTACAACATTTTTACAAAATGACATTTTGGCTCCCTAGCTTTGCCTCAGATTGTGAAGGGCTGCTTGGAAATGAGTTCATTCAAGCTGCATCTGTAAGTCATTTTGGTAACAACAGTTTTGGTAACTATGAAATCATATACCTTTGGACAGAAAGGACACTTGGATTAGGGTGGGAACAATATTTTTGACTAAACCTTAGCCCCATATGCAATTGTCAGGACAAACAGGAACAGATGCAAAATATATGTATTATATATACTGTACATACTGTATATATATATATTAGAAAAGATCATAAAGTTCAAGGATGTGTCATTGGAAACCAAGGCCAAGATCATTCACATTTTTGTATTTTTGATCTCCATATATGGGTGTGAAAGCTGGACAGTCAAGAAACCTGACAGAAAAAAAATGATTCTGTTGAAATGTGGTACTGGATGAGTATTTTGTGGATCCCCTAGTTTTCCCGAAAGTTGAACAAGAGGGTCCTAGATCACATCAAGCCTGAACTATCTCTGGAGGCAAAAATGTTGAAACTAAGGTAATCCTGCTTTGGTATATTATGAGAAGTCAAGATTCTCTGGAAAACACAATAATAGTGGGAAAGGTAAAAGGCAGTAGGAAAAGAACACAAAATATGAGAAGGACTGATTCCTTCAACAGGCTTGAGTTTACAAGAGATGAACAGGGCAGGACATTTTGGAGATTGCTGAATCATAGGGTCATTGCCAGTCAGTGATAAGCCCAATGGCCCAAATGCATTCTATAAAATAGCTTCGTATATTCCTTTCGTAGTCAGAAAGGTGGCGGAACCGGTGCAGAATAACAGGTGGTAAAGAATGTTTAAGTCTTCATTTTATTTCCTGGCTGCCTCCTCCCTATTCCATCATTTTTAAATATCAGCCCAACATTGCTGCCAAGGGATAGCCACTTGCATTGGATTATGGTTAATATTGCTTTCATGAGAGGTAGAGGTAAGACCTTGGGACTAGCAGGCATCTTCACTGTATTGTCATCCTCTGTGCTACATTGTTATGTGCACATAATATCATGGAGCTTACCCTCAGAATGCTTGTAAAAACCTAGGTCATTGAAATAGTAGTGCTCATTTGCTATGCTCCATTTAGCACTAATAATCAGAAACTGTTGAAGAGGGATACTTTTACACGGCACATAAACCTTTCTCCCCCAGCAACAATAATTTTCTAGAAAATAGCCGTGTGTGTGTGTGTGTGTGTGTGTGTGTGTGTGTGTGTGTGTGTGTGTGTGTGAGAGAGAGAGAGAGAGAGAGTTCTTGAACATAGTATCCTTTCTCAAAATACTTTTTAAACCTAACTTTGCATACATATTTATTTATTTTCTAATTAAGGCTTACGGATCTGTAGGAGAAGGACTATGTCCTATTAATGTCCTACTTGACTGGTGAAAGGAGTGCTACCCAGAGAGTTCTCTCTTTGGCATCTTCTCCACAGCTTGGGGAGGGGGGGAATCACTTTTTGGATAATAACCCCAACAATCACCAACCAATGTTATTGTGTTGGCCGGACGATTTTGGGAATTAAAATTCCCAAATGCAATTGCTCCAACATCTGGTTACAAACAAGGGATTTTGCAATATGGGGAGACTCTTGATTGAGCCTGGAACTATCTGAATGCAGAACATCTCTACCATTCATCTATTGATCTTTCATATTTATTTTCTAATGGCCATATTCCTCTTCTTATTAGTGCAGTGTGAACTCTTTTCTTCTGGGTTTAAACTGGTTAAGGTAAAACCCTGAAAATAATATAGTCCAAAAAGTAACATTTTTAAGCTCTGTTGTAGGGTGCCAGGGGCTTCATTCCAATTGTTCTTGTTGTCAGGGCCAAATGCATTATTCTCCACACCCACCTTACCCAACATGCCCCTCAGTCATTGGCCTGAATCACCACTCTGATCAAAGCAATTCTAGTGAGAAGATCGAGTACTATCCTAGTGCCCAACCCGTTTGTCATATTGCCACATCATCACTGTATCACTGAATCTGCCTGTGAAACATCTTCTTTACCTTCCCTAGAATGCCTGCCCTTGACAAAGGGCACTGTGCTTCTCCAACTCAGCTGTGTTTCTGCTCCTTCACTGTCGTCCCTAACAATACAAGTTACGCCACATAAGGACAAATCAATGCATGCAAATAGAGCAATTCTGGGATATTAATAATTTAAAATTTGAAAATGTGATTGTTTCTCTAATGCTTGCTTCAAGTAATTAGGAAGAATGAGATTCTGGGTGTGCCAAAACACCAAATAGTATGCTAAGATTATCATCTGTGTAACTAAATCGTGTAGACAATGTAAGCAAGACTTGTGTCCTCTAACTGCCAGGAACTCTCCAACAGGATATGCATGCACTTGTCACATCCTCTCTTCCCACAATACATAACCCCTTATTAGTTTAGCAGCCTTCTGCAAAGTGTTGATGAATTTGCCATAAGCATTTTCGATAGGTGACAAAAATGTCCCCCCACCCTCGCACCCCATTTCATCTCAGCACTAATTTGAAATGCCAAGTTGACAATTGAGGGGCTAAAGCAGGATTGGTAGGTTGCCAAGAACAGCATGAAACAGATTTTGGAAACTAGTTTCCAGCTGTGCATAAATAATGCACAGCCCTCAGTCAAGAAGCAAAATGGCCTAGTACGTTGGCAGGCTCCTCTGCTTTGCAGTGCTTCATCATTCCCATTGTCAAACATTGATGTAAAGGTTCTAGTTTATTACACTGATTTCAACATGCACACAGCTTATTGGGCCTAACACTGAAAGCGATGATGGCTGGCTTGGGAAACTCCCCAATGAATTGATAGGCAATGAACGTTCTTCCTCTCCGAACAGAAACCTCAGGGTTTTGCAAAGCAGGCCATATGTTTGTCAGTTTGCCAATGAATCAAGATGTTTCTGCAGGCTTCCCAGTTTCAATAATTAATGGTAATGCAAAACTTATCACATGGTGCAGGGGCTGGCAATAGTACTCTAAGAATGTCTACCCCTGCTCAGATGCACTGTTACATATGAAGTGAGAGAATGAAAATGCTTAATGATTGCAACAATAGATTCCATCCAGTGCCCTGCAGTTAGATGGTTGGTCCCTATCTAGATTAAGACAGATCTTGGTGGCTTGTGTCTGGTGAATGCATTCACAAAGTGACAGGAACAAAATAATGAGCAAGCAAATAATAGATTTTATTTATGCAGCTGTAATTACTGTGATCTTCCCAATATATTCTGGCTTTTGATAATATGTATTTTAGAGATGGTATGCATGTCACCATGGTTGAGATCTAGGAGTTAGGAAACTCATATATTAACAGTGATATAGATTTGTAAAGTGAGGGGTAGATCATCTGTCTGTGCTTCTGCATAACATCTAAAAATGCTTATCCAGTAAGCACTTAAGGCCACCTGCCATCGGTTAACTTCAAGCTAGATGCTGATCTGCTTGCGAGTGAACATGAATGACAAGCGAAGTGGAAAGAAACATACAGTACATCTACCCAGTTAAATATAGATTGACAATCAAGGCTGCCAAGCAATAAAAGTTATCTCAGGAAGCTGCAGGTATAAACGGTTCCCTTTGAGAACTGACTATTACAAAAGTTGCTATAATGTAGTTCTCAAATAATCCTTGTCCCCTTTTGCACCTTAGAACATATAGAGGGACACATGGGACCTTAATCTTAGCTGCATCTTTACATGTCTCCAGAGGCAAATCCTCAATAAATTAATCATAGGGATGGTTAGGTACCACTGCCCACAGAATATAGAAGAGTAGGGTTCTTTAGTTCGCCTGCCCAAGAAGATCAAGACAGGGATAAGGGATGAAATAATGGTATTGTGAATTACTTAAAATGAAACTGTAGTAGCCTTCTTAATCAAACAATCTGATGTATCAGCAAAATAAACAGACATATTATCCCTTCTGATCTTTGTTGGAAACACTGCGCCAATCATGGAATAGCCCAGCCAGAACTTCCTTGTCTCCCTGCACTGCTGTCCACTCCAGCGAGAAGGCGTGATGACAAGTCTCCCTGCTCAGTTGCTGTGTGGTCAGCAGCTCAGGGAGGCAAGGAGGCGCCTGCCAGGCTACTTCTATGATTGGTGCAATGTTTCCTACAACTGCTGTGCATGCCATGTGAAGCCTGGTGAGTGGACCAGGCTAGTGGGGGGGGGGGGTTGGAGGGTAGAAAGGGCCCAGCCACCTGTGGTGATGATATTCATATTCATCTCTCCAGGGAGACGAATATGAATATCTCATCTCTATGTTTGACATTACAATTTACTCTCTAACCTCTGTGATGCTATTACTATGTCTGCATATTTGCTCACCCTCCTGTTTGTCATTTACAGATTTGTACAGAAGCAGATATTTCAAATACATCATAAGTCTCCTCCCAAACTTCCTAGCACCTGCCTAGAGGCAGGAAGGATCCTCCAATTACAATTGAATGTGGAAGGGGTGAGCAAATGCATGGGGAGGGAGGCACTCTTCACGCCTAACCCACCAAGGCTGCTCTTTACCCCTGCAGCACTGTTGCATTTGTCACGGAACTTGGTGGTACGGTGATAGTTTGAGACCTACCATTCCACTTTAAAACAAGATGCACGAGCAGCGCATGCTTGGCTTTTGAGCCAAACTGCACCTCTAGGAGCCTTCAGTGAATGGTTTTAACTTTAAAGGACAATGGGAGGTACCTTCAGTGCTGTCAAAATGTGGTGCCAATGACAGAGGGGCAGTGGGGTCCATGAGACAGATGGGAGTCTATCACTCTATTAGCCCCATGCCCTCTATTATAAAACAAGCCGATGGCCTTCATGCCTGGCAAGTGACAAATATATTGAAAGCAAAATACCTAAAGGAAGTCTTGCTTCCATATTCCTCTCATACCAGTTATAGGTGAGTAATGATTAGCAAAAACATCTAGACTTGAAAAATCTCTTCAATTCTTTTTGAGTTGCCCATAAATTTTAGCCGACTTTTAAAACAAGCAATACAGTTCAATAAGAACAAATCAATAAGATATAAACATGGATTCCTCCATAATCTGCCCGAGCCCTGTTAGGGTTTGTGGGGATAGTATTATTGTAAAATATGTAATTGTTTAGAATGGAATACAAAGTCTATAATTAGATTATCATATCAATATTTTACCTTAACTGGCAAAGCACCGAAATTGATTTTCCAGATGCAATTTGCAAAAACATTTCCCCCTCCTTTCTCCTGAGTCAATATGCAAACTGTTTCTTAGGGACAATGGCATTAAATAATTACTAGCTTTTTATTGTTCAAATGAAGTGGTATCCATTTTTTAAGTCCTTCTCATATTTAATTTCCAGTTATAAATTTACAACTGAAAATGGCAAATGTGATAATACAAAAAGGAAGCCTTCTGTTATCTATACTAGCTTCAAATTGTTTCCATCTTCCACAGTAACTTTTCCCTACCTAGTTACAATTCTTCTGAATGGCAAACATTAGCTGAAATAAAGTCATTTGTAATTGCCTTACTACACAAACCTATTGGAATCTAATGAACAAAGTGACTAGCTGTTATCAAAGCAGAGATTATTCAGTTCCTGAAGTACAATGTGTTAGTATCATTCATTCATTCATTCATTCATTCATTCATTCATTCATTCATTCATTCATTCATTCATTCATTTCTCTCCTGCTTTTACTAGGTAGAATCTGAAACTACGTACAATTTACTCATGAGTGGTAGCCCTAGATTTGCTTAGCTTGAGAAAAATCTGGGCTTCTCCTGGGATTAATGTATTGTTGCCCTTATATTATTTATTATTTATTTTATCTATATTGCCTTTCATCCAGAAAGGCTCCTGGAGTGGCTAACATATAACTGATAAAACAACATGCTCCCTGCCAACAGATGTACTATTTGAAAGTTATTGAGATGTCACACAACCATTTCTACCAACACCCCAGATGCCACAATCTATAGATTTATGATTTATTTTGTTGCCTAATGCTGATCGCACTCAGGGTGACAATAAAAACACAAATACAGTCCAAAATCCACCAAAAAGCAAAAGAATAACAAAGTCCATTCTGGGGAAAGATTCCAGAACTAGAAGGGGGAAGCTATTCATAAAAAGCCTTGTTTCTGAGCCACCCACCATACTTCACCATATGAGGGCTCTCAGAGGAGGACCTTTGCTGATGATTTCAGGGCTCAGGCACAAAGGAGGGTATAGGGTATAGGGTTGCACTTTGTCCCTTACCTCCATTGACAGGATCAGTTCATGGGAAGGGTCGGAAACATTACTTTTTTGATAGCATGGTGGTTTGTTGATTCTAGGAACCACAGCACCATAAAACAATGTTGCTAAACTTTGGTCCATGGATGCTGTCAGGATTCAGCTCAGATGGCTTTTGGAGATCATCCGTCTGCTGGGGAAAGAGAAACCCAATCTCTTTTGCTCCACTTCCTAACCAACACTCCTTGAGTTCTGTGTGCTTTTCTACTAATAATACATTAACTAACCATGAGTTAAGATGCCTATAAAGGAAAGAAAATATGAGAAATGCCACTGATTTTTATAACATGAGCATGTCTCTGGATTTTCTTTCTCTTTGGACTAAAATTTGGCCTCCTATGTTCTCTGTTTCTGGGTATTATTTTGATTACATGACCTCTAACTGAACCCCATCTAGAAAGCATAGATGGTTAATTCACTGGGAGGTATAGGTACAGTTGCAATAACTATTGACAATTATTTACCAATTACAGCTACAGAAAGCAGTGCAAGGTTTCATATATGAAACAAATTAGCTAGCTTAAAAGCAACCAGAATTGTTGAGTCACCATATGATTGAATAGAGTTTTAGATTACTGCTGGAGTTGAATGTTCCACCTGAGAGATGGAGGCTGGTCTACAGAACAAATTTAGAAATTATGGAGCTGTCGAAGGCATACACATTTCTATTTCTTCTGAAGGCTCTGGTGCCTCAATAGGCTGATGATTCAGGGCCCAGCCGGGATTCCTTTTCCTTTAAAACATCTGAAATACAGGTGAAACCTGGTATTCCCAACTCTAATGATGATGGCAACACTGGTTGAGTTATTATGTTGTCCAGTCAACAAAGCTTTTCCTCAGTGTGTGAAACATTTCAGCAAGCAAAAGGGAAAGTGGGCTGCTTGACAGATGAAGACGAGGAAGCCATAATATATATTTGAATGGAAATGAACTCTGGCAAATGGAGAGGAAAAAAAAGATGAAGGTTTGAACCACAGTTTCAAGGATCAAGTAATAACTTGTTGTATATAACAGAGGTTGAAACTGTGAATTCTGTGGTCAAATACAATACTGTGTATAAAGTGGTGCATGTGTACCAACAATAACATTGCAGTTGGACCTTGATTCACTGATTGGGGGCCAGGGGAAATCTCATTTTGCTTGGACTGCTTTGGAGGCAATCTAGTTTGACATGGATCTGAATCTGTATCTTTAAACTCAGATCTTTGTGCTTCAAAGACAATAACTGGAAATAAACAAATGACTATAACCTTACTCCTGTTTGTCAAAGTTGGGTGAAATTTGCAGCCATAGTTGTCCCTCAGGAGAAGATTAAGCCTTCCAAATTTCAGACAAAGGAACAGTTTGGCACTATATTGTGTTTCTTTGATTATTTTTTTTTAAGGGAACTGCCAATGACTTTTTTATTTCTTGCCAGAACTCAATGAAATGTGCATAGACAATTGTCCCTCATGTTGGGATCAGTCTTACTGTATTTCAGAAAAAGAAGTGTAGGGAAGAGCCTTTTCAGTTTGAGAGTTTCCAAAGAAAGGAGAGAGCATAACAGGTACACTTATTCTGGCAAATGTTATATAAATAACATACAGCACAGAGATGGGATTAATTTAAAAAAAAAATCAGCAAAATTGCACAAGGTTAAGCATAGCATTTTTTAAAGAAGGGAGACTAAGTTTTTTTTTTTAAAAAAAATGGGTATGAGTGTAATTCACTTTCTTTCACCCCTATTGGTTTTTGTCAATTTGTATGAAAATGTTACATCTGATAGAAGTTCAAAAATTCAGAGGAATAGGTGCAGGGTCTAGGAAGCTACAATAAATGACAAATCAGTTTAAAGCTTTTGTTGTTTATTAATCTATTGACTCCAAAGCCGCAGAAAATGAAATAACACAGGGTGGATGATAAATGTTTGAATAACACATGAGAAGGGCAGAAGACCTGAATATCATATACTACTTCCCAAGTAATAAGGAAGTTAATAATAATTGTGTGCTGTCAAGTCTATTCTGAGTTATGGTGAGCCCTTCTAGGGTTTTCTAAGTAGAGAGTACTCAGAAGTGGTTTACCATTCCCTTCTTCTGGGGGCATCCTGGGGCTGTGCAGCATGCCCAAGGCCACATAGGCTGGCTGTCTTCTTAGGAGTCACAGTGGGAATCGAACTCCCAACCTCTGGCTCCACAGTCACATATCTACCTCTCTGAGCTATCCAGCCACTTTCCAGCAAATTAAGAAAAAAGGAAGCAGTGTGTGTGGGTGGGTGTGTTCAGCCATACAACCTTAGTACAAATTGGAGGCTGAATAGAGAGAAAGCATGGAAAAGTTAAAGAGCGGACTCTGCTGTGATGGGCCACACCCAGCCACTCTTCAGAGCCAAGCCGTACTCTCACACAACTGGCTCCAATACTCTGGAAAAGAATGCTGGCTTTTCAGTGAGTCCATTTTTCTATTGAAATGGAGAGAAATACATGACGTGCATGGATGGCCTTCAGAAACAGAGCATTTATGAGCTCCTGCATTCTCTTTTTCCTCCAAGACAAATGATCACACGGGCAACAATGACAAAAACGAGAGTATAGATTTTGTGACAATGAAATGGCAAACAGATTGCTGGTTCATATTAAATTGCTGCTGGACAAGAATGAAGCAGACGTAGTGAGTTTAATGAATGGAAGGACACTGGAATGTATTCCTCTATGTAGAGTCACATTGCACGACCACATTTCTGTTTCCAGCCATGGTAACAGGTCTAACAATGCTTGCTGTTGCCAGGAGATGCCTTCATTTGATTGTTATGTTGCTAGCTCCCATTGTAGTACTACCTCCTTGCTGAAAATTAAGGTAGGGGGTATTACAGCACATTGGAAGCGAAGATTACACAATTATAATGGGACGATGATCCATTAAGTGTTGTCTTAATGAAAATTTGGCTTTGCAGCTCAGAGAAGAATAGGAATTTTATTGCCTACATTGCCTACCTCAAGACAGTTTCACATGTACAGTTTGTTATTATTGAATGGAAGCTAACATCAATAACCTGCAATGGTTTCCAAATTTTTGCAAGAGAACAGCACAGGCCCATGGTCCCTCAACTTTTTCCTCAGACCAGGATCTTCCATCAATCCTCTGTCTGTCTGTCTGTCTGTCTGTCTGTCTGTCTGTCTGTCTGTCTGTCTGTCTGTCTGTCTGTCTGTCTGTCTGTATCCATCCGTCCGTCCGTCCGTCCGTCCGTCCGTCCGTCCCTCTATCTATCTATCTATCTATCTATCTATCTATCTATCTATCTATCTATCTATCTATCTATCTATCTATCTATCTATCTATCTATCTATCTATCTATCTATCTATCTATCTATCTATCTATCTATCTATCTATCTATCTATCTTTTCATTTAACACATTTCCAAGCTTCATTTCAAACTTACATAAAAATGCCCATTCCCTAATGCAAATTCAAGCCTTTTATAAACAACACTATGTGTAATAAAAATCTTTCCATTAAAGACCCAATTAAAAATAGCTGCAAATTGAGTTTATGTTATACTTTTCAAGAAGCAATTCCAGGGGCAGAAACCCACAGTGGGGAAATCCTATGTTTAACGCACACCCATTTTTGGTAATTTTACCCTAAAATGTACCCATTTTATGGTAAATTTGGAGATTACTATGAATAAGTAATCTCCAAAATGTCCTGCCCTTACAATAGCTTAGTTATTGTAAACACATGCCTATTACTTCCATTAGAGTCAATTCATCTTATATTTGGTGTTTCTCTTTTCCTGCTGCTCTCAACTTATTGTAGCATTATTGTTTTTTTGCAGGGAATCTTCTCATGATGTGCCCAAAGTAGGACAACTCCAGTTTCATCATTTTTGCCTCCTAAGGAAGTTCTGATCTAGGAACCACTTTTTTGTCTTTTTGGCAATCCAAAGTATATGCAAAGCTCTCCTCCAGCACTATATTTGGAATAAATCACTTTTCTCCTCTGTCACTTTTCTTTACTCTGCAGCTTTCACAACTGGAAATATAGTGTGAACAATCTGGCCCTAGTTTCCAGTGTCCTTACACTTGATGATCTGATTTCTTCATTGCTGCCCTTTCTAGTCTCAGTCTTCTTTTAATTTCTTGGCTACATTATACCCTACAGTCTTTAAACATTTTATTCATTTAGTCCATTTTTATTGTTAAGGTTTTCTTTCCTCCTCCTTGTTCCTCTTGCTTCTTCAGTGCGCTTTCGTTTAGAGCGTCTCACTTTGCTCTTCAGCTCTAGTCGAGCTTCTTTCTGCCTCTGATCCCAATGGTCCACTTGATTTCTCCTCTTCTCGTTTCTCATCCACTTTTTTCTCCTTTTTTCCTGCCCAGCCACTTCTCCTTTGTTTCCATAAAATCTTTTGCCTTCCTTTTTGAGTTACTATAATAACTCTGCTCCTGGAATTCAAAGAGGACACCTTCAGGTACCAACCACTTATACATAATTGAGTTTGATCTCAGGAGGGATGTCATCTCCTTTTCTGTCTTATTTGCTACAAAGTATGTTTCAATATCTTGATTTCTGTATATTTTCTATTAAGTTCCTTGCCTTGTATATTTCTTAGAACTTCATCTCGAAAGATCTTTCTCATAAATTTAACATGAATTTCTCTGGTGAGATTTTTATTCCTGGTATATGCTGTTATGAATTCTTCATGCTGTGTCTATATTTTGTTGAACATCCTGTGGTTGCATCTCCATGAGCTATGCTAAATAAGTAGTAATCACTTGCACTGTATCTTCTCCTTTTGTTCTGGTAGATTCTGAAATCTAAGTTTGGTATTGGCTCTTTCTGTTTGTAGATTTTACAAAGTAATTTCATCTTTCTTACTTACCTGTTTTAGCTCTCCCATCTCTGTATACATGCTGGGGAGGCAGAGAGAGAAGAGTGCATCACCCAAGGAATGGGCAAGCATGCAGGGGAGGCAGGAGGGCACCATGCCAGTACAATACCTGTGCGGTCATGATTATGATTCAGCCCAGACAAGAACAACTTAATTCATGCCCATCTCTAGCAATGCCCATGTGTACAGTTGTCTGTTTGGTTGCTTGAAGCATGTATTTGTGTTTAACAGATTCTTGACTTCGCAGAACTCTAAGAGTCATTCCCCCACTTTGTTATGGTCCTCTAGAGTTGGTGCATAATAAAGGATGCAATTAGCAACTTGTTAACTAGCTGCAGTTTGCCACTGCAATTTATACCATCCACCTAACCAACAGGTAACTAACCAACAGGAATCTGGCCATTGTCTTATTGCTAGTGATAAGGGTATATAAAAACATGAGCTCCTTCCCAGTGAGCATTTGTATAAGTTAGAAAGACACAGAATCTACAACGTGTAATCTCAACTAGTCTTTGAGGAGCAGAATGCAGTAGGACTATTAACAGTGACAAACAAGTGAAAGTTGAGGCTGTGCATGAAGGTTGAAAGTATTTCTGTCCTTTCCCATGGGTAAGATCTGAAATTTACTTTTCATGATGCAGACAATGTCTGCATATCACAAAAGCTATTTGCATAAAGAATGGTGCCAGAGATTTTTCAAAGTGTTGCTCAGAGAATTACAGGGTCAAATTAACTGCTGTTTATTTTCACCAGAGCAAGAAGGAAAGAGCAAGAGCAAGAGAAAAGTAGCTGCCCATTCTCGTGCCAATTTCATTAACTAATACAAATCTAAGCTAGAAAAAAGAGGAAAGAACAGAAATGTCATTTACTGACATTGTCATTCCCAGCTGCCCAGTAAATAAATGTAACATCTATTTGTTACCATGGAAACTAGCTCTGTGGTCCAAAGGATGCAAAACAGAAGTATCTGTGAAACCCAGAAACCCAAGCTAATGAAATACAAAACTGAGTATTGGTTTATTTTGTGATTTTTCTTCAAGTGTCAATGATATTTTATTTTATACCTCAGAAAGTCTAGGATGTACATATCTTAAGGATCCACTGGAATGCTAAACATTTGCGTCACCATGATCTAATTATTTCTTACTCCTCCCACAGTTCAAAGAGTATTTAATAATATATATTTTGTTGAAAACTCTGATAGTCCTCCATTATCACAACTTACTGGGATTTAAATCAGATTCCCATAAATCTTCAGCATCTCACACCTCTGCAGATCCATGTTATTTTCTTATAAGGTTCTATCCAATAATACTGTTCACTAGTGCTATTCCCAAAATTGTTAGGGGGAGCACATCCTATTAAGAATGCAGAGGAAGGACAGGACGCTACTCAATTCCCTCACCCCAACGTAGATGACAAACGGTCAGGGAGATAAAAAAATCCTTGCTTCTCTCATTCTGGTGTCTAAGAACAAGAAATGGCAATATGTTCATATGTCATAGGACATCAAGATATTTTTGTCAGTCTCACATTGATGAGAATGAACTCTATAGAAAGAACATAAGAAATGCAAAGTGCATGAAACTGCAGTAACTACTATCTGCTTTACGGGTTTTTAGGAATCAGAGGCTCTGGTTGGGTTGTTTGTATCATTTTTTATAGTCACTCACCCAATCATTCTGTGCTTGCTGTTCAAAGAGAAAGGACTAGTTTTGTGCAGAGACATTTTGGATAAACTGCAAAGATCTTGTTGAAAAAACGCATTCCCTTGTTTTCTCTTGCACCAGAGGCAAGGAACCTTGCAGGGACTAAATGTTTTGAGACCTGTCACTGTGTTGAGACAATATAAATAAACAAGAACAAGGAATTTACTGAGCTTTCCTTGCACCCCTATTAGGGATGGAGAAATCTGCCCATCTTGATTCTCTACTCCAAAATTTATTCCACCCACTTCTGCATCTGTTTACGACTTCTGGGGAGGGGGAATCTATGAAATCCCACGTTTCTTTCAGTATACCAATTTGTGCCAAACATGTCCATTTTTGCAAGCAGTTTTCTTTAATATTGGCTGAATTCTAGTAGCAAGTCACATTTAGAGTAGGCCCATTGAACCTATGGCATTTATACTGGAGTTGATTCACCAAGTTCACACTGATTCAATGGGCCTAATCTAGTTGAACCCGAGTGCTGATTTCATCCATAGAGACTTTTGTGAATTTGCTATTGCTAATGCGCATTTGCACATTCTTGCAAATACTCTTGCAGGAGCAATGGGGTGCCTCTTCTGAAACAGGGTGGGTAAAGCAACTGCAAACACCCCCCTCTTCTAACCACAAATCTTCTGTTAATGTCTAGTTGGGAGAATTAGCATTGCAACATTCTGAGAAGTGTGAATTCTGAATACTAATCACATTTTGGTCTCCATAACTGCTTTGGAAAGAGTACATTTCAATAAGGTCTTATCAAAATGTCACTGAAACGCAATTCTCAACACTATATATGGCAAGTTCAGGGAGGGTAAAGTGTACAGGCAGCAACAGTGAGAAATATTGTCAAGAAGCTCCCAAAAGTGGACAGTGGGCCACCTTGCAGGAGTGTGGGCCTCAGGAGGTGTCCCAAGAGGCTACCCTTTCCATTTGTGCTTCCATTTGCTCTTCTGTTCCAAATGTGCATTCCACTGCACACAGCTCCCAGGCTCCAAAAAGAAAAAAGAAAGGTTTGCCTTGCCAAATTGCTTTAACAGCCAAACGCCGGTCTTGAAAACGCCGATCTAATGCCAGTAATCCCCACACGTTACGCAAAGTGGTTTTTGCTCAAGTTTCACCTACTCTTGTCCTTCTAAGTCCTCCTGCCTTAGAAATGAAACTTCATTTTCCCCCTTTCTGCTGTTTCTCTGGTATCCACAAATACCACAAATACCCACAAAGATCCAGTGTGCAATGTTATGTGACTTCAGCTAAACAGCAGCCAAGCACTTTGGACAATAGCACCTTGACTTCTTCAAACTCAATTGCTAAAGAGCAAGGCATTCGTTTTTTTGGCAGTAGGGCTGCTCCGCAACCGAGAAGGGAGAAAATGCTAAGAAACAACACTTCTTTTCACTGTATGGCATGTAGGAATGTTATTTTATCTGGCAGCAGCAGCAGCAGGAGGCACATAATGTCCTTTGTAAACAATTGCTCAGTAACTGCTCTTGTTAATGGGGTGAGGGTCAATTTCCGAGTTTGGAAACATTACTTTTCTTTTGGATTCCCAAAATCCTGAGCCAAGATACCAAGCTTGAGTTGATTTTCATAACACTTTGCACTTAATGCAAAGGTTGGGGGTCCAGTACAAACTTACTTTGCACTCACTTCAGATTGCTTTCCCATTCCTCTTTACACCCCTTGTTACCCCAGGTTGCTCTGGTACTATTTTGAGGCCATTACTTCCTTTCCAATTGTGATTCTGACCAATCATAGATCGCCTTTGGAAAGTGCAGAGATCATAATGGTGCATAGCCAATTTGATTTTTGGATTTGTGACATAATCCCTCATGGCCCATTAAACGCATTTTGCCTCGCTTCAACAAGGAATCTGTGGAAAATGGAAATAATACATGCAAGAGAAGGAGGTGAGGAGAAAACCTGTTCTCCTTCCCATATCCATAGCTCATGGATATGGGAAGGAGAACAGGCAAAGGGGAAAGAGAAGAGAAAAAATGGGATTCCTCTTAAGAAGACCTTAAGAAGGTCTTCAGAGAAGCTCATATTCCATATTGAAATTGCCCTTTACAACAGCAAGATTGCCTGTAAGCACAGTGTAGGATTAGACACTATAGAGAGGAGGGAGAGGAAGTAAATCACTGCCATCCCCACCCTCTGCATTGCATGGAGGTCAGAGTAGCTGTTGCCCTTAGTCATAACCCCACTGCATGAAGAATCAACACACTCCGCACATTACTAAATAGAAACCTTGGCTTGTTTCCCCATTCCACGTTTCTCCATCCAGCTTCAATGACTCTGACTGTCTTGTTCAGTAAAGCCTGGCTTCAAGGGTCCCTCACAGACAAGGCACAGTCAGAGGGGGAGGAGGGCAAAAACATTACCTGTAAGAACCTTCACAGCCAGGTCTTCCTGACAAAGCCAGCCCATATCACTGAAGCTGAATAAAGCCTCATAAAATAGAGCAAGCCCTGATAGATGGGTCATTGTAAAAACAAGTCCATAAATGTTAAAAGCCACCTGCTCATAATACCATAAGTTTTTCTCATCTTCTATACATTGCAGATTAGCTTGTTTGGTTTTGTGATTGGTCACCGGAAATTAAACACTGGCTTAGTTTGCATTCTGATTAGAAATGGGCATGTACTGCTGGTTCCATGTGGCTCATTTACCAGTCCCACAAGTCTGTGTTTCAGTGCCCTGCCCCCTCCAGTAGGCGCCCACTTAGAAGCAGCACCCCAGCTTCCCTGCCTTGCCTCCTATGGGTGCTGCCTCTGAGTGGGCAGGGAACCAAGCCATGGTAAACGAACCATGCTGAACTGCCAGACCAGTGGTTTGCACCCATCTCTAATTCTGACTGTTCAGACACTCTGTGGAATGAGTATTGCACGGCTCAAACACCAAGCTCCACCCCACTTCCTAGTCACATGCTAACAATATGTCTGATAGGAGCTAAAATTGCAGATTAAATTTGTATTTCCCTCCTGGTGACCAATCACAAAACAAAATGCACTAACTTCAAGAATTTGGAGAGCAAAATTGCATGCTATGACAAACAAAAACACTTTGCCATTTGGAGAAAGTATGATGTAGCTTAACCCAGAGGGGGCTGGCCCCACGTGTATTAGCTACTCTGGGCAGCAATGATGAAGTCTGGGTAACCCACACTGGGACTTAGCAATGAAAACACTGCCTATACCTATCTAGTCAAAATGTATTATCCATCAAGGATTTCTAAGTGCATCCTCAATAGAGGAGCCCCACTGTGTGTGGAATTCCAATTAAAAGAAGAAGAAGACAAAGACTATGACTGGAAGAATGTATAAGATAGGACATGTATAAAGGCAAGAACAAGTGTGCAAAAGACAACTACTGTAATATAAACCACATAAAATAGTGGAATTCTATTGATAATTTATTTTTGATTGTTCCCCACTAATGCCGATTGAATGATGAAAGCAATATAGACCATTTCCCCCATCTAAATGGAAGGAAGGAACTAAAACTCCGATGAAGTATCAGCTGATCCCTATAACTGTTTTCTCAGAAGCCTCAGTGCATGTGCAATAAGTGTGTTAAGGATTATAGAGTCTTTATATTATTATTATTGTTGTTGTTGTTAGTAGTAGTAGTGGTGGTGGTGGTGATGGTGGTGGTGGTGGTGGTGGTGGTGGTGGTGGTGGTGGTGGTAGTAGTAGTAGTAGTAGTAGTAGTAGTAGTAGTAGTAGTAGTAGTAGTAGTAGTAGTAGTAGTAGTAGTAGTAGTAGTAGTAGTAGTAATGAGTTTATTTGCTGCCCCAAACCATTTCTTCTCTAATGTAACTGCTTCTTCAGACAGGTTTCTTAGGTTGAACAAAACCTAAGAAACCTGTATTTTTTGAGATGAGGTCATTTGCACTTGTGCAAAACTGAGCAATAGCTCAAGTGAAGTCAGTATTCAGAGTAAATGAATATTCTGTTTAGTTCAGAGGTAAAGCTTTCAGAGTCACTGAACACAAGATTTTTCCAGTCATGTAATAGCTGTGAAACTTATTAAGTGAAGACATCTCCCATTTAGTCATTTATATCTGTGCAATAAGGATAAAATGAAATTACTTAAAATACTACAAGGACATATTGCAAGGTCATACAATTACAAATTGGCTTGTAACGCAATCCAAACTGGTGACTAGAATAAGAAAATTATTTACCTGAATCAGGACAATAAGATTTCAGATGGGATTCAAACGTCCCTTAAGGTTTATGGATTAAGGTAAGATTTTGCTAATGTGTTCCTCTGTTTCGAAGAGCTTTCCCCCTCCCCCACAGAGGCAGCCATGTTGGGCTACTGTGGCAAAAACAACAACATATCTCGTGACATCTTGAAGGTTAACAAATATTATTTGATGTATTCGCGAAGGCTTTCACGGCCAGGATCTAATGGTTGTTGTGGGTTTTTTGGGCTTCTTGGCCGTGTTCTGAAAGTTTCAGAACACGGCCAAGAAGCCCAAAAAACCCACAACAACCAAATATTATTTGGCATGAGCTTTTGTGGATACGGTAGCTGCATAGCTCACTGAGTTGGAACACCCAGCTGCAGAGCTAGGGTTCAGACATTTGAATCTGTGCTGTGCCTCCTGGCAGAAGAGCCAGCCTGTGTGGCCTTGGGAAGGCTACATGGTCGCAGGGCATCCCCTGATGAAAGGAATAGTAAACTACATCTGAGTGCTGTATACCTAGCAAAGCCTGAGAAATGGACCACCAAAAGTCATAATAGACTTGACAGTACATAATTATTATTTTGTGGATATAGCCCACCTCTTCAGGTGCATGGAGCTTCAAGCTTACACACAGACACACAGACACACAGACACACAGACACACACACACACACACACACACACACACACACACTGGTTCTAGGTATGGTGGTGGGACACAGTAGAACATAATATCAAAAAAATGTATTATTATTGTGCTACTAACCATCTTAAAATCCTCTGTGTCCCACCCTCACCCCAGTGCCCTATCTGTGCACCTTCTTCTTTCCTTTTCACTGGTCCCCCTCTTTTTCCCTTCTTCAGTTTGGTACTCATTCAGCTTTCCAGAGGAATATATTTCCCAGAATTCCCCCAGCAGCATGGATCCTGATTAATGGATATTTGGACACCACTTCAATAAAATTATGATATATGTCAAAACATGTAAATGTCTGAACTCCACTTGTCAAAATCTTTAAAATCATGTGAAATGGGATTATGTAAGCAACAACAACAACAACAAAATATGTTTTTATGTATACTACATAGTCTATATTTTAAATTAGATTAACCCAAAGATACATTCCAAATGTGGTGACAATTCATTCAGTTGTTTACTACAAAATCATTGTGGTGTCTCTGCAGGCCTCAAAGTGTTTTCCATGTACATCACAAGGCTATATTCGTAGTCACAGCACCCTAAATATACCATCAAACTTTGATAACAATTCATTCAGCTATTAAAGCCAAAATATTTGGGGTGCCCTAAGGGGACCTAGAATCTGTCTCTGAGGATATTTTGTGGACAATCTCTCACTCCTTTTTGGATACATGGTGCCTCAGAGACAGATTCTACATAAGCATAATATTAGTGGTATGTAAACTGACTTCTTATGTTTACTTATAAATAATTGTTACTCTTCCTGTAAATCACTTTAAATACTTAATGTAAACTATGACAATTATGTTAATGTATTAATGCTAGCACAAAATGTTTTAAAAATGTCTTACTTGTTGTCCCAGTCAAATGAGTAGCTCATATATATGCTCTTTCTGTTTTATTTGTTATATTATAGCCCCTGAAGAAGCCTAAAAGTGCAATAGCTGAATATCAATAAAGTATTGATATCCATTTTACATCCTGGGACTATCGTCTCTCTTTGCTTGACAACAAATAGAGTAGACGCATTTGAATCAATGAAACTGAAGGAAGAATTTACTTACCAAATCCCCACTACTGCACTAAGCAACCAGATTTCAGCCAGTGTATTGTGGCATTATTTACATTGTCCATAAACTTTCAAACATCCAGTTAATAGTAAGGTTGTGACCTTGTCTCACAGTCCTGTTGGAAAAATTGTTTATCCTATACACAGTAGGGCATCAATCAAGATTGCCCTTCATGGATTTATGATATATACAGTATATGATATTAAAAGCCTTTAAGCTGAAAGAGGTAAAGTTGAACCACTCGCTTTATCTTTGTTTGGTTATTTTCCCTTTAGAATCTGTCTTTGGTGCTCTTTTGTTTCTACTCAGATGGTCCAGGGAAACAGAAGTATTCTTCCCCTGTTTTTCAGACATCATTGTTTTTAATGTCAGTTTTGTGTCCATTTATTTTCTTGCATAGAGAGTGATCTATTCCTGCTGGTTGGTCTAGAATAAATCAGCCAAACGTCTTTTCGAAGTCTCCATGCTATTATTAATTCAAAATTCAAATACTCTTCAGAAAGCTTATTAAAACAGCCGGTGTTCTTGTGGACAGGTCACAACACCTAACTATCTCTGCGCATGGCTCTTCAGCAATGCTCTAATGAAAGAAGGTGGGGCTCCCAATTTGCATGGGCAAAGAACAAATGGCCTCTCGCCTTTGAACAGCCTCAAGTAGTTAAGAGTGCACAAGTGGTTCTTGCCTTGTGGCACAAGACCTTAAAAGTTGTGTCGATTAACAAACTGATTACAGAACAAGCTTCCATGGACTGGACTGGACAGTGCAAGTCATCAAATCCAGGTGCAAATAAGGATTGCATAGAAAAAGTTGGGTATATGAACTCAGGTTTTCATATTACTAGGAATAAGCAAATATAGATCAGAAGCCTTCTATCCTCCCCAGTGTTTTCCTGTCCTCCCTCTTCTCTGTCCCTTCTCTCCACAATCCTTCTGTCTCACTGATCAGTCTCTCCTTCTACTGTAGTACTCATTTGGCCTTGCCCTCTGCTGACTTCCTTTTCTGTTACCAGGCAGCAAATCTCTCTTTCTGTGTAATCAGTTTGAAGTTTTGGGCACCCTGAATCATTACATGGGGCTGCCCTGAGGAAGTCACCTTTGGAGAAAGGCTTTCTCTCTCCTTACTGGGAATATCTAGCACCCAGTAGTGGAAGATTTTACTCAAGACGCATACAGATTTTAATTAACTAAAATTAATGAATGCTTTTAAGAAATGAAACATAGATGACTATTACTAGGCTCCCTGTAATATCCACCCAAGCTTCAGCATATAGATTCCACAGTCTTGGAAGGAGACAGACACCCAAAGAAAAGTGTTATAAAAGTTAAAGCCAAAATACACCAATAAAGTGAAAGGAATCAACATGTTTGCCATCATTAATTTGCAGAATTATCTTGGCTTGTGTATATATATTATGAGCAGGGGAGGCGACCTGTTTTTTCTGTAATAAGTAGCAATGCCCTTTAAAAAAACAGAATTGTGTTTAAATGCATTTTTTAATGCACCTGACCTCATGTTTCCTTTAAAATGCGTCTCATGGAGTTACCATTAAAAAGAGATATTATTAAGAAGGTCACAGAGTAAGTTCATTTAATTGTTCACATTATAAAACTCACTGAAAGAGTATGATAGCACTGTAGTATTATTAGGTCTTTAGAGATGATGAAGCGATAATAGAGGTGAGCAGAGGTTTTATCTTACTGCTTTAGAAAATATGTCTTGTTTTACCTTACAAGAGTCAAGGTGTATCAGCTATGAGGATGTGCTTCTTGTTTCTTTCCCAAAGACATCTGTGTTAAATAGAAAGCATACCACACTTTTAATTAAATGAAACAAGCAAACAAACAAATATGCTAGATTTTTAAAGAAATGTTTAGCTCATTTGCTTAATGAGAGAAGGTGGGACTCCCTATTTGCAAATCAATTAGCTCCAACCATAATTTCAATTCAGGTATTAAGGAAAACTATGGCATACTTTTAAAATATAGATTTAGTCTTCTAATATAATACTACTCTGCCTCTACTCCTGCAAATTTAGGCTTCATGAACATCTGCTTCCCACCTTAAATCCTATGCCCCTTACACAAGTAGTTCCTTAATTTTTTCTGGCAAACTGGCTAAAATCCTATTTTTTTACATGAGCTGGTGTTAAATACAAAAGTGTAAATCACACCAGTATATTGTTGCTAGCTGGGGTGTCACCACTTATGTTCCACATCACATGGCAAGACTTGTAGCTGGTACATGATGAGGAATGCAATCAGCAACTTTTTAATTAGCTGCAAGTCACTACTATGATTTATGCAATGACTGGTGTAAGGACTCTAGTCAGTGCTTTTAGGTATATGCAAAGCATTCATTTGGGGGGAACAAACTGGAAATCAGGATGAATGAGAGCCTGTTCTCTTCATTGTTTGTCACTGGCTCAATGAGTCATGAATAAGAAGTGGGAAAATTGATGGGCATCCAGAGACAGCCCTATTCGTCTCTTTTAGCAAAAATGGCAGTGCCTAGTGGCATCTTAAAGATCAAGGAGTTTTATTTGACATATGTTTACATGAGAAGAGGAGAATTTGCATTTGATGAAATGGAGTGCAGTTCACAAAAGGCACGGCAAGTAAAACTCTGTCTTTAAGATATCAGCAGACAGTGGAGGAGGGAAGTGTAAGGTGTGTCCTTGAAGGTGAGGAATCTTTTGTTTTAAAAAAGTTCACAAGTGACATAGCACTGAATTGATAAACTACTCATAAATCTGAAGTGCATATTTAAAACAGCACTACATTGGGAAAAACATAATGAAAAAGCATTGTTTGGAAAAGAGACAAGATGCTCACTTGAAGGAGATGTTCCAACTCTACTGGCATACTGGGTAGGCTAATACACAGGGAACATCCCCCTTCAGTGGACACTTCTTTTTTTATTGACAACTTGGGATAAGGTAAGGGGTACAGAAGGTAAAGGGGGATATGGGGCGGAAAGGAGGGGTAGGAGAAAATAAAATGTACTGTCGTCCACTCTATTTGTGTTGCAATATTGACTTGACTTTCCGCTTTTCTACAATTTGATTGCCCTCCAAGTTTTAACTTACAGTTATATACAGTGGTGCCTCGCATTACATTAATTCGTTCCAGCAAAATCGCTGTAGAACAAAAACGTCGTAAAGTGAAAATAAAAAAGCCATTGAAATGCATTAAAACCTGGTTAATGCGTTCCAATCAGCTAAGAACTCACAGTCCAGCGAAGATCCTCCATAGGGGCAGCCATTTTCAGGTGCCTGTGCAGCGAAAAATGGCTCCTAAACATAGCAGAGCCATTTTGAGCACCCAGCGGTCATTTTGAAAACCCGACGATCAGCTGTTTTGATTGTTGGGAAGTGAAAATCAGTTCCTGAAACAGGGAACTGATCATCGCGCAGCAAAATTCCCCTATTCAAAATGTCATTTTGCGGTTTTGCGGATTCGTCATTAAACGGAGCACCCATCTTGCGACGCACCACCAATTTAAGTCTATGCTATTCAAGCACTATCTAGTAACTCAAGCCATTTATATAATAAATCCCATCGTTCAGTTGCCTTTTGTACTGGACAGTCTTTCAGCACTTTTGATATCCATTTCTGCCGCTTCCCATATCTTCTTAATGAGTTTCTCTTGTTTCGGTATGTCCGATTTCTTCCAATTCTTAGCATAAAGAATTCTGGCTGCAATGACTATATATATAACTAGGTAGTTCTTTGTCTTATCTATATTGTCTGGTATAATGCTCAGTAAAAACTTCAGTGGACACTTCTTGTTGCTTCTCCAAACAATGTTTTCCAGTACAGTGCTATTTCAGATAAGCACTGTAGTCTCAGAAGTTGTTGTATTGGTTCAGTGCTATGTCACTTGCCATACATTTTTAAAAGCTGGAAAAGAGGGTGGTGTTAATGACAGAGAAGAGTGGGTGACCTGTGATCCTGGCAAGAATTGTGATTAATTGAGGTGAGGCGTAGGCTCTTACTCTGGAAATTGCCAGGGACAATTAAACATTCTGTGTAAATGACAACAGCAGTTTAATTCCCAGGGGAAACTTTGAATTGACCCAAATAAACCTGGGACAGCTTCCCTGTCTAGCTGCAACCTATCTTTTAGAAATAAATTAATAGGAATGGGGTAAGCACTTTCAGAAAGCTTTGATGCACAACCTCAATCGATTTCAATGGAATTTATATAACATTCCTACATAGACTCATTTAAAATAAATGGAAGCTACCAGATAGGAGTGCTTGAGTGACTGCATCCACTGAGTCTTCTTGTATTCTTGCAAGATCAGTATTCATAGCATATTTTCCTTAACATCTCTGTGGGCATATGTCATTGATTTGCAACAAGGATTCCTGATACTACATAGGGTAGAACTCCCAATCCAGAATCCTCTCTTGAAATTTTCAATGCAAGCATCAATTATGTGGGAAACTGTCAGTAATGAAAATCATCTTGCAGAATTACATTGTATATAAAGAATGTTGCATTTGAAATTGCTATAATCATTGTCGAGATAGGAATGCCATCAGGTATTAAATGGCTAAGAACTCTACCAGGTTTTATACAGTCAGTCTGTAACTGTGACACAAGGGAAGTCCAGGGGGTTCCAAGCTAAACTCTAAGATATATCATTCTTCTTTGACTTTCTACGCCACTTAATAAATGGTCTTTAATAAAACTGCAGATCACATAGAATTGTACAAGTTGCCAAATGATAAATGTTCTGCTTCAAAGATGCAATTCATAATCACATTGCATTATGTATCATTCAGCCTAATGCAGTCATAGCTCTTCTGTGCATCGCTTGTGTGCTCAGACACCATTGACTCTGACAATTTCCAAGGAAGTGAAAAACATCATTTAGTCACAGTTATAACAGGCATATCCTTTGTAAAAGTTTGAAAGTTTTCATTAGCTGCATGCCCCTATAAGGGAAGACTTTACAGACATTATTACTCCATTATTGCCGAAATCCTGTTGTGTAGTATAGTATCCAGAACAGACTCATGGAGGAGTTGGTGGCACTGCAGGTTAAACTGCAGAAGCCTCTGTGCTGCAAGGTCGGAAAACCAGCAGTCGTAATATTGAATCCACATGACGGAGTGAGCTCCTGTCACTTGTCCCAGCTCCTGCCAACCTAGCAGTTTGAAAGCATGTAAAAATGCAAGTAGATAAATAGGTACAGTGGTGCCCCACTTGACGATTACCTCATTAGATGAGGAAATCACTTAACTATGAAGTTTTGCGATCGCAAAACGATGTTTTAATAGGGAAAAATCGCTTCACAGTGATCGGTTCCCTGCTTTGGGAACCGGTTTTTCGCTTAATGACAATCAAAACAGCTGATCGTCGGGCTTTCAAAATGGCCGCCCACTGTGTAAAATGGCTCCCCGCTGTGTTTTAGGATGGATTCCTCGCTTTACAGGCACCAGAAAATGGCCACCCTATGGAGGATCTTCACTGGATGCTGAGGTATTTCGCCCATTGGAACACATTGAACCGGTTTTCAGTGCATTTCAATGGGATTTTTACTTTCGTTTGACGACAATTTCGTTCTACAGTGATTTTGCTGGAGCGGATTATCCTCGTCAAGTGGGGCACCACTGTACCACCACAGAGGGAAGGTAATGGCATTCCTTGTCTAGTCATGCTGGCCACATGACCACGGAAACTGTCTATGGACAAACGCTGGCTCTATGGCTTGGAAACGGGGATGAGCACCGCTCCCTAGAGTCGGACACAACTGGACTAAATGTCAAGGTGAAGCTTTACCTTTACCTAACGGTGGTTTAGTGCCTTCACTTCAGAGATAAATGTGGCTTCCCAATAAAGTATTTTTCGTGGATTGTAAATGATCTCATACTGATTTTATCAATATTTTCCCCACCATTCATACGATTTTCTCCTTGTCTTGATTAGTAGTGATAATTTCCATGATTCCCCTTGGTTGTTTTGGTTGTTTATTTGCTTGTTTTTGTTTTGGCCCTCCTGAAGGTATAGTCTGTTTTTCAATCCCATTTGTTCTAATATGATGAAGTTTAGTCCTACAATGCTCCCCAGTGGGCATTCATTTCTGTGGTCATAATCTCCTGTTTGGGAGCTTTCATTTACCTACAACCACACGCATACACAAAATAGTTCCAGAAGAGATCCTTCAGGAGGGAAGTAGATTTTGAACACACTTCTAAAGGATTTCAAGAGTTCTTGAAAAGCAACTGTTTCCAGAGAAGTTGCTTCTTAAAGGGCAGCTTGGACATGAATCCCAAAAACATGGCACTCCATTGCAACCAGAAAAAGCTAAATGTGAAAAAGTGAGGTGGATTCCCCCCTATCTAGAAGACCCCAAATTTACAGTTCATATAACAAAAACAAAACATACTAAAATGGATGCCTCTTAGAAAAGTACTTAACAGTACACATTTTGAGGAACCAATTTCTGACCTTTGAACTTTTCACTTGGTCCATGTCTCTATCCATCATGGCTGGCCAACATGGGAAAAGCTTTCTCAATCTCCCTTTCGGCTCACATTATATTGATAATTCTGTGGCCAGATTGTTGTCAAATATGTATGTACATGCAAGAGTAATTGCAGAAATTGACACAGCTAACTGATGAAAAGCCAGGCAAATGTTGGTCACCTGCTTGATTGTGGGCCCAGCTGTGCACCTGGTGTATTCCCATCATATGCTCCAGACTTTGTCATTTAGCCACAATCAGCCATGGGAACTTCTACATGAATGCCCAATAAGATTTTGGCTTACAAAGACACATGAAGCTGCCTACCATGGTTTCAGTGTTCCAAATGCTACTATAGTTGCTTTAGATGATACCATAGAGCAGAAGCTCCTATGCATCTGTGGCAATATATGAAATAGCCTGTTTTTGCTGTGTTCACCACATACATATATGTCATAATGGTTTAACTGCATAACATCCACTATATGGACCACTGGTAAAAGTCAATAAGCACATGTGTTCCAGGTTGCACTCAAAAAGCCAATGTGCATGCTTCATAAACATGGTTACTTTTAGCATAATGCCCCAGATAGGGGCTATAAATAAGCAAAAATTCATCAACCTTTCATTACCCTCTCAGCCCAAAAAGGGGGTACTACCTAAAGAGATACTTTCTTGACAGTTGTGTCTTCTCTTGTTTATTTCTCGATTAATCCATTTGTCAATGTTTCAAAAGATGCTTTTTAAAAAATGAAGCACTGTAGAAGAAGAAATAATTTTTTACCTTCGACCCTAATTGATGAATGATGCATGAACTAATCAGGATACTTTTCTATAGCCAACATTAAAGCAACCAGTGTAAGCAGTTCAGGAGAGATTTGTTGAATAGTTTCAACCTCTAAGTGCATGGGATAAATGGATGAGGTGACATCATTATGCCTTGACAAATCAGAATTGTAGCATTTTTTCCCCTTTTCATTACTGAAGGATGATTTATCTCTACACTTCCATTTTCATAAAACCATTCATTGTCATGGAAGTTAAAACCTTGTAAAATTGCAAGATGTGGCTTATAACATACTAGATAATGAACTGTTTTTATTTTCTTAGAGGTTCACCTGGAAATCCATGTTAATAAATCCTTTACAAACCCTACTTGATTTTGTTATTTCTTTTTACATTCTGTGGAAGAAGTAACTACAACAGTGCCATCATAGAACAAATCAAGCAAACTGAAGCTGGTTTTAGTTTATACTGATCTGCTATAGGAAATCTTATTGTATCTATAAGATTGTTTCCCTCTAATTTATAAAGTTATAAAATTATAAAATGTTGGACCTTTGGATTAACCTCCAGCCTGCTAGATGTATACACTTGCTGCTCCTTTGTATCACTGAAAGCTTTAAATATACTCTCTGTATCTGTGACACTGGAAAAACTGTGTGAAAATTTGGACTCCTCCAGATACTGGCAAATTTTCACCTCACCTCCATTGTTTGTTTCTGTTCTCTGCAAAAGAGCATGGGGCTTGCCAGGTTTAGTGTCCAGATTGTTAACTGTCTTAAATCCCATCAGAAAGATCTTTTGTTCCCCTGTAAGTACCCCACTGAGTATTGATGATGACCAAGCTTAAACTGGTACCCACAGTAGCAAAAAAAACACCTGTTAAAAAAGCAATCTCCCGCCATTTCAAATAACCCCAACAAAATAAACTGTGTGTTCAGGAGGGGAACAAAATAGCTCACAAAGTCACAACTGTCTTGTTCAGATGTATTTTGAATTGAGGCAAAACTGGTTTGAGGGAAAGAGAATCAGAGGAGACACCTGTTTTTCCAAGAAAGGTCTGCAGTAAGGCATTTTTTTTTTATTTTGGCACACTGAACATGTCTTGACACCATGTGAAGAATGGTGTTCCTCTTTTCCATTCACCGGGACCACATTATAATGCAGAAACATGCATATATACTTTTAGAGTGGAAAAATTGTTCCTCTTGCACTTTATTCAAGCAACACAATGCTAAATACTCTTCTAAAAATAGGATTAAAAAGGTAAAGGTAAAGGTTCCCTTTGACAATTTGTCCAGTCGTGTCCGACTCTAGTGGGCAGTGCTCATCTCTGTTTCCAACCCATAGAGCTAGCGTTTGTCTGATCCCAATCTTCTGTGGTCACGTGGCCAGCGCAACTAGACATGGAACGCCGTTACCTTCCCACTGTGGTGGTACCTATTTATCTACTCGTATTTTGCACTTTGCATTTTGCATGCTTTTGAACCGCTAGGTTGGCGGGAGCTGGGAAAAGCGACAGGGGCTCCCTCCGTCGCGTGGATTCGATCTTATGACTTCAGGTCTTCTGACCTTGCAACACAGAGGCTTCTGCAGTTTAACCCACAGCGCCACCACGTCCCTGATAAATAGGATACAGTAACAAAAAAGTTTGTCAAATATAAAGAAACACAACATGCCATTCTTTTCATTCTGAACATGATCTAATGGAAAGGGGGAGAGATAAAGATTGTTTTATACTTTTGCACTGCATTTGGAATTCTTAATTGTAGGAATGTCTTGCAGACTCCCTCCCCCCAAAATGCTTTTTTAAACAAGATCCAAAGATTTACAAAATTTACCATGCTGGGGAGCAGGGAAGATAAATAATAGTGCAAATCTTTATGAGTAGTATAAGGGAGCACCCGATGAGAAATAAGCCCCACTGAAGAACCAACTAAAGGACTGAAAAAATAATGTTTCAAACAAAAGAGTTAATTTCACATTTTCAAATCAGATCATTGTTTTCTCTCTAGTGTTAAAAGCTCTCCATTGAGGAATGAAAACATCTAAATATATTGGCAAGGAAACATTGCAAGAAGGCAGGAATTCTTGCCCATCCCACTACCTCCTCTTTTATGCAAAACAGTTTAGGATTCTTAATGACTACCAAAGAGAAAGGCCCAGGTCTTATATCTCACCTCTGACAAGAAATGGGATTAAAAAGAGCTCCTGTCTGTCTTTCAATCCCCTTGTGCACCAACCTCCATACATCAAAACTTGGCTACTAGTGACAGATTTTGCCTCTACCAAAGAACAGGCTTTATTATCCCATCATGCTTTCTTTCCCTCTTCAAGCTCAGGCTACTAGAAAAAGCTACCGTATTTTTCCATTTATAAGATGACCCAAAGTATAAGATGCCCCCCTTTTCTAACCCTAAATTTAAAAAAGCAAGGATCAAAGGGCTCCCTTTTTGCTAAGCCCCATGCCTAAGTCAAAGTGACTGCCGCTTTTCCTTGCCTTTTGCGAAGGCGTGGAGCTTAGCAAAAAGGAAGGGAGCAATGCCTCCACTTTCTTTTTGCTAAGCCCCGTGCCTTCGCAAAAGGCAGTGGTAAAAAGCTGCCTTCTGTGTATAAAATGATCCTCAATTTTTTCTCAAATTATTTAAGGAAATAATGTCATTTTATACACAGAAAAATACAGTAGTCATGAAACAGAATTGACTCATATTGATCAGTCCAAATTTCCATTGTATTCCAAGGTTGTGCAATAAAGAATATACCCCTCCTAAGCATTGCATTATAATTCTGACCTAGTCTGTTTCATTGCCTATTGATTTTAAGAACTTTGGCTTAACTACAGGTGATGTTAGTAAATATTCCTTCCAAGTGAGATTTTTTTTTTGTCTCAATGGAATGATGCAGGTTAAATAGTACACTCAATTTGTGCCTGGGTATGCGTTTGTGCAGTTCATGAATTTTCAGAAAGCTGTATGTAGAAGCCAGCTTGATACAAAATACATTTTTAAGATCTGACATTAAAGTTAATATGAAAGTTCAGAGGTGGGAAATAATTTAAATGCACAGAAGAAGTAGCAATAACGTTGCTAAACCGAGGCAGTGAATTATGTATATATGAAATATTAAAAATGCAAAGCTGATTCTATTTGCATTTGGAATGCCCCCTAGCTGTTACCAAGCAAGAGAAAATTGCTTTATGCTGAATTGAAGGGCATACTACTTAGTGCTGTATTTAAGTCAAGGAGAGATATCGCTCATTTTTATTCGACCACTTAACTTCTGCTTATGTAATCTGTCTGGCCGCCAAGCCAGTTGTCTTATATTATTTTCAATCAGAGAAAGAGGATATAGAAATTCAGTCATTAAACCTTTACTTTCACCTGCCCAGAGATCCTTCTAAACCATATTATTATATATAAATCAAGGAATGTCAACAGTCCGAAATATAGAATTATTAGCAATGGATGGCTGTCTGTTTTTTAAAAGCCCTCATATTTTCAGCATGGTGGTGGTGCTGCTATCTTAAACTAACTCACTACATTTAGGGACATAACCAATTTCTTGAAAAACTTGAAAAACTAGAATGAGGGCCAACTGTAGTTCATTTGCTTTCATCCGCAAAATAAATAGGTTGAATCTATCATACTTGGAAATGACACACTGAAAACACCGGAACTTAAATTACAAATGGCAATCTTATTGATTTCAGTGGGTCCCCTCTTAAGTAGGCCTAAGTCTTGTTTCATCCAAACATCTTCTTCCCTGACTACTTACGCTCATTCAACCACCCACATCTTCCCAATGATCACATATCTTTCTAAAAAGCTGCATCATGGCAAACATAGCCCAAGGTAAAGAAAATTAAGTCTCTAGAGGCACTGTGGACTCTACACACCTGTGTTATGTGGACTCCAGCCAAGCTCAGGTCTTATATTTTGACATTGAATAGATATCTTCTTTAGCATCTAAAGACAACTGTTCTTTGTTATTGTATCAAACTGTCTGAAGCACACATGTAATCATGCAATGTAATGGAGCGGGCAGATGGGACTGAAAACTAATAAAAAGAGAGGTTGTGTTGTCCCATGGTAAGGTAGGCTGAGTCTGTCACACTCACTACCATGTGAGGTTCAAGAGAGAAGGTTTCTCCAAAACATGTTGGCTTGATGATTGAAGTCCAGATCTTTCATTTTCATCTCTCTTGCCATCTGTCCTCTCCTATGGGTATACATGAGTCCCTCCTTCCTTTTTCACCCTGGAAACACAACAAATATAGAAGTGCTAACTAGATGTAAATGACCTTCCATGTTTTCTATAATATGCCACAACCTTTAACAACAAATTAGGTAGAAAGCAAATCCTGTAATGTGATTTAAATCTACATTTTGTCCACTACTTTTAGAGAGTCCAGAACCAGCCATATCAGATATATAGCTCTGCCCTCCACAGAGCCAAGAAGGAGTGTATTACAAATAACTCAATTTAATTCAAAGTTTTGGTTTTGAACTATACAACTTGGGTCTACCTGAAAGTTCTAATCTCCCCATACAAGCCTCACAGGTGACAAAGATCATTCTGGAAGGCTTTTTTTTCAACCTCTGTCCTCACAAGCATGTTTGGTGAGGGCACAAGAGGGGGCCTCTTTGGCGGCTGCTCCCAGACCGCAGAACTTACTTCCACATGGTGGCTCCCTCCCTGCTTTCATTCTACCAGCAAGTAAAGACTTCCTTTTTAGGCAGGATTATAGCCCTTTCTATTTTACTGTTAGATTTATTTTGATTGTGTGTTGCAGTGTTTTCCACTGGCTTTGTTTTGACTTTATTTGGTGTTTTGATTTATTGTTTGGCCAACTCTGTTTATTTTGTGAAGCGTGATCCCTAAAATCTCTAGATTCTTTTCAACAATTCTGTCTCATACTATGTACTTCTGGGTTATTTAGCAAACTTTTATTTATATTGATAAGTTTGTAAATGTTTTCATCACCTATTTCTTCAATATGAAACATATTTATAATTAAATATTATAAAGTTCCCTGACTCTGTCTTTACTTAGTACAGTAATATCATTCAATCAATATTAGGTTAAGATTTTACAGTCTTTGTCAGTGGGTTTCTTAATAGCAACATTCATAACCAATGTTACATCTAAGCAGTAGAGTAGGTGCCAATACATAGATTGAATGTGGTCTTACAATATAATGTTTTAATTTAAAATACATGTAAACATTCACTGATGGTGATTAATCCTACTTTTACAGAGAAGCTTAGAACTAGAAGAGATCCTATGGATCATTGTCCAGCCCCTGACAAGGAGGCCTAGTGGGGAATCAAACTCCTATCCTCTGGCTTCAAAGCCAGAGATCTAAACCTTCTTCCAAAAGAGCTTTAGTTCTAGTCATACAATGGAGTTCATCAGCCACTGCCAGTGGGATGTGCAACAAGTCGCACTGTTGAGCGCTTCTGTTTAGAATTTCTATCAGCTAGTCAGCCACACTCATTCCAATGGTTCTACACTAATGTAACAGTAGCTAATTACAAGCACTGTGTGTGACACTCAAGGATTAATGAGCAAGCATATCTTGTTCTGGTAATATGCACTCAAGGTGTTGTGGGCTTGATGTTTGATCTCCAGAATATTTGATTTGATTAAAAGTCAGGGCAATGCATTGCTAAAGAAATGTTGGTGTTCCTGGCTGGTCCTACAGTATTCACTTGGGTATTGAAAGGGTACTAGTGAGTTCGGTGTCCTTAGAATTATAGCTAGTAACATAATTCCTATCCAGCATTTCTCTTCCTAAGAATTTTATCTAGCAAACAAGTCTAATTTCTAGTGTTTTCAGACAACTGGCATATATTTCGATAATATCACAGTTCAACAGTTTATAAATTGCTCATTTTCTGTATGAATAAATATGCCGGAGTTAAAATAATAAATTATATAATCTGTGCCTTGTCCCTTTCATAAATCCAATGCAGACTCTCAACATAACAGGGAAAATAAACAAAGGCAGTAGCAGAAGCTTTACATTAATTTCCTTAGTATAAATCAAATTTTATTATATGCTCAGTTTCATGATTATGCATTTCTGATGTAAATAACAATGTGGAATGGAAGTTAGGAATTCTGAATGAGAACAAGGACAGAGCAGTGAGTCTTTGCTGTTTTTTTGCTGCCATTTGAGAGTTAAGCCCTGAATTTATGGTAGTCCTGTTACTGCACTGCACAAATGACAACATTAAACATTATTTGAAAAAGATAGATGCATTCCTCTAGCTTAACACACAATTGACAGTTTTACCAATAATGTGTTTAGTCAAATGCACTTTTTTCAAGCTCTGGGTAGCACTGGCTGGCATCCAGAGATTGCCCAGGTCTCCCATAAGGTCAGGTAAAGTATCTTCCTCAACAGCAGATTTTGGTGTTAAGAAAGAGCAGCAAATTCTTAGGTACCTACTTTTCTATTATTGTATGTTTACTTCTGGAGTGATGAAAACTGCTCATGGAATGCCAAAAAAGACTTGAATTACTTTAAGTACTATGTCACCATTTGCTGCTCTGACTCAGGTGGCAAATATATGTGGGCCAGCCATGTATAGAAGGCAGGGCCAATTTACACAGCTCTCTGTGTCCCTCACTCATCTTCATCCCTAAAGGCCTGAAGAGAGAGCTGTTGTGTTAAAGAACTTCAGAATAAAGTGCAGCTAACATAGTTATTGCAAAACAGAACTGCAAATATCAGCCAGAATCCAATGAATCATCAGCTCAAGTGAAATGGCGTAACTCAATGTGGCAAATTACCAACTAAATTTCTAGTTGCTTGCCATGTCACAAAACTAATGCACAACTAGGAATTCAACTAGGGACTGGTTAATTAGTGACTTATTCACTGCTCCAAGTTACACTATTACACTTAACACTGGCATTAATGTTCAATTCAGTTCTGGCTATTGTAAAATAAAAATATGACTTATATGGAATTGTTGGAATTAGTAAAAGGAACCTTGAAGCACAGTGTTCCTGATTAAGTGAAAGGCCAAGCTAGCTTTTCTAATGATTTTCTCTATGTCTTCCTTTAACTTGAACCCAAAAATTATAATAATATGAATGCAGGATGCAAAATGTAGTGGTCATAAAAACTAGTATAGCTGGCTGGCATGGTTTATCCTCCCAATTCAACAGGATTTACAACTGCATGACAGCTCCAGTATGGAGCCATAAAAGTTAATTTGAGATAGTACAGTACTTTAGAACGAACCAGCATTTCTCATAATAGAATCATGATACCAGTAATACACATTTAGTTTTTTGTTTGTTTGTTTGTTTGTTTTCCTGCTCTTCCTTGCTCCTCATATTTGCTCTCCAAGCCCGGAAATAATGACACAGACAACTAACTTGGGTTTTAAATTATGGGCCACACTTTATTAACGTTAATTAATTTTTTAACCAGTAAAAGAACCAGTAAAAAGAACCAGTTCCAAACTTGAGGGGGCCTGCGGTAGTGCGGGTAAATAACTCCAAATAATACCTTATCGTCAATGGGCGAGTCCCAGGCCCCAGGTTCCAGCTGTCTGATGACCGGAGGAACCTATAAGGCCTAATAACACCCCAAACCTCTAGCCATCGTATTTGATGACCTTTGGTTCGTAAGTGTGCAAGCACCTCAGTCGCCTTCGGTCCTGTAATCGCACGATCCACAGGAACCGTCAGGACTGAAGCGTTGTCAATTATTGATAATTACCAAAGGGAGACACCGTGACAGTTATTCCCGCACTACCCGCCCGTGTGACCGATTATAAAGAATCCACCATCTAAATTTTTTTTTTGCCCAAACAACTATCCCCCCTTCCAGTGTGGGATAGGCGAAAAATCCCCCCATCCATAAGCCAATCAGGATAGAGGTCAAAAATTCCTATCCGGCCCCAATAAACAGGCGACCACTATCACACTAGAAAAAAGGGGGTGGGCGGGTGGGTGCCGACGCGAAAGAGAAACTGCGTCCCGGGCCGGCGCTCTTTTATAGCGTCACGGCCCTGCCTTGCGTCACGTGGCCCCGCTGTTGCTGCGTCCCTTCCGGGCAAGGAGAGCAAACGGGGCGCACGATGCTCAACGGCGCGACCCCGCGCCGCTCGCGCGCGCAAGTACTTGCTCTCCAAGCCCGGAAATAATGACACAGACAACTAACTTGGGTTTTAAATTATGGGCCACACTTTATTAACGTTAATTAATTTTTTAACCAGTAAAAGAACCAGTAAAAAGAACCAGTTCCAAACTTGAGGGGGCCTGCGGTAGTGCGGGTAAATAACTCCAAATAATACCTTATCGTCAATGGGCGAGTCCCAGGCCCCAGGTTCCAGCTGTCTGATGACCGGAGGAACCTATAAGGCCTAATAACACCCCGAACCTCTAGCCATCGTATTTGATGACCTTTGGTTCGTAAGTGTGCAAGCACCTCAGTCGCCTTCGGTCCTGTAATCGCACGATCCGCAGGAACCGTCAGGACTGAAGCGTTGTCAATTATTGATAATTACCAAAGGGAGACACCGTGACAGTTATTCCCGCACTACCCGCCAAAGCATGAGGACTAGCATCGGCTATGTCCCATGTGCCCACCAGACAAACCAAGTTCCAACAGCAGGCCCCCTCTAACATCATCCAAAAAAATGTCCAAGCCTGCCTCCGACAGGTGGACACCATCCTCACGGAAATATTCCACATTGGATATACGGATTCTGTGATGGCTCACCACAGATCCGAGGCCGCCTTTGCTGACGCCTCTGCAAATTTCCTTATTGACCTGGCGACGAGCCTTGTTAACTTTATCCATGTTACACGCCCCCCGCCAAATTAAACGCGGTATGATTGTTGACCAGACTATCCGCATGGCGGGGTATAGCATGTGCAGTCTGCGCAGGTCCCTCAAAATATCCAATATCAAAGCCTTCCCAGGCAACTGGGGCAAATCATTGCCCCCCAAATGTATAACCAAGATGTCTGGAGGAGCGCTCCCAAATGAGGCCATTCTTCCAAATTGCACCCATTGCATGCCACGCATGCCCTTCCAGGATATAGATGCCATGGCACCAAGCCCCAAATCGCTTCCCCAGCGGGAAGATGCAGCATAACGTGCTGCCCAGTAAACATAACTATGGCCGATAATCACGACGTTCTTCCGAGCCTCCAGCATCTCACCATCTGAAAGACAAAACAAAACGCTGCCTACACGTTAGGTAGCTGTCTGATATATTTTTTGTAACACTTTGATGACCATCTACCTAATCGTTTAATCTTATCCACATCATATCCCAGAGCGGCTGCTGTTGAGGCCGCCCCTATCCTAAACGAATGGGTGCCAAATCTCATATCTCTAATCCCTGCTCTTTCCAGCGCCATGTCAGTTATCTTCCAAAATTGGTACTTAGTGAGAGGCATTCCGTTATGGTGTTGAAAGAAATAGCCACTGGCAATCCCCCTGTAAATCATAAATTCCCCCAATGCTTTCACTGGACATATTTTTTTTTTTTTTTGCTGCATTGTCCCAAAATAATCGTTCTACCATGCCCCAGCTGGTCCGTTTTAGAACTTCTCAACCTAATTCTCACCTGTCCCTCTTCCACTGCTACATCCTCCATCTGTAAGGCCTTCTTCGAGACGTCCCCTTTACCCGACGCCACTAATTCACTAATTCTCATGGCACCGAAAAAGGCTAACAATGCTGCTGCATGAAAAAGAGCCTCTTCATACCTATCCCTACACAGCGTACCCCATAAATCACCCAGCTGCTCAAGAATCGCCGGTGACATTGGAGTTCTACTGTCCTGCCTTCTTCCCATCTCCCGAGACCAGCCCTCCAACATCTTCCTGATCCTAAAGTCTCCCGACAAATCCCTAACACCACTTGCCCTAGCGTAAAAACTTAAGGCTGCCAACTTGCCTTTAATGGTACCAGGTGTCAGTCCCTTCCAGTGCAGTGCCACAAGGAACTGCTGAATGTGCTCCACCGGAGCAGGCCACAATTGCTCTAATCCCCTCGACCTTCTAAATCCTGCAAACTCGGCCCTTGCGGCTCCATATTTTTTACACGTTCTCGGGGCCAGTGCCATACCTATCGCTCTTGACGCCTCCGAACGCCAATCTGCCATACCTCTGCTGGAATTGCCTCTGGCATCTCCCTTGCTTCCGGTGCCAATTCCCTGAACCGCCGCATCTGTTTGCGTGAAAGAGCATCGGCTATGCTGTTATCGATGCCCGGGACATGACGGGCCTGCACTACGATATTAAACTGCAACGCCCTCAACGTAAATGCTCTAACTAATCTCATCACCCTCTCTGAACGTGACGTCAGGTTGTTGACGATAAACACCACCGCCTGATTGTCACACCAAAAACGCACCACTGCATTGGACCACTCCCTTGCCCAAAGCCACAGTGCTCCTACTATTGGAAAAAATTCCAAAAATGTCAAATCCCTCGTTATACCCCGCCTATGCCAATCCTCCGGCCATGTCCCTGCACACCACCTACCCTTAAAATAAATCCCAAACCCGTGAGTACCAGCCGCATCTGAATTTACCTGGACATCCGCCTTTAAGCAGATTTCTGACCTCCAGAATGATGTCCCATTAAAATGATCCAAAAAATGTTCCCACACCCTTAAATCCTCTCGAATACCATTTGTAACCCTAGTCCTATGAAATGGCCTCTTCAATCCTGACATAGCGCTGCAAAGTCGCCTTAGAAAGGGCCTTCCTGGAGCTACCACTTTGCATGCAAAATTTAAGTGGCCAACCACCTCTTGTAATTCCTTCAAGCTCACCTTCCTTTTTGTCGCCAAAGTACGCACCACATTCCTAATGTTTCTTAATTTATCCTGAGGCAACCGCGAAGTCTGCATTATTGTGTCTAACTCAATCCCCAAGAAGGTCAGAGTCGTATTTGGCCCTTCTGTTTTCTCTTCCGCTAATGGCAAACCCAACTCAGAAGCTAACTCCCTAAATGTATCTAAAAATCTCTGGCATCTGCCTGAGTTGGCCTTGCCACAAAAAAGAAAATCATCCAAATAATGTGATGTGCTATTACATCCCATACGTTGTCTGATCCACCATTCAATGAAAGTACTAAACCTTTCAAAGGTTGCGCATGAAATTGAACAGCCCATGGGGAGGGCCCTGTCGATGTAATA
Source organism: Pogona vitticeps (assembly GCF_051106095.1). Classification (NCBI taxonomy): domain Eukaryota; kingdom Metazoa; phylum Chordata; class Lepidosauria; order Squamata; family Agamidae; genus Pogona; species Pogona vitticeps. Next base: position 35,346,643 of record NC_135788.1, on the reverse strand, counting down.
AAGCCCTTGAAAACGAAACCCCAGCAAATTAAAATCAGCTGGGTGTACTGGTAAAATCCGAAAAGCTGCTTTCACATCCGCCTTGGCCATCTCAGCGCCCACGCCACAAGCTCTAATCATTCGTACTGCCTCGTCGAACGAGGTGTACCGCACTGAACACAACTCCTCTGGTATGGCGTCATTTACTGACTCCCCTTCCGGAAATGACAAATGATGGATCAGCCTAAATTCACCCGGGGCTCTTTTTGGGACAATCCCCAGAGGGGAGACCCTCAAATCTCCCATAGGTGCTTCCTTAAAGGGCCCCAATACCCTACCTTCTCTGACCTCCTTGCTGATTTTTTCCAAAACCACGCCCTCCAAGCCAAGTATTGATTTAAGGTTTTTTGCCACAAACGCTCTCCTAACTCCCAAAGCTGGAATTCTAAACCCAAACCTAAAACCTAAATACAAATATTCAGCGTCATCCCTTTTCGGGTATGCCGCTAAACCTTTTTTTAATACATCAATTTTAATTGGTGTGGGCCCCCTTTCCAGGAGGCCCCCCATCTGACCTCTTATTGGCTCCACCCGTCCTGTTTTGCCGCTGTCCTCCAGACCGAAAGCAGTTGCTTTTAGCATGCTTTCCCCCACAAGAGATACACTCGTGTCTAAATCTGCATTGGGCCTTGTTACAGGACCCTTTATTATTGAATTCAAAACAGGGCAGACGGGGTTGAACCACCTGCCCCGCCCCCTGGCGGGCCCCAGTATTACCGGAATATTTTAAGTTTAAATGCCCACAATCAAATCTATCACCGAGATTTGTCTTGGCTGGCGACATATGCTGTAGCCATAGCCCCGGGTGTGTTTCATCCCATCGCAATTCCGGCCGAATCGCGCTCCGCATCCTAAATGCCTCATCATACCTCAACCACGCCTGTCCTTCAAATTCAGCCTTTGCTCTGCGCATGATATCAAAATATTGAAACAGGGCTGAGGCCTTCCAAGGCTGCATTTTTACCAACACCCCCGCATATATTGTGAATCCTGTAACCCAATTGGTCCAATTCCTGTCTGGCCTCTTGCGCCTATGCTTTTCCTTCAGTTTCTCATCGTCCTTGTCAATCTCCTTAACCTCAAATTCCCGGTTAAGTAATTCATAAAAATCAATGAAATCTCCACGCCAAATCTTCTCTTTAACAGCTGGCGTCAGATGGTCTCCCAGTGGCGAATTATAGTCAGTGTACGGCATAGCTGCTATAGGTACTGTGTTGTAACCTGTATTGGGTACCGATGGATACAGATGTGTGCCCGTATTCTTACCGTCGTCCGGCAACACTGTCCTAGTCGGGGTGGAGAATGGCATTCCCCACCCGAACCAATGTGGTCCCACCGGGGGCCAGAAACCGCCCGGCCAAGCTATCCCCGGTGTCGTGTTTGTACTAGAGGCTGTGACGGACTGCTGTGTACCTCCGCCCCAAGGCCACTGCGGCACAGAACTACCTGTGTTGTGCAGACCCTCATACTCACCATACACTGACCTTACTGGTCCCGAAGCTGCCATGGCCCCTTGACCACTCGTGGAAGGCTCATCATAAGGATCATACCCACATGACGTTCCTTCTCCCAGCTCCCGACCGACCGCTGGATCCAACCTCATGCGCTTACGCCCGCAAGCCTCTAATGGTGCCATCTCTGACTCTTCATCCATATTTTGCTCCTCGATATCATGTACCTGCTCCGATTCAATGGCATTAAGATGCTGTGTTAATTCACAATTCCTACTTCTCATATCTGACTTACGTTGTCCTTTATTCTCTCTAATCGAGCGACGTGGGGTAACCTCACTGCCACCCACTGCCTGTCTCTCAGACCGATTGCTCTCCAGACTCCTAACCTTGGCTTGCAATTCCTTAATCATTGCCCAGGCCTCCTCATTAAACGCCGACTGAGTCGGAGACTCTTGGGGTACAGCTTGCTTCTTAGCAGGGCTTTTGCCCTTCTTTTTTCCTCCTCCTTTTTTCGGTGGCATTATATCTGGCACAAAATCCTACAAGCTGCTGAAATATTTAATCCTGTCCGAGAAGCCTATATCACTACTAATCCAAATTGTCTCGCTCTATGTCACAGAGTATATCCTTTGTTTTATTCCTAATATTCCTATTAGAAGTAACAGCAATAATAGCAGTGGTAGCAGTATTTAATATTATGTATTTCTCAATTTATTCAAATTATTATTTATTTTACATGCCTGTGTCCCCACAACTTATTTTTTGGCCACCATAAACCCCTCTTAAGTCTAAACCAGCGTAAATACGCCAGTGGAGGCAGCTGCCACCCCTGGCACAACACCGCTATTGTAGAGCTGTTTGTTGTTTCTATTTTCCTAATATTTTTTTTTATATATATTTTAATTGTTTTTTTTTTATTGTTGTGCTCACTTTACAACCAACCAACTACCCCCCAACCAAAGCTCTCCTTTATAAATTTCTGTTCTTCCTCCTCTATTATTTATTTATTTTTTTATTTTATTTTATTTTATTTTATTTTATTTTATTTTATTTTATTTTATTTATTTATTTTTTTTATCCAACAACCTAAAATGGCCGCCGATAACAGACCATGCGGCCCACACACCAAGAACACAAAATGGCTGCCAAAGCCCAACTCCCCACTCCTCACCACCTCCTAGTATTATAGGTTGTGCGAGGGGGAGGGCAACAACCAAACACCAATCCTTCCCCACTCCCTTTTTAACTCCTTCCAAAAGTGGGGGGGGCAATCCTACAATCCCCTTGGGCCAGTCGCACTCCTAAAAAAGAAGGGGGTGCAAAATCCCTCACGCCCCTCCAGGTAAGCAGCGCCGCCAGAGACCCTTGCCTTGCTAACCAGCCCACTCCCCTCACTGTCCCTGATGGCCTGAACAGAGGGGAGGGGGGGGAGGCGCCAGGAGAACCCGCCAAATCACCCCACTAGATGCTGCCGCCGCGCTACCCGAGCAACGCAGCAAGAGAGGGAAGCGCCAAACAGCTGATGGTCGGGCCGTGGGCGCGGCCCGCCCGCCGCGCTAACCCTCAATCAGGCCGGCAAATTCCCCGACCCCACTGTCCCTAACTCGCGCTTTTTTTTTTTCCGCCCAACCCCCCAATCGCTCTCACATACACACACACACACACTCAGCCCCAATCGCTCCCGATACACCCAGTCCTCTCTCCCAACCAGACTTCTCCTTCGCCCCCAACGATCCGTTCTCTTTGCTTGCCGACGCGAAAGAGAAACTGCGTCCCGGGCCGGCGCTCTTTTATAGCGTCACGGCCCTGCCTTGCGTCACGTGGCCCCGCTGTTGCTGCGTCCCTTCCGGGCAAGGAGAGCAAACGGGGCGCACGATGCTCAACGGCGCGACCCCGCGCCGCTCGCGCGCGCAAGTACTTCCCTACCCTCTGGCTTTGTGAACAATGCCATTTCAGTAAACACCAGATCAGCGCTCAGCCAACCCATGTACCAGTAGCATCAGCATAAGGAATAGGAAGAATCTAGCTAACTAAAATTGCAAGCATAAGTATACGTTTGCTTTACTGTATGGAGGAGGTACCATTTTTCAGATAGCTAACCATACTGTATAAATGAGAGTCCCAAAGGGATAAAGAAATCCTGTAAAACAGCAAATGTTTTGACACCAGAAACTACCCCAAAAGGTACTATTCAAACACATTTAAGACCATGTTGTTGTTTAGTCGTTTAATTGTGTCTGACTCTTCATGACCCCATGGAACAGAGCATGCCAGGCCCTCCTGTCTTCCACTGCCTCCCGGATTTGGGTCAAATTCATCTTGGTTGCTTCGATGACACTGTTCAACCATCTCGTCCTCTGTCATCCTTCATATTTTCCCAACATCAGGGTCTTTTCCAGGGAGTCTTCTCTTCTCATCAGATGGCCAAAGTATTGGAGCCTCAGCTTCAGGATCTGTCCTTCCAGTGAGCACATAAACCCCATTAAAACATCAACATGCCAGTCCTGCAAAACATGTTCCCAACCAAGTCTCCTGTATTACTTTCCACATGGGTCTGACCAGCACATGTTTCAGGGCTGGGGGACGGAAGAGGAATATGATGCTAACTTTTCTGGATCTTGCCCAAAGATTTCTGTTTATTTAAGAACAAGGCAGAGAAAGAGAAAGAAAGCCGGACAGAGAGCACTTTACAGTTATGAGCTAGCATTACACAAAGAACATCTTTGGGAAAAGAGCAGATGCCTTATGTATATTTTAACAAATTACAGTCCCTTAGTGAGCAGAGTGCACATTAGTATTGTAGCTGCATTATACAGGCAACTATTTCTTCACCTAAAATATCCCAACATAGGATGTGTTAGATCCAGATTTACCGACATTTACTGTAGACCTTATGAAATGAATGGAATGAGTCCTGACTTACTTGGACCTCATTGATTTCAACGGATCTATTCTAAGTATCAATAAAGTTCAACCCAACTCATTGATATCTTCTGAAGGAACATGGCAAGCAGCACCTAGTCACTCAAATAACATGGGAAGGTATTGTTTAATATTTCAAACCCTATGTACATTTTATTCTGTACAGTCTTCTGTGATTGGCTGCAGCTTTTCAGCAGCTACATTAAGACAGGGGAACAAGTGAGAAGATGACTCTGGCTTGCCAAAGATGCACTGCTATGCTATTGAATGTTGACCAATGTCTTACACCCCTAACTAGCTAATTACTCCCATTTGCAAATATCCAGCCCCCCGTGTATTTATCAGACACATTGCTCAATAATATCTGTTTCATTCATGGTTTATTACTGAGTACACAACTCATTCTTCCACTTGCAGTGGCAGAGATTAAACAAACCAACCATGGGTGTTTTTTCATCATGACATGGAAACCTGTTAGGAAACTGTCTCTAATGTATCTATCCCTCATGGCTTACTCTAGGGTTGTTTCTCTGGGTTGTTACACGATAGACAAGGCAGGCCACCAGTTATGTGGGTTTCTGTGTCAGGTGGGGTGGGGGGAGGTTAATGATGGGTTTAGCTACTACCAGTACTAATGTGAGAGCCAATGTAGTATTGTAGACAAAGTGACAGAATAAGACTCAAGAGAGATCAGAGTTCAAATCCCCACTTAGCTGTAGAAACCCACTGGGGGTGCCACTGGTAAAACCACTCCTGAAATATCTCACACACCTGGAAAACCTTTATAGGATCACTGTTAGAAAATAATAGTGTTAAAAATAATAACTGTATGTCATCAGGTCAATTCTGATTCATGGTGATCCTTGTCAGGATTTTCTAGATATAAAGTACTCAGAAGAGACTTAACAGAGTCTTCTTTGGGGTATTCTGGTACCATGTAGCTTTGCCCAAAGCCTCTCCAGCCAGCTGCTCTCCAAGGAAGCACACAAGGGAATCAAATTCCCAAACATAGTATCTACACCATTCCCTATATGTATTGTAGATGTTGAAAATGGTAATAGGGCCACCTTAAGTCAGATGTGACTTGACAGGACATAAAATAACAAATGCTTGTGGCAGCAATATGGCAATGCACACTAGAAGACTGTGCCTACATGGTAAGCCATGTAGTAAGCCAGGGTCCCTGTAGAACTCTGACTCCGTGAGATGTCTGAACCCAGCCAGTGTCTTAAGCAGAAGCTTTCCATATTGCATATCTGATCCTACAAACAAGCAATGTCACAGTTTGAGCATGAAACCTTCTGCATATCAGGGGTGGACAGCGACATGATTTCTCAATAGAAAGAAACAAATGGTATGACCTTGATTGTCACTCCTTTCATTTTTAATTTCAGGTTTGGCAATAATTTGCACCAAACCAGTCAGGGTGGGGAACAGCTTTTAGGGATGTGGGCAGAGCAATGTAAAACTTTGATTTGCAGTTGCCATTTGCCTATATAAAATTAGAAATAATGACCACCCTCTATAACAATTTTTATTTCTGAGTGTTATCTGACTTTAATCTTTGGCATAACAACAGCTGAAACTGGTTGATTAAAGTACGGGCACAAGGCGAGCAAGTTGCTTTGATTAATCTTAAATCTTTGTTCGTTGACATTTTAATCAAAATAATATAAAATTTTATTAAGTGAAATATATATAGTGCTTTGACACTCATGTGGATTAGTAAGTAGTAGTATCAGCAGGACCTGGATGGGATGGATAATACTGTTAAATTGAAAGCTTGCTTGCAGATCTGTTAACACTCTGAAGGATTTGTAGGTCAGTTGTAGTGGTTTGAATGGAGAAGGTTCCATTTACCACATGGAGTTCAACCCCTAGTATGTCCTCGTAGGGCTGGAAAAACCTCTCCATGAAACCCCTGAGGAACTGCTGTGAATGAGTCTCAACAACACTGGGGTAGATGGATCAAGATTTTAAACTCAGTAGAAAGCATCTTGTTTCTATGCTACATTTACTACAGGACCTGCACATCCTCTGCCCCCATCATCATCAGCAACAGCATCATCACCATCAGCAGCAGCAGCAGCAGCAGCATCCTTCTTGTTGTTGTTGTTGTTGTTGTTGTTTGTTATTGTTATTGTGATCATCGTCATCGTCATCATTGTTGTTGTCATTATTATTCTTATTAAAAAGAATTCACATTTTGTTTCTAACACAGAGTAGAAACACTGAAACTCCTTTGCTATCAATCTGGATCAGCGCCAAATACCTGCAATTTACATGGCCAAAAATATTGAAACCAAGGGCCATCACATTTAGAAGAACTAAAAAACATACCTGCAAGCACTACTTCTCAACAAAGTACAGTAACTGTTGTCTGAATCACTAATGCAACTCATCTCTGCGCTTATGTGTGTGTTGTGGAAAGAGGGTTATTACAGAACTCCATATGGTAAATTCGCATCAATCTCTACCGGGAATACCATCATAAACCACTATTTTTGCTATAAAAAAATAACCATTAAAACCCAGACATGCAGAAACAAGGTAACCTGCCATAAATTGTGAAATAGTGAAATCCTACAAATGTAAATTTATTCAACTCCCATTGCAATGGGAGTAATTTCCATAGCATTATTAGAAATCCTGCAGTTGCCGTCGTTCGGCAATAGCTTATAAATATAGCAGGTATGAGTCAGCATGCAAATCCTGTCTGCGGGACACAATCAGAGAGGTTTTATAGCCCAGTGCTGTTTATTATTTGCTAAGAATTGTAATGCAAGTTCACGTCTGGAACCTGCTGAGAGAAAAACATAACATCTCGTTAAGAAACAGAAAAGAGAAAAATAATAAGACAAAGGGAATCTGACCTGAGGATGGGCCCTTTTTGAGAACATTACAAATTCAGGATTTCCTGTATGCTTCTTATAGCTTCATATAATTATTGAAGTTCCTCTGTAATTATTCTTGGCGAATCCCACTAGTGCAGAGAGGGACAACGTGGGACAATTCCAGAAGCATTTGGACTGCAGTTCCCATCATCTGCCACCATTGGATATGGTAGTCAAAATCAGGCCACAAATCATTCCCCTGCACTTATTAAAAGGACTCACACTCCTTCAGTTAAAGATTAACTTCTGTTAAAGATTTATATGCAGATTCAGTTTAGGTATAGATGCTGAAAGCATTATTCAAAACCTACATCATGTAGATTAATTTAATACTATTGGTTGAAAACCAGCATTTTACCCAAAGGGAGGAAGTCCCAGCCATTAAAAATAATAATCTAGAAGGAGAAAATACACACAGTTGTTCCCAATGTCTCAGTTTACTCACAATAGCTTTACATTAAACAGTACACTGGTTTGGATGGTGGATGTACATTGAGAAATGTTGCAGAATAATAATGTCATGTATGAGGTTTTGATTACCATTTTTTATACAGCAATGGAAACTGGAACTAGGGGATCTGACCATTGTAATAGCTAGCTGATTACAAAGGATATTCGTTGTGTTAAAAATACCAGATAGAAAATTTCCATGGCAGAAAAAAACAAACTATCTGTATTATATGGCAGGTGACCCTGCAATCATTTGCATTTAAATCCCTGTTTAAAGGAATTTGATCCTCAAGAGATTTCAGAGTTCCAGTCATATCAGGATAACTGCTAGTCTTATTACTACCGAACATTCTTTTCAACTAGCAATAACACATTAAATAAGGCAGAAATCACAACGGATTTAAACCTTGCCAAGAGAACATACTGACCAAAATCTTGATGTGTAATGTTAGCAATTTATAAGTTTTGGTTGATTCCTTGACAGTAAATAAACAGCCTCCACCATGACTCTTGGGGGTGCTCAGTAACTCTAGACTCAGTGAGGGCACTTTTGAAGTTACAACAAACAGATTATGTTTCTCTTATTGTCAAATGACACCACTCTCAAAACTAGAGAGCAATGCTCCAAGTCAGAGGAGGTAACCTCTAAGGAAGTTTGAGACCCACACTTTGCTCATGACTAATTTCTTTGTAAAAATTATCTTTAGTTGAAGATCAAAACCCCAAATATTTGATACACAAAGTGAAACAATATAGACAAATTATATGGATTACGAGAAAAGAAGACTCTGAGTGAAAAGCTGCTTATAAGGATGAATATTGATAGCTTCCAGGATGTCAGATTTACTGTATAGTGAAGGTTAGTTGTGAACTAGTGGCCTATTTATTCTCAGGTCCCAGACCTGATTGAAGACTGCCACTCTCAGATCTATGTAGAGCACCACCTCTTGGCCCTGTTCCATCTATCCTACTGCCTGGCTTATAGTGGGCAGCTTACACCACCTCTTGGAGCTGTCATGACATCAGGGGCAATAGCCATCGCCATGTGGCTGCCACCACTACCTCCAATGGCATGTCTGTTTGCCAGGCCTCCAGAGGACTGAAAACAGGGTCCCCCATTATGCCCAGGGACCTACACTTGTTCTATATATTAATCTTGTATTTCTCCTTCAGAACTAGAACCCAGCTGAGATCTTTGTGCAGTAAGCTGAACGTGCAGCAAAGAGCCTCCCTCCATGAATATCTAGTAATTTAATTCAAATTTGTTTGTCTCAGCCTTTTGCCACAGTGAAAGGCAACCTCTGATTTAATGGCATAATGCACTGTCCAGATAATGGAAAAACAAATATTGGCCGAATTTAGAAGTGGAATTATCTACAAAATATGCTAACTGGAAAACATGTAACAGATGATCAAATCCATTGTCAAGGCTGTCTGCAGGAATTTTTCTAGGGAAAGGGGAGGGCAAAGTTGCATAGTGATATCTTAGCATAATTTGCATGCATAGCCCATTCTCCTACAATTCTGCCAGCCAGTACATCAAAATAATCAATAAATGTTGGATTCTAGAAAGGGAGTGTCCCTCTGTCCACTATTGGTATCTGTGTAAAAGAGAAATGCTGGCAGGTGGCTCACAGGGGTCTTTGTTTGAGAGACTGATGAATCTGAATGGTTTCCTGATGCCTTCTGAGAATTTCCTGGTACCTTGGCAGGTGATTCTGCCAATGCCCCGGTCATCCTTTGGGATGGGGAAATAGCCAGAGCTATGAACATGATAGATCCTAAGCATCCTCATCCAAAGAGTGGAATCAAACTAGCACCATGGCTTATTAAGGAAATGGTAGTGATAAAATGGGTAGTTCCCAAAATTTATGTAGAAGAATTGTGCATCTCTACACATGGCATCGTTCTTCTTATCACAATGCCCAAGCAAACAAAGGTTTTGCATCCTTTTGAATTCCCTGATATTTCAGGAGTTGCTATGTAGCCTGAATGTTGGGTTACCATTATTTAGTTAAGTTTGTTTGGAAACAGATTATATCCATGTCAACCATTCTTTTAGGCTTGCATTCACCCAAGAAAATTTACATATAAGGGAATGAAAGGGATTACTTATTTTAGTTAAAGATAGCCTCTTCCACTGTGGAAGAGAGTAAAACATAAGATGGTTCAATAGTAATAAAGTGACCAACATTTAATAATTTGCTTTCAGACTGAGAAAATCAAATGTAATGTGTTCCAGATATTGTTATAAAAGAAGCAATAGATATGTGCCACTGCTTCTTCTTCCTCCCTTTTTCTTTCTTTTCCAACATGCAACTGGAAGCTTTTTGATGCCAATTATTTTACATTCACCGTTTAGTATATTCGTAAAAATACAAAAGCCACAGTTCAACAGCAATCACTGCAGAATGATAACTATAAAGCTTGGAGAATTTACAGGATAGGAAGATAAAATTTGTAGTTTCATTGACTGCAAAAATAAATTTCAGTATCAATAACAAAGAAGGCATTATAACATTTTAAGCTTCGCAATATCCTGATCTCACATCAGGTGGTCTCAATGGCAAGAAACTAGAACTGATCTGACACAACATGGTTCTGATTTCTTTTCTTCTTTTTTCTCTACCAACTAGAGCAAACACAGCTGTTTTGTAAATCTATCTGCATCAAGCAACAACCAGCAGATCTTACCAGAGGTGCAGCATTGTGTACAAAAATATCTCTTAAGGAATATTATACCATCATATATAGGAAATATAAAGAATTTTATTCTCAAACTGTTGTTTGACTGTAGGTCTATGAGAATTCTGTTGTATCTACTACATAAGTAATCAGAGAAAATAGGAATGTTCATAAATGCAGAAAAATCCTGGATCACAAACAAATCTGTATGATTCAGAGAGTTTTGGACAGATACAGAAGGAGTCCAGATTAAAGTGAGGCTCCTCTTAAGTGAATTCAGTCTGAATAATCCTGAAGGTTCGTTACCAATTTCCATTGGGGGGAAAGAACTTGACATGGAAAGATCAAGATCTAATGACACAGTTGCATTGACAGAGGCCAATCCAGGTTGAGAAGATTTCTTTTCCCACAAATCCCGAGCAGCAAGACCCTCTCCTTCTCTGCTCCATCCAAACTGCCTTCATCATCTGAAACTCTGGACAGATGTTACAGTAACAGTTCATGGTGGCTTCATGGGAAGAGGGAAATCACCTTATTCTGTATCTTCTGCATACCAGTCCAGATAGCAAAGTGAATACTAGCACACACACACAAAAGTCTCCATACAATTATAACATTTTGCCACAGTTTGTTCATATACGATAAACACATGAGGGGGAAAATAGAAGAGGGAAAGGAAAGGATGTAGTTCTGTGTCTGCCATCTCTAACTTTTCATGACAATGAATGGCTTTACGAGAGTTCTCCAATACTCCTCTCCTAGTATTTTGAGGATGAGATAGTGAAGCAGAATATCATGCAACTCATCTAACATTCAGTCCTTTTCGCTAATTCTTGTGCCCAATAGGGGTGTTAAAACTTTGAAGAAAACTGGATGTTCCTCCCTGTGTAATCAAAAAGAAGGACAACGCTTGAACTGATTTTCATTCACCATAATTATCTTTCTGAATTCGAGACCTGTCCTGAAATTTTGCAATGTTTTGACTAGGGACATCTCTATGGCTTATGTCACTTTCAGACAAACTGCACAACATGCAGAGGAGAGTGATTACTTTACTTACCATTCAAATATTTGCAGATTTGTTAACTGAAGCCACTTTTGGTCTATATGCTATATGCTATTTTCATAGCAATTACCCACAACAACTTTTTTAAAAAACTGTAAAGGTTGCACAAAGTTCCCTATACTTAGCCTTCTGAAGTGTTGTAGAACTGGTACCTGTAGAAGAAAGACTATTAAAGCCCCTAATAATATAATATACACTATCAGTAGCTAATACACATTCCAATGTGATATATGTCATCTTTGCCCACCAATTCCCCACAGCATTTTCGGTAAGACAAACAGGCCAATGTCTGTGCAAAAAAAAAAAAAGTACACCAAAGAGTTACTGGAAACAATAATACTCAGAACTCCAGAGGAAGAATACTCTTGGACTCTCTGGCAAGAAACAAATGTTAAAGAAAATAATAATTCCTGCTCTTACAGTGTTTTGATTCCTGCAGCATTACCCTCATCCTGATGTGTTAATGTGCACTCGGACCTACAGCAGAAGCCTTGTGTTTACATTTCAGAGATCCATCACATGTGTGCTTGGGAAGTCCCTCAGCATCCCTTCCTCTCTCTCTCCATTGGCATGATTCATTATCCTTAAAATCCTGTGGTACCATCCACAAGAGGAAGAAGATGCTTTACCTGACAGTGGAAGAGTTTGCCCAAGAATGCATGGGTGGGTGTGCAGGAAAGATGGACTCCTTGCTAAAGTACTTTATTCTCTTTGGGCATCAGTGGGAGAATTCTCTTTTTAAATAATACAACAATGAATGCAGTTGGCAAGGATTGCCTCCATGGGTACTCTGAAGCTTTCCAACACTTTTCGTTTCTCTAAATGGTGAAGAACTGAGATGTTAGATTGTAGGTTATGTGGCTGGAAGAAAGCCAGAGGAAAGCCAGAGGCACAGCTGAGAGAAATAATGTCCTTCAACTATCAGATGCTCCAGAACTTCAGGGAGTTCTTCTCTCCAGATCCAGGAGTGGTGCAACACCACATCTAATTCTGACTTGTCTCTGACCTTTAAGGAGGCTATTCATCTTCACACGTGCACACATCCATTTCTATATGTATTTTAGTAGCTTTAGAATACAGTTTAAAATAATGTTGCGATATGTGTTATTATTTCAGTTCTTTTTATGTTGTTTTGTTTTTGTTTTTGTTACTGTTGAATCAGTATTCTAAACAATCCTAATCTTCAGCAATCATTTGATGCTGTTGTATTCTGTTCCGCTTTGTTGGTGTTGTTTTCAGTTGAAAGCCAAGCATGACTGCCTATGAAAACAAACAAAAAAAAAACCAATAGAAAAACAAAGAAAAACCTGGAACTAATGTCCAGAAAACATCTGCCTGGATTTTCTACTTCCTCAGAATTAGTCTGCCTATAAATCAGATTGAAACAATAATGCAAAGAGGGTGAAAGCAAAGGCAAAAAAGGTCACATCTGTGAAAAGTATCAAAAATGAAAGGAGTTAAGAGAAGCTTCCATTTTCTTTATTGAGGCTAACATTCCATTCTCTCAATCTCTGCAATTTATTTCTCCTGGTTGGAAAGAAAAGCAGATTTCCATATGTGTATGCTCCAGAGCCAGAAGCCATTCTCCTTCTCAATCAGAATAATAATAATAATGAAACAAAAACTGGCTCTGGTGTTAATTCCGATCCAAGCTTGATCTGGTGTCAAAGCCAAATGACAAACAAAATGATCAAAAAACCGCAAAAGCCCTGAATTATGATAAATCTTCTGCTTTCCCACTCTCTGTGTTTTGCTGCATTTGCACATTTTTATCCCTTTGTCAGTTACCATAGCTATTTGTCTACTGCAGAGCCATGTGTTTCCCACAAAGCAAACACGCTTGTATTCACTGGCACAGAAGTTACTACCATGGAAACCTGATCTTTCCTGCTGTTTGAAAGGGAGATTTCCAGATTGCACATACCTTTTGTTAACGGGCAGTGACCTCTAACATGGAGTTATTTTATAAATTATTTTAAAAAACAAACAAAAAAAGAACATCAACTTCATCTACATTACATTTTTTGTATCACAATATCTTCAATGTATTTGATTCTCTGGGGGCAAAGAATATGAAATATCTACAAGATATAAAGCATCTAAAACAAAGCATACACAATAACTAATTCAAATATCTAAAACTTCAGGATAGGTTCACACAGATTGAGCTACATACATAAAGTAGTTGAATTCACCACAGTTTGGGAAGGTGTGCACACTTCTAAACTGATTTGTGTGCTGCAGCAACCAAATGCTTTTTAGAGACTCTGGTGTACTTCACTGAATTATGTCATCTAAATCCCCCAATAATCTACTGTGAGGGTGTCACAGGGGCCTGCTGTCTTGCCTCCCATCATGGTTGTGGTGGATTGGCAGGAGCCCGGCCTCCATCTTGGATGGCATGCAGGAACAGCATCAACAACGTGAGCCATGCCAACAGGCAATTGCCAGGTAATTTGGCAGTGCTGCGGATGAGCTGAGCAAAAAGACAGTGAGTGAAAAATATAAAAGGGAAGGAGGTGACGCACCTAGGAGGGACAGAAAGTGGATTTAAGAGGAAACCTATTGAAATGGGAGGAGGACAGGAGTGGGCATGAGAAGAGGAGACTGGGGTGCGAGAAATCTTCACAAGGAGGTCAAGGAAGGAAAAGAGGGAGCACATTACCTCCAAGAAAGGGGGATAGGGGTGGTGTAGGATAAGCCCCATCTGTGGGACACTTACTAGAAAGGAACACCAACTGAACAGCCCTTATGCAACTGTGGAGATCATCCTGCTGGGACTTACAGGGAAGGTGACCCAAGTCCTATACAGGTTAATGTTCATGCCAGCCTGAACCCCAACAGCATTCATGCAGTTGACAATAACAATCCACGTAGACTTGGAAAACATTACTGTATATTCTGCCTGCCCTCAAGATGGGTTCATAGGAGAGGACACTAGGGAACAGGCCTCAGGAAGTTCATAAATAAACCCTCAACACACTCTGTGCCCAAATAAAGAGCATATAGATGAGAACTAACCAGTCCTGTAGCCTTTGGGAGACATTCTAACACATTAATTCTAATGTTCAGCTATGTGACCTTCTTTTTGCATTGTCCTTTACAATTTTTTAAAAATCCCATGAATGGGAGGGGGACCAAAATGCCTATGACTTGGACTCGGCATTTGCAACATCTTAATTGTTATGACCTATCCACTCAAACCCAGACAACCATCATCTGGGGGCAGGGGCTTCATCTGTCTCTCACTATCCCTTTGGCATCAGCAGCTCAGGCCATTGTACCCTGTACGCTTTTGATTTCTCCTTTGTGCAGTTCAAACCACTTGCCATCTTTTTAACCTTAAAAATTCCAAATGGGATTCAAAGTATCCCTTGTGGTGATGCTCCTCCCTGGAGTGAACAGCAGCTCCTTGCTGCACATTGTAGTACCTCCAGAATAAAACCAGTATCCCTAAATTGATCTAATTTTGATTGTTTGTCTGAAGACAGGGGACACATCTAGTAAGTAGCCTCTCTTCATGGCTCCCAAAGGCATGTGACTCGTTTGTGAGTTGGCTGCACCCACATTGCATGGTCTCCACTCAAGTACGATGCACTGCAGGCACAGCTCTGCTTGAGATGCCATTTGAGAGCTCTTAAAGTTGCAGAGCTTAGTTAGGAATTGGCATTGCATCCTAAAAGACTTGGGAGAGGTGAAGAAGAGGTGGATATCCCTTATAGTACCTCAAATCACAGACTGATTACAGAAAAGAGATAATTACAGGGATATTTGTATCCTCTTAATTCTGAAAGGTGAGGAGACATATGGAGGAAACTTTCGTGGCTCAAATGAGGCTCAGAGATATGGAGCTCCCAGAATTTAAAAATGCTACTTTTAAAACATTGGCTCCTGGAATCCCTCAGCAACCATTGTCAGGGGCCACCCTGGCTATGAGATTCAGGGACCTATACAGTAGATCCAAAGCATCTTTCCCCCTCCCCCAGAACCAGGAAGTTTCCTTCCATTGTTTGAATACATTATCACAACACATTGTCTGAGGACATGTTTTCATGTCTGGCTCCAGAAGAAGCTGCCTCAAGCCATTGGTCCCTCTAGCTCAGCTGTGTTTCTAGTGAGTGACAGTAACTTCTCAGGGTTCTCTCCAACCTGAAGAAACTGAGGTCTAGAGAAAACTGACCAAAATTGCAGAGAGAAAGAGGATTGCGCTTGCTGTTTTTATGATGAAGAGCACCTGCACCCAGTTTTCCCACCATACTTTGAGCATGGTTTGGCATACGTAATTTATGTAGGAGGAAGAGTCTGGGATGCATCCACCTACTGTGCCCTTTTCTTAGTAGAGGGCTCTAGTAATGCACCATTGCCTGGTGGCCCCAAACTTTCTGAAGCCAGCCTTGGAACCATTAGAAAGAATGAAGAAACTTTAATCATCACAGTTCAAGAAGAAAATATTATAAATGAGTTATGACTCAGCGTCAAGCACTGAACTGTTATGCCTGCAGTATCATCACTATCTTATCCCAAACCATCAGTTATCAGCCCCTTCTAATGCAGCTATCTTTCCAGTGGGATTGCTCTGATGGCATAGAAGAATGGCATGCAACATTTTCTTGCCTTGAAGCTTCCGCTCCTTGGTGTGCATGATCTTGTCCAGGTCCTCTAAAAGGAACACATGGATTAACAACAAGAGTGATTGAGGACCAGGAAACCTTCACTATCACCAGCAGATATCAGCAGCTGAAAAACCTGATCCACAACACAAGAAAATATTTTTTTCCAGGTCTTTATCAGGTAGCAGCTGTCAGCAGAGAATGATAACCCTTGGAATAAAGTAAAAGTAAAGAAGATAGCAGAATGATTATCATAGTTATGTCTAGCAATTTCACTTTCTTTAAAGCAACAACAGATTGGGACAGAGAACTGTTTAACAGAAAAGAAATGAATATATGCATTTCATTTTGGTAGGGTTTTCTCCTTTACTTCAAAGGCGTATTTACCTGAGTGTTAGGCTAAAGAAAACAGTAGTATTTTACTACTTAATATCCCTTTATCAAACAGAGAAGCTCCCTGTGCTAAACGAGGACTGTTAGTGAAAACAAAGTAAAGAGAATATAAACTGGCATATGATAGAACATGTCCTCATCCCCATAATATCTTTTATTAATAATATTTACTTTAAACATTGTAGTCCCATTTTCCTATCAAAGTTTAAACCTACCTAAGAGATGACATGACTAACGTTCATCCTGTTTATATAAAAAATGAACCAGACTGTGTTGCAGTATCTCAATCAAATGCAAAAGTAGAATGATTTCCCATCTGTAAGCAGATAACCAGATTACCTGAGAGAAAGAAGTCTCACTATTAATAGGCAGGCCCCATGCCGACTCGTCATGGCTCAGTTGTTTGTTGGGCTGTAACAATCAGAGGCTCCGCATATAGGTTTGTATGCAAAGATATAGTGCAGATGTTATTCCCACCTTTTCTGGGAATGTGTGTTTCTGACAAGGCTGACCAAAGACATTTTGTTGCCTGTGGCAGAGTAACAGATGGATCCTCACGATCACAAAATGTTTTGGCATCTGATGCAGGAAATTCCACAAACACCTCTCCTCTTTTGTGCCAGTGAAGATAATATTAAATTAAATAACAAATTCATGTACTGCCCTTTCATGATCCTCCAAATCACCTGCCTATTGGAATGTATGCTCCTTGCCTCTGAACACTTCTGAAAATTGCTGATGTCCAAGGAATAAGTCCTCCTAGAACACTAATGAGGGAAAGAATTACATTCCAGGGTATCAGGGAGGCTATTTCTCATGGTAATCCTGGCTTTGTTCAGAGAGCAGATTGTGTT
Source organism: Pogona vitticeps (assembly GCF_051106095.1). Taxonomy (NCBI): domain Eukaryota; kingdom Metazoa; phylum Chordata; class Lepidosauria; order Squamata; family Agamidae; genus Pogona; species Pogona vitticeps. The sequence goes on along the minus strand of NC_135788.1, from coordinate 35,329,276 downwards.
CTGTCTAGCAAAGCTGGCCCAGAAACTAGCACTAGTACCAAAATATACAACAGAACAATAGCAACTTTGGATCAAAACCTGGATATAGAAGTGCTTTCATAAGGTACTCAAGGAACAACTGAATCCGAACGAAAGACATTTTCCAGAAATAAAGTTGTACTGACAAAATAAATAACATGGAAATTCGATAGCCAACTTTCAATTATTTTAAAGTTTACCTTTACCTTTAAACAATTTGCTTCAAATACTTTAGTTTTTAAAAGTTAACATTTTAATAACACAGAGCAACTATACCCAATATATAGACGTTCCTGTAGAAGTGAAGACCAGGTGAAATAGGACATAGACATGTATAATGAAGTTTTATAGTGACTGTAGCATTATTAACATTGTTAGTAATGAACTCCAAAAGTGTTGATTACGTAAACATCCTGACAATGAACAATTAGCTAATGTCAATCTAGTGGCTACAATATCTGGTGACTACAGCACATGCTTAGACAATGCTTAATGGTCGAAGCGCCCGAGTGCTGGTTGTGCCGACAGCAGTTTTGCCCAATATATGCTAATATATATGTTCACATGTATATTAATCCTCTAGATCAGCAGTGGGAAACCTATGGCATGCGTGCCACAGCTGGCACGCAGAGCCCTTTCTGAGGGCATGCAAGCCGTAAGTCACTGGATTACTCCTCCCCCCTGTGCAGTCAAAGTTGAGAAGGCAGCTGCAGCTACAGTGCTGGCACTTTGATAGGTGGATCCGGAGCAGCTGGCCCTGGTGGCAGATCTGGAGTGGGGTCTTGAGGTACCTCCATGCCCAGGATTCCCCCTTCCGCTGCCACTGGCGGTTCTGCCACCACCTCTTCTGGTTCCGCTGCCACGGCACGCTGCCCACTGGTTGTTTTTCCCCCCAATTTGGGCACACGAGCCCAAAAAGGTTTGCCGCCACTGCTCTAGATGCATGCCAGAATTTATAGATACAGCCCCTTTCAGTTGTTCCCTTCAAAATCTCCCTTTGCAAATCTTCCCCCCCCCCTCCACTGCCCAGTAACCATGACAGTCTTCCAGGAGGTAGAAATTTTATGACCCCCGGCTATTTCATCTTAATCATTGACACCAGTTGTTGTTTTGTATGTGGACAATGAAGACAATTTATCCCACCAAGATCTTTAGAGTTTAGAGTTTCAGGGGTGCAAGAACTGACCTGACCTGAAGCGATCCAGGAGCTCAAGACCTCACCAGACCATGTATATTCTAACCAAGCTCAATATTTTCTGAGTCAAGAAATTCTAAGGTCATTTCACTTTGATTTTGAGCCACAAAGGAGCATAGCTTGGGAAAATTACTTTCCTGGACTATAATTACCAAAAGTTATCCAGCCAAGAGAACCAGCTGACTCAGAGATTCTGAAACTGTAGTCTTCAAAAGTAACTGTTTAACATTCTTCACAGGAGCAGTGTGGTCCTCAGACAACAGCTTCCAGATGCACAAAAACCAAGATTAACATCTTAATTCTGCTAACTGAAAGAAGGTTGTCTGGGTTTTACATAACCAGTAACTATGGCTGGAGAATTCTGGAAGTTACAGTGCCCCAAATTAACACTTCCAGTCTCTGATTTAAAGTTTACTCTGTAAAGGACACCAAATGTCCTTTCTATAGCTTTCTATAGTCAAACGATAGGTGACAAAAACTTGCTGTGGTCAAAGAAAAAAGGATTGTGGTTTAGCATTAATACTCACTAGTGTTAACTTTCAAGCAGTTCCTCAACAGTTTATGCTGCAAAGGTGGGGAACCTGCTGGTGGTGGCATAATTTAGGATCAAATTAAACATTGGCAAACATGGAATTGGACCCTGAATTATGTCAATAGCAACAGCTCTTTCAGGGCATGCATATCATATCAAACATGCAAATAATTCTGTGTTATATCTCCATTGTCTAGCTACAAGACAAAAGCAGGCTAATTTGAAAAATGCAGTTTGAAGCAACTTCATGATTGAATAAACAGCCCTTTTTTTAAAAAAATGAGGTTGTCATACAGTAACCAGATGCTTGAGTTTTAGCCAAAATTTTAGACATACCACCCATTGACTATTTAGCCTTTCCTCTTGTTCAGATTCTAAGCTTTCCTTTCTTTTCTAAAGTAAGCCACCAGCTTGGTACATGCCATCAGGTCACATCTGATCTAGGTAAACCTAGATTGGGCTTTTGAGATATTTAAAAATGTTCAGAGAGTGGGTAACTATTGCCAGCCCCCCAGTGAGTCTCCATGTCTGGGATGGGGGATTGAACTCAGATTTTCTAAAGTGGAGTCCAGTACTCTATCTACTACACCACACTGGCTCTTCAGCCCTTTATAGATCCAGAGACAAAGGAAAAATGGGAAGTCATTGTTTTGACCAATTGCTTCACGAGAAACAAACCTTTCTGTGTAACTAGCCAATGAACGAAGCCATTTATTGTTTGAAAAGATATTAGTTATATAAATCAAATGTGGAAATGCTTGGGCCTAACAGAGCTGCCTGCAAACAGAGTATAAAATTAATTAACTGAATTGCTTCTAGTGCATAGGAAGTGACTGGAATTGCACATCAAGCAGTGAATGCTGACCAAAGGATCATGGGAGCTGTAGCTCCCAGAAAGAAACTTTTCCAAACTCTAATATTATCTATTTCATTTCATTTCCTGTTTTACCATGGAGTTGGACTCCATAACCCTGGAGATCCCTTTCAGCTCTAGAATTAGTTAGTTAGTTAGTTAGTTAGTTAGTTAGTTAGTTAGTTAGTTAGTTAGTTAGTTAGTTAGTTAGTTAGTTAGTTAGTTAGTTAGTTAGTTTGTTTGTTTGTTTGTTTGTTTGTTTGTTTGTTTGTTTGTTTGTTTGTTTGTTTGTTTGTTTATATCCCGCCTATCTGGTCGAGACGACCACTCTGTCAGTCTGTAATTATATGGCATTCTGGAAATATCAAGTTCCATTTTATCTTCCATGGTCTTCTGGATATTTAGATGGCAGTTTAGCTACGTACTCTCCTGAGAAAAAGAGAACAAGAGGAGGAGAAGGAAGATGAGGAGAGGGGATGATAAATTATTAAATTATTAAATCATTAGAAGGTTTTGCTTGTTGCTGTATTACTGTTGAAAATGAGCTTTTGGTTGCTATGAATATTGTATTTCTGGGTAGAGGTTTCAAACAATAACTAGGTAATTATAATGTCCTTTCCAAAGAACTAATTCTACATGTATTTGTCTTCCTCTTTGAACTACTTAAATAGATTTTCCACCTCACTAAATGTGCATAGGAATATACACTTATTAGGCAGAGGAAAACAGCAAAGTTGCTTTCTTAGACTACAACTCCCAGAATCACCCAGTCATCATGATCAGTGCTTAATCTGTCTGGGGAATTCTAGATGGCATAATAAAAAGTACATGTCTATGTGCACACATTTGCACACACATTTAGACATATTTTATATGTGCATACGTGCATATAGCTAGCAAATATGTGTGTATACACACACACACACATTCACACACTTGAGTGTGTATGCATGTGAAGTCAAATATGTAAAAGAAATTGAGCTAGGATATTTTCTAGTTATAATAAAGTATTGTTTTCCAAAGGAAATGTCATGTTTTCCGTCCTGATATTTGCACTTTGCCCTCAATTTTGCCTTCATTTTTCCTGCATATTAGATTATTCTGTCTCATCTGTGGTAAAATGTGTAGTATTTTCATGGATCTATGGGGATTCATGAGATCAGTGAAAATTGATGGCAAGAAACAACAGCCATCTCATAAGGATGCTATCAGTTGTCCATGTGCATGGCAAGATGTCATTGGCCAGGGTTTTATTACCAAAATGCAGAGCAAAAGGGCAATCCCTTGAGCGTCCCTCTTGGTTCTGACAGGATCCCCATTGTGTCCCCATTTTCCCACTGGTTTCATGATCAGCTGAATGGCAAGAAGCCTGCTGGAGTAGGTGGGGGACACATACACAGTACAGTGGGGTCTTGACTTAAGAACGACTTGAGTTAAGAACATTTTGACTTAAGAACCACTCTCATAGGAAAATATTGACTTGACTTAAGTACTTAGATTTGAGTTAAGAACTAAAAAAAAACCACATGGGAGGCAGGGAAAGTGCAAAATTTGAACTTTCAGTTAACTGTTGGCCAGTGAAAAGGGTGCCTGTCTGCTTCCTCACTAATCCCAGCGTTTAGAGAGTGGATTGGGAGACAGTCTTCGGACTGCCTGGTACTGTACTGCCTGGACTGTATTTTCTCTGCCTTCCCTGAACCTTTTTTGACCTAAGAAAAAAAAAGAAACAAAATATCCCCCTCTAGTGGTCGAAGGCGGAGTAGCAGCTTCCCATTAGTTTCTATGGACGGAAAAGAGCAGATACGGATCAAATGGTTTTCAATGCATTCCTATGGGAAATGCAGATTTGACCTGAGAACTTTTTGACTTGAGAACCCCCTTCCAATACGGATTAAGTTCTCAAGTCAAGACCCCACTGTATCCCTTTCACTCTTCACTTTGGCAAATGGATATTGGCCTACTTTGCTTTATTTAGATGCATCAGCAATGGGCAAATCTGCTTGACCTGCCTGCCTTCTCCTTGAAAAGCAACAATACTATAACCTACATTTAGCTGAGAAGCACTGACTGGGCCAAAGATATTGTGCTGTGTGACTAAGAAGAGATTTGAACATGGGACTCCCTGCCCCAACACTCTGAACATTGCACTGTACCGATGCTCTTAGATTAGCAGTTATACAACAGTAACGCCAAGGCTGAAACATACTAGCAGAAAGGCAATGCAACAATTAATGTGCTTAACTATATTATATAAAAATACATATAATTTACATAATGTGTGAATGTACATATTATGCAAATAAGATTGTCTATTATTATGCAAAATACACTGCCCAGATTGGGAGAAATGGAATATGGCAAACCAATCTTAAGGGCATAGTACTTTAAGATACAAAATTAAGGTTTTCCTAAGGGAGACTCTTAATGGAGCAATTGGCCTTAGCATTGCCAGGTCAGCAGTATTTCATTCTCAGAGATGTCAAGGCCAAGACTTGAGACCTAGGGATGTGTCTTTAAGATGCTATAGGACACAGAGCCATTAGCAACAACTCTGCATTTGAGTGTGTAGGAGAGAAAGAGAGAGTGAATGAATGTGAGTTTAGAGTTCACTGTAGTAGTAGTAGTAGTAGTAGTAGATCTACTTGATAAGGTTTTTAGGCTAAAGACTACAGTGGGAACCTACAGTGAGAAGCAAGTATATTTTTAAAAATTAGTGGAGCTCTGTTTTCTAAATGGTAGAACAAGAGTAAATCTGGATCTACTGAGGGAAATCTGCACATCAGAACGAACCTCATATCAGATCAAGATTAACTGATCAGCAGCATCCTATTCCCTAAGATTTTAGGTACAAAGCCTGGCACCTGTAGAAGGAAGCCCAGTCCCTCAATCTCAGGCCAATATCTAGGACCTGACAACTAACTGTCTGAATACCATAGGCCAACTCTTACTCTTGCAACTATAGTACTGCTTTGCTTCTGCAAGTGTATGGAGACAACTGGGGTTGTGTGCACTTGTAACTGATGAGTTTTGAAAGAGAACTGTGTAGGAAAAGAGCTTATGTTCCCCCAGGAGCAGGAATAAAGCCCTTATCAACTTGATTTAGGTAACAGAATGCCAACATGTGTGCACAGAAGGGGCAAATTCCCTATGGTTGAAGTTTCTTTTCCTACTTAGCTCTGTATTTTCTTTTAGGGCTTTTAAGCTTTGGCGCTACATATCTTTTTGCATGGGATCATTTTTAGAAAAGACTCTGAGAGACAAGAATGTCCTACTTTGGGACTTTGTAGGACTTCCCTTCAAGCATCTTCTGCTCTGGCACTCACCTGCATGGCACTCCGGGGGAAATATTTCTGCAATATTTAGTTTGGCTATATTTATGCTATTTTTATAGTTGTTTTGATTACCTGATTTAAATTGTCAAATTCTTGTGAAGTTCATTGTATTCGCAATTGTATTCACAATTTAGAACTATAGCTCCAGAGAACCAATTGAGTTGTACAATAACATACTGGTTGGTAAGCAATGTGGTTTCCTGAGAGCTATGTGTCAGAGCAAATAAACTTGTAAATTAAGCTAGTGTTTACTTCCCAATGGCCAATCAGTAAACAAAGCAACCACAATGGCCAGATATGGAAGTTGAGAAATGGATACACTTGCCTTTCAGCATATAAGGACATCCAATACTGACATGCTTGCTAACTCCTGTACAGTGGTGCCACGCATAGCGATGATAATCCGTTCTGGATAGATCGCTTTTGCGATCACAAAATCCGCATCGCTATGCGGATTCATCATTAAACAGGGCGCTCGTTATGCGAGGCACCACTGTAATCTAGTTTGACCTTCACTTTGCCTTCAAGATTATGCAAAGGACCAATGCCAAAGTTTAGGCAGTGGCATGTTTGATTGAATAAATTATTTTTGCCTCCATACTCCTAGGGACAAAGATAAGATAGAGCCATCTTTTCATCCACCTTTGTCTCCCTTGGAGCTGTACGAACCCAGTGACGAGGAATGCTTTTCAAAAGAAACAAAGAGAAAGAAAATCCAGACACAGAGTTCATTCACTCTCTCTACATATGTGATGCGGACACAGAAATGTGGCATTCTTTTAATGAAAACATGTTTCTTTTTGACAGCAGAGAGGTTACAGGGCCTTGTCTAACTGTAAGAAAAAGATCTATGTGCTGAGCTGTGCTATATTGATGTAGACATAAACACAGACCTGTCTCACAAAACACAGGATCTTGCCGCTTCTACCTTCTTACTGAAATACCACTACTGGTTCTCTAGAGAAAAGTGTCTGGGCTTAAATAAATAGCACACATAATGTCTCATTATTTATTATCTTTTTACAGTATTCTTTATCGCATTCTGCATACCTACTTATCCATCCCAGTCCCTTTAAGAGTAGTCTTACTCCAAAACAAGACTTATTAATTGTTATTACAGCCCATATTTGTAGGGGAGAGGGGAGCACCCCATTATCTACCTCAGTGCCTCACCAATATTGAAGTTTCAACCGTATGTTAAACTCCTTTTCTCTTTGTGTAATTCTCTTCTTGGCCTTTTATTCATTTAAGAGATTAGCAATATTTTCAGAGAAGGGGGTCGGAGGCAAAAATAATAAATTACAGAATTTGGCAGCAGAAGGCAGGGATGGTGGCAAGGCACAGCTGGAGTGTTTGAAATGTGGCAATTTTCTTCCAGGCCGTCATTTTGCCTGTCCGCTGGGAACAGGCAGCTAAATGCAGCCACAGCGAATGCAATGATGAATCCGTGTAAATCGCAAATACAGTATCAGGGGGTCTGTCTATCTCCAGGCAAATACAAGTCTTTCTTCCTCTCCTGGTTGGATTTTTTCACATAATCAGAAGCTCATCTCAGCAGTTCAGATGCCATTATGCAGCCATGTATTTCAAATCTTCACATTTTTCATTTTGATTCAAGCGAATGTGATGTGCTCACTCTCATTTGGCAGAATAATGAGCCACCTGCTCGGAGTCCTCCCCCTCCATTCCTAATTAAGCATTTAAATTGTTTGTCAACTAAATTGAATTTCTTTCTCTTTATGTTTCTCCCTCTCCTCTCATCCCTAGCTGCACCTTTACAAACACTTTGGCTCTGTCTTATCACCCCCTTGGATGTGAAGCCCAAATAGTTTTGGGTATTAATGCTGGACCTAACATGATCAACATACCTGTATTCCACATGACACTTGGGGATCATCAAAGGAAAAGGAAGCAATATTTTTTATGTGACAGGGTGGATTTCCCTGTCCCATTTTCTTTGAGTGAAAGTAGTTCTGTATGTACTTTAATTCTGTTGGTAGGAATTAATGAGTCTTTAATGTCATGGGATACTTAAAGGGAATTGTTAGAGGCAGTGGCTGTATTTGGAGGTCACAGAAAAACATGGTGCATAACATTACAAGGGAACAACGCCTCCTTCTGGGTTTGTGCACTATACCTCTTTCTCCCTCACAGCCAAGAAAAGAAAACAAAAAGCTTCTGGTTCTCTTTTATATTAATTCCCATTTAATGTGTCACTCACATTCTAAATTTCATATAATCTTCACTGAAATAAGCCACTTTTTATCACTTATCAAGTTGCCCTGTTTCAAACAAAAAACATAGTTAAGACTAACCACCATAAACAGGTTCAGATAGCCCAACAAACCATAGTTAATGAAAAACAGAAGTGAAGGCTTTCAAGCTCTTTCTTATTGAAGGGGCAGTGGGAGGGGAGGAAATGCACAAATCAGGCACTGGGAGCTACAATAATTCCTGCCATGGTACACCATGGACCAAAGGATCCAGATGAGCAGTTTACAAATCAATGAATCCATGTTAGCTTCTTGTCTCTTGAAGAGTGACTCATCATCTCTTACTTTTGTGGTTTTGGTTTGAAAACAAAGCACCGCTCTTTTGTTTACAGGGAGAAAAGACCATTGCTTTGCAGGTATGCCATTGCATTTTTCTCTGATTACTTCATGAAATGCATGTCAACGTTATTCTTATTAGAAGAACAATGGACACTGACACAGTAATCTCTGTCTTTGAAAAATGGTTCAGTTTGGTGATGGTGGGTTAACGAATATGAAAAAGTGCCAGCTCAATGATTCTTTTATGGTTGAGAAGGGACATAAGGAGGAAAGAAAGGCATTACCACTGACTGAATTTAGACTTTGACATGTTTAGAGGAGGTCCCCGTGGAGGACAAGCATCACTAAGTCTGGATCCAGCCCATTGGATCCAGTCAACTCCCAATGATAAAAAGCAGGATGACTGATAGCTCCTTGGATTAGATCCAAAGATATATTTGTCCTTTATATATATATGGAATTTATCTTCCAGTCACAGGTGAATTATTTACAAAATACTGCTGTGTGAGAAAAGCTAAATGAGGTTTGACTCTGTTTCAAAACCTCATACATTTCTAGAAGAGAAGACCTTCTAAGATTTCACAGTGTCTACTGTAAATATATTGTATCTACATAGAGAGCAAATAAGTTTTTTCTTTTTCCTTTCTTTTTCCTTTCTTTTCTTTTCATTTGCCTTGCATCTGACATTTTTCCCACCCGCACCTGGAGAGTATTGCTGGATTCAAAATAAATAGCTGGCCCGCAGTTATAATACAAAATTTGAATAATCAAAGAAGTCATTAAGATTGTATAACCAAATGTTGACTTTTTCCAGTGGCATCTTTCTGGAAATACTTGAAAAACTATGTAAAACAGTTTCAATTTTCTTGAAAGGGAGTTAGAAGTAAATCTCGGATGTGCCAAAGCTAAAACACTGAACTGGAATATATTCAAACGCCTTTCAAGTCTAATGCATAAAGTCTGGTTATTCCATCAAAGTCTTTTTGAATCAAGCCTCAGAGCTCACGCGTATTAAAAAGCTGTCGTTGGTGCCGAATGCTTGGAGTTTATGCATGTAATCTAACAACTGGCTCACCAATTGCCGTCTTCTCTGATAGCTCTGGCAAATGTGAAAAACATTTTGGCATTGGCCTTGACTGTTTTCTGGGATATTAAGTGTACTTGTCACATTTTTCTTCAAAAGGAACCTATGCTGAAAATGTAATGGAATGAGGAAAAGAATAACATTGCAGCCACAAGTGAAAATGGAATCATCCACACAATGGAACAGCCCCAGGTCCATGATCCAAAACAGCTTCACAAACCATTAAACTGCAAAAATATGCAAACTTTTGGACAAGAGGTAGAAAAAAAATGTTCCTCAGAAATATAAAGCCGTACTGTAAAAACCATTGGAATAAATTATATAGCTGCTGTTCAGTTCCTCCATTCTTGGTCAGTTATGGACGGCTGCAGCCTGTCATTAGGTCCAGTCCATTGGTAGCTGGTGACTCTGATGTCATGGGGAGGAGGACAGGGTTGAGCACCTGGGATAGCTCATGTGAAATCTGGATTAAAATCCAGAGTGGATTCCCCACCCTCGCAACACTGGAGGCGTTAGTCTCAATCAGAGATGTGCATGACCTAGAAAAACAACAAATCGGGTTGGCTTATGGTTACCCACAAACCACCCCTAAGGCCCATGGTTCATGGTTTGTTTCTCTGGTTCATGCCTAGGGGAACCTAAAGCCTCTACCCCTTCTGCTGCCTATGTCCCCTTCCTGTTGTCCCAGTTGCTTCCCACCTCTTCCTCTTTGGCCACCTGGAAGGGAAGCTGGGCTACTATTTCTGAAGATGGTGGCAACAGAGGAGGAAGAGGGGCGGAGGCAGGATCAGGTAGGGAGGCAGTGGACCAGGTAGGGACAGTGGAAAGGAGGAAGTGGGCAGTAGGAAGGCGGAGGGGGGAATCCAAAGCAAAATGAAGCCCGGAGTGGAAAAAAGTTTGGCGGTTCATTTCCTTTCAACAAAAAGGTTTGTATGAATGGAAACACGAATCAGCCCGGTTCATGTTTTTTTCAGTTCATAGTTTAGTTCATGCCCATCTCTAGCCTTCATTCATTCATTGTGAGAAATAATGTATTCTTTTCTGACCAATAACAACAGTGAACATGGACATCCCATGCAAAGCTTGAAATCAACACTGACAAAGAATATACTACTCTGAAAAAAGCAGAAAGGGGACTTTCAAGTAAACATTCCAGCCAGAAGGATATTTTTAATAGTAATAGAAGGAAGGACTTCTGCTCTAGGTCAGAATACTTGCTTTGCTCATAGTTCCAAGCTGCAAGGTTTGCCCTGAGATTATTATTATAGCAATGTAATCAGTGGTGCCCAGACAACCTGAAGTAAGATACAAAAGTTTGATGCTCAGGAGCTATCTCCCTTATGACTCTTCTGGCACTGAAGGTGGCCCTCCAGATGTTGCTCAACTACTGCTCTCATAAGCCTCAGCCATCCTCGTCGGTGGTGAAGGATGATGGGAGTGGCAGTTCAGCAAATCCCGAAGAACCAAGCATTTGCAATCTCTGCTTTAAGGAAATACTTTCCAATGTTGTTGCTACTGTTGATGCTGCTACAATTTTACACACACTCACACACACACACACTTTCTTGTTTCTCTTTATATTGTTTCTCATAAACTTTATTTTCTTTTTAAAAACAACAACAAAAACAACACAGTTCATGACTTCCATGATGCCTTTACTTCTTCGGCTGAATAGCTATGAAAGCTGGTCAAGTCCTATCTCCATTCCCAGGGGTGAAGTCAAATGAGGGAAGCCTGGTGCATTAGAGCTGACTGGGTCAAAACAGACAGGCCTTAATAGAGTCAGGCGTTTCAGAGCCTTGTGTCAGAGCTTGTCAAATCTACCTCACTAACACCAATTAACTATAAGATAGACTTTGATCCAAACCTTAAGATCACCTTCCTTGTCTAGATGAAAGCATGTGTCTGCTTTGAAAGAAAGCTCCAGATGTCTTTAGGAAAATAACTCTTCATTTTCAGCGAATTCTGAAATGGGAGAATGAAAGAGCATCTCTAATAGAAAATTTAGATCGTTTCCACTATGGATGCTGCCTTTTCCCCATTTACTTCAAAATAAATCTCAGTTAACTCAACAGACGTATTTTTAAGACAACAGGCAAAAGATCTGGCTGCAAGTGAGAGATGTGTTAACAAGCTTGGATGGATCCTTTCCCAACCCTTGCCAGCTCTTAATATAAAGTTTCAAATATTCTTGCTAAGCATGTCTCCAAGTGAAAAACAAGCCAAGGCTTGTTTTGTTGCTACTACACCAATACACAGCATCAGATCTCAGAAAAACACATAAGGGAATAATGATTTCACTATTGTGGTAGAACATTGTAAACGGCACAATGGTGATCAGTAAAAAGTCAGCTTAATAGCATTCCATAAAATGTTATATAAATCCTAGCATCCAAGTACATTCAGTGCATTAACGGAGCACAAACAGCCTCTAAAACCGTGTTCATTGCCTCATAATTTTCAGACACTGTAAATGAGATGATAGTTTACAGGCAAAGTGTTTATTGCCAACAAGTACATGGAGCAAACACAGCCGAATGGGGTCCAAATCGCAGTTTGTTGACAATACACAGATCCTAGTGAATGTGGTGACCATAATGCTGTCAATTATGATAATGATGATGAGAGATGTTGTTGTGTCTTACTGGCTTGTGTCAGCTTATATAAGTCTTTGATCTTCACCAATGGCAGTAGTGATGGGTGAGCTCTGTCCTGAATTTGGATTAGGATCAGCAATTTCAAGCCTCAAATTCATACTTCTGATGCAAGACTAGAGAAAAGAGGCTGTAAATAATGGCTGAAATCCTGTTGCACAGTTATACAAACAGTACAGTATAACTTTTGGAGGCAAATTGCCATAAGTTAAGAAATTTCCATGGATCTCTACTGTTGCATGCTGGGTTGCATGACTCAGTATACAATAGATGTCTACAGAGACTTTTTTAAAAAACCTATGACAATTGGCTTCTAAAAGCATGCCATTTGAGTAACTATACAATGGGATTCCAGTAACTGGTTACATTTAACTCCATATGTATTGATTACACATTGTTTTGTTCAAAACAAAACAAAATTGAACTTTGTACACCAAGAATGAGCAATATGGAGGAAAAAACAGGTTACACAATGCTTGTGGAATTACGGTTCAGAAGCAACTAGTCACAAGTAATGTAGTTACTTGTAACTAGCTATTTTGTGGAATGAGAGCATAACTAAGTTACATTTAAAATGTAATATTAAGGGTAGTTATTTTTGGTGCCACAAGTAACACCATCCAATAGCTTTCCAATGTTAATTTTTAAAGACATTTTAAAGTAATTTTAGAGAAATTTTGAAAGATTTTTTTCAAGTTTTGTAGCATTCTTTTATCAGTGCAGCAATCAAATATTGTTTTGTTCCATCTTGCATACTTTTGTGTTTCCAAGTGCAATTATCAGAATTTGTCACTAGAGGAAACTGGAGAGTATTGCTCAGACGACCCAATTTTTCATAACATACAGTGAAACATTATTGGGGGCACAGCGATGATAGTTATCATAGTGATCTAGCTAATCCAAGGTAATGAGCAGAGGACTATTTGAAAAAGTGTTCCAGGTGAACCATGCCATTTCTATGCCACATCACAAGCCCTTCCCCCACCAATCTGGGGAGGCACCTCCACACTCTGTCTACTAGGTATCAGGGTGCCACACCATAATTAAGTAAGCAACATAAAGAAACAGCAGCAAAAGTTGTGCAAGAGATATTACAAAGGGAATGATAATTTCTCCTTCAACTGTTTCTGTAAAACAAAGATTTTTCATCTTTGGTAGCACTGTAAGCTGGCTTAATACATGCTGAAGCAAATGAGGTAATGTATATTTTCATTTAAAGAATTTCAGGCAGAAGACAATTCCGTTACCATCAGTGCAGGTAAAGTTTACCACTTTGAATGCAGGCTTTCATTGTGACAGTACCCAAAGCATCAAAAACAATCCAAAAGTTCAGCCATCTGTATTGACTTTATGTGTGAGAGAGAGGGAGGGAGAGAGCGCAGAAATAGAAAAACTCCAGTCTGGATAATGATATAATTATAATTATAGTTCAAGGCACTTTCATATACCCATGGTTAATATTGCAGGATTTTTTTAAAAAAAGGAATGTTTTTATTTTCCCATTTTTCAAAAGTAATGAATTTGTTACTGTTTAATTACTTTCTGGAACTATAATACTACTACAAGTCATTAGCCTGTAGTGCAAAACACACTCTCCTTCTACCTCAGTCTTGCCTCAATACTCTCAAGAGAGCAGGAGGCAGTAGCACAGGATAGAACACAAGCCAGCACATCAACCATGTGATATTACTCTTCCACTTTTCATCTCTATAATAAAAGTAATGGAACTTACAACTGCTTCACAAAAAAGAGTAAACATATTTCTTGGTATGGTCCAACTGTAATATACTTATACTTTTATTATTGAGAAATCAAATTAATTTGTAAATGTTTACGTCCAAACTTCCAGAGTTGTTGTTTAGAATCTCCAATGTGTCTTCAGATTATTGTTATTCTTATTATTATCGTTATTCAGAAATACCAGGTACAGTCAATCAAAACTGTAAAAACACTGACTGGCATTACATAAAAGACAGGTTTTAACCAAAAATCTAAGTATCTGTTAAATATTGACATAGCTATTTTTTGTAGCTTTGATGGTGTTATTTCTGGAATCTGCAACTGCTTATAATACTGTGTGAAATTTCCTGATATTGTTCCCAAAGTCCCAATGACCATAGGAACCACTGAAGTCTTCTTCATCCCCAAGTGAGATGTTTTGATTGCCAGATGTCCGTTTTTTTAAAAATTTTCCAGTTCTTTAGTTTCAACTCTGGCATCCCCTGGAATTGCAATGTCAATGATCCAGACATTTATTTGTTCCAGTACTACTACTGTATGTCTGGTGTGTCATGTTCAAAGTTTCTATCAGTTTGGATCCAGAAATCCAACAATATCTTGATTTCATCATTTTCTGACACCTTCTCTACCTGGTGTCATATCTTCCATCAATATTTATTACATGTTGTCTGTGTAGTAGCTTATTTTTCCAACTGTTTAATTTATTTTAAAATTGTTGTTTCTTATATTGAGTCTTTGTTTCTGTTGTTTTCAAAATATTTTCCACTTTCACCACCTTAAGTAACTTTTCTCTGATTATACAGTGGTGCCTCGCATAACGTTTTTAATTGGTTCCAAAAAAAAAAACCTTATGCGAAAAAAACTTTATGCGAAACACCATTTCCCATAGAGATGCATTGGAAACCGGTTAATCCATTCCAATAGGCACGGATTGCCGTCCTTAAGCGAAAAAACCCATAGGAAACATCGTTAAACGATACAATGTATCCTCCATTGGAATGTATTGTAGCTGACTCAATAGGTTTCAATGGCTTTGCGAAGTCAATTTTTGCAAAATTAAGTGTGTCATAAAAGGGTCAAAAATGGTTTTAAATGCTTGGATTAGCTTCTGCACCCTCTAAAACGGATGCAAAAGTTAATTTGGCTTTGATCTGACTTTTCGTTAATTAATGGTGAATTTTTTTCCCCCAACTTTTGACAGCTGTCAAAATCTGACAGCTCCATTATTTCCTATGGGGGAAGAAAAAATTCACAAAAAATTAATGAAGACTCAGCAACTGTTCTAAATTCTTGGGTTCGTTAGAGGACCCCCTAAGTTGTGTGCAAACCTGATATGGCTTTGATCTGAACTTTCGTTAATTTTTTGTAAATTGTTTTCTCCCCCATAGGAAAGCATGGAGCTGTCAGATTTTGACAGGTCCATTGGTTCCTATGGGCCAAAAAACAAAAATTCACAAAAAATTAACGAAATGTCAGATCAAAGCCAAATCAGGTTTGCACATGACTTAAGGGGTCCTCTAACGAATCCAAGCATTTAGAACCATTTTGGACCCTTCTAAGACACTTTTTAAATTGAAAACAAAAAAAACGTTAAGCGAAGCAGGGGACCTAAAACCAAAAACGTTAAGCGAAGCATGGTCCCAAAAACGCTATGCGAAAATCGCCCATAGGGAAAAACGTTATACGAAGCACAATCTGCCTCTGAAAAAATTAACGTTAAGCGAAAAAAACGTTAAACGAAGCAAACGTTAAGCGAGGCACCACTGTACTGATATAACAATTCAGGCTTCTTTTTTCCTCCTCTGCTACCTGCTGTATTTGCTGTAATCCACGGCCTCCAATTTTCCGTGGTAAATATAACATGTCCACATCACTTTTGGATGTAGTGTGTGATGCATGTTCATTAGTTTCTGTGTTTTTCAATTCAATTCTTCTAATTTCTTTTGGGTCCAAACTATTATTCCAGCTATCTAATTACTGGAACTGCCCATGTGTTTATGGCTTTGATTGTATTTCCAGCATTCAGTTTAATTGATTTTAATATTTTCCACAATGTTTTGATGTATTCCCTCCCTGTAATACCTTTAACTTTTGTGTGCAGGATGTTATCTGCTTCTAGTAGTCCAGATTATTTATATTTTTCATTATTTTGTAGTGATTTTATAATATTGTCATTTTTAAACTCTATTCCATCTAGTTTGGGGATCTTGCCATGGTGTATAGACAGAGCTACATATTTGTCAATTCCAAATTTCATTTGAATATCTTCACTAAATATTTGCACTGTGTTTAGCAGTGATTCTATCTCCATGGAACTTTTTGCATATAGTTTTAGGTCATCCATGTGTAAGAGATGATTGATTTTTCCTGCTTGTTCTGAAATATGGTAGCCCGATCCAGTTTTATTTAAAATTATTGACATGGGGTTTAGTGAGATGTTAAATAGTGGTGGTGACAAAGAGTTCCCTTGGAATATTCCTCTTTTGATGCTAACTTCCCCAATTTCTTCATCATAGACCATTAAGACAGTTTTCCATGTTGCTTGAGGAACGTCTGAATATTTTTACTAATCCCAAAATATTGTAGGCAAGTTTTAGTCCAGATGTGTGGCAATGAGTCAAATGCCTTTTTATAGTCTATCCAGGCCATGTTTTTCATCTTTTTAGTTCTTTGGTTTCATTTTATCAATAAGCAGCTGATCTTTTGTGCCTGTTGACTTCTAAAAGTTCCCTTTCTGTTCAGTTGGGCATGGGGAGTTTTCAATTGAATAGTTATATATTGATCTTGCAAGTAATCCTGTGAGGAACTTGAACATCGTTGGATGGCATGTAATTGGTTGATAATTATTAAATTCATTGCCCTTTCGATAATCTTTTATTATCAGAAATGTGTGGTTTGTACTCATCCAATCTTTGCTTGTAGAATTTTAAAGTAAGTGATTAAATTGCACTGCTATGTTTTGATGGAGACTTGTTAAATGCTTTAACCAAAATCCAGGCAGCTCATTCGGTCCAGGGTTTCCCCAAGACAGTTGCTAAAGGGCACTTTATGTGGGACTCTGTGGGTGTATAGCTTGGATGCATGAAACCTAATCTTTAGCAAACTTGGAGGGATTGTCGTGCAGAGTCAGGGGGAGGTTCTTGATGAATTCGGTGTCTCTAGGTGCTTGGGGGGTATTCCATAGGGTTTTAAATTAAAAACCAAATTGACAAATTGATTCGATGCATCAGAAAAAAAATCATAAATTTGTATTTCATGATTCACCAACCTTGACAAATCATCATTTTTCTGATCCGTGCCCATCTCTACATCTTTATCATTTTCCTTGAGTTTCTTTACAAATGTCTTTAATCCATTGTTGTTGTTGCTGTTGCTGCTGTTGTTGCTGTTGTTGTTGTTTTAAAAACTATAGGAGGGATTGTAAATTGATTGTTCCTTTTTTTTTTACAGTAAAGACATGCATAGACAGATCTGCCCAGTCTCACTTTCTCTCTTGGAAAGGGAAACATAATCAGTCTGGATGCTTCTTGGTTAAAGAAAGCAAAAACCTTTACTTTCAGTACATGCTTGTGTTCTTTCTTTTTCTATAGCATTGAGCTACATCTCCACTAATCTGTCTCCAGACAGCAAAACATGTCAGGGTGGAGGAAAGGTGACTAACAATGGAACAATAGGAAGGAAGGTATGATCTCAAGGATCCTGGAACATGAAGGGAAAAAAACTCCAATATGAGTAGCAAGGAAAGGGCATGCTCTGCACTAACACCTAGTATTAAAAAAGAAGCATTCAAGATTGTATTCTTTTTTTCAACAGGGAACAGATTATTTAAAAATAAAAAATAAAATAAAAACATAACCAATGAGAAAACCATTAAAACCACTTTAGTGAATAAACAGCTACAAAAATAATCACAATACACAATAAATAGTTTTATAAATTAATTGTTAAAAATTGAATGCAGCACATTTCTTTTGATAATGGTCTGTGCTGATTTATCACCATCATGAATGCTGTTATTTCAGCCTTCTGACTTCTAGACAGACAGATGCCCAAGTGGACTGAAGACATCTTCGCTTATATATTTCCATCCTGCATTCTTCTCCACTTGTCAAGATCCTTATAGACAGCAAAATTCTTCATTTGCTGCCAGTACTGTGGGCTTGTCTTCATCCCTCTGATTCCCTTGGCATGACCTTCACCTCATAGATTTCCTTCCCCTCTCTCTAGGGTTTCCAGGTCAACAGCACCTGGAAGTTTTAGGGACAAAATCTGAGGACAAATGCTGGCCCTTATGATATAGCAGAGTCAACAACAATTGCAAAACACTGAGTGTGTTCGTCTATGGCAGACCTATATTGTTGAGAATCAGTGATGAATTCAAAGGTCAACATGTTAATTCAAGCAGCAGCAGCAGTTCCGGAATATGCAAGGAAATGAAAAACATAATAATTATTCTCAGCTTATCTAAGGGACATGTCTGGGAACCATGAGAATGAATCTCAAAATGTAGGGGTTTTTTTTTTTGGTTGGCTGCATCAAGTATTCTGTGCCTTGAGGACCAATACCGGAGACCCAGAGAATGGGCCTAAAAACCTATATCACAGGATCAAAACGAGACATAGCAACTATATTTCTGGATATTGCTTATTCTGCTGTACACTACAGTGGTGCCTCGCACAACGAGCGCCCCGTAGAGCGATGAATTCGCTCTACGAGGACACTCTTGCGATCGCTAATGCGATCGCACAGCGATGGCCCCAATAGGCGAAAATCGCAGAATGAAGGTCGGTAAGCTGCTTGCTTACCGACCTTCACTTTGCGACCCACCGATCAGCTGTTCCGCGGCTTCAAAATGGCCGCCGGAACAGCCGAAAGGGCCAGGTGCAGCGTTTTCGCGCCCTTGGTAAGCAAGGGGAGGGCGCGAAAACGCTGCTGGAACAGCCAAAATGGCTGCGCGCAGCGTTTTCGCGCTCTCCCCTTGCTTATCAAGGGCGCGAAAACACTGCACCTGGCCATTTCGGCTGTTCCGGCGGCCATTTTGGACCCGCTGATCAGCTGATCGGCGGGTCCAAAATGGCCGCCGCGTGCCCCAAAACGGCCGTGTGCAGCGTTTTCGCACCCTTGGTAAGCAAGGGGAGAGCGCGAAAACGCTGCCGGAACAGCCAAAATGGCTGCGCGCAGTGTTTTCGCGCTCTCCCCTCGCTTACTAAGGGCGCGAAAACGCTGCGCCCGGCCCTTTCGGCTGTTCCTGCGGCCATTTTGAAGCCACAGAACAGCTGATCGCAGCCATTTTCGTGCCCTCGTTCAGCGAGGGGAGGGCGCGAAAATGGCTGCCGGACCCCAGAAGCATCGCTGAACGGTGAGTTTTCAGCCGATTTGGAACGCATTAAACAATGTTTAATGCGTTCCAATGGGCTTTTCTGCCCCGCTCAGCGATGTTTCACACAGCGAGGGTTAATCCGGGACGGATTAACCTCGCTGTGTGAGGCACCACTGTACATGCCCTAAATGGGCACCATGTGACAATCCTCTTTTGTTCAGATGTTTCAAGGAACTAAAAATAAGATACACTTGGTGATACTTTTGTTACTATAAGAGTAAGGTAAAGGTAAAGGTTCCCATTGACATTTTTAGTCCAGTCGTGTCCAATTCTAGGGGGCGGTGCTCATCCCATTTTCAAGCCGTAGAGCCAGTGCTTGTCTGAAGACAGTTTCCATTGTCACATAGCCAGTGTGACTAGGGAACGCTGTTTTACTTTCCCACCGAGGTAGTACCTATTTATCTACCTGCATTTGCATGCTTTCGTACTGCTAGGTTGGCAGGAGCTGGGACAAAGCGATGGGAGCTCACTCTGTCGCATGGATTCCATCTTACAATTGCTGGTCTTCTGACCCTGCAGTACAGGCCTCTGCAGTTCAACCCGCAGCACCACCACTATAAGAGTAGCCAACTGCACATGTGGCCTAGAGACAGTGAGTAGCATCTAATTCCTAATATCATGTAGAGCAGACTCATTGATTTAGTGGAACTGAAACAAATGTTAATACTTAGAAATTGATGCAGTGGGTCTACTTTTAGTTGTGGTTACCATTAGAACATTGGTCTACAACTATAACTAATTTTAAAGCCTTCAAGAATACAATTTTAAACTAACTTTTCAACTTCTTATTTTTAACTAGAACAAAATACTTACAGCCTTAAAGCTAAAGAACTCATAAGAATATCAGTGAACAAATATAAAACTGACTTTTCCATTTTTAAAATTTAAAAACTCCCTCCCCCTTTTTTTTAAATCTATAAGCTGAACTTCTTTGCTGTGCTTCTTATTCTTGACTATTGTTTTATTCAAGGAGAACCCAGCTGGAACAGAGAGGAGGGACACTTTAAACCTTTCTTTTCTAATCCATCATGGAAAACTATGGGGAAGGCCCTGTTAAAAGCACAAAACATATTTGCATTTAAGAAAAAGTTGGAAAACCAATAACAGTGGAACACGCAGTCTGACTGCCTTAAAGATAATACCTGATAGAAACTGATAAATGGACTTTAAAAAAATGTTCTAATGGATTGACTCAAATGCTTATAAAACAGCCTGGGATTTTCAAAAAAGCCAACCAGCAAATTAGATGCACGTATATAGGCAGGAAGCAAAACAAACACACCAATCTAATTCCACTTTCCCATCCACCTAAGTGACTAAATAGGTTTAGTCGTCTTTCTCCCAGGAGGGATTCATGTGCATGCATTTTCATCAACACAGAGTGCAAAATAATACTATTCTTCAGATTGTACCAAAAGCTAATTGAAGCACTACTTCTTTTTATCTTTCCTATATTAGAGGGTGCATCTCTAAAAATGCAAAAACAGCATCCTGAAAGGAAAGCAGGATAAGAGAAGATTAATCAGTTCTGAGAGCATAGGATAACTCTAACATTATTCCAAATCCATTGAAAGATATAGCTGGTGGTGATGCACACGTTCTTATAAAATATATCATGTTTTACATCAGACTAATATAAAAAAATACCTAGGTTGGATCAATCAATGTATGTTTGAATAATACAAAAATACTGAAAATGTATGGCTAAAAGGCTGAAAGCCTGTCTTTTCACACTCAGGATCTGTTTGGCCTGTTCCATCTACGTATTTTGGTGAACAAAATTGCTGCTCTGATATTTAAAAAAAACTGGATAGATTAAGCATGGTTTCCCATATTTCCCCTCTGAAACAAAACCATGTTTTGTAATTGAGTTTCGATTTATTTCACACCAGGCTCATTTTGCAGTGGCTTTCGGTTATGTGTTATTTGTAGGCAAGCCAGTGAAGACAGGGTAGGAGCTTAGGCTCAATTTCACAGTAAGGCCTCGAAGTCTGTGTGCAGCGAGTTCAGAGCATTAAAATGTTTTTAAGCAAACATCTCATGCCCCCATGTGGTCAAACTGAATGACTGCTGCAAGTCATTCCGAACTGCAAAGCAAAGAAGAGCCCGCTGAAAAAATATTACAAGAATATTATTCGAGATGCGCTTTGGATTTGGAATGTATTCAGAAAACAAAGCAAAGTAGAGACATAATGTCAATTCCTGAATTGTTCTAGAACATATCAGGGAGGCATGAAGCATTGCTTCAATCAAATTGATGGTCTCAAAAATGTGAAATATTGCTTCAATGCTTCAGAGGTTTGAGAAACAGAAAAATTAAGCGGAAAAAGTGACACCCGTAAGTCTCACTCAGAAAATGAAAGTAATACTTTAAACGAACCTGGAAGTCCAAGGCAAAATGAAAGCCTGGCTAACAACAAGGCCAGTGGAGGTGATGGCATTCCAGTTGAACTATTTAAAATCTTGAAAGATGATGCTGTTAAGGTGCTACATTCAATATGCCAGCAAGTTTGGAAAACCCAACAGTGGCCAGAGGATTGGAAAAGATCAGTCTACATCCCAATCCCAAAGAAAGGCAGTGCCAAAGAATGCTCCAACTACCGCACAATTGCACTCATTTCACACGCTAGCAAGGTTATGCTCAAAATCCTCCAAGGTAGGCTTCAGCAGTATGTGGACCGAGAACTCCCAGAAGAACAAGCTGGATTCCAAAGAGGCAGAGGCACTCGAGACCAAATTGCTAACTTGCGCTGGATTATGGAGAAAGCGAGAGAGTTCCAGAAAAATATCTACTTCTGCTTCATTGACTATGCAAAAGCCTTTGACTGTGTGGACCACAACAAACTATGGCAAGTTCTTAAAGAAATGGGAGTGTCTGACCACCTTATCTATCTACTGAGAAACCTATATGTGGGACAGGAAGCAACAGTTAGAACTGGATATGGAACAACTGATTGGTTCAAAATTGGGAAAGGAGTACGACAAGGCTGTATATTGTCCCCCAGCTTATTCAACTTATATGCAGAATACATCATGCGGAAGGCTGGACTGGAGGAATCCCAAACCGGAATTAAGATTGCCGGAAGAAATATCAACAACCTCCGATATGCAGATGATACCACTCTGATGGCAGAAAGTGAGGAGGAATTAAAGAACCTTGTAATGAGGGTGAAAGAGGAGAGTGCAAAAAACGGTCTGAAACTCAACATCAAAAAAACTAAGATCATGGCCACTGGTCCCATCACCTCCTGGCAAATAGAAGGGGAAGATATGGAGGCAGTGACAGATTTTATTTTCCTGGGCTCCATGATCACTGCAGATGGAGACAGCAGCCATGAAATTAAAAGGCGCCTGCTTCTTGGGAGGAAAGCGATGACAAATCTTGACAGCATCTTAAAAAGCAGAGACATCACCTTGCCAACAAAAGTCCGAATAGTCAAAGCTATGGTTTTCCCTGTCGTGATGTATGGAAGTGAGAGCTGGACCATAAAGAAAGCAGACCGCCGAAGAATTGATGCCTTTGAATTGTGGTGCTGGAGGAGACTCTTGAGAATCCCCTGGACTGCAAGGAGAACAAATCTATCAATTCTAAAGGAAATCAACCCTGAGTGCTCACTGGAAGGACAGATCCTGAAGCTGAGGCTCCAGTACTTTGGCCATCTAATGAGAAGAAAAGAGTCCCTGGAAAAGACCCTGATGTTGGGAAAGTGTGATGGCAAGAGGAGAAGGGGACGACCGAGGATGAGATGGCTGGACAGTGTCTGCGAAGCAACCAACATGAATTTGACACAACTCTGGGAGGCAGTAGAAGATAGGAGGGCCTGGCGTTCTCTGGTCCATGGGGTCACGAAGAGTCAGACATGACTA
The DNA here is from genome assembly GCF_051106095.1 of Pogona vitticeps. Lineage (NCBI taxonomy): Eukaryota > Metazoa > Chordata > Lepidosauria > Squamata > Agamidae > Pogona > Pogona vitticeps. Next base: position 35,306,069 of record NC_135788.1, on the reverse strand, counting down.
AACGACTAAACGACGACGACGCCATTGAAAAGCTCAAGCTCTACTGGAAATCCCAAGCCTGGAGTCTGACCCTAGAACATTTCACACCTTTTCTGGGCAAGAGAAGGCATTCGTTTGTTAGAGATTGCTATTTGTGTTGCTTTCATTTTTATTTTATTTTCAGCAACCGCACATTTCAATTTGCATTACATTTTAGAATCCAATCCACCATCATAAATGTTTAAGGAGTTTAGAATATATTTTATATTTAGGTATTTTAGAACGTATTTTATATTGTTTGAAAGTGTTCTATTTTATATGATTTTGTTAGTGTTACTGTTATGTTGTGAATTGCCCAGAGTGGCCGCAGACCAGATAAGTGGTATATAGGTTGAAAAAAAAAATTAATAGATGGATGTCTTAGGTAGAGATGGGCACAAAAAGACCCATGAAGTGGGGAGAGGGAAACCCACCAACTGGGCCCTTTCATCCTTAGTTTCAGGTTGCTTTTAGGAAATGCACCTGCCCAAAACAAAACATCAGCATTGGCAATTCATACACTTTGTGGTTTGTGCAATTCAGGACTTCTGGGAACAGAAGACTGGCCCATGCACAATTTAGAAATGCCAAACTCAAACTGAGTCCTCATCTGACTCTCCTCCCCACCCCAAGTTTGCCAAAGACTGGATTCAGGATGTCCACGTTACAGCCCCCCAAAGCAGGTTCCCCCCCAAGAAAGTACTCTTTAACCAGCTGCTAAGTAGGTTACAAACTACAAACATAAACATATTTTCCTTCCTTCCTTCCTTCCTTCCTTCCTTCCTTCCTTCCTGCCTGCCTGCCTGCCTGCCTGCCTGCCTGCCTGCCTGCCTGCCTGCCTGCCTGCCTGCCTGCCTGCCTGCCTGCCTGCCTGCCTGCCTGCCTGCCTGCCTGCCTGCCTGCCTGCCACTGGATTTTATGTCTATAGCACTTCGGCTTTTTTCATTTTTCATTGTGAATGCTTATGTTCCAGATAGGACTAGTAGCAAATACTGTATGACAGATGAGGCAGTGATCAGATACTCTATCCATTGAGGCAGCGAGACTACTAATTAACAGTAATGTATCATCATGACAATTTTAACTTATGATGATCCTTTCCAGGACTTCATAGGTATAGAGTACTCAGACGCTGTTTACCATTAGCTTCTTCTTCTGGGGCACTCCAGAACTCTGGAGCTTGCCCAAGGCTACACAGGCATATCTTCTCTTACAAGGCACAGCGGGGAATTGAACTCCCAACCTCTGCTGCTGCAGCCAGATACCTAACAGCTAGCCTGGTTCCACTGACAATAAAAACCATTGAATTGGATTTTGTTTTGTTTTTTAATTAAATTTTTTTAAAAAAAATTGATTTAAATTTTGGCAAACACACGAAATATGTGCATGCGCAGAGTAACGTAACAGGGGAAAGAGTTTTTCTTCTCCTCCACCAGAGGTCCATTTATTTGAAGATGGATGTGGAATTTACTAATTGAAATTGATTCCAGATATCTGTGTTATTTTTTTTAAAAAAAATTCTTGCTATCTGATACAGCACTATACCAGATAGCAGTAATTTTTTTTTTTAAATGAAAACATTGCAACCTGCTTCCCAAAGCCCTGATGAGCTGACTGGCCTTATTTGGATGTTGGAAAGAAGGCACAGAAGTCGAAGGTAAAGATGGCCTAGGCAGCGGCGGAGGCAGCAGCAAAGGTGGTGGTGGTGAGGATGCACACACTGGCCCAAAAGTCATGTGAGTACCACATGATTTTTACACCAAATTCAAAAACAATGATACTTCTCCTGATTTATTTCTTTAGAGGGACCAGGCTCTCAATGAACTTTCAAGCCAGCTATTCAGAGATATTCCTTCCCACTTCAACACTGTTTTCACTGAGAAATTGTGAGTAAAGTGCTTCTAGTTGGGTAGGAGGGGGCTGAGGAATAAATGAAGAAACAAACAAATGGTGGGAGCTTTCCTTGCACATCAGAGATCAACTGGAGGTTGATGGCACTGACTTTAACTCTGCTAATCAGTGGTCAGAGCCCTTCATTTATCCCACAGTCCCAAGGTTTTTCACTAGAAACATATACAAATACTTCAAGGTACACAAATACAAATCAAATTGGATGGGTGACAAATTGGCTGGAAGAGAATGGCTTATGATCTGAAAGAAAATAGTTTGGATTAAATCAAACAGATGATGTGCACACAACCTTGATTACGATGATGATGACTGCTAAGTGAGATCTCAGAGGTGCGTGAGACTTAGGTGTGTAAGTCACCCAAAATTACACTTGGAAACTAGAAAATCAATTGAAAATGAGATGTTTTTAAAAAGTATCTAGTAAGGTACTCTTTGTGAGTATATTCCTTTCTAAACATGGGGACGTATTTAAAAAAATGAATTGCAACATTCATAAGAAATCGGTGACTTGTTGAATATTTGTTGCTTCATGGTCGTCAGTTCTGGAGACCCTGATGAATACAAATGGATGAATATTTACCTATTTTTAAATTAATCTCCAAAGGCAGAGAGGGAACAGCTGATTAGCTGTTCGGTGGGCCCATAGGCAGAGAGGGAAGGGCTAGGCTGTCGGAATGGAAGCTTCCGTTGCCCTTTGCAAAGACAGCAGTGGCAGCAGAGACGGCAGCGGCAGCAGAGGAGGAGCAGGCGGCAGCAGAACAAGGGAGAGAGGCAACAGGAGAGAAGGAAAGGGGTGAGGGGCTAGGCTGCGAGGGCAGGGCCCTCAGCTTTTTGGTTTTTTAGACAGCCATGAGCTGTCTAAAAAAAGAAACAAGCACTGGCAAACTGATTAGAGGTTCATCAGTAAAACATTAGTAAATTCAAGGTTTGTGGTTTGTCAACCTTGACCAACCATGAACCAAGATGAACTGCCACTTTGGTGGTTTGTCCCCATCTCCGTTCCTTACTGCAGTCAGAACTGATGGCAAAGCCAGGCCAAGACAACGTTAAAGGCCTCAAGAGCAGGCTCCTTTTTTCAACGTATTACTCCCACTTCCTCAGGTGTTCCCTGAGGCAGTTTCTTTATGTTAGGGCCAGTCTTTAGTAAGGTTGCCAAGCCAGACACTTATTGTCTGACATGCCAAGTCCAAAATCAGAGGCCAGATGGGGGGCTTTGGAAGTCATAGAAGGTGGGGCTTTGGTCAACAGCACAAAATAGTGTGGCTGGAGACAGAGAAGAAAACAGACAATGTTAATTTCTTGCACTATCCCCAAACAAATAATTGTGCAAAACCATATGACGCTGATCTTCTACTTGAAGTAAGAAGGCAGGCAGTTGCTTGGAGATAACCTGAATTTAAGATGGACAGTGTCCTGTTTGCCCTAATAAGCCAGCTTCTGCTGGCAGTTTGTGTTTTAGATTCCTAGTCAAGTTCTTCAGCTGCATAGCTCAGTGGTTTAGGTTATAGATGGGCACAAACCTCAGTTCAGAGATTTGTGTCGGTTCATACACATTGCACCACAGGAATTGCATGTTCTCCTCCCCCACTTCCCCGGCTAGATCCCCCAATCACCAGCCAACGTGCTCTTCTTTTTCTCCACTTCAGCTGTTCCACCAGTCTTCAGCAGAAGCACAAACTTCCCTGTACTGCCTCCTTGGCTGATCACCCTCTCAGACAGAGAGGCAGGAAACGGAAACCTGTGCTCCTGTCAGGGACTGGTTGAACAGTCAAAGAGGAGGAGGAGAGGAGTGTGTGCTGGTTGGTGAGTGGCTCATTGACCTGGGAGGCAGGAGAGGGGAATGTGTGTGTGGACGAACTGGCATGAACCTCCAAACTGAGGTTTGTGCCCATCTCTAGTTTAGATCTCTGGCTGTGGAGGCAGATGTTTGAAGTTTGATTTCCTGCTCTGCCTCCTTGAAAGGATCTAGACTTGATGATTGATTGGCTCCCTTCCTACTGTGCAGTTTTAACATTGCTATTATTTCTACTACTGTTATTAGGTATTGGGAAGGGAGGGTTGGAGAGAGGGATAATGGAACCCTCTCAGCCAAGATTAAGTGTAGTAACCTTCTCTATGTTTTTCAGCCTAAAAGTGATAAATGCAGAATGAGTGTGAAATTTGTGACTAATGTTTCATCATGAAGCCAACAGGCTGTGAACCACTACATTCAGCGAATGTTATTAGAAACTATAAGCAAAGTTCCCTGCCAGAAAAATAAACTATTAAGCAGCAGATGGTAGCCAACACTCCCACTGGAATTAATTGCCCCCTTAGCTCTGACAAGGCAGCAGTTTTACATGATAGTATGAATACATACATGTAAAGAAAAATGTCACATTCTTTTTCCTGCCCCACTAAAAAGGGAGGGGACCAGCATGTTCATAAGACCACACATTGTCAAACAATAAGTATCAGTGTTGCTAAAACAACTGGAACTTTGCATTTGATGGTGAAGGTTATGTTAGGAGCACAGACCCTCAAATTTGACTGTTGCACTATCTAGCCCAAAGTTATGTTGCAAGCTGCTGTAAGCGCTATGAGGCAGTACATAAGTCGAAACAATAACAACAATGATATTGTCAACACATTGGCTGCCACTGGCCCAGCTGGCCAGGGGATTCTAGGTGCTGTAATTCAAAAAATATCTTTTCTGGTAGGAACCTAGGAAGCTGCCATATTAGACTATTTATCCATCTAACCTAATATTGTCTGCTCTGGCTGACATCAGTTGTGTAGCCTCTGAGGAAGAGGTTCTACCCTATCACCTATAGTGTGAACCTCTGAACCGGAGATGCTATAGGCTGATTATGCAATCTTTGAAATGCAGAGCACAGGGATTCCCATGGATGTGCTACAAAAGTCCACCAGTTCAAGCCTCTGCACACTCAAAAAACATAACAGAATATTCCACTGTACCAGAAAGCACATAAAGTCATCACATCCCCATGATGACAATAATTTTATAATCAGAAATTATTTTTTCTGACCAGAATCTTAACCAGTGTTTGCATAAGGTATGAATAATTTGCTGCAGCTATTTGTGGCTAACTGACAAGGTACCAGGGTACATCTTGGCTGCACAATGAGGTACACGGCCAGGCACACAACAGACATAAACCCAAGAGTCAAGGAAAGAAATATATAAATCCTATTTAGGATTTCTTTACATTTCTTTCCTTCACTCTTGAGTTTATGCCAGTTGTTTTTTGAGTCAGAAGTAATTCGCCCCCTTCTGGCACACAATTGAGACATGCCCCAGCACTTTGTCAATTAGCTGCAATTAGCCACAACAAATTGTGCAAACTTCACACAAACACTAATAGGATTCTGACAATCATGGCAGCTACAGTTACAATGATGTTCTAAGGTAGTACGCATGCAGGAGCAGGTGATTGCTGTGTTAGACCACTAACAAATCGAACAAAAGGAGAAAGAATTTTAAAAACCCATTTCTTTACATAGAGACGTTTGAAATTATAAACTCGTATATGTTGCTTTCTTTATTGCACTCACACTGGCAGTGAACTGATGACTGCTGCCAGCTGATAAAGAGAGGGATAGAGCATTTAGCAGAAAGATGGAGCTCTCTTTGAATTCAAAAGCTGGAAGGAACAATTGGTTAGTGCTGGATAGATGATCACCCCAGTCCAAAAAAGTCCCTCTCAGACAGTCAAACTACAGATAGAATGTGAGGTTGTAAATAAAATTCCAGCAAATCTCTGCTACTCAGAGATTCAAATCCAGATTTTACGATGGAAGCACTCAAAGCCCCTGGAACTGGATGGAGAAGTCTATCAGTTTCCATTTCCTTTACCTCCAATTTTTTAAAAAAACTTAAAAAGCTTTGTCTCCATCATGAATGTGAAATAATCTGCATATGTTGGTAAAGAACAAATGGAAGCAACATTCTTACCTATCCCCAGGTCTTTGTGATTTCCCCATAATCCTGATTTACAAACTGCCACCGAAGGCAACAGTCACTAAATGAAGGCAGAAGGAGATGATACTGAAGACTTCTAGGCAAAGGAGAACTTTGAGAAAGAATTTAAAAGTGAGCGGGGTAGAATCAATTATGTCTATTTTTGCAGGTCCTTTTTAATTTTATTTATACCCTAGCTTTCTATCTTTGGATTGTCAGTGATTGCTAATAATATAACACTTAAAGTAAAATTTTACAACAATCAAGAATGCCTGATATATGGGGATAACAAATTTTGTCAAGCTGAATACAAAAGATTTGTTGTTCTTTAGATGGCATTCTTGTTGGACTATGAGGTGTCTCATATTTCTAACCCAGACAATTCCATGATTGAGGGGAAAGGAATGTGACCTGTTTAGGAAAGGCCATAGCTCAGTATATATTTATTTTGCCTGCAGAAGGTCCTACCAAAAATATCTTGCGGGTCTTCCAAACAGAGCAGAAATTCCTCTTTCTCTTCCTTGGTCATGAAAAGAGAGAGTGGTTTAGCAGGATTTGCCTCAACATATCCTCTCTCTTCTCTGCAGGAAAAATGCTTATTTTAAATAATTTTTTTTAAAGGACTTTAAGTAATACTTAAGAAATCCATTTTTCTAGTGGAACTTCTATTTTGGAGCTTTTGTCTAAGAAATTAATTGAAAGCTTCTACCCAGGAGGCTCTGGCTCTGGACATGAACTTCAGTTGGAAGTGTCATCGCGCTGAACTCTTCTTCACAGAACAAACAGAGACTAAAAGTAAACCATGCAGAAGGAAGGGATGAAAGCACACAGAAAGTCTAACACACAAAAAAGTTTGGAATTAACCAAGAGAAGCTGTATATCATATGGATGGTGGGAAAAACTGAAAAGCATCAATTTGGAATCTGCACTTTTTTTCAAGAACAAATGCTCTTTCTTGATAAACTCTCATATACTGACCCTGGAAAAGACCCCTGCCAGAGACTTCTAAGAAATGTAAACAGATGAAATAAGCGAAACATACCTGTCCCATGATCTGACAATATAAAACAAATTCATATATTCATAATACGAGAAGAATTATATGTAGAGTTGTCTGGAAAAAGTAACATTTTAGAGTTTCTAAATCCAGTTGTTATGCCCTGTTAAAAAAATGCCACTGAATCAGTAGATATTTAGTAGATCAATATTAAGGAATTTTTATTGATTCAGTGGGTTGTATGCTAGAGTAGTGGTCCCCAACGTTGGGCCTCCAGATGTTCTTGGACTTCAGCTCCCAGGAATCCTGGCCAGCAGAGGTGGGGGTAAAGGCGTCTGGGAGTTGTAGTCCAAGAACATCTGGATGCCCAAGGTAGGGGATCACTGTGCTAGAGGATATTCTAGCTGAGGTTGTTAGGGTCTGTAGTTCCAAACAAGAACAACCACCACTGCAAAGCTATTCCCAAACTCCAGGCCCAATTAAACGAGAAACAGTCCTGTGTAGGCAAAGGTTGTTGTATAACAGTATAGTTCAACAGAAAGGCTCGAGAATTACGAGGAAATAGAAAATTAAAAGCTATACTAATTAGAGTGATAGATATATAGAAATACCTTCTTTTTTAATGTATTCAAGTATAATGAGTATGCATATTGAAAAGTCTTTGGTTAATAGTTAGCGAAAGCATGAATGCCTTTTTAAAAATTCCAGAAAAACATCTTAAGTATAAATTTATGAAAGGTTTTTGTTCCTCCTGCATCCTTTGTTATTACCTCTGAACCAAGGTTTAATCAGCTTGTCTTTTCTTCTCAGAAAGCTTTATGAAGGCTTTCAATTTGCAGCCAAGGCAAGCTCTTTTAATAATTTACATTAAATTAGTTTAATTATTAATAGAAAAGAACGAGTTTGTGATAGTACCTGCTGCAGTACATTTGTAAGTACAGTAGAGTTCTTTTGAAAAGAATTAGCAAAAAGTATGAGTGTATTTATAGCTGAGCTGTTACTGAAGACGTGTTTGTTTTATTGCTAAAATCAAATGCATAATTGAAGAACTTGTCCAGCTTGAAATTATTGTTCTCACTTCCTTGTCTTCTTTTTACTAAAAAGATATAATTGCTTTTGGTCTTTTGCTAGAGTGTTTCCAACCCCCTGATGGTCTTCTACCTTTTATATCATTTTTCTGTTGCTTGTGAATAGAAAAAAACACAGAATAAGCATTTTACATTGGTTTGCAAGATCTAAAAGGGAAACAAAGAAGAAGAAAGACTGATTTCCAGATTCTTCCAAGTAACATAATTATCTGAATCAGATTGTTTTAAAAAATTAATCATCTTCTTCATTTAGTAGTTTTTATATAATCAACTCAAACAAGAGTTGCACAGAATATTACTATATCTCTGTCCTCTCATTACCCACCTGTATTGTTACACAAACTTTCACCCAAAGCTGTGGATATCAATATTGGCACCTGAGACAAGCAGCACAATGTGCACATCGCAGCACTGAACACCTTGCCGCCACCTCCTCTCCTCTTCTGGGGATCAGCAGCACAATCAGAACTTTAAAAAAAAACAAAGCCAAAAAAAAGCAATACACTCACATGTTTTATATTACCATATATTAATAAGCTGACTTTCTGTCTTGTCTAGCCCAAAATTCCTGCTCTACCATCTGACAAAGGAGGCTTGGTCTCTCATGACCCAGGTAGACCAGCCAGCCATCTACATACTGCCACCTTCTGCTCCTTGATGTCAGGGCCAGAGATCTGGTCTACCAAGCTTTGGGTTTGTGCACTCTGCTGATCCAGCAGCTCCATACTTTTTCCATGTAGTACAGCATTCATAGAAATGCAAGGAATGACTCCAGACCTCTTTGGGTTCTCTATTGAAGACAGCTTCCCAGATTCCTACAAGAGGCTATGCTCTCTCTAGCCACCCATAAAATCCCTTAACAGAAGGGTTAGGGCTGGGACATAGTGAAGGCTCAACATGGAGAGCAGCTGGGAGCCAGGAATCAGGACCAAGAGCAGTATGGATCAGCTGACAGGAGTCACAACAAACCCAGAAACATAATACAGAGATGCTTTATATTATTTCCTCTTCAGGAAAAGCTAATGACCAGCCAGGGTGGGTGGGGCCAATTAATTAATTAATTAATTAATTAATTAATTAATTAATTTTAGTATCATGTTTAGGCTGCCTTTCTCCCGAGGGGACCCACAGCAGCTCACAATGTTAAAGTATAGGAGGAATTTTATTCTCCTGAGAGGCTACAGTTTGATTGTTCACCACATGGTAGTGGTTGATAGTAGGAATGGGATTTTTGGAATTAAAGAACTTACACAGCAAAGAATCCCCCCCCCCTCAGAAAACAAATTATAGGATTGAACACCCTCTGACTGGCATGAGAGAGAAAGCAACCCTCTCACCTCCATATCTTCTTCCTTCAGTCAGAAAAGCGCCCCACTTGCCCACTGCATAGTGGGAGTCATGAGATTCCCTGAGATTCACAAAGGTGCATGGGAGGATGAGTTCTGACAGAGGTTGTTTCCCTATAGAGTGCATTTTTGCAAGTCTCAGAGAATCACATGATTCCCACAATTCAGCAGGCAAACTCATGATTCGTCTTATAACCAATGGAAGAAGGAAAAGGTACAGGAATAGCATGGAGGGCAGTGTTCTACCTCCTTCCAGCTTAACAACTTTCATTCCCATAATTCTCCCTTGGAGGTTCTTGATGAATTATAAAAACGGAAGTCCTTGAATTCTGAAAATCTGGCAGTTCTTGACACAGAATCTCACAGCTCAGGGCAGAGCTTGGAAAAGTTAAGAATCTGCCATAGAGAATTCCTCCAAACACCCAGAATCCTTGAGATACCATGGCCCGTGCGGAGATTCTGGAAGTCCTCGCCCAAGAAGTAACTTCCTCAAGCCTCTGGCTCAAGGGAAGTAGGTACTAAAGATGACATCATTTTTTTGGTAGAGATGCAGATGTTGCCCTTTTTTATGACATGGTATCTCGGCAATTCTGGTTGTTGTAATCCAGGCAGATAACTTTTCCAGGTTCTGATTGTTAGGTAGATTAATGAGGTTCACCATAGTAGGACACCAGGTAAATCGCTAGGTGAAGGAGCACACTAAGTGAACCTTCTCCAACTTTTAAACCAAGCAGCATTTTATAGACCAAGAAAATATCAGTTCAGCCGCATAATAATTCACAGAAGTTATGAAAAATGACTGGGCCAATTTTTCAATGAAAAAATGTATGCATTTTTAAATCATGCTATTTCAAAATGAGCCATAAAATAGGTCATTACACACTGGGGCAAAATGAATATGCGATGAATTATTCATCTTTATGGAAATCGTTCAATACTTATTGGTGACATGAGTCATGTAATGCGTATCATTTTTGCACGATGCATTGTTAATAATGAATAAGGATTTATCATTACATTATTATATGAAATGCAGCAAAAAATATTAAAACTTGCTCTTCCGCAGGAATCAAATGATTTACTGCACACCACCTGATTTGCTTAGAAGACGAGGTTGCTCTTTTCATTACTACCAATCGCATTTTCATTTCGTTTAATATGGAAGCATGTATTCACTAAACCAACAGTACATCACAGCTCCTACGGTTCCTGCAGGATCCATATTCAGTGCTATGGCGAAACCATGGGAGCAGGACTATGGATGTTTGTCCCCAGCATGACTAACATTGATTAGATATTATCACAATGGTCAAATAAAGAATTTATTTACTATTTTTCATGTTCTGAATTAGAGTATCAGTACACTTTGTGGTTAATAAAGCTCAGTAAATTATATATTAGTACAGCCTCTTGCACAGTGTGTTCACTATCCAAGAAAAATCCGCTCCAACATGAAATGGTTACAAGTATTGCTTGAATGGAAGCAGAAGCTATAATGGAATTCCCAGCATACAGTAAAGTTCTGCCAACTGATTGGGACTGAATGCAATTGTTAGGGCCAACTTCAGTGGATCACTGAATCAATGGGCCTTGCATGAATGCTGACTTGATAAGCCACACTTATTTAAAGAAAGAGTGGGCAGCTTACAGAGCTCATACACCTATCCATGGAAGGCTCCAGCTATTCCCTCACCCTAACCCAACCCAATATTTTTTTCTCTTAAGAACGCTTCTTTTCTCCCTGTATAATTATCTTTGCACCCTCTAATGGCCATTTTAAATATATGTATAATACACACACACACACACACACACACACAAATAGCCATTAGAGGGTATATATATACACACCCTCTAATGGCCATTTGTGTGTATGTGTGTGTGTGTGTGTGTGTGTGTGTGTGTGTGTGTGTATTTCCTATTTACATATATATATAAATGGCCATTAGAGGATACAAAGATAATTATAATTATATGTATTGGGGAGGGGACTACCTGTCAATACTTGACTTTTATTTCTTACTTAGTCTTTTGTTTATATTTTCCCATCTTGATTAATTATTGTTGATTTAATTGTTGTTTTAACTGTTTTATGAATAATTTTATTGTAAACAGCCCTGAGTAGACATTGTCTAGAATGGCGGGATAAAAATCAAATCAAATCAATCAATCAATCAATCAATCAATCAATCAATCAATCAATAAATGTCAGGCCCTGTGTGTGTGTGTGTGTGTACTGTGCCATCAAACCAGAACTGACATATAGTGGCCCTAATAGGGCTTCCCAGGTAAGTGAGATATTTAAGGAGTGGTTTTACCAGTTCCACTCCCCCAGTGAGTTTCCATAGCTGAGCAGGGATTTGAACCCTGTTTACCAGAGTCCTAGTCCCTCACTTTACTACCTATGGCAAAATGGTGTCCCATGCCCCATTTTTGAGTCATTGGAACATTTTAAACTTGGGGGGGAGGGTGTTCTGGGGAATGCAAGAGGGCCTGGGGGTGCTTGGAGCCCATTTGAGACCCTGGGGACCTCATGCAGTCTGTAGGTCAGACTTTGCCTCCCTCTGATTTAAAGGGCCCAAGCCCATTGGGATTAACAATTGGACTCGGGCCTTTGATGTTACTACACCAGGGACTGCCAGTCTTATATTCTAAAAAGAAACTCCCATGAACTTCTGTAATTACATTCTTACATCAAGAACACACTGACATTTTATTTCTGAGTGCTAATGCCTGGGGCTGATGCAAACAGTGGAATGAGGTGCATATGTTTAACATGTGGCAATTCATTAAGTGTAAAGGTGATTGTATTTGTCCAAATTATTGTAGCCCTAATTAATGCATTTTAAGCAAGGAAAATAAGCAAGGAAAATATTTGTAGCCATCAACATTGTTTCAGAAGAAATACTTTTCTTTAAGCCCATTCACAAAACAAATTCTCTGCATTCTTCCCCTACATAATTAGCACTACACTTCTAATTCATATGAAAATAAATATTGTGTTTTCACATTGACGTCACGGTGAAAGAATTATTTTGTTGTCTAATACTATAAAAAGATGATACTTCTTCTGCTGTCCAGAGTTTAAGAGAAATGAAAATGATCTCACTGAAAAGAGTCATCCTATTCACTTTAGCCACAAGTATGTTTTTAGCCTCAAAAACCATTTGCCTCAATGAACCATTAACGAGCAACATTCAGAGCAGAGAAGACTACAGTGATGATAACTACCCAGAGGTAAGTTCTTTACTAGTATCTTATTGTCTTTCAGAACCCTACTGAACTATTGATACATAAAGAGATGTTCAAACTCTAGCATTTCATTTTTTTAAATAGCTAATCATGTCATTCCTTTTTAAAATGTAACAAATAATATATATTCTTTATTCCTAAACCACTGCTTTTTGGGGAGGGGGTTATTTGTAGGGATTTGGGGCCATTTTGTATTTTTTCAGCTGGCTGGATAGCTCAGTGGTATAGGAATCTGACTGCAGAGACAGAAGTTGGGAGTTTGATTCCCCACTGTCCCTCCTCTGAGTAGAGTCAGCCTCTATGGCCTTAGGCAAACTGCACAGTCCCAGGATGCTCTCCCAGAAGAAGGGGATGATAAACCACTGATGTGCGTTGTCTACCTGGGAAACCCTGAAAAGGGTCACCATGTCACAACTGACGGCCATGATTATTATTCATAATTTAAAGAATTCTTTTTAAAAAGTAATCAAAAAGCAATGGATTAATAATCTGTTATTCATGTGGCACTTTTAAAATCGTAAGTAACAAATAAGGTTCATGGGCAATAAATAACTTTTAAAAATACATTTCTGAGGTTGGCCAATACCTGTCCTGGATCAGAAAAGCATTTCAGTCGGTATTAGCCAAGAGCATGTTCAGCATCATAATTAATCCAGAAATGTCCAGTAATCGGCTGTGGAACGCCCTCCCAACAGAAATTCGGCTGGCACCCTCACTGGGTGTTTTTAAGAGACAATTAAAAACTTGGCTATTTAGGCAGGCCTTCCCTCCAGTCAGCTAAGTCTTTTCATTTCTTCTTTCCTTATCCTACCCCATCTTGGTAATTTTTTTTCTTAAATTAATTGTCTTAATTAATATAGTAATTGTATTTTTAATGATTATATATATTTTATATTGATTTCTATGTTGGAAGCCGCCCCGAGTAGACATGGTCTACAGAGGCAGGGTATAAATTTAATAAATAAATAAATAATAAATAATAAATTATGATATTAGCAGTCTGATCCTAAGCATGTTTCAAATTAATTCCCCTGTATTCCAGGAGTTCCATAACCCTCTAGTCCAAAGTATTGCAAATTTATTGTTGTCATAATTAGAATGCACATACATACTGAGTCCCACAATTAATCCATACAAGAAATGTTTCAGCTTTCAACCATTACATAGATAATCTTTCTATAGCATTTACTATAGGCCCACATTTTTTCATGTGGATTAATTCAACTGATATTAATATTAAATTTACAGGCCATGTGCATCATACACATATTCCATTCTTGGATCTGATTATTAATATCCAATCAAACAATCTGTGTGCAATATTATGTTAAATATTGTGACAGGAATTCTGTCTTCCATTTTCCAGTAATGATTTGAGACATTTAATTAACAATCGTCCATATAGTCAGTTTTTACAACTGATGGAGTGATCAGACAAACTTAAATTTGGTTCACTTCTGGTACGATTTGGTTCACACTATTTTCTAGCAATCACATGTGTTTTAAGTAAGAATAATCCATCCTTATGTGAGCTGTTCCACTCCTTTCTGGCACAGGGCTGCAGTTTATTTGATGTACGCAATTAGGAGTGCTCCTGATTATCACATTCTGCACTCAGTGTGTTTGCTTAATTCACTCCCAAGTAGAGCTGTGGGCTGCATTCTCTTTGGTGACAACACTATGACATAAGCAGTAGGTTATGACAGTAGAAAGGATGGTAGAGAACCCCTCTGTTCTATTATCCTCACATTTTTTAAATTACCCTAAGTAACACAGCACTATTTCAGGTATAAGGGAGTATCCATTCTAGGTTGATGCATTGCTGTAGCACAATATCACTTACTTAACTGAATTAAAAAAGGGAAGTTCCTGTGGCCCATGGAATGACAAAGGTGGGGAGATGGACAGGAAAGGGGCATTGATAATCAGAAGGTGGAGAAATTGGAGTGATCTGAACTGCTATATGGATCCTTCTCACAGGAGAAGAATTGTCTCCTGTATGAAAGTAAGGATCAAAGTATTCTGCTTGTATACTGTTCTATAGCACTCAAAGCACCTGCTGGGTAGTTTATTATTTTTTATTATGCAGGCTCCACATTGCCCCACTCCTGCCAGTGATCTGAGTACTCAAAAAAGAAAAAAAAACACAAAGTAAAATTAGAACTCATTCATTTGATTTCCCCCCTCTCCGTACAATTTATTAAACATTGACATACACCAGAGGAGTAAAAAGGGATTGCTTTGCTTTGCTTTGCTTTGCTTTGCTTCCCTGATGGTCTCAATGATCAGATAGAATGGTCTTTCTTTGTATAAATTCCCTATTTTAAAAAATATTAACAATAAAACCAAGATTCTGGTTATATAGCATAGGCTAATTCTGGTATAAGTAAATTATTGGAGGGACAGGATGTGAGTTTTGGAGTATCTGTTGTTATATCATGTATGATCAAGTATGCCAGTAGTAATTATAGTGTTTCCTTTATGATGTATTCCCATGACAGTCACAGTTCTTTATTTATACCTTGTCATTTTTAAAAAAATTCACCTTTCCAGCTGACCTTCTTCTTAACATAAACACAGCAATTAGGTGAAGTTTTTGAAGCAGTGCACGAATTGCCCCATGCTAAATAGATGTTGTCAGAAGTTGGTTGGTACGGTTCAGTTGTTTTGTCATAATTTTTCATCTGTTATGGTTCAGCTAACATATTTACTATCAGTGGTTTGTATTTGTTTACTCACAACAATACCTCCTTGTATTTGGGAGCTTAGGCTTCTCCTACTCTGAGATAATCTTTCTGATCATTCATCACTCATTTCCTCTGTATTTATAACTGCACACATATAATTATTTTCAGTTATCAAAGTAAATTTTCAATTCAGGTGGGAACCCAAGTTAGCTGCTCTTCAGTTTGCAAAGTCATCTGAGTAAGATTTGAAAGAGCAGCATAATCTTAAATGGCTGTTACAAAAGAGAGAGAGAAATTTACATCATGAGCGAAATATACTGTCTATTTATATTGATACATTATATATTGTGGTGTAACGTGCCCTGATTTTCATATGAGATACATAGATTTACATACTGTTTTGTGTGAGGTATTTATCTTTTTTGAAAGCTGTAAAGTAAGTGTTCACTTTGTTCAGTGTTTGTTACATTACATTGTCAGAACAGTGAGTGCATTTGCTTTGGTTTGATCTTGCTGTTTTGGGCCCTTCTCCTTTGGTGGATTCAGATTATTTATGCATGTATAAATACAACACACCTCACACAGAGAAACCATTTGCTAAGTAACACCTCAAGGTGCTGTGAATATCAACAAAATTACTTCCCTGAGCTTCCCTGATCAGAGCTTACATCTATGTTGCCTTTCAGCAGTTCAAGCAAAATCAAAATAAGATCTGAGACAAGCAAGATGGGAAATTAAGAGAGTATAGTCTATTTTCACTGCAGAAATGCATCATTTACTGCTGCTATGTTTGCACAATCAACCTGGAAATGGAACCAATTGTTTGATCCACAATGACCAGTCACCAAAGAACTAAAGGTCAATCTGCAACTTGGGATTCAATGTTGGAGAGTAAGCATAAATCCACTGTTGCCTAAGTCAGCTTTACTTCTAATCACAAAGCTGCTTGTCTCATCTGTTTCTCCTCTCAGTCTCTTTCATAGATGCAGATGTTACTGCGGATTCATTACAGATGCAAAGCCAAAAGAAATGTCATGATTTGCAGAAGGCCAAAGTACTTCTCACATGAAGGGTCCCTAAAATACCCAATCAAATGGCCAAGATGATATTGCATAGATACTCTGACAGAAGGGAAATGACATAACTTGTAGTGGCAAATTTCTGCTAATTAATGAGTCCCTCCTTGGATTCCTCATTGTGGAATCAGGTGGCTTGGTGTTCAACCCAGAATTCAGACAGGGACTAATAAATCAGTGAATTGTGTAATTTCCCTTCTGCCGGTGTATCTGTGCAACAGGAATTTGGCCATTATTTCTGAAAGGCTAAAATACATAGATACTGGGTACACTCCTGGGATATTCTACATTAGTTTTTTCAAAATTAACTGCTGTATGCTTCAAGTTTAAGGGGTGTGATGACAATTATGATTATTTTTAATGGCAATTAAATTTAAGCAAATTCAGCACTTCTAAATGGTCAATATGGCTAAAACATCTCATATAATTAGCAACGCCACTAATTTATCATTACCTTGAAATTGTGTTATCATTATTGCTTTCCTTCTAGTCTAGTGAAGACATTATAGAAGAAAAGCAGAGAAATTTGAACCTTGAAGAACTGAAGGACTGGGAGCTGAAGAACATCATTAAAATGAGCACGCCGGCCATGAAAAAGGTGCCACATTCAACTGCTAATCTGCCACTGAGATTTGGAAGAAACTTTCAGGAAGAAAGAAGCATCAAACCTGCAGCCAACTTGCCTCTCAGATTTGGAAGGTCACCTCCAGGAAGCTTGATTAGGCACACATTTCCTTTTGCTCACAGGTTTGAGAGAGTTCTTTGAGCTCAAAGCTCCTTCCATTTTTCTTGCCACTAAGATTAGGGAGGATTGCTCCTCTTCAGCCTAGGGATGCAAACAAATTCTTGAGTCTCAATGCTTTTCTAAACTCTTGCCCTCCCAAAGACTCTTTGCTAAGAATTCCTTACTCCAGTGAGACTTCCTATCTTTCCATAACAGGGAACTTCCAGATTCTTTCCAGTGAACCTTCTGTAGGAAAGATGCCCTTTTGTATAGGAATTGTAACACTACTGCTCAGCTTGACATTTCTGTCAGGGAAAATGGCCACAAAAACTCCAAGAAATTCCATGAAGTATCTTGAAGTAGGGGATCTCACGCTGAGAAATCTTGCTCCTATCACAAAAATTTCCTTGGTTTTTCTCTAAAATTCAGGCCTTTGAATATTATTCATAATATAAACAAGAATACCAACTTAACAGAATGATGAAGTATAAGAATACTAACTTCACTATTCAGTTGACCTAATTAATTAATTAATTAAATGCCATGAACTCAGTTCCATCTTATGATGATCCTTCCCAGGGTTATCTAGGTATAGAGTTTTCAGAAGTGGTTTAGCATTCCTTTCTTACAGGAGCACTTTGGAACTAGGCAGCTTGCCCAAGGTTGCACAGGCTGGTTCTTCTCGTGGGTGGTACAATGGGAAATTGAACACCCAGCCTCTGGCTCTCCAGGTATCCAACTCACAAAGTTATCGAACCAGTCTCTGTCAAGCTACCATAATAACAATAACAATAACAATAACAATAACCATAACCATAACCATAACCATAACCATAACCATAACCATAACCATAACCATAACCATAACAACAACAACAACAACAACAACAACAACAACAACAACAACAACAACAACAACAACAACAACAACAATAATAATAATAATAATAATAATAATAATAATAATAATAATAATAATAATAATAATAATAATAATAATAATAATAATAATAATAATAATAATAATAATAAAAGTCCATAATATATATGAATTTGCCAAATATGAATTTGGTAAGATCTTAAAAGATTTGCTGCCTGAATTTAAACAATGAAAACAAAGATTTGTAGGGGGAGCCTTATCAATGTGTAAGAGTGCCAGAAATGTTTACAGAAGTTTCTCCAGGATAATTTGTGTCTACAGCACACTCCACAACAACACAATATGTCTATCTGTATGCATTAAAACATAAAATAAATTTAGGATTGCAAGAGTAACATGGAGCTAGAGACACCCGCAGTAGACTCAGTTTAAAACCTTCCACGATTTAGAACTCTGAGCCAACATGGTTCTAAATCAGAGCATGAAAAAAATCACATTTAAGACTACATCTCCCAGAATCCTCAGCCATGCTATTTAAGATATTCTGAGAGCAGTAGCTCAAGCATAACTTCCCCACACTCTGTTCTAAACTATTTGGGGATCCTCCACATGCAAAGCAGGGTGCCTGCTGTAGATGTACACCTTCCAGTTTTTGGAGAGTGACAGGGCCAGGGGATGGAGACATGACTCAGGGGACCCGTGTCCTCATTTTCTCTTAACGAGTTAGCTTGGCTACATTTTGAAATACCTGAGTAGGATGTAGGGCATGGGCAGAAAAGTTCTAGAGGTCTGATAGCCACACATCCTTCCCCCAGACCTTGAAAGTACCTCAGTGCCTTGACCTTTTCCCATAGATTTCTTTTTAAAAGCCTTTTTAAAACTGAAAAATCCACTTTATGCACTGTAATGCCCCCAATTTTAAAAAATTACCCCAAAATGAGGATCAGGGGACTAGTAGTACTGGGAGGCAATAGATGGAAAAATAATCTCCCATACTGTACTGTCTAGACTCTAGAGAGTAAAAAGAGATATGTCTGAACAAAGCATTTTGTTTTGTTTTTAATTTGGGGTGTGTTGGGCTGGGTTCTTCCCATGGTGCTGAAGGGCTGTATTTTGGCTCTAGGGGATCAAGAAAGGAAGGAAGGGAGGGAGGGATTCTACAGGTTTCAAGCAGATATTCATTGTACACTACACAGACTCCCCCTCTCCATAATGTTCCCAAGAAACTTGCCCGAGTCCCTTGAGATGTTCTGCACTTAAAATTTCCTTTTATTAGCAAAATGACAATCAAATTAATTCAATTGTCATGTGTCACTTCTCAAAATAAAGAAGTGCATAACCTAGATAAGCAATAAGTTGTGGTTCTGAACCATAAAGTTTTCAGACTAAACCCCAGATCACAGTGGGGTTCAAACATTGCCTCTTTCTGCATCTTATTTCCATGCCAGTCTTGCCCTGTTTTCATCAAACTACCCCCCTCCCTAAAACCTCACATAGCTTGATCAAGGAAGGTGGGTTACTAGCAGCAGAGGACACCAAAGCAGTTAGACCTTGTCTTGTCTGTAAATCTATGGGGAGGAATATTTTCAGGACCCCTCCATTTTGTCTGACATTTTGCTTGCTCTCTTTCAGATTTGGTACTTTCAGCAGCCCTGTGAAAAGGGAATCCAGTGTCGAAGAGGCAACCCTTTGGAAGACGTTGAATCAATTTCCTTTCTAAACCATTGATGTGAAGAGAGAGAGAGAAATGAAGGAAAGGAAAAACCTTTGTCTTCAAATATGGTTTCTTCTCCAAAGCATTAGTCCTCAAGCAAGCATTCATAGGGCTCTGATTATTATTGTTTTATTAGTATGTATCCATAGCTACACAGTAGGTTCTGATTTTTACGATACCCCTTATAGTTAAATCCATTTTAAATAATATTTTAGTATTGTAAGTAACTGAGAACAATGTATGCAAAATGAAAATAAAAAATTACAAAGCCTGACATCTCTAATGGGAAGTTGTAACTGTGTTTAGAAGAAGAACAAGATATGGTGGAGAGTCCAGGCTGTTGATCTGAGTCTGCTGCTCTTTTCAAGCTCTTGTTTTAAATTTTGCTTGCAGTACATATAAGTGTTGTTCTCTAAATTGTTAAGCATGCCACTAAGGCAGGGGTCTCCAAGCTTTTCAGTGTGAGGGCCGCATAGTATATTTTAAACATTTTCAAGGGCTGAAGGAGGAAAGGGGGACCCAAGTGATCCCCCACCCTGCTTTCTTTGTAAAGATAGTAGGGGTGTGTGGAATCGCTTGGGTCCCCCTTCCTTCCTCTTCCTATGCCTGGGCCAGATAAAAAGTCAAGGCAGGTCCAATGTGGCCCACTAGCTGTAGTTTGGGGACCCCTGCACTAAGGGCTTGGGATGTAAAAAGTTCCTGTTTTCCACCTGCATTTTCATCGATCCATGACAAGTTATAGGGACTTCTTCCATATGCACATCCACACAAACACAGAAATGTTTAAGTAACTCTATGCACTTTCCTCCAAACTGTACACCTTTTGCATCTGTTATTCTAAGGAATGTGTTTGGTACACATTTTTATGCACAATTCAAATGTGTTCATGTGCATTTTCCAAATATATGCATTTTTCACTGTGCACCTTTTAAAAATGTATACAGTATATCGCTTTGCATGCACGTTTTACCACAGAAACATATTGCAAATACTGATAGCCTCAGAAGGTTGAAATGTGTATTTTCATATAGAAACGCAAAACCAAGATGCTTATTTCCCATCACTTGATTTCTATCCCTTAAGACCTACAGTATTTGCTTTTGCAAGCGTAGAACCAAGATATATGTCCATACATACATCAAACATAGGTACACTCCATAATCTTGATTTGATGACGCTCAAAATTTCCTCTCACATAAGTCAAATGTGATCTCATTTGTCTTTAGATGTGCTACACAGGGCTTGAATAAGACAAAAACTTTTGAAAGAAAGCTACCTTTTAAAAGAAATAAGTATAAAGATCGGTCGAAGCCCTCCATAACTGAGCAAAGTGCCCATCATCATTCATTTTTAGGTGGCCTCAACATATGTTGAAAATCAACACATCTGGAAATCCAACATTTGTTATCAGACATGCCCTTCTGTTTCAGTCACTCACAGAGGATAAACAGGTGGTTTAATTTCAAAAGATAATAAGATGAGGGTTTGCTTTTCATTTGTTAATTTAACCTTTCTTTTTTGTATAAGTAAGGAAGTGGTCTTTCACATTCATTGTAGATTAAGTTGTTTCACATTTCTGTGTCATTTGGCTAAAACCCACAAGTTAAATCAGTTTTAATCAAGACAGATAAAAACAACAACCCAAACCTTGTCACGAGGAGTCAATGACCAGCTCATTGTGATGTCAGACACCACTTGGAGGAAAGGGCAGGGCAGGAAA
Source organism: Pogona vitticeps (assembly GCF_051106095.1). NCBI lineage: Eukaryota > Metazoa > Chordata > Lepidosauria > Squamata > Agamidae > Pogona > Pogona vitticeps. The sequence goes on along the minus strand of NC_135788.1, from coordinate 35,284,695 downwards.
AAACCTGCACAGGACACTGCACTTAAGACTGGAAGGTACGCTTGAGACTTATATTTTCACCTCACTTGTCCCTCCTGATTCTATCCATTACTATTTGTCTAAGCTTTTGGAAGGGATGGACCAGAGAAGGGCATCACCTCATACATAACATCCATGCCTTCAATTAGAAAGGTCTCAGGTGCAATCTTGCCACCTCCAAGGAAGGGCAAGTGAAACACTTGTCTATAACCATGGAGAGTCATTGCCAGCCAGTGTGTAGATAATACCAATCTAGATGGAATAACAATCAGCTCTGTATAATTTTATTTATTTATATCTCATCTTTCTCCCTTAGGAGACCCAAGGCACTTTACAGTGTGTATTTAATATTTTCCACTAAAAACATAGCACAATCCAATATTAAAATAGTTTTAAATGAATTATTAGGAAAATACAGTTTACAACCTTTTAAATATAGTTCACGACCCAGCCACTTTGGGTCCCCCTTTTGGGAGAAAGGCACTGAAACACACACATACACAAAAACACACACAAAAACCAAGTGACACCATTCAAAAGCAATAGTGGAAGTAAAGCTCACTATTAAAAGGTCCCAATCAGTGACCAAAGAGTTATTTACGTCAAAAAGGTTTTTCCCACTGGTGGAAGGACATCAAGGAGCAGATCAGCTTTGCCTCTCTCAGAAGGGTATTCCAACGGATAGGAGCAGTGATCAAAAAGTCCTTGTCTCTTCTTTCCAAGTATACCTGTAAGGGAAGCCAGGCAGGGAAAAGGCCTCTCTTGAGGTTCTTAAAACTCATGGAAGCTGCTATACAGAGATATGACCCATCATGTAGCCTGCACCAAAGCTGTATAGGACTTTACAAGTCATAACCAACACTTTGAATTGGCACTAACTGGTGAGAACAATAAAGGCCTACAGCAGCTATGGGAGATGGGTGGGTGGGTTGCATGATGAACAGTGTTAAAACTGGTGGACCATCTTCCGACTGCAGAGATAGCTGGTTAATACTCCAGACTGGTCAGGTGGCGTGAAGCAAATGTTCCACGGAGCTCTCTATACCTTTGAATGAGATGTGTTGTTTTCTTGCCTTTAGTTTTGATCTCCAGCTCCGATCAGCCTTAGGCAGCATAGCCAATGGTGAGAGATTGTGGAAGTTGTACAATAATGGTGAGGAGATACATTCCCCATTTCTTCCTTAAAGGAACTCAAAAACTAGCATTTGCAATACAAACATCCTCAGAGCTGCCTTGTTTCCAAAGAAGGTATCCTTCACACAGGTTCCAGTCAGTACAATGTGTACAAAATGAAAGATCCAAATAAGCCCTAACCTCTTCTGTGCTTAATCATTCACATTCCTTCAGGATACTCAGGGCCCTGTTTTTATCTAAAATTTTGTCATCCTCTTTTTACAGAACTCAATTTTTCAAAAACAAGATTTCTTTGGTTATGTTTATTCTTCCTTAATACTTGATCCAGCTTATTTGTCTAAACTCTTTTTGCTTTGTACTGGAATCTGAAGAAGTCTCTTTCAAGTAACCAACCGGCTCTGTTGTAAAGTCATTTCTAGTTATCTATCAAGACAGAAGTTAATATTCACCCTAAGCAAAAGATGGCACTGGTCACTCTGAGTACTGACTAATTTCTGTGTGGATTCTTCCAGAAATTTTTTTAAAGATGGAGGTTCACCCAGGCATGTCCTTTTACAACAATGTGCACGATGGAACAGCCTTAATAACAAAAACATTGGAATCTACACATGATCTCACTCCACTGCATATCCCACCAGGACCCCCTATATCACCAGAAAGGTAAGAAATACATATAGTGTATACTGTTTATTTTGGCTTCAGTGGTACCTTGTGTGTAGCTGCCTTTGGTCAAATAGTAAAACCCACTCCATATGGCTGCGGTCCCCCATGTACTTAGAAACAGCCACTCTTAAATTCAGTGAATTGTAATATTCAAGTAGTCACACATAAGCCTGGTCTGCACATTTTTCAAGCAGCAATGCATCCAAGAGGCAGCCATATCAGTTGACTGGTGAGCTTTCCTCCCAGTGCAAATAACCGCTTTGGATGAGTGATTTATGTCAGAAGGAGGAAAGGGTTGTTGTGGTCCTGATAAATCCAAGCCACCTCTACTCCCAGCAGCTATTTGAATTTTCAAGTGTGAACATGAGATTAAATTATGCATTTAACTTTACATCTAATATGAATTTAAGACTTATATGTTGCTCTTCTGTGTAAGTGCTTGAAAATCTGCTTTGATGTATGACTTGCATTCCTACATGGGCTCACATCTTGTGCCAGCTGGCTAAGAGTCTAGTCCACTGAAACGAGCATTCATAGAACCGGAGATATCAGCAAAATCAAAGGTGCAAGGCAAAACATGTAGGCAGTGTTTGGTTTCTGTGAGGAAAAAGGCATTTCTGAGGGATTGGCCAATGGGTGAAGCCATGATCAGTTTAACAGCTGCTCGTAGTTATATAAATGAAAGATTCTGGGGGGAAAGGTTGCAATTATAGGTAAGTTTGGTTCCTGCAGAACTGCCTGGAACAAAGTATGGGCAACCCACAGCAAAAAATGCTGACTGGGGGATTATGAGAGCCAAAGATCGCCAAAGGAACTTTTCCAGGATCTGATATTATACATCTTACTAGATTTCTTGCTTTGGCATGAGGATTGGACTCAGTGACTCTTGAGACTTTGTTGAACACAAATATGACAACCTTAAAGAAACAGCAGTTGTATCTACATGAAATGTTTCTGTAGGATTATGTTACAAGTTTAGTATTTGGTTCACAAAACATTGTTTCCTTTCTGCAACTTCTTTGTATACATTTTGTTAACCTGTGAGAAATACACACACACACTCCCAAATTCAGACTGTGGAGACCAAATTTCCTTGCTTCCCATGTTATAAATATATGTGACATGCATTTTTAACTTTCTGGGATACAAAGGTCACTAACCTGTAGAGAGAAGTCGTGCATGATTTATTAACATTTCCTTCAGCTTCAATCATCAAATATACCCAATGATTCATCTTTTGAACTACAAGACAATAAAGTTTACCTTGTTTCATTAACCAATCCCTACCTTAAGGGCATATCGAGACAGGGGAAGTTGGCGCAGTCTGGTTTCCACTTAAAAGGTTATTTTTATTTTATCTCTCACTTGAGTGATCCTTCCATTCACACTGCCCATTTTTTTATTTCTGTAAGACTTTGGATCACCCCAGATTGTCCCCCTTTTGATTAATGACACTCCCCATTTTGTCTCCTCCCCTGCTGTTTCTTATGGCTGTCATTCAGCATGCTGCAGCAAAAAAAATTATTGGTAAATAAAGTGACATAGCAAGACAGCAAGGCACCTACTGTACCTAGCATAGTACACATAATATTGCCAATGTATCTTGTTTATCAAGAATAGCGCTACATTAATAGGAAAAAATATATACATTAACATGGGAAAGTGGATGAAAATAGAGGAGGGGGGTTTCTCCATCATCCCTTTCAATGCCACAACCCAGCAAATATGTCACAGGGTTGTCATCTCAGATACCACCACCAACGGCTCTATTTTGGTGCAGATTAACCATCAGCACGAGCTACAGATCATAATAATCAGGAACGTGCAAAATTGTACCAAAAAAAAAACCTTTAGTCCTGGTGGTGTGCCAAAAAGGAGTGGGGCAGCTCTAAAAAGGGGTGGGATGAATTGCTACAAGTCAAAACATGTTTGGATGCCATGAACAAAACAGAACCAAAAGCAATCCAAATAGCAAGCTATTCCACCACCGCAGACGTGCCCTCAGCCAGCATTCGGATGCTAAAGACACTGACGTGCAAAATATTAAAAGAAAGTAGAGACACAGCTTGGATGCTTATGTTTAAGACAAAGAAAGATTTTCTAATCAGCCAAGATTTCCTATCTTTTCTAAGACACTGAATAGGGAGTACTGGCTTGCTGTGAACTTTTCACCAAAGCTGGTGGCATGGGAGGGATGAGAAATAACGGACAGGCAAATGTTTATGGACTGACAGTCTTACTGTTTTAGTCCAACAGTGTTTAACTATGCTGAGGAACTGAACTTCACTTACATGGAGTGGGGCAGGAAACTTTCTTTCGTCTGAAGACACAATTCCTTAAAAGACAATTGGTCAAAACCACATTTGGATAGCCGGCAGGCCCGAAACTATAACTAAAAATGTGTTGCATTCCAAGTTTTCTCCCCCCTTTCTGTGTATGTCTTTCTCTTTCATTCTCTGTTCCTCCTCCTTCAGCTATTTCTCTTCCTTTTCTGACATTCCCTTTGTACATCTCTCCCTCCCTCTTGCATTTCTTCTGCTGCCACCCCCCCGTACTTTGCCTTATTCGCTCCTCTCTTACATACCTTCCCTTTTCTTCCTTTTGCCACACCTTTTTCCATTTCTCTGCTTTTCTCTTTTTTTTTCCTGCCACCCACATTTCCTTCCCTTCAACTTCTGAATTCTGTCGGGGAAGAGTCAGATCGTCCTCTTAGAGTGGCGTAGCTGAGCTGCCCTTTTGAAATGTTTCATCTGATTTCAGGTATGAGGAACTACGAGAACACTTCCAGCTGTGCAAGCCTGTATTGAAAGCAGGGCAAGAATCCGGAGGAAGGGAGCCCATGTTGCCAGAATCTCACAGGAACTATGAGCCACCTTATAGGTTTCATCACAAACATCACTACTATGGCAATACTCAAGATGCTCCACTAAGGTATCACCATTCTCTATAGTTCTGGAGGACTGGATGTTGTGTTTTGACCCAGAAGCAAATCCAGAGGTCTCTTGGCAAGCTTAAACAGGACACGGACGTAGTTTAAAAGAATACTTTACACCAATGAATGATTCTGTCTCCTGAAAACTATTCTGTTCCTATGCAGTGGCACTGATACTTAATGACTTTCAGCTGGCATGTCTACTCCTTCCTAACAGTAGCAATTAGGATGGATAAAAATCAATGATTTTTAAAAATCAAATTTATTTAAATCACAATTTTTTTTAAAAAGTAATTTTCTATTTAAATCATCAACAAAATCCAATTAAAAAAATTAAATCAAATCCATCCTGGTAGTGATGGTCCAGAAAACTCTTTGGATGAGTGCCACCAAATCTTTGCTGTTTTTGCTTTAAGAGACTAAAAGCGCTGTCCTGTATATACAGTACAGTACTACAGTATACTGTAACTGTGTGAAGGCTTGAAAAACTGGATGCACTATGCAGTTTGACCACTTGATGGCAGCAGAGCAGATAGAACTAAAGCTGCAAATTTTAACCTTTTCCCCCCCAGTTCTTCCTTACAGTAAGAAAGAAAGTTCTCAGATGAATACTAAAGGCTTTCCAAGGATATGTACTATGAATACCTATTTCAGTTCACAGGTTTGAAATCTTCCTGGAAGGGATGTTGGCAAGTCTTAGGGTCCAAGTCCCAAGTCTGAGTCTTTGGTACCAAGTCCTGGATCCCAACCCCAGGTCTGAGTCACTATTAAAAACAAACCCCCCCCCCCAAAAAAAGGGGGAAATGTGTAACCATTTCCAAACATATCTTTTTATTACCTTAGATTTTGTCAGCCTTTGGTTTGAGGCCTCATTCCCAAAGGTGAATGGGCAACAGAGGGAATGTCTACACATGCCATTTTGTGCACACTGATGCAGTCTAAATAGGATTGCTTCGGGTTGGGAGGAGGACCGATATGCCATTTTGTGCAGTCCTCATGTCCAAATGGCATATTGACCTTAAGCAACCCTCCAGCTCCTTCCGCTGTCAGCTGAACACATCTCCTGCTCCTCTGCAAAGTGACAGAAAAAATGAAGTTATTATTTTTGTTTGTGCCAGAACCTTGCTGATACACTGAGCCACTTAGAATTTGTTTTAATTATTTGCCTTGCATATAGTGCTGATTGAAAAACATCCCACAGCTGCAGTTTCAATTGGTACTTCACAGAAAGGTAAAGAATGTTTTTTAAACAAAATTTAATCTAAGTGATTCAGTGCCACAGTGATAGTTTAGCAGAGTAAAAAAGGAGCAGGGGATGTTCAGTTTGCCAAAATCCTGAAGTGGCTTGCTTACTAAGCCACCAGAAATTGAAGCCACAAGGACAATTCTAGTCCTTCCCAGCAATTGCAAACGTGGGGAAACAGGCTAAGCTACAACACACCAACCCCTACCAAAAAAGGAAATGGCTGTGACAGGAGCTCAAAGGGGTGCAGGTTGAGGTTGCCTGGGGCAAATTGATCCACTCTAGTTATTACATTGTGTGATCGCTGGAAAAAAGAGCAAACCTGCCCCTGCAATGCTCCAAACAGAGGGACAAATGCCCATCTGAACAACCCCGGAATCACCCCAAAATTACATGTTAACGTGTGACTGAAATCTTATTGATCAGCATAGTAAGACACAACTACGTAGAGTTATGTCCATGTAAGCAATGGAAATTACAGAGTCAGCTCACCAAATCCCCATTGTTTCAAAGCACCTAATTTAGCTGCAGACTTACTACACTAAGCACCAGTATTTCATCCATTATGTCTAAAACACAAATCATGAATTCTGCCAATCCCAAATGAATTTCATCAATGTCCATTTATTTCCTCTCCAAAGTTACAGATCTTCCTCTGGGATTGCCAAAATTATATACTGAATATATACCAGATAAATATGTTTTGTTACAGATTGGCATGTTTTATTTAATATAAGCTTTGGTGGACTGCAAAGTGCTTCTTCAGAAGCCTGTATGTGAAGAAACAACAGCTTATGCCAAACAAAACTTGTTAGTTTTAAGATGCCATGAAACTGTTGTTTTTGCTGCAATGGACTGACACAATTCCACTACCACCAAAATGCTAGATGTTGGACATTTGTAGCAGAACATTATGAAATTGCTTCAGAAAGTGTACTGGCATTGGGGCACAGGAGGGAGAAGGAAATAACATAGTTAGACAACTTGTACATATTAATTTGACCTTTAGCAAAGAAATATATCTGGGTATTTATACCTATTATTTACTCAAAGTCTTTATGGAGTTTCATGTGACAGTGACTCACTTTACAATCATGACAAACAAAGGCACACGTTCAGTTCTTGCTCATTTTCACTATTCAACTGAAAACAACTTTAATTGTTTTATTTTATTTAAAATATTTTTTTACCCTGGCTTTTTCCTTAAAAAGAACCCGGAGTGGCTTACATAATTAAAAATACATATATTAAAAGCCAAAATCAGGAAGTATACAAATACTAAAAAGGATCAAACAAATGCCACACTAAAAGATGGTAAGCAAAAGCAATACCAAAAACACATTCAAGCAGTAAGGCACAACAAAACATTTATAAACCCCACTCAGGCAGCCAATCACTCAGGGAAAACTTGCCTGAAGAGAAAGAACTTCGCCTGCTTGTGGAAGGAAAAGCAAAGACCGGGCCAGCCTGGCATCTTGTGGGAGGGAGTTCCAAAGTCTGGGAGCAGCAACAGAGAAGGCCTTTTCCCATTTTCCTATTAAACGTACCTGTGAAGATGGTCGGACTAAGAGAAAGGCCTCCTCTGATTATCTTAACACCTAATTAGGCTCATAAAGAGTGATGCAGTCTGTGAGATAGCTTGAACCCAAGCCATTTACGGCCTTATAGGTTAGAACCAGAACTTTGAATTTTGCCGGGAAAAAGATTCATAGCCAGTGGAGCTGTTGTAACTTTCCCCACACACACACACACATGTACAGCTAAATAGGTGTTTTGTGAGTCCTGGTATTCCTGTGCATATAGATAGGTCTCATAGCCATTTGTTGTTGTTGTACAGCCCTATGCAATTGAGAAATACAGATGGAGTCTGTAATAAAATGTTGTGGTCTGCTCTCTTCCAGAACAATCTGCAATATTTCCACCCCTTCCCTGGGTTTCCCTTATTTTCCCAATTTGGCTGTTGTCCTATTGCCAGTCAGCAGGCATTATTAAACAACTACAGCCGGAAAGATCAGAGTGACCTAGTTACAACTGGCCCAGCCATCTTGAGTTTGCAGTTGTATGGACTGGAAACAAAACAGCTATTCAGTAAGGTTGCAATTAAGTTACCTAGCCATTGCGCTACAACATATCCACACATGTGGGTGTGTATATAGAACATACTGTATATTGAATGAAATGAAGTAATTGCCTGTCTCTCTGTTATGACAGATTACCTGGTATGTCAGAAAACACAGATCGGTAAGTATATATAATCTACATTAAGTCTTTCCACTTTGAACAATCTTTGTGTTTCAAGTTAGCATGTCCCAAGGTGTCCAAACACACCTCACCTGCAGAGGGGTGGCATGGCTGTCTGACATACTGTTGCAGACCCTAGATTTTTTTTTATTTTTAAACTTTTAAAGATTACTTAAATGTAAGAAAAGACAAGTAATAGCTAAAATGGTGAAACAATAGGTCTGCACACATTATAATATTGCAAAAGTAATGGGGGGGGGGAAGAACCCTTGACCTTGATGGAACCCCAGACTACCCCGATGATGCTGACTTCTGCCTGGTTCTCATGCAGAATACAACTTCTCCAAAGAGGCATTTATTTGAAATAGGATTTAAGTTGTTCACAAAACTACGGGGTGGGGGTGGTGCAGTTAAGCTCATTAGGTCCGCAGGGACACAAATTTAAACAGGCAAAGAATTACTTGAAGGACCAAAGGGAATTAAATTTATTCAAAAATCAACATTGCCTCTGCACAGCTCCCATTTTTTCCTACAAGACTTCATAAGAGAAGGTCCTCAATGGAGGGAGGTATCATTCTGTACATATACTTAGGCTGAGAATGCTGGTGGCTCCATCCTTCTCGCCAGCTCTGCTAGAGCCTCTGCTAGGTAACCCTCCTTCCTATACTTCTGGAGGCATACATAGGTTGAGAAAGAAATGCTTTTTAGTCACCTGCATGCACAGAATAGCAGGGGTGTGTGAGAATCACAATCTGGTAAGAGGACCTATTATTATTATTATTATTATTATTATTATTATTATTATTATTATTATTATTATTATTATTATTATTATTATTATTATTATTATTATTATTATTATTATTATTATTATTAGTAGTAGTAGTAGTAGTAGTAGTAGTAGTAGTATTAGTATTATTAGTATTAGTATTAGTATTAGTATTATTAGTATTATTAGTATTATTAGTATTATTAGTATTATTAGTACTAGTATTAGTATTAGTATTAGTAGTAGTAGTAGTAGTATTAGTAGTAGTAGTAGTAGTAGCAGCAGCAGCAGCACCAGCAGCAGCAGCACCAGCAGCAGCAGCAGCAGTAGCAGTAGCAGTAATAGTAATAGTAATGTATTGTCATTGAAAGTACTGTATATACACTGTATACACATACAATGAAATTCACAAATCACTCAGGTAAAGGTTCCCCTTGACAATTTTTGTCCAGTCGTGTTTGACCCTAGGGGGCGGTGCTCATCCCCGTTTCCAACCCATAGATCTAGTGTTTGTTCGAAGATAATCTTCCATGGCCAGTGCATTTAGACACAGAACACTGTTACCTTCCCACCATGGTGGTACTTATTTATCTACTTGCATTTTGCATTTTGCATGCTTTCGAACTGCTAGGTTGGTGGGAGATGGTACAAGCAACAGGGGCTCACTCTGTCACATGGATTCGATCTTACGACTGCAGGTCTTCTGACCTTGCAACACAGAGGCTTCTGCGGTTTAACCCGCAGCGCCAACACTCAGAGACCAGATCAAAAGACACACATCCTCATAACAATCCTAAAACCCAGAACCCTGCCTAAGAGCACACAGTATCCACACAACATACAACAGAACAGACCAAGTAATAGTAATACAGTCCAGCAACTCACTGCTGGTGATTCTTAAATTCCTTGTTAAATTAAATTATAGCACTAGGATAAAAACTCTTTAAAAAGCATGCTATCTGAGTTTTAATTGCTCTATATCTTCTGTCGGAAGGCATCACTTGAAAGAAGTTATAAGCAAGGTGGGAAGAATCTCTAAGAGTATTAAATGACTTCCGCAAGCAGTGGGATGCAAAGGCCATTCATTGGGCTTCGTGGGGCACGGTGCTCCTCCATTGTGGCCATTGTGGGATTAGCATAATAACAAGGACAGAGGAGAGCTGCACCGTGTGGAGGGATGCCCTTTCTGCCTATACCTTTCACTCATTTTTCAGCATCACTTTCTTTCTGTGATACCAGAGATTGTAGCTTCATCTGTTGCAGCAAAAGATGAAGTTTTGGAATTCAGCAGGGGAATATTGCAGGCAAGGTAGTTTTTGACATGGTTTTTGCAGATATTTTTCCATAACCACAAATGAGACTGATTACATGCACAGGTCATAAAGCCTGGATGATTAAGTGTATTTTTCATTATCTTTTCTACTCTCCTTTTAAAAAGCTGGCTGGATAACTCAGTGGCTTAGGTATCTGGCTGTTGAGCCAGGGCTAGGGAGTAGGGAGGGCCAGCCTGTGTAGCCTTGATCAAACTGCACAGTGCAAGGGTGCCCCAGAAGAAGGGAATGGTAAATCACTTCTGAGTATTCTCTACCTGGAAAACCCTGAAAGGGGTCCCCATGAATCAGAATTGACATGACACATTCATATTATTACTTAAAATAAAGGGCCAAACCCAATTGCAATCCCAAGTAGAATACACCCACTGAAACAATTAGGACACATCAGTTCCTTTCTTAGTCCAGTTGATTTCAATGGATCTAGTTTTAGTTCAAATCCAATTGATTTCTATTAGTCTACTCTGAGATTAAAACTGGATTACACTTTATAAAATTAGACAGAGAAATCAGTAAGTGGAAGAAAGACAAAGTAAAAAGGTCTAAAATCCAAATGAGCTACAGATATTGACATTATCATCAAATAGTTACAAAACATATATTCTTGTGCATTCTTTAGAGACATGAACTATGCAAAATATAAGTCACCAGGGACTCTCTTGGTGGAGGGCCGGTATCGTCCTTTTCATCCATATGTCCATTGCAACACAGATATCAGAGGTAAAAACTTAACTGATTTGTCTTTGTTTTTTGTTTCTTTCTTAAATATTCCATATTGTTTGCCTTTTATTCTCTCCTAAATACTCCTAAAGCTCTGTGTGGTCGAGAAAGCTGTCAATAATTGTATTCTCTAGACATGGTCAGTTAATATTTGTATCCTGGGGATACAAATATGAACTACAGCACCATAGGTCCTGTGGCAACCCCATTCCCTCCCCCAGAACCAGCCAGGCCCACTCACTGAGCTTCATGTGGCATGGTGCTCCTCTGTTGTGGTCATTGTGCTGATCCTAGCAGGAGCCCAGCCAGCACTTCCCTGCTCAGCCAACCACTGTGGTGTGGAGATGGGTGAGGATTCTCCCCGCTCAGCTGATATATGGTTGGCTGTGTGGAGAGGCGCATTTGTGGGTTCTTTGTAACTCCGCGGGGATCTTATCCAATCAAGTCCCTGTACTTAATGGTGTGAGACAAGGATGCATACTAGCCCCCACCTTGTTCAACTTCCATATCAATGGCTTAGTTGGGAATTTAAGTAACCCCAATGTTCATCAACCCAAACTTGCCTCTCGCCCAATTGCAATCTTACTCTATGCTGATGATGCTGTTTTATTGTCAACAAAGTGTGTAGGATTTAGAAGACTCCTGAGATCCTTCTCCTCTTACTGTAATAAAGAACAATGAATAATTAATTATGCTAAAACCAAGATTATGGTTGTGAGTAGAAGGAGAATAAAGCATAAGTGGTCTCTAAATGGACACCCTGTAGAGCAAGTAGCATGCTACAAAATACCTTGGCATAGTTTTTCACTCTTCAGGATCCTGGCTTACTCATGTAAAACACACAGAAATGAGTGCTCAGAAAAGTACTGGAGCACTAAGAAGATTTTTCCATACTGATGGGAGTAAACATGTACCATTGGCAATACAAGTTTTTAAGGCCAGGATTATTTCACAAATGCTTTATGGCTCACAACTATTCGCTTACGCTAATATACAACCTCTGGAGATTGTTCAGACCAAATTCGCGAGAGCCATTCTTGGAGTTCCACCTTGTACTTCCAATGTGGCTCTTCGTTTAGAGGTTGGGTAAATATCCATCAAAGCACGGGCTAAAGTCCTTATGGTGAAATACTGGCTTCAACTGATTTTTGCATTAGAATGCTTGGCCCCACTGATCTTACTAGATTCCTTTCAGTCAGAGTGGAAGAAGCATATAACCGAAGAGTTATCGAAAATTGGCTTTTCCCCCACTATACTTATAGCAATGGGTCTCAAGGATGCCATCAAAGCAGTGAAGTTAAGGGTATGGGACATTGAACCACAGGACCATGTTGGGCAGTTAGGGAAATATAATTTTCTAAAGAAATCTGCTTTTATCACCTCTTCATATTTAGCCAGCACTATGTCATCTAAAGCCATAAGGGCTTTTGCACTAGCTAGGCTCAATGTACTTCCCTCTAAGCTTTTGGAGGGAAGATTTCGAGGTTTGCCTACATCAGATTGTCTCTACCCTTGTAATAGTGATGAAGTTGAATCAGTTGGTCATGTTCTCCTTTTCTGTACTTGCTATCGGGATCTTTGTATGGAGCTTTTATCACCTATTATCTGTAAATCTCCCGGGAGATCAGAGGAGGATTATGTCCAGCTGCTACTCTCTGACAATACCCCTTATATTACGAGACAAGTGGCCAAATTCTGTGCGGCAGCAATGGTTATTCGTAATCAAATGTTTGGGTCGGTGATTTTAGATGGATATGTTTTTAATATAACTCTGGCTGAGATTTTACTTATATTAAGGATACATGATGTTATTAACTGGAAAGAAGGGGTTGTTTTATCATGTTTTAATGAAACTTTATTACCTTGACTGACTTTACCAAACTATAATTATATGTATATTTTATATTGATTTGGTTTTACTGGTCTTTTTACCGTAATAAAGTAATTAATTAATTGTGTGGGGAGGCAGGAATGCGCCGGCTAGGCTGCTGCCGGGATTGGCATAATAACAAGGACAGAGGTGAGCCGTACTGTGTGGAGCCCTGGCTGGTTCTGGGGGAGGGAATTGGACATACAGTTTGTATTTGTATCCCCAGGAAACAAATACGAAGAGCCCATGTCTAGTATTCTCTGTTATAGAAGTCAGAAGACCAACAAAGTCAAAAGTTTAAGGCAGCTATACAAACTGTTGTAGCATAGAATGCATAGATGAATGCTGTATTTCCTTTTTTAATGGCTTAGTGTTACCCTTTTTAAAAAAGGGAAGCAACAGAGGAAAATGTTTAAACTGACTCTGCACCCTAGGATTTCCAAATGTCCCCACTTTCTACAAATGTACTATTCCCCTGGACTGAATGGAAACTAGCCTTAGAGCAAAATAAAGATGCAGTTTCAGGTAGCCCCCAGAAGAAAGCAGTAGGAAATCACTTCTGAGTATCTTCTGCCTGCAATACCCTGCAGAGTGTTATCATAAGTCAGAACCAATTTGACACACATTATTACAGTATTATTGTTTATTATTATTATCATCATTATTATTAATAGTAGTAGTAGTAGTATCCAAGAATATCCTGCAGTCAATCAAAATTATAAAAATATTAACCAAAAACCTAAGTACAGTATCTGTTAAGTATTGGCACAATATGTATGCTGTCCTTAATATTGCCAGTTTTTGTAATTCTGATGGTGTTACAGTATTTCTGAAATTTCCAAGTGCTTATAATATTGTATGGAATTCCATAGTATTGTTCCCAAGAAGAAGAAGAAGTTTCATCATCATTAAGAGAAACTATGTCTAAATCCAGTATCAATCCTGTTTAAACCCACTGAAATGAATGAAACTGGTTGAGCACAATTAACTTGAAACTTATCTATTTTAATGGATCTAATCTAAGTAATAACCATGTTCAGTTTAGCCCACAGACTTATTTAGGCCACCATTCTGTTCCTCCTATGGCCAACCAGGTGTCCTATTATAGCAACTAGAAACATTCACAAGACTGGGAGTCAATTTCTCCCCCCCCCCAAAAAAAAACCCAAAATAAAATAAAACACCTTAGGGGCCACATACATCACTCAAAACGGCAAAACAAGGAGGGGGGTATCTTGGTCAAAAGTCCATCCCCAATTTTGGAAAATGCATATTTCTTGGTGTTAAATGGTGAAAGAAGGTACTGTCACTTATTTAAAAGATGAGCTGCAGCTCTTGAAAGCTTCCAGAAACAGACATTCATTGGGTTTCTTGAGAGAGGGGAAATTGTTGGCTAGGAGGCCAAAGGCTATGAAACTGACTCAAAAGATGGTATACAACCCCTTGGCCACACTTTGCCTACTTTGGCTCTAAGGGAAGTCCAGAAGCAGCAGAAAAACAGAAGGCACAAAATGCCATCAGGAAAGCTTGCCTGAAGAGAAAGGTCTTCGCCTGCTTGTGGAAGGACAGCAAAGGTGGCGTGAGCCCGGCCTCTTGTGGGAGGGATCACCAAAGTCCGGGAACAACAATGGAGAAGGCTCTTTCTTGTGTTCCCACCAAATATGTCCGTGAAAGTGGCAGCACCAAGAGAAAGGCCTCTCCTGATGATCTTAACACCCAAGCAGGCTCATAAAGGAAAATGCAGTCATTGAGAGTGGTGGGCCTGCAGCCGTTTAGGACTTTATAGGCTAGCGGCACCTTGAATCCAGCTGAGAAACAGATCAGCAGCCAGTGGAGCAGTTGGAAGGGGGGGTGTTATGTGATCCTTGTAACCAGTCCCAGTCAGCAATCTTGCTGCCACATTTTGGACCCACTGAAGTTTCCGGACACTTTCTATAGGCAGCCCCACATAGACAGCATTAGAGTAATCCAGCTGAGATGTAACTCAGGCATGTGTCGCCGTGGCCAGATCTCTCCATGAATGGGAGCAGGTGATGTACTAGTTTTAGTTGTGCAAGGGCACTTCTGGCCATCTAGGCTCAGAGAAGCATCCAGGACCACCCACAAATTCTGTACCTTTGTTTTCAGAGGGAGTGCAACTCTCATCCAGCATAGGCTGCATCCCTATTCCCTTGCCTGTTCTTTGACTGACCAATCTTGTCTGGACTAAGCTTCAGTTTATTCACGGTCATCTAGACCACTGGTTCTTAACCTTGGGTTACTCAGGAGTTTTGGACTACAACTCCCAGAAGCCTTCACCACCAACTGTGCTGGCTGGGGTTTCTGGGAGTTGCAGTTCAAAAACATCCGAGTAACAAAGGTTAAGAACCACTGATCTAGACACGAATCTAGAGCCAAAACAGCCCTCTCAGATTTGACACCAGACACCAATCTAGAGACGGAACAGCCTTCTCAGATTTGGACGGCAAAGAGAGAGAGAGTTGGGTACCTTCCACATGCTGGTGACACCGAACCCCAAAACGATTAACAAAAAACTATTCAAACAAAAACAGAAGAACAAATAATGAATGTGTATAGGATCCTTCCTTACAAAATGGGTAGCATAAAATAACATACACATAATAAAATCCCAAAGAGATCTAGTTCTCTAAAATTCTTTTGCAAAATAAGTCCAACACATTTCAATGTAAATCCATCAGTGGCCTAATAAGATAACAAAGGAATAGGCTTTGGCTCTCGTGTTAAACTGAAATAGCCCCAATAACCTTCTTCCAATACATATTATGAACAGATATTCCTAGCCAATGATTATTCTTCACTGGTGCTGTGAAAACATTTACCACAAATGACCGTAGAGAAGAAAACACTTTTATGGAATGTCATTTTGTTTTTTGAAAAGTTTTTTCTTGATGACCCTAATGAGAGAAAAAAAGTAATGAACAAATCAATGAATTATTGGCATTTCAAATAACTGTTGTAAGGACAAATTCCTATGCTACTGAAAAGACAAACATTCTGAAGTGTAAGAAGCTTTTACTCATTAAGAACTAATGACATTAAGCAGCAGGTCAAATTAAATCAAAACGCTGGTCTCTACCCTATAACCACCAATTTTAACACTATGAAATAAGATTTCTGAACTAAGAAGTGTGATCCTTGCCTTAGCAATATAGGCTTGTAAGTATTGGGGCTAAAAAAATTTTCCCCATGGAACTTTGCAGTCCTGTACTTTATTCCAGACTGACTTTAAGAGGTGGGCTGATTCACACCTTCTATTTCTGCTTTCTAAAAGACCATTTGAGGACAAGTTCTATTCCAAGCAAAGCTTATCAGGCTAGGTTATGGCCTCAGGAACAGCACATATGGCCCCTCTTGAGGCATTCCTGGGTTAAGGCAACCACATATCTCTTTTACAGAGGAGACTTTTTATTTCAAAATATGGACAGAGAGCAGTTCTTAGTTCAGAGCTCTCCTCCATTTGAAAGTTGTCCAGTTCTACTCCAGTTCAAAAATGAAGCACCATAAGATAGGACTTTAATAGACATTTCAGTGAAAATGTGTAAAATTTGAATCATGGTCAGGTGAAGGACTAGTAAACTGCATTTCTTGATTCTAAGTGGGTGGGGAAGCAAAAGATGCCATTAGTCAGTAGTACACAAAAATGTTTTCCATATGCTCAGAGGCACTCAAAATATTTCTGAGTATTGTCCTCCCTTGACTTACCAACTGATCTTTGTAGCCACTTATTGCTGCACTTCAGTATTGCACAGGAACAGTGACTTCTAACTATAAAAGTGGTTTAGGTATCTGGCTGCAGAACCAGAGTTTGGGAGTTTGATTCGCCACTGTGCCTCCTTGACAGGGACTGGATTCGATGATCAATCCCTTCGAGCTCTGCAGTTCTGATATGATGATGATTTTTGTTGTTATTATTATACAAACACATAAGATCATCTTTGACTAGTGTTATATAACAGATACAAGTTTAAACCAAAAACCTAAGTATCAGTTAAATATAATGTTGTTGCTTCTCATTATTAAATACGCTCAAAATAGAAAAACAATCTGACTGAGTGAATCATGGAAACGTGTTTCAGATTAAAATTTGTAGGCAGTTTTAAAACTTCAGCTGAATATTTTGCAAATATTATAATCTCCTGTGTGTGCCAAAAACATAGACAGCAAAATGTGTGTAGGGGCAGAGACATACACACACCTATAAGAATTTTCTTTGAACACATAAAGCAGGAAAAACAAAATTGTTCTTTCACAACACTCTTGAAAGTTGTCACACATGACAAAACAAGTAATGTCAGTTCTGTGTTAATCCAAATTTAAGATGACCTCCAAAGGATAATTCAAGCTACAACAGAGTACCATGTTTTAACTTCAGCCTACTGAATATGATAGCATATTTCCACCTGAATCTTACAGGTAGTTCCCCTAAAAATGAAGCTGCTGGAGAACCTTTTGATATTAATAGACAGACAAGAGGGTGGCCTGGAGAACATGGAGCCTTTCATGTAGGTAATTTCTACTTGTGATGTGAATCTCATCACTTCTTGCTCTCAGAGAGGAATGGAGGAGGGGGAAAATGACTCTTCTCTCCTTACAGTGAGATTTCTCTGAGAAATCTTGTGGAAAATCTTGCAGAATTTTACAGATGTTTCTGCTTCCTCAAGAGTCTTTCTTTCTTTCTTTCTTTCTTTCTTTCTTTCTTTCTTTCTTTCTTTCTTTCTTTCTTTCTTTCTTTCTTTCTTTCTTTCTTTCTTTCTTTCTTTCTTTCTTTCTTTCTCTCACTCTCACTCTCACTCTCACTCTCACTCTCACTCTCTCTCTCTCTCTCTCTCTCTCTCTCTCTCTCCCTCCCTCCCTCCCTCATGGGAGACATGCCAACCTGTGTAGGGGTGTTACTATTCCTGCACGGAACAGCATCTTTCCTGCATAGAATTGACCTAGAGAGGGTAGAAGAAACATGAAGCTGTGTACAATTTTTACAAATCCTGCACAGAACACCATCTTTCTTGTAGTATTCTGCTAAAAAAGGACAGAAGAAACCTGAAGCTGCACAATATTGTTACAAGTCCTGTGCAAAACAATACAGTGGTACCTCGACTTAAGAACTTAATCTGTATTGGGACTGTGTTCTTAAGTTGAAATGTTCTTAAGTTGAAGCACCATTTCCCATAGGAATGCATTGAAAACCATTTACAGTAATCCGTATCTGCTGTTTTTTGTTCCTAAATCGAGGCGCTGTTCTTAAATCGAAGCTGGTTAATCCGAAGCCAGTTAATCTGTATCTACCATGATTTTTTTTTCTTCTTTTGAAGAAGTCAGGAACTTTCACTGAGAGAGCATAGCAAGACTTTAAAAAAATCACCAAGGTTATGAAACATTGTGATGAGTCATCACATCCCTAACTGGTACTACATATGGAAAAATAATATTTGAGAATTGCTACCTGGTAGTAAAGCACATGGATTTAAATGCAAGTGCTAGGCCCAGCTAGAGTATTTACACTGTATTGTTATAGCAGTTAGATGTCACTTTAGCTGCTATGGCTCTGTCATACAGAATCCTGGTATTTACAGTTTGGTGAGGTGTTTATAATTGTCTCCTAGACCACTTTAGGACAGGACTCAGAACAATAGTACTAGAGCTGTCTAGCAAAGACTTTGTGCATTGACCAAAGCTGAAAACTCCTGGATGGGGCCACAGAAGCTAAAATGATGTTAACTGCTATAACTGGGACATGCAGAATACCTACACTCACACTACAAGGCAGATTCCTACATTCCTAAGAGTCACACAGTTGGCTCAGGAAAAAAGAAAGGGCATAGTACAGAGAAAGTGGGAGCTGTTCAATCCTTACTTAAATCACTACTGTAGTTACAATAGACTCCTGCACCTTGTGGAATACTATAAATTGTGTTGACAGTGCATTAGTTAACCTAGACTCTCAATCCAAATCCTCATCATTTCCATTTACTGCATCCTCATAAGGAGTGTTATATTTCCCATTTAATTTTCAAAACCGCTTCATTTCCCAGACTATGCAACAGTATGCATTGATATGGATCCATGTGTTGATATTTTTATCCCTTTTCCTCAATGACAGGTTTCTCAGTTTGCTGAAGGAAATGATTGGGCATATAATCCAGAGGTTCCAGTGGCTTGGGCTCCAAAATCCACTTTGAAACCTCCAGAGCTTGACATCTCATCAAGAGCCGCCAACATGCTAGAAAATGTCAAGCAGGCCCTTTGGCTGTCCACCTACAAACGTGACTTCTCAGGTATAAATTTGTAACAATTGGAAGTGCTAGAGTTCAAGGTGAACTAAGTATGTTGAGTAGGGCATTTTAAAAACAGAGAGGACTGGTTTGAACATGTTTTAAAAATGTGAATCAAAGTTTAATCTTTAGCTTCTGTAACTGTACCAAATTTGTTTTACTTAAGGTAGAGGTCCTTTGAACCCCCTACTGCTGGACGACTATGATGCCAAGTTGATTGGCAGAGTAACTGGAGAACTAGGCAAATATGTGGAACTTGTAAGTATGCCAGGTAGCAACTTGTAATCCAATCTTACATGCTAACACTGCTTGCAAGTGTTTTTTTTTTAATTAATGGACTGGGAGAGGGCCAATAAACTAAAACTGAATTCAGATAATTCGGAGATCCTACTGTTAGGAGGATTGTTAGACTAGTTAGAAGGAAATGTACCTAGTCTTGCTGGGGTTACACTGCCCATAAAGGACTGAGTCCACAGCTTGAGGGTACTCTTGGACTCAGCACTTTCTATGGAGGCTCAGTTATCTTCTGTGACCAAGAATGCCTTCCGTCACCTTTTGTTAACATCATTTTGCCCAGTTGTACGCTACATGGATAGAAATGGCTAGCAGCCATAGTTCACACACTGGTAATCTCAAAAATAGGTTACTGTACTGTTATCTAATTAGGGCTGCCCTTGGAAACAGTATGGAAACTTCATCAGGTACACAATTTGGCAGTCAGACTGATTACTAGGACTAGTAAATTTGATCATATATCCCCAGTCTTGACAGACCTTCATTAGTTCCCTGTTTTGTTTCCATGCTCAATTCAAGGTGCTGGTTATGATCTATAAAGCATTTAATGGTTTAGAACTTTGAATATAACTCCCAGAAATCAGCTATCCATCCCACCCACTCCCCTCAATCTATGTTGTTATAAGTTGTTAAAAGCTGCTGCACTGAGGGAGGCCAAAAAGGTGAATATGAGGAATCGTGCCTTTTCAATTGTGGCCCTAGTCTTTGGAAGGAAATGCTAACAGAGACACACCGGGGTCCTTCTCTCCTTACATTTAGAAAGATGGTAAAGACTGAATTATTTAAATTTGCCTTTAATAAACCAGCCTCCAGGATGCTGTTCATTACAACTTTTTTAAAAAAATCAATTCTAGATTTTATAGTCATTCACAATTATGATTATAATTGCTGTTTGTTGTATTCCTGTATTGTTTTTGAATCATATATTTTGTTATTGTGGGATACTGAGAGCTTGTTAATCTAGAATAAACCACCCAGTGTAGTGCTTGTGCTTATGAGGTGGTATATAAACAAAACATAACAACACAACACAAAACAAGAAAAGTAATACAAGTGAAATGGATACGTATACAGTATACAGTATTTTAAACACAATGGAGGCTATCTTTGGTCATCCCTAAATCACCATCACTACAACACCACTAATAAACTCTTGGGGAACAGCCAGTAATTGTCAGCAAGCAGAGGATGAAATTAATAGCAGCCATTTGCACCAGGACTGCTGTAAGTGAAGAACATTTTCTTCCTATTGTGATCCTGGTAACTATCAGTTCATCATTAACTGCTATTTGAACTTCATGTTTTAAAGACATGTTCCCTCAAGAATATTGGTTTGAAAATACACCTGGTTTTCCTCACCTACACATCACACATTTGTCATGCCTTGTTTCATGACTGGTCACATAAAGGCAAATATGGGCTTCAAGTGCAAGTCAGATGGCTGGGCCACCTTCCTCTGAGTAAGTGGGAGGAAAAACAGGCTAGTCACAGGGAATACACATTATTTTAATGTAGTGTCTCACCTTAGATGTGACTACCATAAATGTAAAGGCTTAGGAATCAATGCTACGTAATTTGTTTTTCAGAGAGAATCATTTCCATCAGGGACTTCTCAAGTAAGACCTTTAGAAGGTCGCATTGCCCGTGCACTTCAAGGCAGACAGCGACCCATCCTAGACCCTCAACAGCAGGACTCCCCAGGTGTTCACAGGCCTCCACTCCATTCTTATAGGGAGCATTTGGTTGTACTTAAAGATTCAGAGGGGGCTAAGAACTGTGGAAAAACATCACTGAGTTCATTTCAGCATGATCCCAATGCAAGTGGATTATGGAGAAGGAATATGTATTTTCTCCCAAATCACATTAAGCTTCACATAGATTATCCTAAAGAAAGTACTGAAGATAAGAAACTTCCATGCAACAGATTTCAGAAAATTACAGATACTTGGAAAACTGAGAATTTGTACCAAAGGCAGCTTGCAATCCCACCTGAACCAGAACCAACTGTGAAGCCTGCAGATCCTATTTACTATGAAGATTTGGAACCTTCCCGTTTAAACAGATACATCGTATGGCATCATCCTGTGAGCCTGAGTAAACCAGGCCCACCAGATCTGTGCTTTGAGAAGCCTGCTGAGATACCAGATCCCTCGTTAACGTCTCACCCCAAAGCCATTTCAACACTCCCCTCCTTCCCAAAATGGATTCCTAACTGTGGAGTGGCTCATCCTCAGACAAAACTGCTGGATATCCAGGATTCTTTTTCAAAAAGTGATGCCATCAAGCGTCTGAATGATCTCAGGAGAGGAGGCCTAAGGGACCTCAGGGATCATGACAGGGAAGGCAAAAGGCACACATTTCAGGGTACTCATGCACATTTCCTTCATTGATGCAGAAGTGATAAACTCTCTCACCAAGTTTCCATCTAGTGCTGCAGTACTGACTCTTTGTTTACACCTTGCTCTCATTGTTAATGGCTCGTTCCATCAGTATGGGTTCACTGTCTTCTAAATTAGTGCCTGTCAACCTCTGGCTTTCTACATGTTTTAGATTTCAGCTCCCAAAGTCCCTAGCTTACATGGCTAATGGTCAGGAATTCTGTGAGCTGAAGTCCAAAAATCTGAAAGGCCAAAGGTTGACAACCACAGCCATAAAGGAAGATCAGAATCTACCAGTAGATCTTTGCATGACTTCCAGATCTTCAAAGTTTCCCAACTTCCAATAATTAATTGCAAGTTTGAAAAAAGCTTCTACATTGGCTGATTTGTTATGAACCACTCTTTCCTCAAATTCAGTTTCCTTTACCTCAAAAAAAAGAACTATCTGCTGGTTACCTTTGTGCAGCTCTGCTATCCAGTTTTGGATCAGAAGCCTAGATCTGTAGCCACTCGGATTCAGGCTTCTGGAGATCTTAGAAACTCATATGAAGACTCAGGGGGAGGTATATTAAGTATTGTAATAGGTAATCAGCACCACTAACTTTGCATTTAATGCCACCCCCATAGGCATGATTTTGCCCTTGTCCCTGAATGGTGGACTTATAGTAGCTGTTAGCTGGCAACAAATATACAACCAAAAATGTAGATTGCAAGTTTACAGTCTGCACAATACCACTCTAACAGCAGGATTTCCAATTAGGAAAGGATCAAATGAGACCAGGCATAACCCCCTCTTTGTAGGTTTATGTGAAGGGAAGATCATAATGACTACTAGACATACAGGAGCTTGGTGCACATCTCTTAGCATGCTCTTGGCATCTGTGCATACAGTTGAACATGCAAAGCCTCAGTAGTCACACAAGATCATTGAAAATAGCAAGCAAATTTATTATCTAAGTTTTCTTATGCAAGATTTGCTTAAGTGCAAAAAAGGGGAGGGAATGAGCATCTTCAAAGACCACAGAACACATGTGTTGTGTTGGGAGGAAGAGAGGATGGTTCACTTGCTTGAACCATGAACAGGAACACTCCACATGTTCCGGTTGCAACATGCTATTTTTTATAATCAGGAGACTTGATTTCACAGGGGCATTTCACATACAGCTCTTCTTGCCAATTTCTATATTTTATTTTATGGGCTTCTCCTTAAGAGCTTAATTAGATGAACTGGAAAACAGCAGACCCTTTAAGTTTGAGCAAGTCACTCTAGCCAGTTAGCTGCCATCTAGATATTTTAGACTACACATTCTATTAACATCAATGATCGGGCAGGATGGGCATTAAAGTCCAAGACACCTGAAGGATACCCAAGACAGATGTGTGTGCAGTTTTCAATCCATACATACTTGTCAGCTCCTTCAGGCAGCCTTTTGTCTGTCAGTTCCAGCACCTTTGAGCCTCAGAGATCCAAACAGCATAGCAGAAAGCATTTCCAAGCGTCCATATTATGTTTAACCTCATAGTTCTCTTTTTTTATTTCATTATGAAAAATGGAGCAAACTCAGTTATGATATAAATCTGTTGGGCATCTATGTAAATTTTTCCCTACCTTGGGTAATCTAGTTGTTCTTGGACTGCAACTCTCAGAAACCTCAGCCAGCACAGCTAGTGGTAAAGGCTTCAGGGAATAACAGTCCAAGAACACCTGGGTTACCCAAGGTTGGGAACCACTGATGTGTATGTACAAATTCCCCTGCAAAGGGGGAGGGACCCTTTTAGATTGTGAAATGACAAGATTGTGAAACAGTCTACTTGATATGCACTAGGGCTGAAACCTACCAAGCAGGATAGAGACAATATGACTTTATGAGTTCCATAACAGGGAGGTTCCAGCACACATGGCTTTTCCTGTAGAGAGGTATGTAAGCAGTCCAGTCTGTTCATTCCAGGTAAAAGAGCATTGACTAAAATACATTTTGTGGTGAGAATGTATAAGATTCTTCAGCTGATTCATGCCCATGAACTTTAAACTAAAATTCGGATCCGTTTAATTCGGCTTTACCACTCCCTTTAAAAATCATAACCTTAATAGTTGTTGTGCGTTTTCTGGGCTGTTTGGCCATGTTCTAGAGTTTTTTCTTCCTAATGTTTTGCCAGTCTCTGTGGCCAGCATTTCCAGAGGACAGGAGTTAGAATTCTGTTTGTGTTCTGGTGTAGTGTGTGAGATTGTCCATAATTACACTAGAACAGACAGACAGAATTTTAGCTCCTGTTCTCTGAAGATGCCGGCCACAGAAACTGGCAAAATGTTAGGAAGAAAAACCTCCAGAACACAGCCAAACAGCCCAAAAAACCCACAACCACCACTGAAAAGCCTTTGAGAACACATAACCTTAATACTCTGTCTAAATCTTTGTATTAATTTCTAAGAGTCTAACTGCTCTATCCTATACGCAGGAAGTCATCATGTTTTACAGCTTGTATAACCATATGCTATTTGTGTGAATACTGATGAAGTCTCCCTGAAGAATGTGAGGACTATGAACCCATTTGGGTGTCTTCTGGGCAACGACAGTTCCGTCAGTTGATCTTCCTGCTCCAAAAGCACTACTAGATTGCTTCTGACACAAATGGAGACTTCTGCAAATGTTTTGATATTTATATGATGATTCTGACAGCAGGGACATTTCAGTACCATCCTGACACAACCCAATATTTTCATACATGGAACTGGTTTACAAAGGTTTACCTATTTAATCCTGAGCTTCATTTCACCGAATTAAGTGGGACTTGTATTCGCGCCGCGAAGGCTTCCATAGCCGGGATCTAATGGTTGTTGTGCGTTTTTCGGGCTCTTTGGCCGTGTTCTGAAGGTTGTTCTTCCTAATGTTTCACCAGTCTCTGTGGCCAGCAGAGACTGTGCTGTCCTCTGAAGATGCCGGCCACAGAGACTGGCGAAACGTTAAGAACAACCTTCAGAACACGGCCAAAGAGCCCAAAAAACGCACAACAATCACTAAGTGGGACTTGCTTCTAACTAGACACGTATATGGACTTTCACTGTAAGAACATTTTTCCTTATCCTTGAATCTATAGCCTGAATAGGAAACCTGCAAAATGCATTAAGCAAGACGTATGTCTGATTTCCAAAGGTGTTCCTTTCCCAATTTTTTATCCAAAGGACCAGAGGAAACTGTCCTTAAATAACCCTCAGAACCTACAATTTTATTAACTAATTCTTCTTACGTAAATTAGGTAACTAAGAGACTCCGACTTTTATCGCTTGGTGATTGCATCATTGCCTGCTCTCTCAATTGTATCACCTACTTTCAACAAGAGAATGAGCTACACACCGGGTAAAATCCCCGATTTCCTTTTTTTTCCTGGAGGAGTTAAAAAACGTACTACCACGTGATCCTTCTGAAAGGACAGCACGCACACCCCTGCGCTCTTGACCTTGCTGCTCCATATGTTCTAGGCATGCGCGGAAACCTCTTACGTACCTTCTATTCGCCGTCGCTGTGCGTCATCCGTCATTTCGCAAAGCCTGAGCCGGCCCAACAGAGGTCCCCTTGTCCTCAATCTACCCTGCTGAGCTACGTAGTCCTGATGGACATCCGGCTGGCCCAATCGTGACTCCCCATCGTGACGCCCGATTGGGCTATCGGCAGAGTAGGCGAGGAAGGGGGCCTGGATTCAAGCTTGGTTGTTGAAACACCGGTTACATATCTCTCTGTACGCTGTGCCCTTGAGCTGAGTCGGTGGAATTCTGTGAGGTATTGCGAGGGTATCGCGGAGCCTTTGGGGACCTCCTTGCTTTGGCCTGGTAATGAAACGCTCGTGTGGGTGGGTGGGCGACCTTCTGAGACTGGGGCGAGAGACGAGACGGGGCCCACGCGCTCAGTGCACGGGGCGCGAAAAGAGAGGCGGAGGCGGCGGCTACAACGGAGCCCGCCAAAGCTTGCGGGACAGGCTGCCCTTCGCCTGAGGCGGGAAGCAGGTTGACGGCAGGGTCAAGGCGAAGGAAGGCCGGCCGGCCCTGAAGGCCCTTTAAGGTCAGGCAGGTGACAAGGCAAAGGAGACGCGGCCGGAGGCCTCCACGTGGACTGTGGCGGTTAAAGGGAAGCGGGTCAATTTCTTTCCCTCATGCTTCCCTCCTTGCAGGCTGCGTCCCATTCCCTATTCTGTCTCCTCAGAACCTGCAGCGTTTTGTTTTGTTTTTTAAATTCGTGGCCGCTTAAGGGCCGGCATCTCCTGCCAGCCCAGCGGAGGCGATTGGATACAGCGGAGAGCAGCCGCCTTAAGAGGCGTAAATGGGACTAGAGGTTGGGGCTCGGGTGGGTGCTAGGCCCAGGTTTCCTCCGACCTTGTTTTATCCTAATGCCACGTGTCTTATGCGCGTCGCCCTTCTCTGGTCCTTTCGGGTTGGGCCTTTGCCTTTCAGGCCACTGGGAGCCCTTCCTGCGTTTGCCGCCCCATCACTACCTCCATCCTTTATTAATGGAGGAAACCCATCTCTTTTATGCAGTCTTATGGCTCCTCATTTTTTACGTCTAGGACCAGGAAAAATAATTATATAGGAATAAAATAAACTAGCAGCGGAGGAGTCTGGACTGAGATGCCTGTGCAATGGAGATGGCAGCATGCTATCCACACCCTATTGCTAGTTAGAGGTCATCTTTGGTCTTCTTGCCCTATCCTTATGGACAGTCTCAAAAACTGGTCAAGATGGTGTTTGCCATTTAAACTTTAATATGATTTTTTAAAAGCTGATATAGCTGTTCCTAATTTAGCATATTTGTGTTTATTTGAATAGATGGTGTGTTCTAGATGGGATAGTAGACTGAGAAGAGGTCCTCACTATGATGTTTGTACACATCTTGCCTCTTATCCAAGTTACTGTACATGTGCTTAAAATGTGTACTCAGTATTTTAAAGCTATCAAAATATATATACTTACGGTCTTAACAGATGATAGTTAGCAACTATTCCCAGTAATTGTATCAGTTTGAGTGTTATGGCATTGAAGTGTTACCATACCTTTAAAAAATGGGGCATGTGTCTGGGTATATAATTGCAAACCAATTTGAATTGATTGACTGATGTATATATAAGAAAGCAAGAGGGACTTACACTGAAAGTTATTTGACTTCAGAGCAAATATTACCACATATTTTTTTGCAATTCCAGAGACATGTTGTTTACTTCATCAGTGTATCCCTATTAGAAATAGCTGATGCTGTGATAATAGTGGTTATCTGTTAAAGTAGATTGTACGTGATTATATTTTTATTTTTCAAGAAGTCTTTCAGAACTATGTATAATTTTATTCTTGTCCCTTTTGTTCTCACTTGAACCTTTTTGACCTTGGGCCACTTAGAACTGTGCTTTCCCCCCTTCAGCACTGACAATGGGAGACGTTGAGAAGGGCAAGAAGATCTTTGTTCAGAAGTGTTCACAATGCCACACAGTTGAAAAGGGAGGCAAACATAAGACCGGTCCCAATCTGCATGGTTTGTTTGGCCGAAAGACTGGACAAGCAGAAGGTTTCAATTACACAGAAGCCAACAAAAGCAAAGGTAAAATGGCAGTGCCATGCTAATGTTAATTGAGTTACATTTCTGTAATAAACTGTTTAGATTTAATAATGATGGAGGAGGATTGTACAGTACCAAAGTCCCTTGATGGGAGCTAAAATATCGAGCAGAATAGATCCCTACTCTGGTGGCCAGGAAATTCTGCTACATGTTGGACACCATCCAATACTTGCATATTTTTTTAAATTCAGCCAACACAAGTTCAGGCCCTGTTTCCTGTATTTAACTGGTAAATAATTTCTCTTCTCCCTGGGAGAAGCTTTGAGTTTCTGTTTCTTCATAATGCAGCCCATGCAAAAAATATTGTCTTACTGGTATCCCCAGCCATTACGTACTGGTACAGGCTAGATTAGAAGTAGGTAAATACTGGTGGTTGCATGTAATTTACAAATCCTGATTGTCCTGTTGAGATCTAGAATGGGTTTTATAAAATAAAAGCAAATTGTCAGGGATTTAACAGAATGCCTGTTTAGCCAAAGGCTTGGTTTATTAAAAGCATTTTACCCCATTCTTAAAATCTAACAACTTCCAGACCAATTTAAGAAAACCAAAATAGTTTGCCTTCAGTGTTAAAATCCAAAATGTAAAATAAAACCGGGGGGGGGGGGGGAGAGCAACAGGAAGGGAGGAGGAAAAAAGCAAACTCTTGTCACCAGTTCTTAACATTATGGTTATACTGAACTATTCTGCATTGCACAAATTTTGTCTGTCTGTGGACCTGCCTAAGGTTGCATGGCTTGTTACAAATAATAGCTATCAGGGCAGAAAAGACAGCTGGATCAAAGAAGCAGTTTTCTTAACAATGGAAAGTTTAGAGTCATGCCTTCAAGTTTTACTAGGAATAATCTATCCACATCTGTTTTAAAAGTGGCATGTCTCCAGTTGGTTTAATCAGCTAGCTGCTAGTACATTGCAACAGACTTCTAAAGATGGCTGCTAGTATTTCATAATAGACTAAAAGTTGTCCTGACTGCCTGATTTGCTTGTCAAAATCTGCTGTCATATGCCATTTGTTATCTGTTCCTTGGGTCTAAAATATGGAATTATAGAAGTAGAGAGGTATAAAGTTTTTCATATAAGAAATGTCATTAGCTTTCTAATTGTCATCTTATTTCTTAGGCATTATCTGGAGTGAAGATACATTGATGGAGTACTTGGAAAATCCCAAGAAGTATATTCCAGGAACTAAGATGATATTTGCTGGTATAAAGAAGAAGAATGAGAGGGCAGATTTAATAGCATACCTTAAAGAATCCACTTCTAACTAATGGCTCTCTGCTGCCTTATTTATTTTATCCAACAAAAGAAAATAACTCTCTTTGATGAGATTGGTTCTTAAACTTTCTATTTTTTACATTCACTGTATCTAACACTTCAAAAAATCTTGTCTGCCAGAGAACTTTGATCATCAGAGATTGTTAAAACACCTGTATTGTTCATGTCATAACTTATGTAATCAGGCTTGAAGGAATATAGTCAGGGTGACATCGGTGTTTCCTGATCATGTAATTAAATAAATTATCCCCAGGTATCTTTGTGGTTTTCATTTATAAGTGAGTTCAAATATATTTGGAGCAAAAACATGTTGACTTTCCTAACCTCATTTTAGGCAAGTACATTTTGCTTAGTCTTCCCTGACTCCTTTATGTTGTGCTTTCTCTGAAACAAAACAAACAACCACTTTGCACTGGGTCCCCAAAGGCTAGGGAGAAGCATGCAGTCTTTTGCAGTCATTGAAAAGTTGAGGTTGGATGGTATGGTAACTAATTTTCACACAACTCTTGGTTGAATAGTTTCGGTTTTTTGGTTGAATCTAATTATATTCTTCAACTTGTGAAAGTGTCCCTGATTTAACTGGCACCCTGGTGACCTGTTAACCAATCCAGAGAATTGCAGAGCCTCCAAAACATGATGGCAAAAATTGACAAAAAGGATGTCACAGGCTCTGTCCTGGGCCCCGTATTCAGAAGATTTGAAAATAACTTGGATGAAACAGAGTGAATGCTGATAAAACTTGCGCAAGGCACCAAATGTATAATGGTGGCTATAGAAGACAGGATCATGATTCAATATGACCATAACAGCTTGGAAAAGGGGGGCTTAATAAAGAAAATGAATTTTAAAAGGGAGAATGTAACATTTTATGTTTGGGAACCTCCCCAAAAATCAGACTTAAAGATATAGAAAAGGGAACAAGTGGCTTGGAAGTAGTATAGATAAAAGATCTTGAGGCTTGGTAGAGCACGTGCTAACGTGAGTCAACTGTGATATGGCAGTAAAAAAACCTAATGCAGTTCTAGATGCATTAACAAAATACTGGGTCCACATCAAGGGAAGTAACTGATCACATCTAATCTGTTGCACTGCATCTAGTTCCAAGCACTGCAGTTCTATGAAAATAAGCTGCAACATGTGCTGGAGAGGTGATTTAGGTTGTAAACATTCTAGAAACCATGCTTTATGAGGAATAGTTGAAGGGTATCTTTAACTTGGAGAAGAAAAGGTGAAGAGGTGATACATTCATCTTGAAATATGTGAAAGACTTTCACATGGTAGATAGAGCAGGCTTGTTTTCTGTGGTTATGGAGGGCAAGACCCCAACCAGTGGATTGAAATTGCAAAAGGAAGATTTCAGCAAAACATTGCTAAGAAGTTTCTGACATGAAGAGCTGTGTTAACCTGACTTGAAAGATGATGGACATTCCTGCACTGGAGATTTTTAAACAGGTTGATAACCACCTGTCAGGGACACTCTAACAATTTTGTGCTTTGACAGCAGGTTCACACATGTTCCCTTCCAATTCTATAGTTCATGTAGCATTGCTATCAACTGTAATCAATAATATTGCTTTCCCCAAATAAAAAATATAATTGAAAGTTTCTGCCAAAATTTGTATTTGTGGAATAGTAGGGAGAGCTCAGTAGCTTATAAAGATCATAGAATAAAGCAACACTAGGTTAAGAACTTTGTTGCTACAGCTATCAGTTGATCAATATTTTTGTAAGATGATTCATTCACTGAATAAATAAGATGATAAAATGCTTTTTTGAAATGCTTGAAGGGGTTGTTTTGTCTTTCACTTTTTCATTGGATTTGAAATATTCTGTTAAAGTAAATTGTATTGGCTTCACAATTAAGCAAGTACTGTAAAAAGATGAACAGTCATTGATTGTATTAAAAATATTTCTTTGTGTGTTTTGTTAGAGGAAATAATATATTTGCCTTTTATAATAAACTAATTTTAGGGTACAAGCCACGGAAAATTACCCTTTTCATGTTCATGGCTTAAAGAGGGGATAGATCTGTATGTCCTACCTGTCTTTATTCTTGTGAAGGTGGCAATAGAATAAGTAAGTAAAGATGCAGCTGATTAATAGCATCCGTTAATCAGAACATGCCATTTTACTTGATACTGAAGTTGTGCCCTGTGGTACAAATGAGTAAAGAGCACAAATCTGTTTTTAGTAGGGCATATTTCAGATACAGACAAATCCCGAACTGAGTTGGGTTGATGTGGGAGATACTCAAACCAAAGGAGGACTCTTCCAAAGTAGTCCACATTCAAATAGGATTACTCAAGAATACAGTGGTGTCTCGCTAGACAGTTACCCCGCATGACAGTTTTTTTGCTATTTATTTATTTATTTATTTATTTATCTATCTATCTATCTTATATGCTGCCCACTCTACCCAAAGGTCTCTGGGCGGCTTACAACAATTAAAATTCAATTAAAATAGACATTGACTTTTTGCGATCGCTATAGCGATTTGCAAAACAGTGATTCCTATGGGGGAATTTCACTGGACAATGTTTGGTCCCTGCTTTGCAAACCGATTTTTGCTAGACAACGATTTTGACAGCTCCGTCTGCGCTCGCAAAACGGGTGTTTTTGGGACCTAAGCTTTGCAAGACAGCTATTTAAACAGCTGATTGGTGGTTCGCAAAGCAGCTTTCCTATGGCCGATCTTCGCTAGACAATGACAATTCTTCCCCATTGGAACGCATTAAACAGGTTTCAATGCATTGCAATGGGGAAATGCTTTTCACTAGACAATGATTTCGCTAAACAGCGATTTCAGTGGAATGGATTAGCATCGTCTAGCGAGACACCACTGGTATTCATTAACAATTCCTATTTGGAAGAAAAGAACAATACAGGAAGGGCTGGCCCAATATGTGCTGCTTCCTAAGGCAAAGATGGCACCCTTCCATTCTACATACAGATACCAATGTGACTGGCTCCTGGAGTCACTGGCTTCAATACTGTTGATGAGACAGTATCTTCCTCTTTAGTAGATGAGAGGAGGCAAATCTTTGGAGTGTGAGGCAGGGTGTGAAGAATATGTTGCTGTGTCCTCTAGCTGAGGTGCTGCTGCTGGAGCATCCTCCACAGGACCGAGCATCTGCTGCTGGAGCTAAACTGTTCACTCTTCCCTATGGTAGGTCCTGCCCTGTGTTCAGTGTGTCCATAGACATCGATCCATTTCTCTCCAAGCTTGGTGTGTGCAAAATATGGAGGGAGACAGTAGGTAGCTCTGCTATCTAATTGTTTTGTGGTTCTTTGGGGGAAGAGTGGTTGAACCAATGGTGGTGGAGCACATCAACTAGCAGGACATTACAAGTGGCCAAGTCCAGTGTCCCTCAAAGAGGAGGCCACCACAAAAACTTCTTCCCTCTTCCTCTCTATGCTTAATCATGGGCTTGCTAGCAGCTTCTCCAGCATCTCTTCCTCATTTTGCCATCGCTGCCATTGCTTCCCCACCCCCTTTCTGTCATACTCTTTGTTGGCTCTGGGCTTCCAGAGCTGTAGTGCCATGTTTTCCCCTTGCTTAGTGCCTTCTTTAGAGCAGTCAGGTGGCTGTTCTTTTTGCAAAAGGAGTAGCTGCTCAGCAAAGTTACTGCGCCTGTCAAGCAGAGCTGGTTCCTCTGGTTAAAAACATGCCAGCTCAAAAGTAATCAGAAACTATTATTTAAATTAATGGCGTAGATACTAGAGAGGATGATAAATTTGTTTGTAGATGATACATTATTAATAATTAAATATCCAAAAGAAACATTACAGAAAATTAGAACACATCTAAATTTATTTGAAGAAATAACTGGTTTAAAAGTGAATTGGGAGAAATCTGAATGTATTTTATTAAATTATTCAGAAGCAGATAAGAAGGAACTGAAAAAAGAATTTAAAGGAAGAACAGAAAGTATAATTCAGGAAATTATATTACAAGAAATTTACAAGATATAATTAAATTTAAAATGGACAAATTGAAGAAAAATCAGTATCAAAAATGTAAATTATCTTGGTTTGGTAGAATAGAGCTATGTAAAATGAAGATTATCCCTAAACTTAACTTTGTATTTTGGATGCTCCCAATAAAGATTGAAGAAAAATTGGCAGAGTTTAATAAATAACTATTGTAATGGAAATAAGCGAACAAGAATTAATAAGAGGCAGCTTGTGATCGAATCCTGAATGCACTAAAATTTTACATACATTCTGGAGGCAGAGGATTTAAATTGCTTAGTATGTATATAAAACCAAAATTTCCTAACCATTTGGAGGAATCAATCAGAGCAGCGTTAGAACTCTAGGTAACAAAAAGCAAAACCAAAGAACACAGCAAGATTCTTACACAGAAT
Source organism: Pogona vitticeps (assembly GCF_051106095.1). Taxonomy (NCBI): domain Eukaryota; kingdom Metazoa; phylum Chordata; class Lepidosauria; order Squamata; family Agamidae; genus Pogona; species Pogona vitticeps. The sequence goes on along the minus strand of NC_135788.1, from coordinate 35,251,573 downwards.
TGATTTTCCACCCTGTGATGGATCTGACTATCTAGTTTTCACTTCCCACAAATCTATTGATGTGTCTATAAAAAGAGAATTTTCCACTGGATTCACTTCAGTAAGAAGCACTATATTCCATATTGGATTCTTTTAGACAAGGAGAGTTGAAGTGCATATATACTTCACACATACACATCATTTATGGCTCATGGAGTGCAGAATTGAATTAATTGCTTTTCTCAGGTACTTGCTGCAGGGAACATTTAGGGCTCTGTCCTCTAATCCAGTTGTTTCTAACCTTGGGATAACTCAGGTATTCTTGGACCAAATTCTGTGCGGTACGAGTCCCCCTCTATTTAGCACTGATTACGCAGTACTCTAGAAGAGGCATAACCAGTGCTGAAGAGAGGGGAACTAGTACCTCACAAGATTTGAAGAGTATAATTCTGTTATTGCATTCTAAAATAGTATTTGCCTTTTTTTAACAGCCACATTGGACTGTTGCCTCAGCTTTTCATCTACATCAATTCCAGAGTGCAGGACACGTAATATCAGGAAGCCAAATTTAGGCTACATAATAAGAAAAACTTCTTAAATGTTAGAGTAGTACAACAGTAGAACCAATTACCTCTGGAGATGGTGAGCGCTCAAACGCTGGAGGCATTCAAGAGGAAATTGGACGACCAACTGTCAGATCTTCTTTGATTTGGATTCCTGCACTGAGCAAGGGGTTGGACTCAATGACCTTATAGGCCCCTTCCACCTCCATTATTCTATGAGTCTATGACTGCAGTTTCCAGAAACCCAGCCAGCACAGCTGGTGGTGAAAGTTTCTGAGAATTACAGTCCAAAAAGACCTGGGTTACGCAAGGTTGGGAGCCACTGCTTTAATCTGTAGTCAGGCAATCTGATCCAACAACGGGCTACCATAATTTCAGAGGCTGACAGGAGAGGTAAAGGTTCCCCTTGACATTTTTAGTCCAGTTGTGTCCGACTCTAAGAAGTGGTGCTCATCCCGTTTTTCAAGCCGTAGAGCCAGCGCTTGTCCGAAGACAGTTTCTGTTGTCACGTGGCCAGCATGACTAGAGAGCACCGTTTTACCTTCCCACTGAGGTGGTATCTATTTATCTACTCGCATTTACATGCTTTCGAACTGCTAGGTTGGTGAGGAGCTGGGACAAAGTGACAGGAGCTCACTCCATCGTGTGGATTCGATCTTACAACTGCTGGTCTTCTGACCCTGCAGCACAAAGGCTTCTGCGGTTTAGCCCACAGCGCCACCACATCCCACATATTTATTGGACTGCTGGGAAATAGCTCAGGAGTTAGGAGAGATCTTCATTCAAATCCACACTTGGCCATGAAGTTGATTGACTGGACAGCCTTGGGTATAAAGTTGCCCAACAGAATTTCAGCAGAAGACAGGGCTGAGTCTCAAGCAGGAGTGGTGCGTGTTGAAGCACAAGTGCTTTTCATCACAGTCACAGCTCTAAGAACAGCCCTAAAATCCGGCCATAATACAATCAATATCAACAAGCCACTTCTAGCCATTTTCATCTCCACCAGTTTTTATCCATGAGCAGGTCTTTTGTTAAACTGAAACAGCTCTGAATTGCCCATTCAAGACCACACTACCTCCAAATACTTTACAATGCAAGAGGGATAACTTGCAATGATTTATGCAAATAGGAAAATTAATTTCCCATCTCTAATGCAGATGCCAAAAATCATAGCGTTTCATCACACTAAAGACACATGGTTTTAATGTCATCATATTTAAATTGAGGTGGGGCAGACGTAGTGATATCTATGTGTTCAACATGTAAATGTTTTATTTATCTCTCTATAACAGCTGGCAATTTTGCCTAGCAGTTTTAGTATACTTTAACCTGGAACACTCTGCAAGATTGTTTTTAAGCTGTACAGAAAAAAAAACTTCTTGTAGGATTGTTTTTTATGGTGTCTTATGACTGAAAAGTGTTACGGTTCTTTACAAAACTCTTTCAGACGGTGTATTTGACATGCACCTTTAAAACTGCCTGGGAGCAGATCTTGATCAGATAATTCTATTGCATAGCCAGAAGAGGGTGCTCATGTATTTAGAAGCTCACTCACTCCTATAAATAGGAAAAAAATTATGATGCCTTAAAAACTAACAAATAAATTTCAGCATAAACTTTTGCAGGTTCCACTTCCCCAGATGTATAAAGTGAAATATTATCCACAGGTTTACATAAAACGATAACTTGGTTAGTCTTGCAGGGGGGAGTTAAGACTGTATGCATCAAATACTTACAGTACCCCCTTTGAGGGTTGTTTAGATATATTCAGCAGTGGTTTACCAGTCTCTCTTTCAGGTAGCATGGTAAGACTATTCAGGTGCTAACATGCGGCAGCAGAAGATGTAACTCCATCAGCTATACACACTCCAGGTCCTCTCAGTAGGCACCTCTTCTGGAAGGCCCAGTAAGAAATCAGACTCCCTATGGTTCCAATTCACTGAGCTATAAAACAACCTATCAGCTTTTAACATGTATTTGCTTTGTTTTTGCTACTGTGAGGAGGTGCATGTGTACACCCCTAGCGAGCCCTAGCACACAAGCATCAGGCAGTCAAGAGGAGGGTAAGTTTTCTTAGGATCAGAATGGCAGGAGGGTAAGTTTTCTCAGGATCAAGGCTGAAGGAGAGACTTTTCAATGATGAGAAACAGTTGGAGAAGGCAGGGTCAAGAGCAGGACTGAGAAAGTACAGGGGTCTTTGCTGCCTGTCTCTGAAGAAGAGGATGTGGGTAGGATGCAAGAGAGGAGAATGTTGGAAACTATCTGCGCCCACTTGATTGGTTGGTTGGTGACAGGAGCCAGACACCAGAGTCTCCTGGCATGTCACTGGACAAGGCTACGTTAGCCTGGACAGCACTGAAGCCTTGGAGAAGCAAGTGACAGGCATGCTAAAGGAGGAAACAAAGACGAACTGTGGAGCCTAACTTCTCTTGTTCATCTATACAAGATTTCCTTCAATGTGGTGTTTCTTGGGCCTAAGCTCTCCTCTCTTTCCTGCTTTCAAGAACCTGGACTGCAGAGAACGCCAGTGAAGTTACAGTGGACCCTTGACTTACAGACGGCTTGACTTACAGACTTTTTGAGTTACAGACTTCTCTGGCCGCAAAATTTAGGTTTGACTTGCAGCCTGAGAATTGACTTACAGACCAGAAAAAAACCAAAATGGAACAAAAACAGCCTGTTACGGGATTAATCGGTTTTCAATGCATTGTAGGTCAATGGAGACTTGACCTACGGACTTTTTGACTTGAGAACCGCCTTCCAATACGGATTAAGTCCTCAAGTCAAGACCCCACTGTACTTGGGCCCCTAGGTTGGCAAGTGGCACCCAAGGATTTAGAGACTAGAATTCAGCCCTATGAGACAGTAGGGGCAAAAGCAGGAGGAAAGCGTTGTTGTACCACCAATAAAAGCTGTTCTGACCCAAGACACTGAGCTGGAGCCCATGGAGTTACTGCTGGAGGAGCCTGGTCTGGTCCGAACTGTAGGAGGTGATGAACAATTACACGTGCTGAAACAGACTAACAGAACTACCTCTTTGAAAGTACATAGCATCCTGTGATTTTTAGGCCTGAGTCTGACAGTAGCACTTTCCTCAAGAAAAATATCCCTGTATGTATTTCTGTGAAGATTCTCAGTCATCCAGGTGAGGTTATCCCTGTATTGTTTTTAAAAAGAACATAGACAAATATGTAGATAACTGCATAGGATGACAGCAACTGTTTATATATCTCATGCTGGAAAGTGCAAGTATATGCGAAGATGTAGACCAGGACTGGCAACTGGAGCCCTATAGTTGTTTGGCCCCAACACTCATCAGTCCTAGCTCCCGTAGCCAGTGGCAATGAATTATGGGAGGTGAAGTATGGAGGGCCACAATATCCCTTATAGGTGCACAGATAATAACTATATAAGCAGTGTGTATAACAAGGACTGAAGAAGGTATTTCAGTGGTAATGGCCAGGATCCTGTTGGCTAGTTACACCAGTACAAGCACAATGGTGTAACCTGCAATAGCAAATACTGTAGCTGCTAGTTAGCATGTGACAAGTGATACAAGTAGCAACTTGTTAACTCATGCATATGGTATGTGACAAGGGATATGCCCAGCAAACTGTTCACCAGGAGCAAATTATTAGCACATTTTACAACACTGCACGTATGTCACTGTCACTAAGCAATAGGATTCTAGGCATTTATTTTAAAAGCTTTTAGACACCTTTTGACATATAGGCTCCTTGATGCAATTTATGAGCTAAAGCTTTGAAAAATGGAAGTAAATTGCACAGTATGAAATAAAACTGGGCATTGTTCATTGCAAAGAAGCTTGAAGCATCCAGTTGTTGGGAGTCTAGAAGCCTAGATTCGTAAACTTGGAAGGGCTTTTCCGATTCTACAAATCTAGGCTTCTAGACTCCCAACATCTGGATGCTCCAGTTGGTCTTCAAGACCAACTCTTCAAGATCAATTCCTGCTAGTACTAGAAACCCACAACTAAAGCACTGCATGCTGCCAGATGGCCATCCCAGCCTCTGTTTCACAACTTCCAGTGAAAGAGATGACCTCACGAAGCAGTCTGTTCTTCTGTCAAATGATTCTTGCCATTAAGTTTTTCTTCATGGTTATTCCAAATCTTCTTGCCTGTGATATACTTTAAATCTGTCAGAGAAGGAGCCAAGTGTACACCCAGTGGCAAGGCGTTCCACAAAACTGGGGCCACAACATGAGCGAAATAAAACAAATTACTCCTTTCTTGAGCCTGTTAACCTAGAACTTGGGAAATCCTAGCTCTCCAATGGCTGCTGAACTCTCTTTTTTTTCTGTCAACTGATCAACAATCAGATATGGGAAAAATATTTAATCAATCTCTGAAGGCTTTTCACCTCTGCAATGTGTAGCACAGCAGTTTCATTAGTTTACTGAACTGAGCAGCAGAAAAGCAGAGAAAAGATGGAGAGGCTGCTATATACATCATTCTGACACACCACATGTACCTTATGGGAGAGGTTAGTGTTATACCAGTAGCTTTTCTCTACCCCATCTTGCCTCAGCTCAAGTTGTTTCTGTTTCTAGCCAACCCTTATTTTCAAGCCATGCTACTGCCAGCAATCTCTCTGTTAAGACCCACAGCGGATGGTGGCATGCTACAGTTCAGTCTGTGCAACCGACTCTATTAGAGCTAGCTTATCGAATTTCTTGTAATATGTTCCAGTGGTGGCTGGTGGCTTTTAAAAGAGGACTGGGAAAATTTATGAGGGTATTTGTCTCTGATTACAGCTAGGTATATGTGGTACCTCTAGGTTCAGAAGTGGCATGCCTCTAAATTACCCGTTGCTAAGGAACAGGGTGAAGGTTGTCCTCATTATTTGCTCATGGGCTCCTCGGAGATGTTTGATCAGCCATTTTGGAGGTTGGAGGTAAGAGGAGATAACGTTAAACCAAGGCAGGGCCTTGGTATAATCCAGCACGGCTCTTCTTATGTTCTTTTTGCTTTTGTCCAGTTAATTCAAGGCACTCTTCACCAGCTGTGGTAAAAACTGAACCTCCAAGAAATGCTCCTTAAAGAAGCAAAATGATGCAGCACTGTTCACGCCACATAAAATCATTCTGCTCTGAAGAATGTTTTGCGCTCCTTTATCCCTCTGTGCTTGTTTTTAATTATCTTTTCTTCGTATTAATGAATAGCCAGCTAGAGGACTGTGTGACTCTTACTTGCTGCAGGTATCAAATAGCATTTTGTGGGGCCTTAGACTTTGATCTCTCTTGTGAAATCCTAGCCTCTCAGGTCCTTAATTAGATAGCTTGATTGAATTTCAGAACACTGAATTTTATCCTTTACATTTCTAATCTGGATCAAGTATTTACCTGTGCAGCACAGCAGCTGCATTAGTTTATTGAACTGAGCAGCAGACAGGCAAATAAAGGATGGAAAGGAGAGACTGCAGCCATGGACTGGAGACATGGGGTTAAGCACTTGGCTTAATGTGCGCGCGCATGTGCGCATGTACGTATGCACAGTCAAATCAATTATGATTAATGGTGACCATTTTCAGGTAGAGAGTACTCAGAAGTGGTTTACCATTCCTTTTTTCAGGGGGCACTTTGGGACTGTGCAGCTTGCCCAAGGCCACACAGGCTGGCTCTTCTGGGGAATTGAACTCACAACCCCTGTACCTAACTCACTGAGCAATCCAACCAGCTTTTAATGGTTGTAGGAAAAAAATAATACAGAGTGTTTCCTGACTGTGTGAGAACATAAAGGTTCGAACTAGAGTCTCTTGCTGTCACCTTGTGCAAGTGGATAGGGGGCTGATGAAGGAACTAGTGAAAACTGGGGGTGTCTCTTAATTTCTGAATTAGAATGGCACTATTTCTTTTGATCGGCCAAATTTTCCCAGTCTATAGCACAAGCCCATCAGGTCTCTTTCAGGGTTAATTCTCTCCCCATTTTTTAGCCTATATATTTTGGAGAACTGCCCCTGCCACTGGGTAGAAAGAACCATCTGCCTCAGGCAGTAGTATTTAGGTGTTGTGATAAGGCAGCACTTCGTTTGGACACTAAATTACAGTAGCTGTTGTTGCTGATTGGGGACTATTGTCATGGAGCATGTTTCTGCCTTATGTGCTGAAGTAATGTTACTGGCTTCTGGTATTATGCCTATTGGGTGAGAGGGCAATGTCATTTGCTTCTCAGCACAGTGAGATTGCTTTGGGTGAGATTATTTTTTCCTCCCAAGAAATCTCATAGGATTTCTGGGATGTCTTGTGGTCATTTTAAAAATTTCAATTCCTGTGCTAAATGGCATCTGTCCTGCACAAGATTCCTTAAAAGGGGTCCTGGATGTGCAGAATTTGGTAGCCTCTTGCACAAAACAACAGGTGGTTTATAGAGGGAAATCACAGAGTTAAAACATGACTGGAAGGCTTGGTTTCATGGAAAGTGAAGAAATCTCTCTGGTGCACCAGCAAGTTTACTGGCAAGTAGTCTCACCCCCTGGAAAATCTCAGAGACTGAGAAATTTTTCAAATACCATCATTATCTAAGAACTGTAGAGCTGGAAAGGACCCTAAGGATCATCAGCACAACCCTAGCCAAGGAGGCACAATGGGAAAATCAAACTCCCAACCTCTGCTTCCCCACCCAGCTACAGATAGGCGGGGTATAAATTCACTAAATAAAATAAAATATAAATAAATATCTAGCAGTTCATTATTCACATCCTTACATCAAACCTATAAAGCATTAGATGGAATCTTATTGGTATTAGTGTAAGAGTTTGTGTAACTTTGCTGTGGCTAATTGCAGCTAATTGCCAAAGTGCTGGAGCACATCTTGGTTGCACAACTGGTGCATGATCAAACACATGAGTGGGGTGCACCCTGATGCCTCATCAGTGCCTCATAGTAAGTTACACAAACTGTACATGAATGCCAATAGGATTCGGACCCATGTGCCTTACTTGAATGTAGATTACCCTTTCTTCTATAGCACCCTCCTATGAATATTTATTTGGAAGTTAAGACCCATTATGCTCAGTGGAGCTTCAGTAACTGGTATAGGGTGGGAGTTATGTAGGTGCATATCAGACCATATCCTCAAAGTGGCTGCCAAGTAGTCTTATAAAATACTTCTACCAACTTAGAAGTCTAGGTGACCTGACACTAGGCCAACAGAAGCTGTGCCCTTGTCCAAACTCTTCCCAATCTAGGGATGCTACATATTAATTAGAACTAGCCTTACGATAACCTAACTTTACGTTGGCACAGTGGCTGTATCTCTGCGTTGGGGGAAGTTTCTGGCTTTTCTGCTGGCAGATCTCACCTAACAGAGCAGTTCTATTGGCAGATCTCTGAGGTCTGATGACAAAAGGGAATTTGATATTTATCAAACCCCATAGCAAACACATACTGTATTTCATTTAAGGTTGCATTGTTAGGCTTTTCAGATACTTTTCATGTACTTTTACTTGCTGCTGACTGCTTTGTTATCTACTGGATCATCTTTTCGTAGGTGTGAGAGTTGTTGTTTGTCATATATTTATGCTTTAAAAAAAAAAAAATTCTGCACACTTTCCATGATGGTTGGTTTTAAAATTTTAAAATACTGTATATCTGTTGAACTAAATGGCAGTTTCTCCCAGTTCAAGGTACCTAGGTTTGGGTTGTTTGTTCTGTATTCCAGCACTGCTTCTACTATATATTCCAGCACCACCTTTTCATCTATGGGCAATTCAGAGATGGGAAGGTCTTCCAGTGAGCACATAAAGACAAAAAAAGAACAAAAATAATAAAGAGTTCAGTTTGATATAGGTCTCGATGCAAAAGGTCATTTTGCACAAAAACATTTCAAAAGGACAAGTCATCATCTATCTGAAAATACTGAACAGGGAAAGAGAATATATTTTAAACACTGACATAACCAGATGGACTCTTTAAATCTGACACTGGGTAACTGTTCAGTATTTTGCTAAAGGTAAAGGTAAAGGTTCCCCTTGACAATTTTTTGTCCAGTCGTGTTCGACTCTAGGAGGCGGTGCTCATCCCCATTTCCAAGCCATAGAGCCAGCATTTTGTCCGTGGTCACATGGCCAATGCGACTTAGACACGGAATGCTGTTACCTTCCCACTGAGGTGGTCCCTATTGATCTACTTGCATTTGCATGCTTTCGAACCGCTAGGTTGGCGGGAGCTGGGACAAGCGACGGGAGCTCACTCCGTCATGTGGATTCAATCTTACGACTGCTGGTCTTCTGACCCTGCAGCATAGGCTTCTGCGGTTTAGCCCACAGTGCCACCACGTCCCAGGTATTTTGCTACCTGACGCCAACTCAGTTTTAAAACATGCAATTGGCTTCCTTCTTACAACTGGCAAATTTTGCCTGTAAAACATTGCCATTTTTTCTCCTGACTGTTAAGACTGCTATTTTGAACACACTTCCCAGGAAGTAAATCAACATGAATTGAGCAAGATTTACTTTTGAGTAAACTTGAAACCGGACTGATGTCCTTATAAATTCTAAGATGGTGTTTGTGATACAGGGATTGTTCCACATGTCCCACTAATGGCTGGTTAAACAACCAACATCAGTAGGAACGGCAGCTTATCTACATTCAACAGCGGAGATATCAGGAAAGCAGGCTTTGGCGCCAGCAGTATTTTCCCTTGAAGAAATCTGGGATCAAAGTCAGTGCCAGGCGTTAGAACTTGCAAAGAATAACCTTCAGGGCGTATGCATACTAACTTTGCATGGGCAGCATCTGTATTGTATATAGGCTAGCATTTTGCAGCACTGAACCTTAAAGGAAGATGTACATTAGATAAACATTAAGGAACACATGTTGTAGAGCAATCTTTTTGAAAAAAAGCTCGCAATCTTGCTTCCACAATATCTGTTTGAAAACTCTGCATGCTATGCTTTGATGCTCTGTATTTTGGGAATATGTGTTAATATTTATAAAATGTGGGGGGACACAACTCAAATGTGAGCATCCGCAGACTGATTTATTATCATTTCCTGGAGAGCTAGGAAAAGTGCAGCAATCCAGATTCTTTTTTGGACTGCCATGAGCTTTAGGTTCACAGTATCATAGAATAATTTCATATTATCACAGAATAATTGAGTTGGAAGGGGAATAATTGAGTTGCAAGGAGCCTATATTCAGCCTAAATCTGGCTTCCTGTAGCTTGAGCTCATTATTACGTGTACTGTACTCTGGGATGATCGAGAACAGATCGTGCCTCATCTCTGCATGACTACCTTTCAAGTGTTTGAAAAGTGCTGTCTTTTCAACCAGAAATGAAAATATTGAAGGTTGCAAACCAACAATATCCGTATGCTTTATTTTGCTCACTTCTGCCTTCTTGAACTATTACATCATACTTGAGGAAAGTTTAAGCCTCTAAATGTTTTTAACCACAGTTCCCACAAGTGTTTTGCCCCCAGCCATGCTGGGTGGGGCTGAAGGGCCAAAACATCTGGAAGGCCCAAAATTCTCCACCCTGTTCTAGATATTAAATGATTATTTGTTTGTTTGTTTATTAAATAAATAAGTAAATAAATTTTTGTGATGTTTAAAGGTGAAGAAAATCAAGAAGTGGTTGCCCAAATCAGACAGTTGCTGGGGTACAACAGTAGAGACTCGTTCAGAATTTTAATAATCTTAGCAAGAAATAGAAGACTTAAAGCTGAAAGGAAAAATTATAACTAACAGATTGGTGATCAAAGGAGGCCTCTTCAGATGGTGGATTACAACTCCTATCAGCCCTAGTCAGTGGGGTTGACTGGGGAGTTTCAGACCAACAAGGTCTGGAGGGCTGCAAATGATACAGAAAGTATTAACTGTGATTATTATTACATTGGCTAGGGTAGCCAATTAACACATATAGGCTGAAATCTGGTAGTAAGCTCTTTGGAGCAGTGAGGATTTGGAGAGTAAACTCCTGCATATGTTTCATTGATTCAGTGGGTCCACTTCCTACTGGATTTCAGCCATAATGTGAGAAGAATCCTGATCCACTATCACAATTCAAAGCTTTGATGAAGGCTTGAACTGCCTAATGAATTCAGCCATCTCATGCTTTTATCTCCCTTGCTCCCCAGTGGCAAAGGTTATATTGGAGATTAAAAACCATGTGATCGCTACATAAGTGCACTCTCTTTGGAGAAATGTGTAAATATGGACTGAATCAGTGCTACTTTAATGTTTTCATGGTGACTTTGGGGCAAAACAAAGAGCACAGAGGTACTCATGGGGTCCAGTGACACTCCCCATAGATCCCATGCATTAAACCCCACATTTGTGGGGCTAAAAATCTTTAAAAAGATGGCATGCCATTAAAAGTGGGGAAAGGGGAACTAAAATATCAATACCATGAAAGGAAGATGCTGAGCCAGCACCAAAGGAAGAAGATGGCATTTCACCCCTCTCCATGAATCCCAAGACCTCTTCTGCACACTCCAGCCCCTGATTTTCTCTGAGGGAGGTCACTTTGATGTAGAAGCTACTCTCTGAAATTTTGTTAAACTGCAATACAAAGTGAGTGACTTCTGTGTGTTTTGTATTCTTGTTTTTTTCTCCTTCCTCCTTTCCTTTTTAAAATGTAGTTATTTATACTACTAGAATTCAGTGGCTGAAATCCTGTTACCTGGCACAGTAAGTTGCTCAGTAGGCCTATAGAATGAGTGGGGATTTGATTTGTCAACTTCTCTGTAAGTCCCATTGATTCAAATGGGCCTCCTTTAGTTGCCACTTACTTTAGCATAGTAAACTGCAAATCGAGGAGGCTATTTGAATAAGTGAAATTACTGAGCAGTTGGCTCACCAAATTGCCACTGATTCAATGAGCCTACTCTACTGCGACTTGGATAAAAATCACTTTTTAATGATTTATTTTTTTAAAAAAATAGATTTGAATCACAATTTAAGTCAAATTTAGATTTTTTTAAAAAAATAATTTTTAAATTTAAATCATTAAAATATCCAAATTTTAAATTTAATCTGTGATTTGAATTGATTTGATTGAAATCACTCTCACACACACCCTGTGATTTACCATGCTAAGCAATAGGATTTCAGCCAGGATTTCAGTCAGATGTGCAGATGAATGCCTGCATTCCTGTACAGATTTTTAATAGGTTCCCTTTAAGATATGAGGATCAATCACCTCCCACCACACAACTTTGGTTAGACTAACATAGTAACCACTCCTTCTGTCAATTGCATTTGTTCTAGAATGTACATTAGAAATGCAGATATATGTGCAGACTGTGTCACAGAGTGACTTTCTGCCCATCACCATGACAGGTCCTCTGTGAATTAAAAGAAATGTGCATAAAGGTCCCTAGTGCTACTTTTCAGAGGGTATTCCAAAAAGCTCTATTCAGGGAGTCGGCCTCTTGGTTTCCACTATTCAGATAAACCAATACCACCCAGGGCAAATCTTGAAGATTCCCTCATTCAGTGGTGACTAATCTTCTCAGCAATAGCATAGAATTGCTGTCACAAGCTTGTATTGCCAGTTTTTTTGTTCATCAGAGACTCCTGCTCTCTTAAAGTTAAGGATTTCAGTTGATGAGGCACACACAATTATGCTTCTTTTACTTTGAGGACTGCATGGAATGAATGTGCATGAAGGGGAAGCTTAGTTCCTTCTAATATAATTAGAAAATATAATTTTTCCCATAAAACTCCCCGAGCTTCTAATTGTATTGAAGATAATTCCAAGAATTACTATGAAATATGCCTCCTACTGTAGCAGTGAGATGAAAGACTTCAGTATGTGGATATTTTCTAATGCTGTGATTTTAAAAAGAACTAAAAGATTATGTGATTTCTAATGCTATTCTTCTTGCTGCTTTGGAAGACTCGGCGGACGTTCATGTCCTTGCTATCATGAGACATATAAAAAGCACTGGTTCGTTTAGTGATGAGTTTGGCGGGTATCCCCACACCCTCGAGGCACCAAGCTATGGGAATGAGTCTGTGCATACCAGTGAAGATAAAGGGGAGGGGTAAGGAGATCAAGGGATCAAAGCCTGAGAAAGTTATTTTCTTTGGACTACAACTCGCAGAATTCCTTAGTCCACATAATTGCTGACTATGAAGGCTAAGGGTTAATGTGTACAACCTGCCCTAGACAGTCACACATTGCCACAGACATTTTTGAGGAAGAAATCTCTCACCTAATCAGATGTTCACACAAAAGCTTCCACTTGACTGAGGCTCTCCATAGCACAGAGGTACCAGCTAAACTGCAGCTGTGTTGGAGCAGGCCACTGTGTCTATAAAAATCTATACATAATCTTTATGGCTGGAGTATAAATTATGTAACTCCTTATGGCTGAAACCCTGTTGCTTAGCATAGGAAGTCACAGCTAGAGTAGGCCTACCGACTCAGTGGAACTTTCAAAGGAGCAGATTCATCAATTGAGCAAAGGTGCTCAATTCTTACTTTAGTTCAGTTTTTCCCAAAATAAAACAGCCTAGGACCCTCCAGGCTAATGTGTAGGGGGCAGGAGTGTGGCTTGAGATTGATAAACAAATAGTCAAGGAATACCTTATTATTGTAGGGTTTTGGGACTGTTTGGCCATGTTCCGAAGGTTTTTCTTCCTAACATTTTTCCAGTCTCTGCAGCTGGCAAAATGTTGGGGGGGGGGGGGAACCTTCGGAACACGGCCAAACCTATGTCGGATCCTGGGCATGAAAGCATTCGAGAATACAATACCTACTTTGAACAAGTTCAGATTAGAGATAGACATGAACCACCATGCAGATGAAAGGAACAATTGCTTTGCAGGGCCAGAATTTTGTTTTATTTGGTACATAACCAAGGCTTTAAAAGTAAAAAGTTGGGGGAAAAAATACTGGTTCCAAAATACTTTCTACTAAACTGGTTATATGACAGAACAGAAGGAGGCACCTGCTGTGTGAAGCACTCAGCAAGACTTTGCTTTTGTTGCTCAGTTTGGTTTCCTTCATTTTAGCAAGACTCCTTTCGAAACCCATTTGAAAGATCAGTTGGAGTGGAGTCATGCTTAATGTGTTCTGCTCCTCTGACAAGGATTTCAGCAATAATAGCTTTTGCAATTAAATGCAATGCACACAGGATTACTGTTCTCCTAGCCCAGCCTGGGGCACTCAGGTTTAATGGCTGATCTGCAATTTAAGTACATGGTCACAACAAAAACGTATAGATTCCACTGGAAGAGTAAGAGTAACGGGTCCAAGAATTGGATTGAAAATGCATTAGGAAGACATTACTTCATTTTGAGGCATTAAGCAGTAAGTATTTACGGGAAGAGGTTGGCAAATGTAGCTCTGCTTTCATTTACTTAAAAAAATATTTATGACAAAATAGGTGGAATCTTTTGCCACCTTTACCTTTCTCATTTTGCAATTGCAACTCGGAGGACTTTTAAAGCTTGCATCAGTTTTGGAATTGGCAGCACAAGCGAGCACATTACAGTGCTGAGTACATTAAAATGAGGTAGCGAGAAAAATAAAAGCAAAGTCTGCATCAAAGACATAGAACAGTACAATTAAGCAGATCTTGGGAATTGTACTTTTTTTGGACTACAACTTCTAGAATTTCCCACCCAACTTGGACACTTCTGGCACTTAAAGTGCAAAAAATAAAAGGATCTTTTCAAGTTCTGCACTTAAGCCAATGGAAACAAAGGAAGTTAAGCATCTCTAATTCTTCAGTGATCTCACTGTACTTGTCTTAGTCATTGGCTCTTCAAGCTTTGCTATAGATAGACCCCTCCATTGGCTTTTCTTAAGCACATGTGCCCTTGCCTGTTTCTATTGCACTCTTTCTTTTCTGCAAAATTCTTATATAATTCTCTTTTTTTTTCCTTCCCTGGAGTGCTGTCTGGTCTTAGTGTGGATAACTGAATCCCAACACAGTGCAAGTGTCCTTCGGGCCTCCTGTCCACTTTGAAGATTAGCTATGATGACACCATTCCATGATGGCTACAGGGCACAGGGTTTGAAGAGCAAGAGGACACATTTTTGAACAACTCAGAACTGCTGTCCATGGGTTTCTTCCAGGGCGGCGTTCATGATGGTGGGAAAAAGTCAACAAAGTGTGTGCAAGTTATCTTCTGATCGGTCCATTACATGTACAGAGATTGAGATCATAACACAGAGCTCAGAAAAGCTCCTTTCTGAGATTCTGGCTGGGAGTGGGGGCTCTGGGAGTTGTAATACCAAAAGAGTGCACTACACTGTACAGTTACTGAAGTTTGCTACCACTTCAGCTGCAATGCTTCTAGTCAATGGAAGCCTGGAATTTATAGTTTGATGAAGGACTTGAGAGTTCTGTGCTGAAATTCAAGGAAGTTCACCATATCCCTCTGCCAAAGCACCTCACCAAACTACAAATCCTAGGATCTTCTAGGACACACAATAGGGGAGACGCTTAACTCCCTGGCCTTTTTATTTACAAAAACATGAAAGAGGAAACAAAGCAGTAATTCCCTTCCTATTTAAGAGCGATAAGAGAATGGCATAAAACTTAAACAATTCCTGTCAAAATGTTTCCAAATGCCTTTAAAAAGTGGATTTTGTGAGTAACTAGGAAACATTACATGGAAAAAATAACACTGTAACTACTCTTTATATTGCTTTTGAAATGTAAAATGTATCTTATTTATATACTCATTACTCAGATATTAACTAGTTAGAAGTAACCACATTGTTTGTAACAAGTTAAGTCTAAGTTCTACTGATAATAGTGGTGGATCCCAGCATACAACAGTCCTTCATAACTGGGAGATCATAGCACCAGTGGAAGCTGGCTTGTACTCACTTAGCCCATTGGTCTACAAGCCCAGAAGTATCAATTATTAGTGGCTTCAGATTTCTAGGGGTTCAGGCAGGATTCTTTCCCACCCCTGCTGTACATCTCTGCTATTTCCGAGTGGTTTCCCACCCAGGTATAAACCAGGCTGAATCCTGCTTCGTTTCCAAAATCAGAGGAGACTGGCTGTGTTCAGGATGATACGATTAGTGACGGGAGGATCTCTGCTGTTACTTTTCATTTGGGATCCTCCACATCCATGGCACAAATTAAGTTGGTGACCAAGGCGAGGTGGAATATCCATGGGGTGGAACTTTGAGGCAGGAGTGGGTTTAGGGATGGCAACTTCCTGGGAGACCCACACCCACACACAGGAGAGCAGCGAGCTGTTTTTCATAAACAAATATCTAGCTATCACAATAAAGCCTAATATTACGACATTTTTATGCACACCATAGTTTATGCTCTAGGCAAGTGTTTTGGTACATTATGACCTGTCACTGTAAATAAATCAGATTAAACTGTTCATTTTAGAAATTCATCAAGTACCTTATGTTAACCTACAGTGGGGCTACATTGCAAGCAGCTCCATGCTGCTAGCTTTCAAAGGCAGTGCAGAACGCAAGCATAATAAATAATGGATGTTTATCTAGTCACGTAATAGCATCTCTTGAGCCTTCTCCCCCACCCCGCAAAGGCCCAGCTGTGTTTTCAAACTAAAATGGAATTAAGTTCCCAAAGTTCTTGTTCTAGATGTTTCCAGATAACTTGTTTATTATGCAGCAAATGTGTGACTGTGCTGCTCAACTGTTGTGAGGGATCCAAATGTCTTTCCCCACCAACTGGTACATCTGCTTCAGATAAGACTGCTTCCCTTGTACTCAAATCACAGTCATTTTATTGCTTGGGAAATTACTGTGCCCTTTTCTTTGAGAACAATTGAATTTGCACTCAAACATCCTGGGGAAAAACTAGAAGTGCTTTGGTGTTACATTACTGGTAGATCTTTTGTAAATTATCTAGAACCATAATATAAAATAGTGTAGGTGCATTAAGCAGTAAACAATGCAATTGCCAATGCAGACATGATTGTGTTGCTGGATCAGTTCCATCTTATTTGGCTGTTCTGAACATCAAGAAAAAACAGTGACCAGCAAAAGTGCATCAAAATTTTAGTAAGATAATATAAAATGCATCCAAATGTACATATGTGTGTGGCATGAGGTGTTTTTTTAGGGGGTGTGTGTGAGTTTTTTCCTGTTGGAATATAGAGTTCAACTCTATGGCACTTTCCTATGAAGTTCATTTCCATGCCACAGGTAAGTTTTTAATTAACAAAGAAATCAGGAAAAATGCTTCAGAAAAGAAGATCCACAAAGAAACAAACTCAGTTTCTTTGTGGATCTTCTTTTCTGAAGCATTTTTCCTGATTTCTTTGTATTTGTATTTCCTGATAACGTATTTGTTCAAAATCTTTAAAAGTTCATTAACAGAAGATGTGGCTCATTACAGTGCTGACTGGATAAGAATTAGGGTAGGCCAGTGTTTTAAAACCAAGGGGGCTGGAAATTTTATCCCATAGGAAATAGCCCTCTGTGGTTTAGAATCAGTCCATGAGTACAAAGAAGATATATTTTGTTGTTATGTGCTGCCTCCTGAATCCTATTCCATTACTCTATCCACTACCACTGTAGGCATCCTTCAATCTTGAGAAACTATGGTAACGTGCTTTGTATGTAGGACTTGGAATACCGTCTAGTGTGGCTGAGAAGGCCAATTCAAGAGTGACAATCGCTTCCACACTGAAGACAAATTCAATCTGTCCCCTGTCCAGCTCCCTGATTTTGCTGCTTTTGTGACTGCCTCTTTGCCTCGGCCTGCTGGACAAGGGTCTCTTCAAATTGGGAAAGGCCCTGATGCACCGCCTGCCTCCAGGCTGAACGCTCAGACGTCAAGGTTTCCCATCTGTTGAGGTCCATTCCTAAGGCCTTCAGATCCCACTTGCACATATCCTTGTATTGCAGCTGTGGTCTCCCTCTGGGGTGCTTTCCCTGCACTAATTCTCCATACAGAATATATTTTGGAATCTGAGTGTCAGCCATTCTTATGGCATGCCTGAACCAATGTAGACGTCGACTATCCACTACACCACACTGGGTATCCTATACTTTCTATAGCTCAGTACATTTTATGATCCAAATTGTTTCCAGGTTTGTTTTATTTAATTTGATCTGGGAATGAAAGCTATAAAATTCCATCTTCTTCCATTACTTGCTAAAGGGAATGTCATAAACATTTTGAGATTTGACGAAAATTAATCTAGACACAGCAATCCTTTGCTTTCATTTTTACATTATGCCTGTGCAAAGAGGATTTCAGCCAAGGCACAGCGATCCTTGTGTTCCTTTTCTGTCGCCGTCCCACAGCCTGATATATTGTAATTGCTTGTGTTCTTTTTCCATGGGAAAGAAAGATTTTTTTCCATTGGCTTTTTACTGAATCATCAGAGCAGTATGTATCAAGCAGCTGTGGCTATTAGAAGGAAATTCACCAGCTAGTGAGGAACAGTCATGCATTATTGACTTCTCCGGTTTGCCTCCAGTATCCCAGTGGTTTATATGTTTGTTTTTAAAGAGCTGAAACTCAGCACTGCCAGCAAGCCAACTTGAACAACTGACTCATATCCCAGAGGTAGTGGATGGGTTGTAGTTACTTGATGATGGATAGGATCTCTGTGCATGCTCAGAAGCAATTTTATTTCTCATGCTAGTCTGCCCTCCCTTCCAGGTCCAGCCCAATATACTTTGCTACCTGGAGCATAACCTCAAATGGTACTTCCCCAACAAGCCAAAAAGCATAATACTGAAATTCAAACCACTTATTTTGGTGCTGCAGACAAGAAATCCCACAAGTACAATTTCCCTATCCCTGGCAGAGAAAAATCTAAGAACAGCAAAGTAATGTTACACTTTTATGATGCTCAACATCTGTTGCCTGAAGCAGTCACCTCACTTTGTGTAATGGGAGGAATGGCCTAGCCTCTTCTGTCATCTGGTGTGGGAGGGAAGTGGTGCTTTGTCTCTTTCATTGACCAGTGGAAGAGTGATGGGCAGTATAATCACTGAATGAAGAAGACAATGGAGTGGATGGATCTCTGGGTCCAGGATTCTGGAAAAGCATTGCAGAGCCAGCTCCGGGTTTGACCTTACCCCTAGGAAATCCCCTGGAATGGGCTCCCTCTTATATCTTTGGCACCCTTATGGCCTTGATTTAGTGACATTTTCCTGGATAGGGCATACTCATAGATTGTAATTATATTTCAGACTATTGGGGGGGGGGAGAGAGGGAGAGAGCAGCTGCAACAAACCATAGCAGCTCCTACTGATAACTGCCATTCCCCTCTCACCCTAGAACAATGCAAGATTCAGGACTTTCAGGATAGAAAATGGCAGCCATTAAGAATGGGCTGTCCGTTTAGCTCTTGCTGACACCGTTGCATAGGGTTGTCAGGTCTCAAGCTTTAGTCTTGAAGCTCATGTTTTGAGATTCATTCGCAGGCTTTGAAATCTCAGTCAATAGCTGCAGATCACCCAGAAATCTACCTGTAGAGCCTATCTTTTGCTCCACCTTTGGTTTAAGTAACACACTTGCTTCCGCCTAGATTGTCAGCTTCAGTGTTCAAATTTCTCCCATCAAGACTCTGGGAGGCAGACCCTTGATAGCACCACCTCAGTGCTTTAGAAATTTATCATTCCATATTCTTTATCAATCTTTATCAATCACACACACATGTTTGTGCGCACATGCCTTGGCTGAAATCCTCTTTGCACAGGCATAATGTAAAGTGATGCCCATGTAAATTTCCTGGTCATTATGCTGAAAAAGCAGGGAATTGTGCAATTTGATTGTGCACTTGGTCACAAAATTCCCATTGTGACCACTGCACAATTCACTGGCAGAAGTGGTTTGTGGACTGCACTTCCACATTGCCACTACTCTAACTGTTTCAGATATAACTTGGCATTATATCTGAATAGCTACGCAACATGATTTCAGCCATTATGTGATTGTTGCTGAAAGGTCTGTTCCCTATGAAATCCCAAGTCTACTCAAGAGTTTGGGCCAAAATCTCAGGGAAAGGGATGTGATTGGCTTAGCAGCCCTAATCACCCATGATAGGTACCGTATTTTTTGCACCATAAGTCACACTTTTTTCCCACAAAACAGGGGGGTGGAAAGTCTGTGCGTCTTATGGAGCGAAGAAAACAGATTATATTTTCCTGTTTTCTTCTCCTAAAAAATTGGTGCATCTTATGGAAAGGTGCGTCTTATGGAAGCGAAAAATACGGGTCCCAAATGGGCCAGACAGGAATCCCAAATACACCTGCTTTATTCTCATTCATTCATTCTGTGCATTCATTTCAGAACAAATTAAATTATAAAACGAGGGCCCATCTAGTATAATTTTTTTCATCATTCAGAAGCAAATGTATACTCTCTAAAAGGCATTCCTACCTTTTAGATAAGACAGATATATAAAGCACCAAATGAACATTCATAGTACCCCCTTCTCTCTCTCTCTCTGTCTCTCTCTCGCTCTGTGTGTGTGTGTGTGTGTGTGTGTGTGTGTGTTGCAGAATAGTTGAATAATTTATTGAACTCCTTCCATCTGAGCTCTGTTATCAGACTCTAAGAAATAGTGAGAGAGGCAGGTTACTGAGGTGTCTTGTGCCAAGGACATTAAGTTAAGATCTGGTTATACAAAAGACAAATTTGAACTAGAATGCACCTCATGTACTCTAGTGCACAGTCCAGTAAAACAGATATATGTGGGTAGCTGGATTAACCTTAATAAAACCTAGCAATACTTTCTGGTAAAATCGCCCAAACATTTAACAGCTATTATACTCTTGGGTAGTATCTAACAGATGCCCTTTTTTGTTAGCAGAAGGAAGCACTGTGCCGTGTAATAGCTGAGATGCTTGGATAGTAAATCAATGGGAAAGTAAACCACAGGTCAGAACATTTGTTACAGTGAGCCTGTCATTAGCAAAAGAACTCCCTTAGGAAGTTAGAGTCATTAGTTTACCCTGTTTCTTAGCTCTGTAATTTTCCAATTTATTTGCTTTTCTTTGGTGACTGCAAACAAAATAGCCATGAGTTTCATCACCTTGATTGGGCATGCCTGGCAACTTTGAATGATTGCTTCTTGGGGGGGGTGGATGTTTTTGTCATCTAATTATGAAGCTAGTGTCTCATCCGGTTTGGCCCCAGAACAAAATACAGAAAACATGTTTAATATAGTAAATCCTGCAGAGAAGGGCTGTAGGTCAAATTTAGGCTCATGTCTAAAGCCCCTATGCCAAACAGTGTAAATCCACCAACTTGATGTATTCCACGTGTCTTGGATTACAGTTCTGACAATCCCCGCGCAACATGGTGTTTTAATTATTGCCATAGCTATACAGTACAGTCAAATCTGGAGGATACTAGATTAGAGAAGGCAGATGTTGCCAGTACTGAACTAGATCAGACGATGGCAGCTGACAGCTTTGCAAACTGGGGACCACACTAAACCCCTGCTTCTCCCATCCCACCTGGGGTTGAATGTGCTGTTACCGTGCCTCCATATTTCAGTGGGCCATGTTCAGTAGCTTTAAAAGGTGCTTGAAATTAATGCATGTGGGAGACATGCACCTTGTCTTAAGGCAAGATTTTACTTCCATGGGTTTGATTCTGGTTTAAAACAAGATGCATGTGCCCTTTGTTCTTAAAGTGACATGCAGCTTTTTTTTTAAAGCCGCCGCTGATGCTGAAATTCAGCAGTGTGACAGCAATGGTCAAGATCAGTAGTGTGACACTATAGACCCTGTGTTGCCTAAAACAATTAATGATAGCCAACTGGCCACTGGCCATCTTGCCTAGAGATGATGGGGGTTATAGCCCAACAGATCTGGGACGCACCAAGCTAGTGAAGGCTGCCTCCCTTAGTATCTCGAGATACATAAACCAATGATTTGACTTGGTGTTACTTAGTCAGCTTCCTATGTATATGCCATCAGCTGTTTTTTCAATATCTGAGTAGCAATGGGCCATGCTTTGCCTGGAAAGTGAATTTAAATTCGTTCAAGGAAGAACCCTTGATTAAAGAATATATCATACAATACAGAAGGAGTGCTATTCAAATGTGGGGGCACTAGTGGAACAGTTACTATGTACTGTTTGCACTTTCATTAAAGTTTTGTTCCCCCCCTTGCACTCTCAAACTGTCTGTACTCTTTGCAGTCTTCTTGTTTCATTTCCATCCAGCACACACTAATACAACCAACTAGGCCAATGAACGTTCCCCAGGACCAAAAGCAAGAGCTTCCAAAATTTATTTGACTGCCACTTGCAGTGCTTAGAGTGAGATTTACTGTACTGTCTTGCATCACTGGCCATAAATAGCCGCTTCACTTTAAACAGAACTTTGTGTTTTGGTTTCAAAGAAAGCTAAGAGCTCAACACATGAAGAGCATACACCAACCTTCAGAAGCTGAAATATGAAAGAGACACAAGTCTGCCTGACAGTCACTTCTGAGGACATAAGATGGTGATGAACAGAGAAATGTCAGTTGCTACATCACAGCACAGAACCTCCTTCGCCTTGAATCCTGCAATCTCTCTCTTTAGACTGGCTCCTCAGTCTTTACTTAGATCTAAGATCCAGTATGATCAATGGAACTGACTTCTTAGGAGTCTGTTAAGAATTAGCCTGACTGCCTCTGTCAAATATCTTGATTATAAGAATGAGAGGTAAAAAACAGTTTGATTGTTAGGTCTTCAACATAAAAAAGCAGAGGTATCCACCTTCTGAGATTCCAGGAGCCATATTCGCTCTCTGCTGAAATGTTGCCTCTTCCCCAGACTCCAAAGTTGGCCCACCAAATGGCAATTTGATAAACGCACTTGGAGCTTTTTATATAATTTGTGATATTTTTTTTGTCCAATTTGTGATTTAATGTAATTTGTAAATGTGAGTTCATGTGTTTATGTAACTTGGGGAGAACATGACCCAGTTTTAGGCCAGAAAGGACCTTTTTCCAAAACAGACAGTGACTGGAATTGTGACACAGTAAACCCTACTGAGTTCAATGGAACTTGGTTCCTACCAAGGCATTCTCAAATGTTTTAAAATTCCTAAACACACTGAATCACTAATACTAGGTTACCAGTGGTTTGTAATGTTTGAAAGGAACTGCTGTAGGGCAAGCATCTGGCTTTTCTCCTTGTACTTTATTTGGTCTAGATCTTTTGCTCAAACATTAGACAGGGACTTATATTTAGCAGTATTACTAATACACGAGTGGGTCAGCTTTGCTAATTTGTGCACTAAAATTAGAACTGTGAGAGCAATCTGGGAAAATAAATGACTAAGGAA
Organism: Pogona vitticeps; assembly: GCF_051106095.1. Classification (NCBI taxonomy): domain Eukaryota; kingdom Metazoa; phylum Chordata; class Lepidosauria; order Squamata; family Agamidae; genus Pogona; species Pogona vitticeps. The sequence continues at coordinate 35,228,807 of NC_135788.1, read as the reverse complement.
AGATTAGCTTAAAATGTATTTATACAAAGCCAGGGAGTGGATTGTTGGATATACTGTAGAGGTGAGGCTGGATTTTTACTCAGTGAGAGATAATAAACTTCATTACAAACAAAATGTAGCAGTTATACAATCCGAGCCAGATGGTGGCATTCTCTTAGCATAAAGTCTTGTTTGCTTTAAAAGGCCACCTGAAAAATACAACTTTTGAATACTTTGAACAGGAGAGCTGGAAGGAACCCTATTGATCAACGAGTCCAGCCCCTGTCAAGGAGGCCCAGTGGGGGAATCAAACTCCCAACCCCTAACTCCACAGCCAGATGCCTAAACCACAGAGCTATGATGGACTTTTCTGAACACTGTTGTTCACCAATGCAAAATCCTATCAGGGTGGACCAGAAAAGGTCAAAGACTTAAACTGAATGATTGCTTGTTGATCCAGGCGAATTATTCAAGAATAAGGCAATGCAAAGATGCTTCTACTCAAACATGGTATGCATCAAGGCTGACCCAATGCCTTAGACGAGTGCTTCCCCCGCCTTGGGTCATGTAGTCCAAGATATTCTTGGATTACAGCTCCTAGAAATCCTAGCCAGTGGGAATTTTAGTGCAAGAACGTCTGGGGACCCAAAGTTGGGAACCATTGCCTTAGACATTTTCCTGGCTAGGGCAGAACAGAGGTAGGGCCTTGTGATGTCACAGTTGCCAAGTAGACAGGATGAAGAAAGGGGGGTTGAAGTGTTTCTGAGCCAGTTGATGGTAGAAATGGGCACCAAGTGAATAGAGCCAGAAGCCAGGTAAAACCTGGCTAAGAAGAGTCATGGATGGGCCCAGTGCTCTTCAATATTTTTTATTAATGACTTGGATGAGGGAGCACAGGGAATGCTTGTTAAATTTGCAGATGATACAAAAGTGTGCAGAAACAAAATTCAAAGTGACCTTGACAGGATGGAGCACTGGGACGAAAGCAACAGAATGAAATTCAACAGGGATAAGTGCAAAGTACTGCACCTCGGAAAAAGAAATCAATTGCACAGTTACAAGATGGGGGATACATGGCTCAACAAAACTATGAGTGAGAAGGATCTTGGAATTGTGGTAGAGCATAAGCTAAATATGAGCCAACAGTTTGATGTGGCTACAAAAATGGCTAATGCTATTTTAGGCTGCATTAATAGAAGTCTAGTTTCCAAATCCCACAAGGTGCTAGCCTCCCTCTATTCAGCACTGGTTAGGCCTCACCTCGAGTATTGTGTCCAATTCTAGATACCACACTTCAAGAAGGATGCTAACGAATTGGAACAAGTTCAGATGAGGGCAACAAGGATGATCAGGGGGCTGGAAACCAAGCCTTATGAGGAAAGGCTAGAAGAATTGGTCCTGTTCAGCTTTGAGAAAAGAAGGTTGAGAGGTGATATGATAGCACTTTTGAAATATTTGAAAGGCTGTCTTACAGAGAAGGGGCAAGATGTGTTCTTGATCATCCCAGAGTGCAGGATATGCAACAATGGGTTCAGGTTAAAGGAAGCCAGATTTTGGTTGAATATCAGGAAAAACTTCCTAACTGTTAGAGCAGTATGACAGTGGACCCAGTTACTTCAGGAGTTGATGAGTGCTCCAACACTGGAGGCATTAAAAAAAAACCTGGGTAAGCACCTGGCAGATATGCTTTGATTGTATTCCTGCATTGAGCAGAGGGTTTGACTTGATGGCCTTGTAAGCCCCTTCCGACTTTGCTTTCCTATGATTCCATGATTCTAAGGATGAAATAACATTTTATTGTACTAAGGGAAGCAGAAAATCAGCACCACAGCTGAAGTGATTGCTTCTATTCCTGTTAAGGTTTGTATGTATACTGTATGAACATTTCATACAGCACACATGACACATGGAGAGTTTTTCTGGGCCATACAAGTTTTGTGGGGCTTGGGATTTCCCCCCTTTTTTTCTTAAAGGATTTCACCTCACCACTTTTTCCGTTACATTTCTTCCTCCCTCTTCCACCACGGCATACTCCCCCAATTGTATTCTGCCCCATAATTGTTCACTGTTTATCTGTACCTAGCCCCATGATTCCCAACCTTGGTTCCCCAGATGTTCCTGGACTACAACTTCCAGAAATCCTTGCCAGCACAGCTAGTAGTGAAGGTTTCTGGGAGTTTTAGTCCATGATCTCCTGGGGACCCAATGTTGGGGACTACTGATCTAGCCAGCAAAATGAACAAGTGGGTCCTAGATCAAATCAAGCTTGAACTATCTGTGGAGGCAAAAATGTTGAAAGTGAAGTTGTCCTACTTTGGGCACATTATGAGAAGACATGATAGATTCTCTGGAAAAGACAATAATGCTGGGAAAGGCTGGATGCAGCAGGAAAAGAGGAAGATCAAAATACAACATGGATTGACTCACTAAAGGAACCCACAGGCTTGAGTTTGCAAAAAGCTGAGTAGTGTTTTTGAGGAGTAAACATTTTGGAAATTGCTCATTCATAGGGTCACCATAAGTTGGAGGCAACCTGATAGCATATAAAACTAGATCTAGACTAATCAGATCTATATTATCATCATCACTTACACTGAGCTAAAAATGGGAACTGTACTTAAAATAACTAAGGACATAATTTTTTCCACACAGCTGAGCAAATGGGAAATGGTTATATTTAATGCCTTCTATAATGCTGCCACACGTTGAGATTGCTCAGCTAACATTATTTCTAACATAGGAAAGATCAGGAGTAAGGAGGAATGGCTCATTTTTTTCTGTTGTACTTTGCACATGCACTGATTCAGTGTGTTCTTCAATATCACACACCTCAACGCCTTTTTTTCTAAGCAATTCTTAGCACCGGGTTCTAAGAATTGGGCTGGTTGGATATACAATGGAAGGATGTTACATTTCACATCAGTGTTTTCTTAGAAAGCAATATTTAAAACTGATAAACGAGCATGAATTAATTATGAAATAAAATATCAAAGATTCCTACAGCTATTTGCATTGCAGAAACTACTTGACAGCACAATTAATAGTTAATAATGTTCTCAAAAGGATCTGCATTCTGCACATATGCATAAGCAATGTGTTTCTTACCATCACAGATTTTGGTGGCTTTTTTTCCTACTTAGTGGCCTTCAACTGCTCTGGTTGTAGTGTGCAAAAGATACCTCAGGGAGCTAAAGGTTTTGTCTATTGTATCATTGGCAAAGATGGGCTTGCCGGAAATCAAAACTGCAGTCCTGTACCTATTGATTTGGGAGAAAGCTCCATTAAACTCAATGGGATTTAATTCTAAGTAGACAACATCTATATTCTGTGCTGTACTTTCTCAGAGCTTTTTAACAATAAAAGAAATAAGCAGGAATAAGCCAAGTGTTGTATTTTTCCCTCCAAATGATCTATCATGGTATAGACACTGGGCACTGTATTTAAAAGATTTAATTAAGGGATATATTTTATTCTGTAGGAAGCATGTTGGACTGTTTTTAACACCCTTAAAATATAATATTAATAACAATCATACATTGGGAGTGGTTAGGAAACAAAGAGCAGCTTTTTCTAAATGTGGCCCCCCAAAATTATATTTATTTATATCCCACCTTTCTCCAAGCATCCAGCCCCACGAAGGCTCATAACATAAATGAAAAACAGATACGGCTACAGACAATAGGTTCTCACATTAAAAGATAGCCAAAACTCTGCTTCCAACCCGGGTTAAATCCTGTGTAGCCAGCTTGAGATTCAACTCAGCCTTCTATCTTTCTGAGGTTAGTAATGTGGGTACCCAACTTGCTGGGAGGGGGCAATGTGTAGCCTGCATAATTACATTATAACTGCCCAGAGAGAGTGTTAAGCACTATGGGTGGTATATAGGTAGCATGCTTTGCTTTTTGCTTTTTAAATGAACTATCTCATTAAAACAAGTGCTGAGATAGACTATTTGAAAAACCATTTGAAAGCATAAGATGAGAAAAAGAATTTTCAAGCAAGCATGATGAGACAGCAGACTGACAAATTTTGTTGTTGTGGAATTAATTAGAGATCACTTCATTATATGACAATAAAACAAACTTTGCCATTTATGTTTCAGTAAGATTTCAGTATGATTCAGTATCTGACTCTTTGGTAGTTTCTACAGAATTATCCATTTTGCGGAGCTTGCAAAGCATTTGACTTAACCCTCTGCATGATATCAGAAACTGATTTTGCTCCAAACTCAAAGTTCTAAGCAGGTTTGTTAAACTATATTATCCATGGGAGACCAGAAGCCACTAATTCTCAGTTGTGGAGATGGAGATGGTGGGTGTAGTAAGAAATTATTTGCTGTAGTAAGAAATTATTTGCTGTGATGAGTAGAGCCATATAGGAAAGTAAGGCTGGAGGCTAAGGAACCTTAACTTGGTAAGGCTGGAGGCTAAAGAACTTTAACTTGGACTTTCAGAGACTTTCAGAGACTTTCAGAGACTTGAAAAATGCTCTTGGAAACTGATGGCACTCTGTTGTTAGTGGTGCTCTTGTGTGGCGTCTGTGCATATGTGCAAGCTTTCTAGCAGCAGATGGGGAGTGGTGCATTTGTAAAAGACATAGTAATGACTGACAGTGTTTAATGATTTCATCAAAGCAAAAAACCCATAATGAATTAAATTTTAAAAATTATTTGGAAAGAACAGCCATAGGATTGCCACTGCTCTCCACTCCAGTTACATGTCATCTTCTTTCTTTAGTGATCACCTCGTTCTGCCTAAGATTAGGGACAGTCATACATAAGTAACCAAAGTGTTGGAGTTTTGTATGCAACCACATGTGCTGCCTGTAGTTTGTGTGATGGAGAAGGACTTTTTTGGGCTGGGGTGATTGTCTTTCCATCACTAACCAATTATTCTATCCAGCCTTTGAATTTTAAGACAGCCCCACCTTTCTGCTGAATGGTTCCCCCTCTGTTTAGTCCATTGGTGACAGTTGTTTGCTATTGATCTGTTCAGTTGATTAATTAGTATGAGTGCAGTAAAGAAAGTGGCATAGATAAATCTGTGATTTCAAGGAACTGTAAGTACAGAAATGTTTTTACTCTTTCTACTACTAAAGTCTTAGAATGAGTTACTGATACCTTAAGTGCCTGTTAATGAGAAAATGGTGGACTATCTGGGGAACTTTTAGCTATTCTCCTCTGTGAGTCTCCATACTTCTACTGCATAGCAGAAAAAGAAAAGAATTTTAACCCGGAAATTCAAAAAATTGCAACAAAGAGTGGGCTGGCTGAAGTCAGCCTGAGATTGTACAGCCCTTCCTTTACTCTAAAGAATAAACTTCCATCCCACTTAGTAATGGCAGCTGAAGGTCACCCTGATAAGATGCAGCACTTTTGCCATCAATCTGCTAGTGTTTTGCATTGTTCCACTCATCAGGAAAGTGTGCTTACAGAGTTCTGGTGAACAAAAACATAACCTTATCAGGTCTCTGGATCGTAAGTGCTTGGGAAGTGTGTCCAGCCAAATGAACTTGCAGAATCTTTTCAAGCTTTTCAAACAAAACACTCGGTGAAAATGTAGATTATGGGATGGGTCCCAAAAATTATGGCAGTAATGTCTTGTTGCAGGTGACTGGCAGAAGCAAAATTAATAGAATTCCTTGAAAGAATTAATTAGATCAGCTGAATAACCACTATACAGATAAATATGCAGAGTCATGCTTTAGGTGCTGCAGTCTCTTAGTCATCAGCAAATATTAAGCAAAAATCTGTTTCTTAGAACTAAGCAAGCATGCCCCCCCCTTAAAACAGAGGGGACATGCCACATACAGAACATGAAATCCTAGTCTTATTCTATAACTTAGCATTTGCACTAAATGTGTGGATTTGAATTCAGTAGTTGCCTACCTGCAAATCTTGGAACAGTTACTTTCTGCAGCTACTAGAATAATCCAGATTGCTTGGTCAAAGAGTAGCTTTGCTGAGCTCTATTTACTTCTGACAATTTTGTGCCATGCAGTCAGATAAGGTCTGAGTGCAAAAACAAAGCATGTGAGGGTGAGAGGCTGCAATCTTCAGTCTCAATACTTCACAATAAACTTTACGTTGCAGAGTTTTGAATTTCTAGTAAAATTTGCTTTGCTGTGTAGCAGAAGTACAAAGACTCCATTAGAGAATAGCTATGAGTTCCCCAGAGTCCACTGTTTTCTCATTAACTGGCATTTAAAGTATCAATAACTCGCTCTGAGACATTTGTAGTAGAACTGGTACATAGGTAGGAGAAAGTACAAAAATGTTTCATTACTTACAGTTTTGAACAGATCAACAGCAAACAAATGAACTGACACCAACAGAGGAAAAGAGAAAGAGCACTCAGCAGAAAGGTGGGGTTCTCTCTGAAGTCAGATGCAGGAGGGAACAATTGGTTATTGCTGGACAGATTGACAGTCACCCCAGCTTAGAAAAGTCCCTCTGAATCATTCAAACTACAGGTAGAATTCCAGGCTGTAAAATTCCAACACCCTTACGACATGGTCAGAGCCTTGTATCTGTTCCCCTGCTGCTGAAGCACTAGCCTCACACTCTGTGTGAGTATGTGGAAGAGGAAAAGAGAGAAGAGGGAATAAGGTGTATTTTTCTGCTCCCCAGCTGATGAGTTATAAAAGTGAACATGAGTCAGATCAGATGTTAAGGTCAAATACATACAGTATTTCTTCCTCTTACAATATTTTACCTCCAGATCTTACGGTGTTCTATGCCCAAGACATCAAAAGTACATACAAAACCTTATTAACCACTCACAAAGCTGATTTGCCAAATGTGGACAGAGGCAGGATCATGTTAGAATACACTGTCTTTTCCTTTGCATGTCTTCTAGATATGGAACCAGTGACGCATCTAGTGAATCCTTGAATGAAGCTTGGCTGAGGCAATGTTTGAGTGAGTGAATGCCTGCCTGTGTCTGTGGGTGTGTGTTTGTGTGTGATTGGCATCTGGATCTTCTGCTCCAACTATAGATGCCTCTACTTTGGGGGTAGGTAATGAACTGCCCATCCAGGTCCTTCAAACCAGGGAGTGGTCATTGAAGGGTGTTTAGGCCTCATAGAGGAGGCATTTCAGTAGCAAACCAGATATAGTTGGCTTTGCTCTCTGTCCCATCTAACGCTGTGGCCATCAGCTGCTGCCGGTGCCACCAATCGTAAGAGTCAACTGCTGCCAAGAGGTCTCTTTTCCTTCTAAACAGCACTTCCCAGCATTGCTCTTCATCCTTTCAGAACTGAGCTACGGTTTCAGCTGGGGATACCTATTCTCCGGACTGTTTAGTATGAACAATACAAAGACAGTGAGGCTGAGGATCAGAGAGCCGGGCCTAGCAGGAGAAATATCCATGTGTTGGATTCTTCATCTCTTTTGTCACAGACCCAGTTCGAAAAGCGAGACTTCCCATTGGGATACATTGATCATTTGCTGTTATAGAAAACAGTCCTCAAGCAGCAGAAGCAATGTATCACATAATATGAAGCAGCAATGATTACAGAGTATTTTTCTACTTCCGTTACTGGTTTCTGGACAATGCTACTCAAACCAAGTCCTATGGGAGCCACAGTGTGTTCCTTTTTCCTCACATGACCATCTTTATATGCGCTTCACCTTTCTTGGCTTTCAGGTAAACCAAGACCAAGGACTAGAGCTGACACCTGCACCTTATTATCTTTCCTTGGATTTATCCTTGCCAAAAGCAATTCAACTAGCAGGATAGGGCCAGGGTGGCTCTACTGTCTGAGCAGATGAGATGCTACCTGGTGAATCCCAGCTCCTCTCCAACTGAGAAAGGCAGGGGGAAAGGAGGGTTTAATAGCTGCCCCCACATCTCATGATGACTCCACCTTGTGCCCCAGCAGTCCCAGTGGGTATCTGTTGCTGCTGGGTTAGGATAGCCATTTCTGCATTACCCCCACTCCACTCCCCACCCCCAAAAAGAAGGCAAAAAGGGCACTGATCTGCTTAAGATTTGCATATATCAATTTATATGGCTAGATGCACATTTCAATATAATCAGTATTATAATTTGAGGACTAACACATCTCACCATAGTGGTGCCCATGAAACTGTTAGTCCCAAGGCTACTGCCTACTGTGCTAAAATGTTGGCAAGCAAACTAAAGGTCCTTGTTTTCCATCTTCATCGCTAAACATTGTCTTCAGATTTATATCGGACCACTCTCCAAATAAAATATGCCTTTCAGTCAAAGGTTAGCCTCGGTAAATCAGGGCACATGGCACCATAACCGGAGTGTAGGTGTCGCATAATAATATACAGCAAAGCTGTGCATACTAGCGCTCCTTTATAGCAGGGATCGATGTGCAATATACCCACGCTGGTTCCTGTCCCAGATTTTAGTTCCTGACAAATTCTTTTCTAAGCGTAACTCCTACTGTAACCCATTTTGGGAAGTAGAAACCTTCTGTTCTACATGCAGTCACTATTTATGGTGGAGTGACTACAACTTTAACTTGTACTGTTTTGCCAGCCATTATGTATTCTCGGGCTCTGGAATAGCCAGTCACCCAAAGGAGTCCCTGGATCCTTTAGGGCTACAGGAGATTCTTCCTGTTTGGGCTGGGATCTTGCCTCAGAGGTATGATGGTCATGGTCATGTTGTGCTTGGTTGTCTATCTATGAATCAGTTTCAACAATCCTGTTGCACATGGAGGTACAGAGTGTAGCCTAATCTTATGCTTATTTACTTAAAAGCCCCACTGAGTCTTACTCCCAGGAAAGAATGTATACATTCACAGCTTAAAATTCTGTTCTTCAGCTGCTGGCCACCTCAAATTCACCAAGCCTCTTCAACCAGTTTTATTAAACCACTTTTCCTCTAAGGAATTTGTAGCAGTAGGAATATCTTTAGTTTTCCTAGTTGTTTAATAGAAGGACAGTAATCTAGGAGTGAGAAATAATTGCAACTTTTCAAAGCCTCCCTTACTATAAAGAGCACAATAATGAGTCAGACAGAACTTTAAGGTTGAAAAAAGAAAAATATACGCATTTTACTCACTGCTTTCTGTAGATTTCGTAAAACATCAGAGGGGAACAGATGAAAGAAAAAATAAGAAGCAAAAATAGAATGGATCCCTGTCTCAGCCCACAGAGCTAAGAAAATGGCCCATACGCTTGTGCCCTATTCTTCATCCTGGTAACAACCACTTTACTGATGCTCAGAACAAAGAATAATAAAGCATGCTGATTAAGCAAAGAAAGAGGAAGGGTCTTCTTAGCCTGGGAAGATAGAGGGTTTGCTAATTGGTCAGTAAGGGGCGTAAACAAATAGGCATGCTAGTATTTCTCTATAATATGGTTGGGTTGCATGAGGGACTGTAAAATAGTCAGCATCCTCCACTTGTTACTGTCCCCACATCTTCTGACTGCCAGTGAGACTTTTGTTTAGCCACTGTGTTTACCTCTGTCAACTAGCTGCCTGTTGTTCTTGTACATATATGACTGCTGGGAAAGACTGCAGCACTGCTGAAGGCAATACTTTTGAGGGACAGATGGCTCCTCTGACAGTTTTATTAACACTGCCTTGTGGATTTTCAGGGCTGTTGGCAACATCAGCTATTTTCTGGCTCTTCTGTCTTGACCCACAGACTAATCACTTCCAGATGTTGGGAATAGCTAGCAACAGAAGCAAGTGTTCTGCTTTCTATTTAGGCAGAATGGATAAAGCCTTGTTGTCACAGAGAGCTATGTAATTCAAAACAACCAAGCATGCAGAAAAAAATATACTCTATGTTAGCTGGTCTGAAGCGGGAGGGGAAAAAACACGTTCTAGAATGCCACAACTAGTATGGACCCCACTAGTTAGAGATTCTAGAAGGTCTGGTCCAAAAAAAGGGGGAACTTTGCTAAGCTCTGATCAGATGTCAGCTACATGGGTTCTATCCATACTTAACAGATATGTTTACCTATATTTTAATAGATGATATAACATAAATATTTCCCCAAATAAATATTTAAAATTTCTTGGAAGCTTGCTAGCACCAGATTCCTTCAAGGGGATTTACCTCTATAAATCAGTTTTTTTAGTTAGAAGACAGCTGCTCTCTAGGACACAGTAATAATGGATGAGCTGCATATGCCACAGCTTTGCTGTTAATTCCACTAAATCTTACAAACTCCTATGGAACAAGGCTTAGTAATGGGAGAAATTCTGGTTTGTGATGAAATACTGGAAGACAGTGCCCAGCCCTCAGAAAACAGAATGAAGGAAATCTAATCTGAAATGTCTTCTTTATTCAAGTGGTTTCCTACACATTTTATTGAAGAGTTTTGAATTTTGGTAGAATTCCTCTAGAACAGTCCTTTTTCTCTCTCTCCTCAACTGGCACTTACAGTCTTAATAAGTCACTCTGAGAACATTGGTAAAAGAAAGAATAAGAAACATTTACTTTGCTTACAGTTCTGAAGAGATCAAACAGCAAACAGACAAAACATAACTGCTTCAGCAATAGGCCTCCACAGATTCACTGCTTTCAACAGATTGCCTGACTCCAACAGATAGGGGGTGGGGCCCTGAGCAGAAAGGCAGAACTCCCTTTGAATGCTGGACAAACTGATAGTCACCTCAGCTCAGAAATATAACTCCCAGCCAAACCTACTAAAGGCAGCATTTGAGGATTCAAAAACGCCAATATATTCCAGCCAGAAAACAAAGTTCTGGAAGCAGGATTAACAAGTCTGTTAAACTTGCAATGCATTGTAAAGAACCAAACTAAATGATTCTTCTTTAAAGCCACATGTATTTTTAAAGCCATATGCAATTTTATGAGCACTGAAACTGCAAATTTAACCTGTATTTTCCTCACAATGACCAAGCACCAAACAAAACAAGATTGTTTGCAACATGCCGGGGTGAAATAAGCTTATGCTTACATAATAAGAAATATTTTATTTATTTCTTCAGAGAGCACTGCTGCAACATCCAGAACTGATGATGTTCTCTAGTTTGATCTTTAAATTATTTCAGTGACCATTGTCATGTTTCGTAGCATGCCCTACCAGTACAGACAGGATTCCTCTTTGCCTATGTGTGGAATTCACAGCAATTTTATTCCAAAGCTTGAATTTTTTGTATTATGGGTCTGGAGTTGTAGAAGATGTTATTCTTTGATGCAGCAATTGGATAAAGGAACTGATACGTTACAAATTTCCTAAATAGCAACACATTGTAGTCTTCTCACTCAACATCCAGAACAACAGACTCTGAATTTCATCCAGGGCATGATCACATGGGCATACAGTGGGGTCTCTACTTAAGAATGTCCCTACTTAAGAACAATCCAACTTAAGAACAGCTCCATTTGCTAAATTTTGCTTCTACTTGAGAACAGAAATCCAAGATAAGAACAGGAAAAAAAACCTTTCCTGCTCTTTTTTTAACCTTAGGTCATCTTAGGTTAAAAAAAATTTCTCCCCTTAGTGGTAGAGTACGTATTAACCAGCTTTGCATTAGTTCCTATGGGAACTAATGCTTCAATGTACGAAGGCACCTCTACATAACAAAAAAACAGCCAGAACGGATTAATTGGCTTTCAGTCCATTCCTATGGGAAATTTTGCTTCAACTTAAGAACGTTTCAACTTAAGAACACCATTCCAAAACGGATTAAGTTCTTAAGTAGAGGTTCCACTGTATATACTTCACCCTTCAACAATGCTGGGTTTAGGGGCACCAGACCCCTGTGTAATTCAAAATCCGTGTATAACTCTTATGTCCCCAAAACCATAACTACAAAGCATAAACAAGGTGATTGACATGAGGGAGGGGCAGACAGACAGACACAGAACAGTTTTCTCTATCTCAGTTCTCTTCCATAGCATTTACAGTCCTTTCTGTACAGTACAGTAATGAACCTTAAAGGTCCTTATGACCCCCCCTGGGGGCAAGTAGACCCCTCTGATGCCTTCTGTTTAGAACTCATGGGGTCCTGGGTGGCCAGGGACACAGTATTTATTGAATATTTATTTATTGGAATAATTATATATATATATTTTAAATCTGTGTATAACCAAAACTGTTCTGTTCACTCATGCCATTCAAGGGAGAAATGTCCCTCACATTTTGGACTGCTTGTGGCACATTTGAGTATGAACTATTTCCTGGCAAATGATGTACGGGTGATAGCACCCATGCTTGATCCTGATCCACATTCATCCGGACCATTTTGGTCCAGCAATAGGGTTAGTATGGGGGGGGGGGGGCGGTAGCAGTTCCTTGATGGATGGAAGGGTCATTTTAAGGGAGATTGAGAATCAGCCCAGAGTTCCACAGCCCCAATCTGTAGTTTTTCCTCCCCCAAAGAAACTCTTCTGTTGTGGTAGTGGTGCGTTGTCAAAATGCCCCCGACTTATGGTGACCCTACGAATGAGATATCTTCAATATGTCCTTTCCTCAACAGGAGGAGCTCAGCTGTTGCAAACTCAAACATGTGGCTTACTTTAGGAAGTCAAACCATCTCATACAGTGGTGCCCCGCATGACGACGATAATCCGTTCTGTGAAAATCGCTGTTAAGTGAAGTCGTCGTCATGCGAAAAGCCTTTCCCCATTGGAATGCATTGAAACTCAGTTTAATGTGTTCCAATGGGAAATTACCTTGTTGTCCAGTGAAGATCGCCCATAGGGAAGTCATTTTGCGAATGCCGATCAGCTGTTAAAATGGCTGCCCTGTGCAGCATGGGTCCGAAAAAGACAGGGCAGCCATTTTAGGAAGCCAACAATCGTTGGAAAAAAATCGTCGTCTTGTGAATAAACAGTCCGTGAAGCACAGACCTCATCATCGTCAAGCAGAATTCCCCCATAGGAATGACTGTTTTGCGAATCCCTAGAGCGATTGCAAAAAGTCATCGTAATGCAGTTTCATCGTACAGCAGGGTCGTCATCTAGCGAGGTACCACTGTATTTGGTCTTTCTTTTTTCCTGCTGCCTTCAACTTTTCCCAGCATTATTGTCTTTTCCAAAAAATCTTGTCAGATGTGCTCAAATTAGGACAATCTCAGTTTCATCATTTTTGCTTCCAGAGACATTTCAAGCTTGATTTGCTCTAGGACCCACTCGTTCATCTTTCTGGCAGTCCAGGCATTCACACAGCTCTCTTCCAGCACCACATTTCAAATGAAACAATTTTTTTAAATGTCAGCTTTCTTTATTGTCCAGCTTTCACACCCATGCATGTTGATCGAGAATACAAGAGTACAGATGAGCTCAGTCTCTGTCTCCAGTGAAACATCCTTATACTTGATAATATTTTCTAATTCCTTCATTTCTGCCCTTCCAAGACTCAGTCTTCTGATTTCTTGGTTGCAGTCTTATCTTCTTTTACCACCATTGGCTTCAGAGTGGTAGAACAACAAAGTCTCGTGGCACTGGAAAAGTAAATACACATTTATTACACCTTAAGCGTTTATGAGCATGGCAGCTTGAACTGGGTGCATAAAGTTGGGGTGTGTGTAGGGGGGTTAAATTGTCAATAATATGGCTACCTGACAAGAAAATGTACAGAGAAGAGATTGTTTCAACTCTATGAAAACCTTAGAAATATATGTAAAATAAACATAATATCCATTTGTAGCAATAATTCTTGGTGACTGAAGTGATAAAGTTTGTAAGCCCAGTTTCTTTAATTATGTATAAAACTACAGCTAAATATTTTTAAAGCATATCAAGACTAACTTCAAAGGAAATGCTCTCAATGCATTTGGCTAAGTGTCTTGTGAATGCTAATCAAGACCCTAACTTAGTCCAGTTCCTCCAACCAGATTGGTTAGCACCCTAAAAGTATCTGCTTTGAGAAACATTAAAACAACTTTTAAAATAAAATACTATTAAGTTTTTCCCAGGCAATTGGTTTGATAAAGATTCTTATTCCATTATCTTTTTAATGACATTTCACAATCATGTTTTGAAATGCTTTTCTGAAAACTCCAAAGAAGTCATGCATTGATTTATTACACTGTATTAGCCCTAGTCTGAAGTGATAGACACAGGTATAAAATAGATACACTGATGCTTACAGTATAAATAAATAAAAGCGAGTCTCGTACGGAACATGAAAGAAACATTTCTGTGCACAATTCAAAGTGCTCTTTTTGATCTATAAAACCTTAAATGAGTTGGGTTCAAGCTACCTGAAAGACCATATCTCCCTTTATAAGCCTGCCTGAGTTTTACGATCATCAGGGGAGGCCTTTTTCTTGGCCCCACCATCTTCACAGATGTGTTTGATGCAGATGTGTTTGATGCAAGAGAGGGCCTCCTCTATTGCTGCTCACAAGCTGTTAGAACTCCCTCCCATGGGAGGCCAGGCTGGCCCCCTCTTTGCTCTCCTTCCCCAAGTAAGCAAAGTTCTCTTCAGGGCTTCTTCTTAGTAACTGGCTGCCAAGGAAGGGGTTCTTAAAATGAGGCTGCTGTTTTTGTTTTTTATTTAGTTTTAATATTGTAAGCCACCTTGGGCCTTTTGAACAGAAAGGTGGGGCACAAATATTTTAGACAGACAGACAGACAGACAGACAGACAGACAGACAGACAGACAGACAGATAGATAGATAGATAGATAGATAGATAGATAGAACAAACGAACGAACGAACGAACGAACCCAAGCAGCAGTAAATCTTTCCATGTTATCAACCACAGTGTTTTCCATGCATTAGCAGATCCCCACTACAATATAAGATTGTTCATAAAGCAACTTTCTCTTCTGAGACTTAACTCAGAACTAATGGCCCTTCAACCAAAACAGGCAAAATTGGCTTCTAATCAGCTTAAAGCACAATGTCTAGTTATATTTTGGGAGATAACCACTCTATACTACACTCAGGTCTTCTGTCCCATAAAACTTCACGTCCTCTTGTTTTGTATAACCCAAATGCAGAGGACTGTGGGGAATATTTTCCAAAAGAACAACACAGAAGTATTAATCAAACACTTGCTACATTCAACCTGTTGATAGCCTAAAGGTAAGTCAACAACTGAAATCAGGTTTTTCAGAAACTCAAGATGGCTGGGTGCCAGGTGCTGAGCTTAAAAATGTTTGAACAGCTGCTAACTCTGGATAAGATCCCCCTGCCTTTGGTGCTGCAATGCATGACAGAAGAATACAGATTCAGTCCAACCCAGCAAATTTCAGTCACTAGTCAAGGAAGCCTCCTAACTTCCAATAGGTTACAGTAGGTCAGATGACCCCCTTCTGACTTGTATATGAGATTTCAGGTCATACTGGCTTATTGACCCCAGGAAATTGAGAGATTTATTTATGCTGCCTGGAGATCTGCTTTTGCTGAAATGGATCTGGGCAGGGTTGCTAAAAGATCAGAAAAGCAGCTGGCCTGAATAGGGAGGCTGCAGCTGTTGCTGTTGTGTGTTTTTTGCTCTAGCTGCCAAAAAAAAACAAAGCTTTTTTTTTCAATCTGCAAATTTAAAAAAGAGAAAGGTTTAATACTTCCTATTAATATTTATTAATTACACATGTATCCCACCTTTCCCCTAATTAGTTTAAGGTTCTTTTCTCATATTGTCTTCACAAAAGTCCTGTGAGATAGATCAAAATAACTACATTGGCTCTGATTCAGCTTGGTGTTGGTTTGATTCACAGTCTTTTTTGTGACTGTATTCCATTTAGGTGAGCAGACAAAGACCCTGGGTTGTCTATATTGGCCCCTCAATCTGGTATGGTTTGCTCTGCAGCCACAGCTCCCCCTTCCTTTGATTCAGCCAGGGATTTCATACACTTGCTTATCCCTGGCTTTCCTTTTATAATCTGCTGTCAAGTAGATGGAACTATTTAAAGGGCTGCATAGAGGTAGGGGGAAAGGGACATTTCCCCAAAATTCTCCATACATATACAAGTGTACACACATACTATGGAAACATGGTAGTCTGCTGGAGTTGTTTTGATTTTTATTTTCTAAGTTAAATGTTTATCTGATGGTTGTTGTGGGTTTTTTGGGCTTCTTGGCCGTGTTCTGAAGGTGGTTCTTCCTAACGTTTCGCCAGTCTCTGTGGCCGGCATCTTCAGAGGACAGCAAACTGTGCTCTGGGTAGGCTTGAGAGTGGAGTATTTATGGCTGTGAGAAAGCTAGTTTGTGAGATAGGCTATTGTCCTAATCAGCAGATGGTTGATTAGTGTGTTTTGTTGTGGGTATATTGTTTTGATAAGGAGGGGAGATTATCTGTCCCTGTGGTTGATGGGTGTCATTAGCTGGTCTTTTGTGTGTAATAATCCCCTGACCTTGTGGCTGGGTGGAGTTCGTTGACCTTTTGCACTCTGTGTTTTTGAGAGCTGGGAACCAGGTTTTGTTGAGCTTCATACTTTCCTCCTTCCGGTTGAAGTTTTGTTGATGCTTGTGGATTTCAATGGCTTCCCTGTGCAGTCTGACGTAATGATTGCTGGTGTTGTCCAGTATTTCAGTATTTTGAAATAAAATTTCAACCATTAGATCCCGGCCGTGAAAGCCTTCGCGAATACATTAAATGTTTATCTGTTTTTGGCTGTACGGATGTGATTTAGGGCTAAATTAATGTAACAATGCAGTGATAAAAATGGTCTAACACTAGATTCAATAGTATGGATTTAAAACAAAATAAACAAAAAAGACATTGAGCGACAAGCGAGAAAGATTGTAGATATAAGGGGGTGTTCTTGCTGACCCAAAACCTCACACCACAACTTACTAGGTAAAGGTAAAGGTTCCCCTTGACAATCTTTGTCCAGTCGTGTTCGACTCTAGGGGGCGGTGCTCATCCCCGTTTCCAAGCCATAGAGCCAATGTTTTGTCCGAAGACAATTTTCCGTGGTCACATGGCCAGTGCGACTTAGACACGGAACGCTGTTACCTTCCCACCGAGGTGGTACCTATTTATCTACTTGCATTTGCATGCTTTTGAACCGCTAGTTTGGCAGGAGCTGGGACAAGCGACGGGCGCTCACTCCATTGCGTGGATTCGATCTTACGACTGCTTGATCTTCTGACCCTGCAGCACAGGCTTCTGCGGTTTAGGCCACAGCGCCACCACGTCCCTCTACCACAACTTACAGTGGGGTCTTGACTTGAGAACTTAATCCGTATTGGAAGGCGGTTCTCAAGTCAAAAAGTTCTCAAGTCAAATCTGCATTTCCCATAGGAATGCATTGAAAACCATTTGATCCGTATCTGCTCTTTTCCGTCCATAGAAACTAATGGGAAGCTGCTATTCCGCCTTTGACCACTAGAGGAGGATATTTTGTTTCTTTTTTTCTTAGGTCAAGAAAGGTTCAGGGAAGGCAGGGAAAATACAGTCCAGGCAGGACAGTACCAGGCAGTCCGAAGACTGTCTCCCAATCCACTCTCTAAACGCTGGGAGGAGTGAGGAAGCAGACAGGCACCCTTTTCCCTGGCCAACAGTTAACTGAAAGTTCAAATTTTGCACTTTCCCTGCCTCCCACGTGTTTTTTTTTTCAGTTCTTAACTCAAATCTAAGTATGTAAGTCAAGTCAATATTTTCCTATGAGAGTGGTTCTTAAGTCAAAATGTTCTTAACTCAAGCCGTTCTTAAGTCAAGACCCCACTGTACTATGTTACCAAAAAACCATGCCAAGTAATGCCCATGGTTCCTTATGTAGAACAAAACGAACAACCACATTGGCAAAACAACATTTGTATTGTTGCCATTAGAAAACAGTAGAAGCTCCCGGCAGCGGGGGGGGGGGGGGAGTCTGGGTTGGAAGGAAAAAAGGATGTGCTGACTTGCTCTGAACCTTCTGTCATGTGATCATTGAAAAACATTTCAAATTCACCTGTGTGAACTCCAGAGCAAATTGGGAAATATGTCCTAATGTAGCTGCAAACAGACTGGCTTAAGATCACTCAGCACGTTCCATGACTGAGGAGAATTTGAACCCATGACTGCCAAATCCGAATCCAACACTCTAGCCACTGCACCACCATGGCTAGACAACTACTTCATACAACTACATTGAACAATTTTTCCTGTGCACACATACACAGAGAATTTAGCCCCAGACTTTTGCTGGGCTCTCTTCTGGATCTCCCAATGTACCAGCATGTCCCCCCCCCTCTCACCAAGAGCTAGATACACTAGAGACTGGATCTAACCCACTCTGTATTATTTCCTGGTGACACAGCTAGTTCAGCCACCCCATCCTGCTCCATCTCTGTATAGAACCTGCACTGGAAGGAGCAAAGCATCATGTAAGAATCAGTGGGGATGGAAACAAAATGTAAAATTTAACACAGTTTGTCATTAGAGTTGCCAGGGCTCAGAATGGCAGCTGAAGATATCCGGGAACTGCTATACTTCTTCAGAACAACACCATTAGAGACAATTCTCCAGGAGAGTAACGCTAGAAGAAGACTGTTTTTGTATGTGAGCTGGCTTTAAACCTTAGACACCTGTCTCTGTCTGGCACCAAGGCTCACTTGATTAAGCACAAAGGGGTGTGTGTGTATTTTGCTTTGGTTGGCACAATGGTCCATGAGTGCATTCAACACCTTGCCTCCCTCTCCACCCCCTCCTGCGTTTTTATGGCATGATGACATTGGGCCTATTTACCACTTAGATCAGGCAAGGAGTAGAGCAACAGGACCATGACTTTCTTCTTGCATAAGCCACAGCCACCAGTATAAACCTTGGGTAGAGAAACTCCCCCCTTAACCCTTGCCTGTTCTGCCTTTGTAATATCACAGGAGGCCACCTCCTGATCTCAGGTTTTGATGCTAGAATCTTAGGAAACTGTATGCTGCTGATCTGGCAGCTCTATTTGCAACTATTCAGAATCATTAACCATTCTGTATTGCAATGGACACTCATAAAATCCAAGTAGTCAATTTTAAAGAGCACTGAAGAGTGGAAAGGAATTTATATGGAACTCGCTCGGATGAAAACAAGGTCAAATGCAGGTTATGGAAACAACTGGAAAGGGCCCTTTCAAAATTCTTCATGCATACATTGAGCATGGGGTGAATGAAGGAACAAGGCTATACCAGTAATGCTGTCCTTAGGATCCTAGCATGGAACCCTTCATCAAGAGCCAGGGCCAGCTCTACTGTTAGGCAGAGTGAAGTGCAGGTCATATTAAATGGCAGATGTTGGATGATATGGAGGAGGAAGAATAACAGTCCCTTGGCTGTTCCAGTTGCATGCCTCAAACTAGCCTGTTTTCCTCAGGTCAGATGGAGTACTGTATATCAATTACCAAGTCAGTCAGCTTCCGTACATGTAGGGTGGTGGTGGGCATTTTTTGCCTCAGGCAGTAGAATGTCAGGGACTAGCCCTGCCAAGAACCTGCTGCTCTTCCTCTTCATTATCATTGCCTGTTTATTTTCTCATCCTTTGAAGACCAAATAATGTGTACAGAAAATGTGAGACCAGTAAGAATGAGGAACGACCGTTCCTGCTGCCTCATTTCAACCCTGAGCCTTGGGACTCTCCAGTATGAATGTCTTCCTGTGCTGAAAACTGGTAATTTATTTCAGGTCTTTGTGACCTATCTCCTTACTAGTTTTTAATTTATGACCTTCCTAGCAGAAGGTATCAAGTTTCCTGTGAGCAGCCTTTAGTAATGAGCCTTTCCAAAGTTGAAAGAGATTATATTCATGAATGCTGTCTTGTTTACTTCTGTAGTTCTTTGGAAATACTGTGTCTTGTTTTGGCTGAATTCATCACATCTTTTGAGTGTCTTTATGTAGGAGTTCCTTATGATCACATTGCTGGGTGGAGATCCACAGTGCCTGTTTGGTTTCTATCTTGCTTTCACTCCATTCGCTCTGCAGTTACTCCAAACAACAGGGCTGTTTGCTTGTCTGTTAAAACCTGTAGAATAGGCCAAGCGTGCTGCAGTGGTAGCTATCGTCATGCTCAAGGTCTAGGGGCTTGTTGGGAAAATCAGCATGGTGAGTGCGATTGCAGCTTCATTCAGAACGTTTAGGACAGTTTGTAAACATTTGTAAAAGAGAGAAACAGAGCAGGTGTTTCTGCCTGGTAGATAGTGGTATAACTGGAGAATAGTAAGCATCACAGAAAGGAGGAGAGAAAATAGAGCAAAGAATATGGAGTGGGTGGAGGGACAGAGAGAGAGAGAGAGAGTTTCACTGTTGGGTGTGCAGAGAAAAATCTGAGAGAAAGTGCATGGGTGAGGAAATTAAATTGGTTGGGAACTCAATGTCGTAAAAGTAAGCTTCCTAAGAAACTGCTTTTACATGGAACAGAGAGGGGTCCAGGATGATCAGTTCCTACTCAGGTAAAACCGGGTCCTTTAATTTTACCCTAGGCAACTTTTCCACCCTTTCTCCCAAGTCTGCTACAATTTTTAAATAAAAAACTTCTAGTCATTCTAGATTTACAGTGGGGTCTTGACTTAAGAACGGCTTGAGTTAAGAACATTTTGACTTAAGAACCACTCTCATAGGAAAATATTGACTTGACTTACATACTTAGATTTGAGTTAAGAACTAAAAAAAAACCATGTGGGAGGCAGGGAAAGTGCAAAATATGAACTTTCAGTTAACTGTTGGCCAGTGAAAAGGGTGCCTGTCTGCTTCCTCACTCCTCCCAGCGTTTAGAGAGTGGATTGGGAGACAGTCTTCAGACTGCCTGGTACTGTACTGCCTAGACTGTATTTTCCCTGCCTTCCCTGAACCTTTCTTGACCTAAGAAAAAAAGAAACAAAATATCCCCCTCTAGTGGTCAAAGGCAGAATAGCAGCTTCCCATTAGTTTCTATGGACGGAAAAGAGCAGATACGGATCAAATGGTTTTCAATGCATTCCTATGGGAAATGCAGATTTGACCTGAGAATTTTTGACTTGAGAACCGCCTTCCAATATGGATTAAGTTCTCAAGTCAAGACCCCACTGTACTCCTCTTTATCTTATATGTAGGACCCTAAATTGGTAGCATGCGCGTGGCCTGATTAAATAAATCAATTTTAAAGTAGCCAATTAACTAGAGTAGCTTGACGGTCTATTCAAGAAGCCAACGTACAGACAAACAGCCTTTTTATATTTTATTAAAAAGATAGAGATTAATTTGAAACACATTTAGATAAGCCAATCTTTACGCAAATAATCATTTCCAAATTACCCCAGCCGTTACCAACAAACATTTCCTCTATAAAAACGAAAATAACAACCAATCTAACTACATTTCTAAATAGGATTTTATCTTACGGTTAATTAGAAAAATAAGAGTCCTTTAGTAGTTTTTCCTCTGCTGAAATTCATGCTGCGTTCCGGCAGTCGTTCGGGCTGTGTCTCCGTCTATCTCCTCCTCCTTCTCTCTTCTCCCATCTTTCTTAAATTAACAAGTTATGTCCTTGTCCGTGGGAGTTGAGATAAGATAAAGGTCATCTTGCTCTTCTTGACTTTTTTTCTTTAGCTGGAGAAGAACTGACCTTGTACATTTTTTCTCTCTAATTAGCACCTGGACACAAGCAGATTTCTAGCTTTTTTCGTTGCTGCTCTTAAATAAATCCTATGATATACAACTCTATTCTATTTTCATAATCAAATTCATGACACTCAAGAGTGAGGGGGATGTAGAGATTGATACGAACCAAACTAAAAAAAAAAAGCCCTAACACCTGCGTAAACTGGGCTGGTTTGTGGTTCAGTTTGTGGATCCCGTTTTGCCAAAATGAAACAAATCACTGAACTTTTTTACACTCAACACTTTGTTTTGCTTCAGCAAAATGGATGCCCCCCAACCCCTCCCCACAACCTCTGCCACCTCCCTACCTGGTCCTGCCACTGCCGCCTCTTCCTCCTCTGCTGCCCCCATCTTCAGAGATGGCAGGGCCAGCTTTCCTTCCGGGAGCCAGGCCTGCTGTGTCTGTACATGTGCCCACCAATCCGCTGAGGTGGCAGAACCAGGTAGGGAGGTGATGGAGGCAGCGGGAAGAAAGTGGGCAGGCATCAGAGGAGGACGGCAGATAGCAGAGTGGGTGGAGGCATTAGGTTCTCCTCCCCTGGGCATAAACCAACCTCCCACCACCACAAAAAATAAAAAACACCACAAAGCAGTCAATCTTTCCAGGGTTCAAGGGTGTTTTGTGGTTCGTGGGCAGCCACAAACAGCCCTCATTCATCATTTTTCTGGTTTGTGCCTATCTCTAAGGGGTGGGAGTAAATGGTATATTTCAAGGATCCCCTGTCTGTACATTTATCCCTATTATGGGGATACAGCAGGTATGGCTTTTGTTGTTGTTTAGTCATTAAGTCGTGTCCGACTCATTGTGACCCCATGGACCACAGCATGCCAGGCCCTCCTATCTTTTACTGCCTCCCGGAGCTGGGTCAAAGTCATGTTGGTAGCTTCGATGACACTGTCCAACCATCTCATCCTTTGTCGTCCCCTTCTCCTCCTGCCTTCACACTTTCCCAACATCAGGATCTTTTCCAGGGAGTCTTCTCTTCTCATGAGATGGCCAAAGTCTTGGAGCCTCAGCTTCAGGATCTGTCCTTCCAGTGAGCACTCGGGGTTGATTTCCTTCAGAAGGTATGGCTAGACAGCAATATTTAATAGTAAAAACAGCATAACAAGAGTATCAATAATCTTCCCCCTGCACTGCCGCATGCTGAATTTTCCCATTTACCTGGGATTGTTGTGAAATGTTTCTTTTTGAACTCACAACTGATCATCTCTGCAGTCTTCATCCAGTATCTCTGCCACATTTCTACTAGCTTAATCGAGACAATGACTTTAAGTCTCCTGATCGCATACACATAAGCAGTGTAGTGAGGACTTGCAGGATCAGAGGAAGGTGATGTCATTTTCCATGTCCTCAGACATCTTCCCATTTCTTTACTGCAATCTTTACAGTAGGCTGAATAGAAATTACCATTTTCTTGACAATAATGCCTGTGAGCTATGCAACGCCTGTGTGAGAGTATGTATATACTTACATATGCATGTGTGAACAACATGCAGATTAACAAAGCAGCCTGTGTTTTTGCCTAATGGTTGTGGAAATTGTCATGATGAGTGCTTGCATTTCCAAATTTGCCACTACAGAAGTCATCTCTAAGTAGGAGATTATATGGAACTAGACATAGAAGTTGAAAAATAATATCCATGTAAGAAATTATATGATTTCTACTTGCAACAGTTAGAAGTGAATGGGTTGAAAACTGGCATGTTACAGTAGTAATGGGCAAAGTAAGCCCCACTTTTGCAGACCCCTGTCTCTCTACCCACCCAACTACCCTGTGATGGATTAAAAATGAGGGGGAAATATGCTTTTCTGCACCTGGAGGTCTCTAGAAGCTGCATTTAAGAACAAAGTAAAATATAAAACAGATCAAGAAGCTGTGTTTAAGAACAAAGTAAAAAGCTGTATAAAACAGGTCAAGAGGACTCTCTAGCTTGCCCACAACCCTAAAAATAAAAACCAGAAATGAACATTTTCCTTCCTTCCTTCCTTCCTTCCTTCCTTCCTTCCTTCCTTCCTTCCTTCCTTCCTTCCTTCCTTCCTTCCTACCTACCTACCTACCTACCTACCTACCTACCTACCTACCTACCTACCTACCTACCTACCTACCTACCTACCTACCTACCTACCTACCTACCTACCTACCTGTGGACTAGAGAGAAGTGGATTTGGTTAATGGTATTTGAATTGGTATTTGAGAAAGTTCACTCACCATTCAAGGACTGCCTTTTCAGATTCACAGTAATGGCAAACAACTCCATTACCACAATTTACTTATTTTTTATTTACTGTATTTAAAACATTTATATGTGAGGGTTTGACCTTTGACTCCTTTTTTATTTCAAAGAAACCAGCAGATTTTTGTTGTTTCAAACTAGGTGAAATATTTATTGGAGTATTTAATAAATAACAAGTGTCCATAACATGATCCAGACGCTTTTCTCCTTCTGACAACGGGTCTCGAAGGGGCTTCCAATCTTCGAACAGGAACGGGTTTCTACCACTGACATTCCATGGACCTGGCCAGTCTGTAAAGATGTTGTCTGCTACGGTCTGTCCCATCTCACTTTCCAACAGGGGCATGGCCTCGTCATCCCGACTGTCATTCCACAGGGGATGTCCCTCTGATGCTGGATCTTTCCAGGGTCCTCCCTGTAACCCTTCCTCCTCATTTCGTTTATCCTCTATTCTAATCTTTCCTTCCTTTCTCTCTCAACTTTATCTTTCTCCTCTCTCAGCCTCCTTCTCCACTCTCTTGCCTTGGCTTCTCCCCAATACAAGGGTCTGGGCACGATCTCTCTTCTCCTTCTATAATCTGACACTTCCTTGGGCACTCTTAGCCTCTCCCAAGCCCCAGTTCAGGGATCCTCCATCCATATTCATTCCCAGCCTGGTGGTAATTGCTCTTCCTTCCTTTTATCTCCACTGTCTTTGCCTCAAACTCCACCCACTCTTTTCCCGCCATTTCTCCCTGAGCCCCTCCTAATGTCATTCTCTGTACAGTGGTGCCTCGCTTAACGAGGATAATCTGTCCCAGCGAAATCGCTGTAGAGAGAAATCCTCTTTAAGCAAAATAAAAAACCCCATTGAAACACATTGAAAACCCGTTCAATGCGTTCCAATGGGCTGAAAAACTCACCGTCCAGCGAAGATCCTCCATAGGGGCGGCCATTTTCGGTGCCTGTAAAGCAAGGAATCCGTCCAAAAACACAGCAGGGAGCCATTTTACACAGCGGGTGGCCATTTTGAAGCTGCCAATCAGCTGTTTTAAAACGTCGTAATGCGAAGAATCGGTTCCCGAAGCAGGGAACCGATCATCGCAAAGCGGATTTTGCCTATTAAAACATCATTTTGCGATCGCAAAAGTGATCGCAAAACAGTCATCATATAGTGGTTTCATCGTTTAACAAGGCAATCGTTAAGCGAGGCACCACTGTATCTCTTCTCTTAGCCTGTCTGTTTCTGTCCCTTGCTGCTCTGTCTTTGTGGATGGTGGGGTGGGGTGTGTTTGTATTTCCGTCTCTTCAGTATGGAGGAGGGACAACTCTCCAGTGAGTGGGATATCCCTTTCACCTCCTGTTTCACAGTCTACCCTGCCTTTCTCCTTAACAAGGACAATGATAGCTCATATCATTCAAAGACAGTATTTAAAGCAAAAAACAGTAAGCATACAAATACTTAAAATGATCATACAAATCCCACAGTAAAAGATGCTAAACAGAAGCAGCATCAAAACACGTTCAACTCAGTAAGGCACAAGAACATAATGATTTGTGTTTTGTTTTTGACTGGCAGGAGAAGTGGAGAAAGTCGTGGCCTCCCTGTTTTGTGTAGCTGACAACTGACACAACAGCCGGTGATGCATATGTCTCATGCACTTAGAAGAGCATGTGAATGTGAGATATTTTGTATGAAGCAACCAATTTGTGTCCATCAATACTAGTTTTGCTCCTAATTAGCCCAGCTTGTGTGCTGGAGCTACAGATGAGGGGGCTGATTTTTCAAAATGACAGTACAGTAGTACCAAGTCGGCTACTCAAGCACTGGGGAAAGATGGACAGCCCAGTCTTTGGTGAAATAATATTATGTGGCCAATACTATGACTGTGAACAAGAGCTTTCAGTTTTTCTTAAGGCTCTTTTGTTTTTTCTAGCCCACATACTGTGTCAGTGGCAGAAATACGTGGGAGGCTTTTGCATCTGTGTTTAGAACATCGGATGATTCTCTTAGATTCTGGCAGGGATCATTTAAAATATTATTGCTTTCCTTCCCACTTAAAAATATCAATATGTCCACACAGAGGTTTTTACCATTTACTTCAGACTTTATTGCTGTTGTCCTTCCTTATAGAGATAAATGTTTCTAGTAGAAAAATACAAAGAACTTTGAATTTGGTTTCTCATCAGCAAAAAATGTAGGGTTTACAAAGAAACCCCTCCTATACCGTATGAGGACAGATTAAGACTGCCGATCGAGACCAATATTAGCTTCTGGAAGTGCCAGATGAGAGAGAATTGTCTCTGATCAGTGATCAATGATAACAGTAGCTCTCTTTCTTAGCTTGATGGGTTCGGGTTTAGGAGGAAGTAAGGGGGACCAAGATATTCAATGTGCCACATTAGGTCCATGGACAAAGAGTACCCTGCTGTGGTCTGCTCTTTGACCAGCAATGGGTTCTCCAGGATCTTGGGCAGAGGACATTACTATCAGCTGGGCTTTTCTACTGGAGATGTAAGGAACAGAACCTGGGACCTGTGGACCTACTGTAGTCCAGTCCGCCAAGAGTCCTAGAACTTTCTTCAAAACCTTTACTTACTCTAGCCAAGAAAGTATTTGTTTCTACATGTGTAACCCAAGCTTTCATTGAATTCAAGTCTTTTCCCAGATCTTCCCTATAAGCAAAGTTGGCCAACCATTTATTTATGCTGTTTTTGCATCACACATGTTGTGGTGGTAGAATGCTTAACAAAGGCTAAATGGAGCTTTTTCATCCATTTTGTCGGCATGATGTTAGAGAGGTGAATAGAATTCAAGGGCCTGTTGCTCCATTACATTGAAAAATACGGTTCAGCTTCCAGTCAGTAACATCCTTCTGTAAATAGAAAGATATTAAGAGTTCTTGTCTCCTTTTTCCTCACAGTATCTGAAAGCCCTTGTTCAAGCAATTGGTTTCAGATATTAAATTAGCTGAGGTCAGCTCTGCGGTTAGTCACACTTTTTTCAAGTGATTTAACTGGTCTGCTTTAGAAATGTCTGTATTTTATTGCTGCGAACATCATAAAAGACACTTTGGTGGCAAGAACGTTCAAGACAGAAGATGTGGGAAATAAAGCGGAAGAAAAGTAACTTCACTAAGAGGCAAAGACCTTGTGCAGCCCAACTGTTTTCTCATTACTAAATATTATGCATGCTTATTGGGGCTGCAGCTCATTATTTCACACAAGCTTCAGACATTGTCTTTTAACAGTAGTTAGAGAGGACTCTAAGATAAACTTGCTTAATTTATGTAAAATTTCAAAGGACTATGCGGCTTAATATCTCAAACCTCAGATTACGTAAGAAGACACAGAGTCTAAAATTACATATTGCACATAAATGAAAGTTAAAATGACACTAGTAGCCATATTTTGTAAGATAAAAAAGCTAGTGGAGACAGTTTGGAATAAAAGATGTGGTGGAAGCAGTTTCAGCCCAGGACATTTTGCTACCTGGAGTCAGAGTTACTGCTTCTCACTCTCCCTAGTTATAATGCACAACACCTCATGCCAACAGAAAATCCTGTTAGCACCTCTCTCCACTTCTAGCTACACAAATACAAAAATAGTTAAAGAAACCATTTCTGCACCAGAGCACAGATTGCTACTCCTGTCCTCTGAAAATGCCGGCCACAGAGACTGGCAAAACGTTAGGAAGAACATCAAAACACGGCCAAAGAGCCCGAAAAACCCACAAAAACCATTTACAATTTTCTGCCCCTCCATGACTTCCAAAATCTGCTATCTGATATAGCTGCCTTAGTCTTCCTAAAGCTAAGGCTGACCCTAGTTTAGGAGTACTTAGCTGATCTCTTACATTTAACCTTTCCCCATTTCTTTCTGTGCAAGGTTTCAGTTACTTTCCGATAAATATGTTTCTGCCTTTTTGTGTGTTTATGTATGTCTGTGGACATATTTTTTCAGAGGGAAAAATGGTGAGAGAGAAGGGTTAAGTACCCTGCCAATAGACCGTCACATCTGCAAATTGTTCTTTCTTGAAGATGCTTTTCGTTATACAAAGTGGCTGATAGAATTTTTTTGATGGGTATCTGCAAACTCTTAGTTTTGCCCTTTTATTTATTTAATATGAAACTGTTTTCTCCTGGGGAACTTAAAGCCAGTGCCCTTACAGTTTCCTCTGTGACTTCAGGCCCAGTCATAATACAGACAGAAACACACGAACATGAAGACACAACAGCTGCACATTAAATCTGGGCCTGTTATGCAATGATGTCTGGCTCTGATAAACTGGCAGAATCAAGTCACAACTAGTAAGTAATGTGCAGATTTATGAAAGGCAGACTGTGCTGCGATTGTTGGGATGTGTTACTTTTTATCTCAGAAACGCATTTGCTTTGTGATCTTGTTGCCATTAAAGTAATTCAGTCATAGCTATCAAAGAACTTTGGAACATCTGGTTCCTATTTGAAGCTGGGGGCTACAGTCAAAAGTTCAGCAGCACTGTCACACTGATTCATTGGTTTCTCATTGGTTCTGGGCTGGAGACCTCTCTGTTGTGGTGTAAGTAAAACATTAAAACCATGCTTCCTCAAAAAGGTAGTCTCTTCTAAAGCCTTAGTATTGGATTTTTCTACCCCAGGCCAGATTTTTTTTTCTTCTTTACTTTTTCCACTCCCTGAATGTGAGACATTTCTTTTTTCTTCCCTAAAGTGTTATTCTTCTGGAAAACACTAGCCATTAAAATTGACATAACCTTAAAAGTAGAGTTCCCTCAAAAGGAAGAAATCATCTGTTTATTTACGAGCTTGTCTCAGTCTGCATTTAGCAAATTTGCCTCCTTTTTGTATTCCCAAAGGGTTTCATGGCTGGGATCCAATGGTTGTTGTAGGTTTTTCAGGCTGTTTGGCCGTGTCCTCTGAAGATGCCGGCCACAGAGACTAGTGAAATGTTAGGAAGAAAAACCTCCAGAACACAGCTAAACAGCCCGAAAAACCTACAACAACCATAGCCTCCTTTTGTTTTGTTAATCACTCAGGTGGGAGATAGCATGATTTTGTTTGCATGTTTGATGGCTTAGGCATGTAGCACTGAAACATTTGCATTGCTGGAAGGATAATGTTATAAGAGGAAGAAATAAGCTATTGCCTTAACGTGTGAATTGATCCTCTACTAAATATGACTTCAAGGAGGAATGAGAGCTCTCCAAAATTCAGTTTGGTGTATTTAAATGGTGATGGGAGTGCAACAGAACAAGGTAGTGCCCCCATCATGAACCAAAAATGCACTGGTTCATGGTTTGGTTTTTCAGTTGGTTTGAACCACATCATGAACCACAATTTTTCAGGTTCATGCCCATCTCTACTCTGTCCTACAGAATCCTGTGATTTGCGGTTTAGTGAGGTGCTCAGAATTCTCTGCCAGAAAGCAATAGTGGCCACGTCTGACTACAGCAGGGAATTGGTGCCTAACCAGATCCATGAGAAGTCCAAAGGATGGAGTCAATGAAAGCAAAATTAAACTGCTATAACTGTGTAGTGTAGACACTGGAAGTGTGCAAATGTGTGTTTTTGGATTTCAACTCCCAGATATTCCCAGATAGCTGCCTAACAAATTCCTCCTTCCATGGTGCATGGAACCATGGACAATACTGGTTTAAATTATGTTTCTTTCTTGTTGCTCCCAGGAACTGATTCATACCACATTTGTCGCCTAGATTGAAGACTGATGTCTTTCCACATGATCTGATGGCTCCCTTATCTACCCAGGATCAACATGCCACCCTGAGACCAAACAGTCAGGGAAGCATGAATGCTGCCTTGTGCAATCTGGCTTTGAATTTGTTCTGGTAAAATCATTTTTCTCACAAAGTTGATGCAATGTGTGTTCCTCTTTGATTTCTGACAGTTCTTCATGGTTCCAATTCTGCATAGTTATAGTCAGTTACTATTCTTAATATATTGCTTTAGTTTTATTTAATTGTTTAGGTCAGAGTCAGGGGGTGATGGTGAAGTCTCAGCTCCTTGCCCTTGAGCGAGGCTATAAAAAGACACTGTTCAAAGGCCTTGAAATTAGCAATAATTAAAGCAGCCCCCTTCTTTGCTCATGCATCACTGTTCTTAGTCAGTCTTCCCACTCATCATTAGGATTCTGGAGTGGAGGCCATTCTCCTGCTTTGAACATATGACCTTTACACTCTCTGCATGGAGACCATTCTTCCCAGGTAATCTGATCTCACCCTGGGAGAGATCAAATGCCTGGGGAAATAATAATTGCAACCCATCTTGATTTTGAACTTCTATATACTTTTTCATAAATACCAGATCAATTTAATTTAACTTTGCTAGCACCTTCTTTTACTTCATGTGTCTCCTATTAAAAAATTATGTCTATCTTTCATCAGTGGCACCTATATTCTTTTCCTCTTTATAACACACCCCAGGCCCTTCACTTTTAAATATAATATTCGAAATCTATTAACCATAATTATTTAGCTCCCTTTCTCCTTTCTCGTCCCAAGTAGTACAATACCCCCTAAAAACTTCAAACAAACAATACAGACAACCCCGCAATTCCACCACCCCATATAAAATCACCACTGAAAATTCCTCATTTTTGGCCACTACTCACTCTCAAACAAAAGGGAGGGGGAGTGTCTATCCAACTGCCATGCCAACAGCCAACTCAGGTCTTCAAATCACCTTGACTTAAATTCTTATTCCTCTATTCATACTACACACCATCCAGAATCTGTTTAACATTTTACTAATATATTTCTCTTCTACCCCATACTAAACATGTTTTGAACAAAAAGAATTTTAGCTTCCAAAGCAAGCCTTGAGATCTATCAAATGCCAGAGCCCTTTCTGTCCATGCACTTATTCCACTGGTTTATGAATTCATAGGTTGGCGCATAAGAAGTTGCATAAGAAGGGGGAATCAGGCAGCATGAGTAAAAGGAAAGAATTCTATTGCTGATATACACTTGGAAAAAGGAAATCATATATATGTTTTGGTGGCAAACTGCTGCTTGTTAATGAGGTGCTGATTGCATTCCTGGGGATTGTTCTAAGCATACAGCCAACACCTCATTAACGAGCAGCAATTTGTTACCACAACATACATGACTTCCCTTTTCCAAATGTAAGCCAGCAGTAGGATTCTGACCAATATGAATTATTTGGCTGCACAGTAGATTGGCCATATGCCCTTCTTTATGAAGGATGATTCTCCATTTGACGAGCTGTCTTCCTTTATGGTAATGCATATCATTCTTTTGGTGCTGTGTAAGTGGCCAACCTTGCACTGCCCACCATCCCCAGGGGGCTAATCAGCCCTCTTTTATTTATTTTTTTAAGTAAAATGATGCCGGGGGTATAATTTATAAGGAAAGATGCAAACCACACACATTGATGGATGGCAGGATAATTATGGTATCCCTATTATTTAATGGTTGCATTCATATTGGAATTTTCCTTCAGTGAACTGAAAATGGTTTACATTGCTCTTGCCATCCTCACTTTATCTTCACATGAACCCACTGAAGGAGATGAGGCTGAGAGAAAGGAACTAACCAACAGTTATGCAGTGCCTCTGAAATGAAGAAAATCCCCCATATGCTAAAGAGGATCTGGGCAGAGGCCTTGGTAGACATTACGACAGAGCAAGGAGATTTGTTATGCAACAGATTATACCGGTCATAAAAGTGCCATGTAGGTGGCCTTTTACCTGTGCGAAGTCAGCCCATAGTTTGCAAAACAGATTGAAATATGTTTTGAGTAAGACAGCCCTGTGCTGTTACAAGTTGTTCTAGCTCGTATCACCCTGATTATACTGACAGAATACCGTGTGTCTCACACTGACATATTTACCACAGCATCCTGTCTGTGAGTTTGAGGTAACAACAGTAAGGGGCCTCTAGACCAAATGCAGCACCTTTTACAGCTTCCAGAGGCAGAAGCTTGAGTGACATTAAGACACTTTGCAATTTCTGACCATTTTAAGCTGTCGTTCCACAAGCAAAGACCTTTCTCTTCAGGAAGGCTTTCTCTTCTGTCTGACTGTCTGAGGAGGATTTTTTTAAATGGATTGATGCTTTTAAATGTGTTTTAGTGCTGATTCTATTTAAATATAGTGTTTATTTAATTCTGTTTAAATATTTGTATACTTACTGGTTTTAGCTTTCAGTGCTGTCTTTTTAATGATCTAAGCTTCCTTGGGACCTTTTTAAGGAGAAAATATTTTAAATAAATAAATAACAAGTCATTTATTTCTTTATAACAAACAAACCTTTTCTAGCCACAAGATATAAATTCATGTGTTTTTTTCCTTTTTAGAAAAAAGAAAAGACATACTGAAAATTAAATATTATTCCCTCTTCAGTTGCTCTAAAACATAATAGTACTGTAATCATTTTATAAATCAGAATTCTATTTTAAATAGGTTTTATTCATTTGGCAAAAGCAAGAGATTCTTATGTGAGGGCTTAATAATTAAAGCCACGTGATTTCATTTCAAATTAGAGAAAATCAAAGAGAAAATGTAATAACACCAAGTGGAGTACATATAAAGCTTCTATGTTCAAAGGCTGTAGCTGGATTACAGTAAAAGCAGTCTCTAACCATCAGAATTCTTTTTACAAGTACAATGCTCAAATCAAGATTAAGTATACAAACTCCAATAATATTGCCTCTTTTTTGCATTTGAGGTTTGCAGATCAAAACTGATTTGTAAGCAAAACGCTGTCATAATTCAGATTTTGTATAACATAAAATACACTAACTGGGTTCAAGGGGAACACTATGGGGAGTAAATTATGCCGTCAGAGCAACATGGGTATGAATACTGCTGCTGCTAGACTCTCTAAGTTTTACAAAGCAGGTTCAGCCTTGAAAATAAGAATGATGAAGAAAAGTTTCCTGTCGAAACAAAAGCGCTTCTGATACCGATAGATCACAGTAAACGATTTTTAAGTATATAGTTTAAAAGTCCGTCGTTGTTTATTAAAAAGGGAAATCACATTTATTCATTTCAAACAATTCCTAAGCAGTTTACAATATTGTAGTTGGAATTACTGGGATTCTTTCATTATAGTCAAAGACCAACACTTTCAATACTATATTTTGAAACCCTCAAAACATAATGCACTCAAGTATTATACCAGCAAGCAACTATTTTAGCAACTGAAACATCTTGCTTTGAAAGCTGTCTGATCCCACTGAGGACCAAGGTCGATGCCACAATGAAGGAAGCTATCATCTGCAGAAGTGCTTCTCAAGAGAGACAGGCTGAAGTCTAGCTTACCTAAATCTTACAGGAAGGTCAATGCTTGTTATAATCCCAAACTTCAATTTCTGCATGTTATAGAGATAAAAACTTTTTAAAAAAAGTTCAACAATATTTCACTCTGCTACAAGTGCTGTCAGTATTCCTACACACATCTACTCATAATCTTCAAAGCAAAGCAAAGTGTGCAGCTTATATACGGCCCCATAGTGCTTAAAGCTCTATCTGGGCAGTTTACAATTTAATTATGCAGGCTACATAATGCCCCCTCTCTCAGCAAGCTGGAGTCCTCAATATACAGTACTGACTTCAGCAGGATGGAAGGCTGAGTGAACCTCGAGCTAGGTACCTGGGATTAAACCTGGGTCATGAGCAGATTTTGCTTAACCACTATGCCATGAGGCTCTTGCATTTAACCCCACTGTGTCTAAAGGAACACTCTGTTCAGTTATTTGATAAGCATGCCAAGACTGCACACACATTGAGCAGGAGAAACGAACCATGGCTGCCTGCGTTTTCACTTTCAGCACATGAAAGTGACAGCATGGATCCCCTCTATGAGAGCTAGAACTCTGATTTCTGGGATGAGATTTTTCTTTTTCTTTCTATTAACACGGTAGCAATCTACATTTAATGGCAACTTAACATCAGCTTAATAGTTTAAAATGTGGCCTAGCCAACATAATAACCAAATTAGACGTTCCGAACTCACTATCAGCTAAACATTGGCTGAAATCCAGTAACAAATTACAACTAGAGTAGAACCACTGAAGCAGTGGGGATTTGGTGAGTCAACACCTGTGTAAACTCCATTGTGTTAATGGGCTGCTCTACTTGTAATTTATTACCAGATTTTAGCCATTTTCTAATCACTTTCCTATCTTCTGGGTTTTGAAACTAAGATTTGCTTTTCATCATTTCCTGATGTACCATTTCCTACCAAATCTGAAGGATAACCGCCCAGAGTAGACATGTTCTAGATGGGCGGTATATAAGTCTAATAAATAAATAAAAATAAATCTATATGTGATCTTTTTATCTGTGATCTTGTTTTCCTTAGAAGTAGCAAATTTTGCTTAGCTTAATGAGCAGTTCAGGTCCCCAAAGTGCATCACAGAAGAGGCTGTGTGGTCTTGGGTAAAGTAGCCTACTCCCAGGACACCCCCAGAATAAATCACTTCTGAGTGTTCTTTACTTGGAAAAATCTGAAAAGGAAAGTCAGAATTGATTTGACATTTCATGATTTATTATTATTAATAGTAGTATCTTTTAGTATATAAGTAGTAACTTTGGCATTTCTCTTCTCCCTACCCCAGGTCCACCACCCAGTAAATAATAGTGGAGGAGAGCACTCTGTGCTTGAAATTTAAAAAGCTAGTCTTTAGCTGACCAAGTACTCACTTTCTTGATATACCTTATGGTTTAGAACAGCTGCATCCAAAGTATGAATAGTCATAATGCCGCCCAGAGTGGTAGAATATACTAGATGGGCGGGATATAAATAAATAAATAAATAAATAAATAAATAAATAAATAAATAAATAAATAAATAAATAAATAAATAAATAAATAAATAAATAAATAAATAAATAAATAAATAAATAATGATGTTGAGCCTCTGTCAAGAAGATGGGCACTGAGATAACACTTAATGCATCTAGTAAAATACATTGGAGTCCACTGAAAGTTCATGCCATAACAATAACATCATGGTTCCACTGGACTCCTTCTTGCATGCACATGCACCACATAAATCCACACATCCAGCTAACATCGTCATATTTTTATTGCTAAAATGTATTGCATGCAGAGCTTGGAATATTAATTTTTTAAAGGACCTCATTTCATTACTTATTATTTCTCCTCAGCAACACTGCTGTTATTGCTATGGGTCCTCCAACTGCACATGTAATTCATTCTTTAGAAACATGCTGCCCTTAGCAATGTGGCCAAAAAAGTAACTTAGTTATTACTCGTTACATCTAGAAAGTAACTTTTAATTATCTGTAACACAACCAGCACCTTGTTAATGAGTTGGAATTTGCCAGCACAGTGCATGTAATTAGCTTTATACAAATGTAAATCACCAACAGGATTCCGGCCACAACTTGTTTCAGAAAGTAACTAGTTACAGGTTACATTTTACTAGCTGTGAGTGCTTGTAGAAATGTATAACTGCACTCCATAGTATTTAAAAGTGCTCCAAATTGCATCACTCTCAAGGAGCAGAAGATGAAAGTTGGTTCTTAGTTTCTTCATTGTTTGGACTTTAGAACATAAAGTTAAATTCAAACCATATCAACCCCAGTCAGCATTGCAAATGATCAGAACTTATAGGAGTTGCACTCTAGCAACACCTGGAAGGCTGCAAATTCCCCCATGACTATGCTGGATCCTGCATTTCCATTTTCCATGATACGCTCAGTTTTCAAATCAACCATGCTACTAGCTTGAGATTTGCTGTGGTGTGTAGTGGACAGACTCAGACTAGGGAGCCTTGGATGCAAATCCATACTTGGCTATGGAAACTCATGGGAACAAAGGCAACAGTGAACTGCCCTTTGGACATCTTGTTGTGTCCTGTGAAGTTGTGTCTGACTTACAGTGACTCTAAAATGATTTTTAAGATATTTAAGGCATTGTTTTATTCATGCCCCCCCTCCAAATTTCCATGGCCAAGCAGATATATTTGAACCCAGGTCTCCTGAATCCTAGGGGAGGATCACACAGCCATATATGTAACTTGCCTATGGAGTGGTTCAGTGTGAGCTTAATCCTGGTGATCACACAAAATATAGGCAATAGTTCTCCAGCCTGACCTCATTACATGCCCAAGCTGTACCTTTCTGGCCCAGCAGCAGGGCTACTCCTTTTTGGGGCCAGGCTGGAGTGATTTCTTGGTGAAATGAAGCATTACTTTAAAGGAGAGTGCTCCTGACAAAGCAGGATCAGATATGATCCTTTCTTGCCTTCTAAACACACCCCTGTTTGCCATTCTACGGCACTATACCCTTTCAGCATCTCACATACCTTGTGCCCCCTATTAAGGTTACAATAAGATGAAAGTGACTTGGCAGAACATGACAAATGCAATATTACTGGCTCTTAATACTGCTGAAAGCTTTTGAGTTCCATGGGTCAACTGAATCTTTTTTTTTCTGATTAATGATTTATCATTACAATTTCCATTCCTAGCAACCTGACCCACAGAGTGTCATTTAAACTGGGGGATGGGGAAGTAAATTCTAAACTTATAAGCAGCTCTGCAGTTTTCCCTAAAACAGGTTGTGATCAGATTTTTACCTGCATTCACACAAATTTATTTAGATATTAGGCGTGTCTGGGTTTCAGAGCATGAACAACTCTGATTTTTTTTTCGTAAAAAAACAAAAAAGGAGACAAACATCCAAGCTAAATTTAACCTTTTCATCAGGTTTCTCTCGTGCGGGGGCGAAAGGCGTGGGATCAGAACCAACCGAATTCCTTGTACGAGGCAAACAAGAGTTTGGTGGAGACCAAATACCCGGGAGAGTTCGGTAGTACTTACAAGGAGGCTCTGTGTGTGTGTGTGTGCGCGTGTGGAGGAAAGGGGTGTGCCCGCCTGTTCTTACCCAGGGGAACAAATGAACAGCTCCCCGCCGCTGCCAAAGGAGAAGTCCGCGGACGGTGCCAGCGCCTTGATGCGATTACAGTACAGTACACTTGAAGAACGCTCCGCGAAGCTCCGCCCCCTCGGAGCGCGACCAGTCGCCTCCACCGCTTGGGTCAGAGCTGGGTGGGACTGGCGGTCTTTCTTTCGTTGCTGCATTGCAAGCACTGAGGGCATGGGGAGGCAAGGCGTCTACTCGGAGGCAAGAGTCCGGAACTTTGAAACATGCTCGGGCAGTTTCAGGATGGCTACAAACCCTTTCTGCTTCATCAGAACAAATTAAGGTAAAAAAACCCTTCCGGCTTTTTCCTTTCCTCCTCTCATTATATGTAGAGTTTTATTCTTCACGCTGATGATTTTTTAAGAGAACGAGAGGTTTTCTCTGCTTCATTGGCTCCGTTTTTTTAAAAAAAAATTATATGCATTGGTTGCGAATTTATGGAAATGTCGTGAGATCCCTTTATGGCTTCTGTCTTCTCTTTTCGACCACGCTCGGATCCTTTTGATCGTTTGCTTTATTTCTGTTTGCAACTACTGTATTCTTTAGTTCAAGCGCTTCTTCCTTCATTGATCGCTTGCCTGTCTGGCTGCCGGCGACTTCATTTTAAGCAGGCTGCGTCTTCCTTGGTTGTCAGCTGAGCACTCCGGGTTTAGTTTAAGGATTTAGGGGAGGTGTTGTAGAATTTTATTTGAATAAAGACGGATCGGACTTTTGTACCTTACTTAAATAATAGGAAGTGTGCACGCGTTTGCGGTGCAAATCCGAAGTAATTATGGAAACTGTAAATCGCTAAGCTCAGGAAGAGGTGCCGTAAAGCTGGTTTGGGATTAGTTTGTTGCACTGCAATCCTGATTTAAGACAGCAGCCGTTCGCCGTAATCTAAATGATATTTCTCTACCTGGCTCTTAAATGCACTCATTGCATTAAGTACTCTTTTTTGGAGGGGTCACTTGAACTGACTTGACAGCGGAGCGTTGGAATAAACTACCATAGCGACGCTAAACTCTTGCCCCCGGCAGACTGACAGGTCCCTCGGTTTGGTTTCCGCGGTGGCCGCCCGCCCGCATCACATCGAGCGCTTTCCACCTGTCTGAGAAGCGCTACTGGCTGACATCATGGAAACACCCGGTTTGTCGGGGAAAGAGCGAGCTCCCCGCCCCCATCCTGCCGCTTTTCGTGATTCAGTCTAAGAGAGTCTCCCTTGGTCAACTTGAACGTCAATCAACCGAGAGGGCCCTTTGTGGAACCTCCCTTGGAACGAAAATGGGGCGAGTCCGGAGGCTCCGCCTCTTTCTTGGTCGCGAGGGGCGTGGCAAGCTCACAGGTAGAGCCGCTTAACTAATGCATCTTTGTGTTTCTCGCGCCCGCCCGCCTTGCGTTGTCGCGGGTACTTTACTTTCAGAGCTGCTTTGCCTTCCGTCTCCGGTACGTCGCTCCGAGGTGATGAAAAGCCGCTTGGCTTTCACCCTCCGCACACCCTGCCCACCGTAAGGGCACAGCGGCTCAGGGCAGCTTGCGTTAGGCATCCCGAATAGGTAGTGGCTGCGAGTACCCAGGTAGGCAGAATGTTCAGTTTTAAGTAGACTGTCGTACTTGTTTTGATGAATTTGAAATTTTTTGTTTGGGGAGTGTAGTATAGGGGTGTGTGTGTGTGTGTAAAATCTGGGTAGCAAGAAGAACTACAGTATATATATAGTTCTGGACATAAACATATATAAACGGAAGTGTCAGTCTGGATAGCAAGGAGAACTATGTCCAGTTTAAACATATAAATATGTTTAAACTGGACATAGTTCTCCTTGCTATCCAGATTGACACTTCCGTTTTCCTGAGCTATTTCTTTTGTGTATCTTATTTCTTTAAATTCTTTGTCTGTGCTACAGTTTTCTTACAAGTTTGCTTCTAAAGCTATAGTTTTGGAGAGAGGGAACCAAGTGGGTTTTCAACGGTGAGAGAATACTGGCATGAATGAATCCAACATACTTTTTTCTATGACCCGCTTAAAGGTTCTCACTCTCCACTGCTGGAAGGCAGAACGCCAGGTTAGAAGGCATGGACACATCTTGGTTTTCAGGACCTAGATTGTTTTGCACCAGATCCCTGTGATTCGGCGACTGAACAGCATGCAAGAGATTTGTTTTGAACCACAAAATTCCAACCTATGAATTCATTTTGAATGCCAGAGAATTGAATGGTGCTCACAGATTCCATGCTGTTTACCACAAGCTGTCCTTGTTTCATTAATATAGGTTGTGCCTCTTTTTTCACCCTTATGCTTTCCGCATCCTCTCCCAGTGATAACACCTCGGTAGATTTGGGGAGCCAAAGTGCTTCTCAGGAAACTTTGGTTACTCTATTCTCTGTGTATATGGTTCTTTTTATAAGAATAAGTTAAATGACTGCATTGCTGGTTGGACAAGAGAGAGCTTTTGTTTTGTTTTTACTTTGAAGGAAAGGTTTGAAGATCTTGACCATTAAAGTGTTTTTTATATAATGCATGTTGGTTGTTCCAGTTTTGAGCAATGTTACATATCACTAAGACTCTGTGAGATTGGTTAGTATAAACTAAATATTCATTGCTTTCTTTTATTTTGTTAGAGGGTTCTGTACATTGTTAAAGTTGGCACACTTCCTTTGTAATTGCTCCCTCAAAAGAGAGCCACCATTCTTATTTCTCGTTACCTCAGACCAGTGTAGTGCATCAATCTACATCAAACAATTAAATTAGACTGGACATGTGAAAAGATAATCTTTCTCCCATACAGGGCTTTGGGAAACAATTATTTGCTCCGGAGTAGCTAAGGATCCATGCCAATTTCAGGAGGAAAATTGGTCTGGTTCATCTAAAATAGGGATAATTCCACCCAGAAGGTTTTTAAAGCATCTCCTGGTCAATTCAGGGCACTTGGTGTCTGCAAGAGGCATAGATATTATGTTTTGTGGCCTTTTCCATGCTGATTGCTGTTATCACACATTGTAAACTGACAAAGGTAGCAGGACCCACAGCATGGGCTGTGTTCCCAAAGGTGAATATTTGGGGGGAGGTTATTGTGCGGATGGGGGAGGGAGGGAAAAGTGCAGTTAGAAGACAGATACAAACTTGGAACACTGGAGTGGAGGTTTCACACATGTATGGGAGACATAGTATTAGGATGGAAGCATGGAACAACATGCACTTCATTTAGTAGTGAAATTTATATACTGTACTACTTTTCCTGCAGTAGTGTTTAAAGAGTCATGCATGCTTTCCTCCTCCATACTTAAGCTTCAGAACAGTCTGCTGTGGTCTGTCAGGCTGAGAGAGAGTAACGTTTTCTAGTATGTTTCATGCCTCAGTGGAGACTAGAGCTTGGATTACTCAGATCCCAGTCAAGTACTTTAAGCATTAATAGGGCCTTTAAAAAGCAACAAGAACGAAACTTTGGCCCTGCTTGTATGGTATTCTTCCGAAGGAGTAGTGGTTAACCACATTCAGTTGTGATTTGAACTGCCACTTGGATGAAACCTAAATATTTGTTTGCTATCTTTATTTGCAACCCTGTACAGTAAAGCAGATGAGTTCATTTATTAAATGTGAATGTACAGCTGTGCAGTTCCCCAGTGTACTTAAATTGCTAGCTATGTTAACTGGAGGTGAAACTCATTAGCCTTTATGAGCATGAGCAGATGTCCTAGTTTAAGTGCATTCCCTGAAAAGATTCAGATGTTGAATATCGGACTAGTCATCTCTCATGAAGTCTGTTGCAATCAACAGCAGTGCTGAAAGAGGGAGCAGTGTTTTTGAAGTTGCTATGTTTGGACGTCTCCCTTCACTCAGTTTGGAAGACATTGCATTTTGAAAATGTCAGTGGGTTGGATTTTTTGAAAGTCATCATAGACTTTATGTCTAAGCACGGAACTGCAATGAATTCTCAATCATGTGTTTCCAAATACTAACATTGTATTTCTTTACAAAATCTGAGGGCATTCAGCAGGGAATGGCCTCTGATCTTGCTGCTTT
Organism: Pogona vitticeps; assembly: GCF_051106095.1. NCBI lineage: Eukaryota > Metazoa > Chordata > Lepidosauria > Squamata > Agamidae > Pogona > Pogona vitticeps. The sequence continues at coordinate 35,188,220 of NC_135788.1, read as the reverse complement.
GCTGCAGGCTTTGGAAATAAATTGACGGCCAGATGGCTACTGGTTGTAACTTCAGAGACGTTGAGAAATACCTTCACATTTTCTGCTTGCAGAAATAGCTGGTGGCCTCCCTCCCACCCACTGTTTTTCCCTCTCCTTTTTTTGTCGAACCATTTCCCCTTTACATTTTCTCCTTGCTTGCTACCTTTGTAGCACAAGGGATTAGATCCAATTAGTTGGGCACAGTGCACATGCCAGTGCAAAGTAATTGCCTGCTCGTTTGAATTCAGGATAAACAGCCTGATCTCATGACTTGGTCAAGACAACTGCTGCTACACCTTTGTTGGCAATGATGCAAGCTAATAAATTATCATACTGACTGCATTGGAGGTCTGTTGTGGTTGGTGGGGTAGAGGCAGAGCAACCAATGTTGGGCACAGCCAGGAGCAAAAGGTAAAATGTAGACACACATGGGGAGACACATCAGTGCATTCATTTCCCCTGTTGCTCACACCCTCACATCTTGAGAGGAATTGAAACATGTTCACACACAGGCAGGCAAGCCGCCACATGCCCCAAGACCTTTTGTGCCCCATTGGATGTCACTGCTAGATGATGGTATAAAAGTACTGAAATAGTGAAATTTCAGAATAGAAATGCAAACATTTAAGTTGAAGAGAGCCCAGTGTGGACCATTTGTTCTGCCTTTTAAAGATCTCAGGTTGAGTCCCTGACATGTTGAGGCTGGAAAAGACCTGTTCTCAAACAGTGAGGAGTTATTTGCTACCCGTAGCACAGAAAGTTTTCAACTAGATGGCCCAGTGGTTTGTCCTGGTATCGTGTAGCTTCCAGTGCCCCCTTATCTCCTTGGATCACATAGTTGCAGCTCCAGAGGATGAGGTTTGGTCAGGGACATCAGAGCTTAGAAAAGTTGTTTGGACTACAGTTCCCAGAAACCACAAACAAATATTTGGGTAGGGGATTTAGGACCTGTTGTCCAAAAATGCATTTCCTAACCTCTCTTGCCACCTTCTTCACATGCTGTGCTGTAAATAATGAAATGTGTCTTCAGTTCTGGCAATGTCTCTTATAAAAGTAGCAGTGTAAGGATTCATGGATCTCCAGGAAATAGCTTTACATTTGGGGTAGAACCCTACAGAGCATAATAAAAATGACTGTGCATGGAGTTTAGAGTGGGTTGGTTTGGATAATCCCACTGGTCGGTTTCTCAAAAAGTTTTAATGGATCCAAAAGTCCTAGAGAGGTTTAAGACAGGCACATCCTATAGTTAGATGAAGTGACTTGATAACTCTTGCCATAGGGATTATTAGGTTGTACGTTCCACTAGCCAGAATCTGGTTGGCCAGTACCATGTATACAGGATGATGTCATAATCTAGTGACCAGGATACTTATTTTAAATTCAGCCAAAGTCTTCCATCTCTACTTTTCAGGTTCTGAGGCTTTTTGGGCCCATTTTTGCCCTGGGGAAGCATTTGGAAGTCAGGCTTAGGAGGGCAGCCTTTAATAGACAAAAACCACGATGCTGGCAGTCTTCCTGATCCTAATGGCGATGATCTGGTGCTGATATGTAGCTTCGCCAGGGCAAAAGGGGGCCCTAGGGATCCTCAACATCTAAAGGGAGGGGATAGAAAGCTTTCAGTTAATTTAAACTAAATATCCTGGTTGTGTATGATGGCATTATCATACTTACATAGCATAAATCTGTACAAGAGGATTTTGGCCTTTGACTAACAGGGAAAGGACCCGATTCTCCTTCAGGAAGGCAGGCCTTACTTCTCTGTTGCTTGAAGAAGATGTAAGCGAACAGCCTGTGTAATTACAAGTGACTGGTAGTTAAGGCAGGAATAAGAGTTTGAGGGCACAGGTTGTCTGCTCTGATAGATGACTAACAAATGTAGGGATAGCTGTGGGGGACCATAAATGTTATACCTTTACCTATGCTCAACCTGTAGGTCTGTAAATGAAAACAAATGTTAGTAAACGCCAATGAGCTGCTTGTGATTGCATTATAACAAAACTAAACATGAGATAAAACACTTCATCCCTAGGAATTGTCACCCATCAGAGGCCTGAAGACAAATAACGTGTCTGTTATGCGGCCTAAGAAAGCTCTGAGGTTTACTTCAGACAAGAGCCATGTGTCTGAATTGCTGTTAATCTTGTATAGGAAGCCACCATTTTTCTCATTCCCATAGAGATCACAAGCGCTTTGTGATACCTGCATATCTACCAGTGATCCATCAAGCCTTCATTCACCATCTTGGGACTGAGTTTAATTTCAGACCTTGTGGCTTGAAATATCTAGCCAGATACAGTGGTGCCTCGCATAACGATGTTAATTGGTTCCATTAAAAACATTGTTATGTGAAAACATCGTTAAGCAAAACACCATTTCCCATAGGAATGCATTGAAAACCGGTTAATCTGTTCCAATAGGAGCCTATTCAATACATTACAATGGTGAAAAAAAATCACCAAAAATTCAAAAAGACTCAGAACGAAGCCAAATTACTTTAATGAAGGTTTTATTAGGTGCACTAACGATTCCAAGCATTTTAAACATTTTTAAACATTTTAGAATATTTTTAAAATAGCGAAAACAGGGCTGTCAAAAAAAAGTTAAGCAAAACAGGGGACCTAAAACTGTCATCATTAAGTGAAACAAGGTCCCAAACATTGTTATGCGAAAATCCCCCATAGGAAACATCGTTAGGTGAGGCGGCAAAATTTCTAGCAAAGGCCATCGTTATGCGAATTCATCGTTGAGCGAGGCACTCGTTAAGCGAGGCACCACTGTATTTGGACTTCAGTGCTTCTCCATCCTTTCACATTTTTTAGCGTGTGACCAGATGAAGAGTTCTAGGGAATGTCAAAACTTGCACACTCCTGTGGAATTTTAGTTATATAACAATATTCTTCACCCTATAGCGTGATTCCTTTTCTATTCATGATACAGACAGATACCTTTCATGGGATACATAAGGTTTCTTGAATTTGCTTTTAATATAACCACTTTATACCAAAGCTTGTGCAATATTGACAGCTATACTTGGCCAATTCTGAGAATCTGTCTGTCTGTCTGTCTGTCTGAGAATTTGTCTGTCTGTCTCTCTGTCTCAACAGCCAAGAAACATTGAAAATTTTCTCAAGTAGTTTCATTTAAAAAACCCTTTCTTTGCTGATTATTATAAAATCATTTTTCCTTACCCATTCTTGTCTTTAGTTGGGGAAGGGGTGAATTTCTATGCGTCCGTTTAATCTTCTGACATCTAGTGGCAGATTTCTCAAATGAAGGTTGTGACTCCTGAACTTCATTTAAGCAAAGCTTATAAGCCCACCCCTTTGTTTAATAGATGAGTGAATGGCTGAACAGAGTGTTAAAAAATTGAATCTATTTCTAGTAGTTCTTGATAGGTATTTACTGTTGGAGGAAAACTCAGTAGCACCTCAGTTGTGTTAATCTCCATGTTTCCAGGCTTCATCTTGTTTTTCTGTCTAGCTCAACAGCGCAATATAATTGGTCCAAGAGCTTCATTTATTGATTTTGGACAAGCTCATCTCTAATCTTCTCTGCTTAAAGTAAGCTCTAGGCACCGTTCTGTCACCAAGTACAAAAAACTTTCCAAATGCTTGATTTGTGAAATTTAGAACTCTTTTTGCCTTGTTGTTTTCTATTTTTTCTTACTTGTTACACCTATACACTTTCAAAAATATTTGTGGTAGATAGGAGGGGGTCTGGCCCCTTAGGGCAGCTGAATACTATTAAACACGAACTACCTCCAGCCAGGGTGGATTTTATTTTTGAAAGGGAGACAGGCAGGTTGAAGTGGAGTGGCTGGAGTTAGGGTTAACAGAAATCAATGGTTTCTAAAATTCAAATTGATTTAAATAATGATTTAATTTTTTAAAAAAATCAGGTTTGTTTACAATTTAGATAAAATTATTTTTAAATTTTAAATCACAATTAAGATCATAGAAAAGTGAAGTTGGAAGGGGCCAACAAGGCTATCAAGTCCAACCCCCTGCTCAATGCAGGAATACAATCAAAGCATATGTGCCAGGTCATCATCTGAGTTTTTCTGGAATGCCTCCTGTATTGGAGCACTCACCAAGTCCCGAGGTAACTGGTTCCACTGTCCTGCTACTCTAACAGTTAGGAAGTTTTTCCTGATATTCAATCGAAATCTGGCTTCCTTTAACTTGAGCCCATTGTTGCGTGTCCTGCACTCTGGGATGATCGAGAACAGATCCTGCCCCTCCTCTGTATGACAGCCTCTCAGATATTTGAAAAGCGCTATCACATCACCCCTCAGTCTTCTTTTCTCAAAACTAAACATGCCCAATTCTTTCAGCCTTTCCTCATAAGGATTGGTTTCCAGCCCCCTGATCATCCTTGTCGCCCTCCAATGAGCTTGTTCCAATGTGTTAGCATCCTTCTTGAAGTGTAGTGTCCAGAACTGGACAAAAGCGTCAAGGTGAGGCCTAACCAGTGCTGAATAGAGGGGGACTATCACCTTGTGGGATTTGGAAACTAGACTTCTATTAATGCAGCCTAAAATAGCATTAGCCTTTTTTGTAGCCACCTCACACTGTTGGCTCATATTTACCTTGTGATGTACGACAATTCTGGGATCCTTCTCACTCATAGTTTTGCTGAGCCAGGTATCCCCCATCTTGTAACTGTGCAATTGATTTCTTTTTCTGAGGTACAGTACTTTGCATTTATCCCTGTTGAGTTTTATGCTGTCGCTTTCATGATTTAAATCAATTTGATTTTTAAAAATCATTGATTTTAATCTACCTTGCCTCCAACCATTCCAATTTAGCCTGCCTGTCTCCCTCTCTATCAAGATACTTTATCCACTTGCTTCCTCTTTTTCCCCTATCACCTAATAAAACATGCTGGTAGGCTAATGAGCATTCAACATAGCTGGTTCTACACACTAAGAACACCCCCCCCATGAGCTCCATTAATAACTCTGTAAAGGGTAGCAGGCTGCTATGAATTTCAAAAACTGCTTCAGTGATAACTTGACTTTACCTGTGCGCAGACCATACACCTTGTCGTCCTCTTCATCCTGCCAAACGGTAGGGCCAGCCCTGCAGGACCTGTGCCTCAGATCAAAATGTCAGAGATCCACTTCATTGCCATTCTGTAAACTTCAAAAGGGGGGATTTTGGTTTGTCCTAAACTTAGAGCAAAGAGTCGGACACAACTAAACAACAACAACAAACTTAGAGCATATGAATCCCATTAACATATTGTCGAGTCTGACTTCATTGACTGCATGATAGCCAGTTTCACCTTCATGGGCGTGTATGTTTATTTAACATTCTTCCATCTGTAGAACTAGAAATTGTTCCATGAAGACATGGAAGCTGGATGGAAATGTTTTGTTGTTTTTTCAACCATAACATCTATGATTGTAAAAGGCCTTTTCTTGACCGTGTAGAGTTGAATTTCAGGGTGCTACGATGGCGGATGGTTTTTGTCAGTTAACCATCAGACCAAGTGACATTTCGCAATATATTCAGGTATGAACATGCTGAGGCAGTGTAATCCATCTTTCCTTCAAGAAGCCCTGTTACACAAGTGTTTGTTCCATTTTATTCAGTCAATAGGTCTGTGAGTTAAGTCGGGATGATGGGGGTGATGATGACAGAGGCATTCATCCAGTTCTATTTGATCTTGGCTTTCTACAAAATCTGTAATTAAATCTATCATAACATTAATTTTTATCACGGAAAGGTTACTTTATGGGTTGCAACTCACTAAATCCCTCATCCAGCATGAGCAGTGGCTACAAAAGCCACGATTCTGTTTGGCAGTGGTAGATGTTATGGCTACTTTAAGAATCTGGCCATGTTGGAGTGGGATATCTGGGAGTTGTAGTCCAGAAGATAACTTCTCCGAGCTCTTGGGTCAGTTGGTGGAGAAGAGGAGGTGTGGATAAAAGTACTCTGTCGTTAGTTAAGAGAGCTTGGCTAGAACTAGCTAACTGTCTATATATTTCAGCTTTATGATTCTTGCTTCATTTGCCTATTGCTATATCATCTCAGGTGCCCTTCGGTGGCAGTCCTTAGCTGTACAAGACTTGCGTTTACAAATGTTATTTAAAAGCAAGCCTTGTACAGCCAAGGATTAGTCCTGTCCTGAGAGAGTTCATTGATGAAAAGTGGCTCGCACTGAGGGTGGTAACTGAAGAATACCTCCCCATAACAGACAGATATGATACTTTAACTATTATTAGTGCATTCATTTCACTTTAGTGGCATATGGTCCATTTTGATTTACAGCAGCAGTCCCCAACCTTTCTGGGACCGCGGACTGGCTGAGCCTCTGAGGAAGGCAGGGCACCCCCCTGCACGCTCACGCAGGCGCTCTCTTGGGCACATGTGCGAAGACGTGGGTGAGCGCCCGCCAGCACCAGCGTGAGCACTCCCCCACCCTTTTGTGCATGCGCAGGCACTCAGGCGCATGCGTGAAGGGGTGGGGGAGTGCTCACGCCGGTGCTGGCACACATGTGGGGACACAAAGCAGCTGTGGGGAGGGGAGTGTATGCAGGGGGGTGAGAGGTCTATCTCCGCGGCCCAGTCTGGCTCAGGCCACAGATTGGCATGGGCCGCAGACCAGGTGTTGACAACCACTGCTTTACAGGCAGGCTCTTGTTATAATGGATAAATACACTCATGAGAGTCATGGCAATTCCCTTGATAAAATCTTAACATCTTATACTCATATTAGGTAGACAAATAATGGTCGTTGTAAATTTTCTTAATTTGGGGTATTCTGCTTAAATTTGTGATGATACCTTTTAAGACGCAACAAATGCAGTATATCAATGAAAACTTGATTTGTACTAGAGGCACACTGTGCCATCTATATATTCAGAAAATATTATCTGCCTAAGGCGACAAACTGTAGCTATTAAACCTGAGCAGTCTGAATAGCTTTAATTTGGATTGATTTCAAGTATGGATTCTGGATTGCAGCCTAGACATGTGGGTAGGATGGCCACTTGCATATCACTAAAAAAAAAGAGAACATGCATCAGCAAAAATGAGAGAGAGATAGAGAGAGAGAGAGAAGACATAAATTTGAATACAATTGAACATTTTATTTGCAGACATACAGTATATAGGTATAAAATTAGAAATGATAATTTAAACAGAATTACAGTGCAGATCACTTGAACAGGGAAGATGGTAAGTCAAAATGTTGCACTGCAAAACAAGTAAACACAAGTGGGGAAACGTGTAAATACGAAGACATAAGGAGCTCTGCAGCATCCTTATTTTTCAGTTGATAGTTAAGATTCAGTGCAAAGCAGAATTTACTTTCCTTTTCTAGAGGTTTTTTTTTCTGAGATGCATGAACCTGCCTAGTCAATTAGTTTGATCTAAGAGGTTGTTTATATACAACCTGATAGGAACGACTGTACACATGATGATATTAGGAAATTAATATTACCACCTTGGACAATTATTTCTAGCAACATAAATGTGTCACTAGTTACATTTGGGATAAAGGGAAAGAAAAACTCAATACTCATTGAGACTTCAGCAGAGGGGATCCTATTTATTTTCGTTATGTGAAAATGGGCTCTGAAAACCAGCAGTACAAGCAGTTTTATAGCCCACTTGGAATCCAGCAGTATTCATTTGTGCTTGCTTCCAGATAAGCAACCCTAGGATTTCAGTCCTTTTCCTTCCGTACACTGGTTCCCAGACATTCCTAGATGATGTTAAATTTCAGCTCCTGGAAGCCTCAGCCAGCATGATGAGTAATTGAGGGTTGAAGAAACTGTAGTCTAACAAGATTCAGAGATGTAATTTTGAGTACTGCTGGCTGAGTTGAATAAATTTCTGACAAGATCAAGCAAGCCACCACAGATGCATTCTTTTTCAGTTGTTACTTCATCTACAGTATCAGAGCTGCCAGAAAAAGAGCAATGTGGACATTTTAATGGGCAAGAGACATTGGTGGACAGCTCATTCTCACATCCAAATATTCTGGCAGATATTTCTTCAGACCAATGGCTGCACATGTATTGAGGTGATGAACAGAGTCCTTCCATTTACTGATCAAAACTTATACAGTACTGACGTGTGAAGGGCACTTGAAAGAGAAAGCAAAAAGCTGAAGTTTAAGGCAGTAATCAGTTAATGGTATCTTGTATTTACAGGCTATTGATTTGTGGACATGCTAGATATGTGTGTGTCTGCAGGCACTTAAATTAATTTTCAGATGCATGAATTTTTAACAACTATTCTGACATCGTGTCTAATGTCATACTGACTTTAATAAATATTGAGACAATCTTGCCAAGTGTTTTTTTTTGGGGGGGGGGTTGGGTTTTATTTTAAAATAAACTTTCAGTTTTCAAACTTATTTTTTTAAAAAAAAAAAAACTACACATTTGCCACTAGGCATTTTGTTATGAAACAAAGCATATTGGGATAGTGATTGGTGATAAATATTGAAAACAGACACCATTGTTAGCATCATGATATTTGCACTGAGCAAAGTATTTGCAACTTTTGACATTATGAGAAGAGAATATTGACTGGAAGGATTAAGTTGCAGCTACTTGGATGACCATTGTAGCTTAGCTTTTGCACAACTAAATATGCTCATTATTTTATTAGCTAGGATTTGAGTAAGCTGATTTTCATTTGATAAGCTTTAGTAGGGCATTAATGGAATCAGTGTGCAATTTAAGCATATTATCTATCTGTATTTTCTTTTTCACATTTATTTATGCATACGTATGGGCCTGAACTATGAGCATGCAATTTCAATCGAACAATTTTGGTTTGTCTTCTAGTATCAGAGTATTAACATCTTTGTATAGTCGATAGTTATAGACAATAATTTGATTCTTAAACCATTGGAAATTTGTTTCTTAAACCATTGAATTTGTTTCTTAAACCATTGGAAATATTCCCATAGTCAATGGAAAAATGACTTCTGTCTGACAGAATGCGTGTCAGGTACTAGGGGATTTTTAAGAAAAAAAGTACAACAAATATATTGTGACTGTAATTTCAGATGTTAGAGTAGGGTTGTGGAACATGTGGTTGTCCGCTAATTTCCATTGGCCCTAGCCAGCCTGACTAGTGATGAAAAATAATGGGCATATTAATTCACCAGTATTTGAGGGTAAAGGGTTTTTTAACCTTGATGCACGTGTATTTGAGATGTGCATGTGGATATAATCCCATGCTAGAGCGTTTTCCTCAATCTACTTGTAGCTTTATATGATTGTACCAATTAAGCAATAGCGCTAACTTGTGATGCATTACTAAATGTGTCTTGCTACACTAATTTATTTATTTGGGCCACATTTCATGGTTGGTATAGTTTGGAAAGACAGTTCCTTATCACCTGTTAACTTTGAAGGCTCGTGCATGTATAATCTTAGGGAGTAGATACTGAGGTTCTAGGTGTGACTTTGATCAAACTCTTGGAAGGATGCAATATTAATTTGACATTGCCTCCTTTTCCTCTTTTGGCCTAGTGAAACCTGGCTACCTGCCCAGTTACTCAATAGTTCAGTTGTTGTCACAGCACCGTACTCAGGAGATGTGTGCTGAATTTTAGCAGAAACCCTACTGAGCACCAGACTCAATTAATTTTGGGTATATTTTGGTTATGGGGTGGCCTTTAAATCCTGCTTTGCAAAAATCTAGGCCACTACTACCTTTAGGCACTGAGGCAGCTGCCTCATACAGCCGTTTTTGTGTATTGTGAAAGGACTGCAAAATATGTATTTATTTCTCCTTATGGCAGTTTCCCCTCCAAGGAACAGGAGAGGTGCTTGTTGCTTCTTCGTTTGTTCACCACATGCATCAAAATAGTCTGTTGTTTTGTAGTATCATGTACCTTGACTTGGATGGGTAGGGACACCCTCTGCTGCTTTCCAAAGTGTCTTAGGCTGGCCGTTGTTGAAAATGTTCACTTTGTAAATATGGGAAGGCTCATTTTGAATTCCAGCAAATTCAAGAATCTGACTGGGTGGCTCTAAGCAGCTTTCTCTTTCTCAGCCTGACCTCCACCTAGCAGGCTGATTGAAAGGACAGAACAAGAAGAAAGTTCTAAGATACTTTATCTGCTGGTGGTTGCTGTAGGTAGTTTATATGGTATGTATACTGCATTCTTCAGACATTCCAGTGTGTTGTAAATCCCTTTGGTCATGAGTTCATGTACTATAGAGTTCTTGTACTGTAGTTTAGTCCTACAATTCTTTGTATGCCTGCTACATTCTTTGTAAAAAAAATTCACACCTTCTACTACGCCCTTGAGGCTTTCCCTCTCAATCGGGCTGAAATTGTCTATAATTTAGTGTGAGCCCCCCCCCTTTTTTGGCAAATTAAGCCACAATGTTAAAAATGTTGTAGCTGTGAATTTCAGTTTCTTCTGCCAGCAGAGGAGTTAAGGAAGTACACTGATGATTACTTTAAAAGTACTCAATTGCACATCTATTATTTATTTGTTTGCTTATTTATTTATGCAATAAAGTATATCCTTCCTGTCTCTCTAAAACACAGTAGCAGTAATAAAACCCAGATAAAAGCAAGCACATTTAAAAATTAAAAAAGCAGAGTGAGAATACCATTTGAAACCCACAATTTAAAAAGCAGTAATAACAGTGAACTATAAGAATCTGTATTCTTTCTTTTCCTCTTCTGTTCCAGTATGGCTGTGGTGAGGAACTGAGAAGCTTGCATATAGTTTAAAAGTTTTACTAGATAGAGTCTTTCTTTTGCTCCGTCCTGATTATGGATACTGGAAACAAACCAATTCTAAATCATAGTTTATTTTAAACCATAGTTTTGTTTTCAATAGCTGTCTTTAAGATCAGTGGGAAGACGTGTTCTCAACCTGCAGCTGGAGCATGTTCATTTCTTACAGGTTGTACAATGCTATACCTCAGGAAGTTAGCTTCCTCATGTCCTTTACCCAACAGTTACAGATCTTCCTCTTTATGCAGAACTTTAATGATTATGAAGGAATCCCTGGATGCTATCTTTTTTCCTAAGTGTGTTTAAAAGTTTTTAAAAGCTTTTCAGTTGTCATTGTGTAACATGAGTTTTAATTGAGTTTTAACTATTATCGCAGATTTCATTGGTTTCCAAACTTTTTCATTTACTGTGTTTTTAGTGGGGCTTGTTTTGACATTCTGAGCCGCCAGTGTCCCCTCACTGGGAGAAAGGCGGTCTATAAATGAAACAAGCAAATACCCGTATATAAAACAAAACAATGGGTCATTTGGCTTACTGGTGCACATTCTAACTGAGGATGAGAAATGGAACAAACACTATTTTTTTCTTTTGTTGTTGCCTAGATCGGCCAAAGCACCACAACAATAGCTCTCGTGTTTGGCTGATGGACAGTTTCTGTGAAACTAGCACTGGGATCTTGTTTGGCAACTCTGTGGTTGTTCAGGCAAAGGGGATTAATGTTGTTATCACTCCTTCCAGAGAGCGAGAGAGAGAGAGAGAGAGGTGTTCTTCCTACTTGCCTCTCAGATAGTTCATTGTGTGTGTTTTGCAGGTGGGAGGGGTAATCTTGGTAGTACCATTATAAATATATGCCTAATGAAAAACAGTAAACACTGAAATCCAATCAATACATAGGAATCTTTCCACCATTAATATGTTTCTAGTGATGTCAGTAAAGATGTGAGGTGATTTCTTTTCTCTCCCCCCCCCCCCGGCTTATGAAGTCACAAGGGGCTGTGTTATTTTTACTTATATTTATGGAATTCTGTGTACAAATAACTGGACTAGAACATACATTTGACTGTGATTCATTAGGGACTAAATTCTTTGATATCTACACCAGCGGTCCCCAAATGTTTTGGGGGCGTGGACCGGCTGGGGGGGGGAGCGAGCTCCATGTGCCGGGGGGCAGGGGCACGGGCACCACGCTGGACTTGAAGAATTAACAGGCCTTCTGGGCTTCATTTAAAAATCTCCAAACTCTGTTTTGGATAGTCAGCAAAATTGACTTGTGGGTTTTCTTGGTATTCTGAATATGCTCTGTTAAATGTAATAGAGGGTTTGATAAATTATTTTTTTCCAATTGAGATTTTATATTGTCTGTCTCTTAGATGCCATGCACATCTCCAGCAGTATTTATAAGTTTAGCTTCCTCCTTATGGGATAAAGAGGCAGGTTGCTTAGGCCCGTGCTGTGAGGGATGTTGTCATGCCTATTGACATCTTGCAGATACTCATTTGCATGCAGTAAGTATTGTTTTATACTTTGCATGCAATAATAATAATTGTATCCTTTACAGGTAATAATTATTGGTTCTTCAGAGGGGTTTATGATGGATATTTTTTGACCTGCTGGGACAGGCTTTCCCCATTTCTCCACCTCAGCTTTTCCCTGTTCTGATTTTGGGTGCTTCCTGTTGAAAGTTTTGTTGGGCAACTGCCTGAAACATGAAATTTCACTAGGCATCATCCAGTGCCCTGGTGATTTACAGCGGAATTCTGTGCCTGTTTATTTGGAAGCAAGTCTCACTGTCTTCAGTAGAATTTTTTTATTGTAAATGCATATAGGATTGCACAGTCTTTGCTTCAGGTTTGTATGAAGATAAATCTTATTTTGTGAGTCTCTTCTTTCAGAAAGGCAGATAGAGCTTTAGAAATGGACTTTAACATTTTCTGCAACTCTGTAAGTATGATCTTGTTCTGTCCTGCACTTAAAGAAATTTGCATTCCAATCAGATTTTGCATAGTCCGTTTTTCTTTCTTTTTTTTTGTTTGAATGCTGTGCTGTTCTGATCTCTATCCACTAAATATGTTCCATTTAACCGTGTTACTGTGTCTACTAATGTAAATGCTAACCAGCTCTGTGAGGTTAAACCATTCTGGGCAAATTCCTGTGTCAAGAGATTGGGAAGATCATGGACTCCTTGTAGTTGGTGTCTGGGATGAGCTTGCTGAGAGAAGGACGGAATGCCCACCAATAGGAAAGCAGTAACACCTGAAGCTTACTGCTGTGAGAGAGAGCTTCAAAGCCAAGCTGGGCTCATTCTTAGTTATTGAGCAAATTAGGGAAATGTTTGTAACCGAGTGAGGGGAAGGGAAAGAAGTTATTATGTTACAATATTTGTGAAGGTTCCAGGAGACCTGACACTTGACGGAAAGATTCGCTGGAAGAATCTCAAAACTAAGACTTTGGGCACAAAAGTAGGGACAGAAGTTGCTTTAGTGAGCTTAGGTTTCTCTTAGGAGAACCCTATGCTCAGTTGCTACCCTGCTACAAGGAACACTATATATGTTCTGAAACTATGCTGGAAAATTGGAAGCCATTATTAAAATATGCAGACAAAATAGACTTTGAGACATGTGGTTTGAAAAGGAATTTAGATAGTTGGTCAATATTTCTTTAAAAGGTGACAGGGAATGGTATATATGTGATTTGGAGAAATGTGGGGAATAGCTTTGTATTTACTATTTGTAATATGGTTGATTGTCTTTTCATTCTTTAGAAATAAATAATTTTAAAAAAATGTTCTGCAACTATGCTAGGATAGAAGTGTTAGAATAGTTTAGCTAACTTTCTTATTTTCTTGTGGGTTTGTTTAGTAATTGCTCCTGCCTCAGACTTTGAATTGAGTTTTTGCTCCAAATCCTTTTTGACTGTTTCTGTAATTGTTGAAATTATTTTTGATATTTGTTTCTGTTCTCTTTTGATTTTTTTTTCACCACCTTGAAAGAGGAAAGAGGAAACAATAGGGGCTGATTTTCTGCCACCTATTATCTATTAGGTAAGGGTGCCTGGAAGGTGAGAGCATCTGGCTAAAAACACAAGTATTTCACATTCCTGTAGCTGGGTGTGCCAGTACTGTTACAACATGGTTGGAGATTCTTTCCATTGCTCGCTATGTTCAGATTCATTGCGAGTTCATTGCTCGCTATGTTCAGATTTTGTTCCCTCCAGAAGCTGGAAATAAAAAGCCTAAATAAAAATACACAACTTGTTATTTTTTTTTAAGTTTCTATGCATTCATTGATTGTGTAGGTCCCTTAATACTTCTAGAGTGCTGTTTGCCAAAGAGTACAAAGCCTTTTACAATAAAATTATCAGATAAGCCAGGGAAACCAAAACAGTAACATGACTAGCACTAGCACAACAAAGAGAAATAGTAAAGCAGAACACAGCAATAAATTCTTGGTGTAGTGATTATTGTGCTGGAGCAGGGCTTGGGAGACCAGGGTTCAAATCCCCTTTAGACCATAACATTCATTTGGTGACCTTGGGCCACTTACATGCTCTTAGCCTGATCTACCTCTCAAGGTTGCAGTGAGGAGAACCATGTACATTGCTTTGAGGTTATTGGAGAAAAGCTGAGAGAGAATTATTTCAAATCAATTATATACACATGTATAGAAGATGAACTGAAAACAGTCAGTTTAAATTTAGCCCCTTCTTAATCCTCTCATAATGCCTCTCTCCTACTTGGAGTGAATCTCGACCTCTCTTCCTTTCACTGTTTTTGTCTGTTACTTTATGTGCTATTGAAGTACCCTTCTGTGTAGGACTAGGGACCATATTGATTCAACATAGTACTTGCTCTACTTTGGCCCTATAGAAATGCTTTTTCTTATAATATTAATGATGGCATTGATATCTCATTGGTAGCCCCTCAGTAATTTATTCAGTAAATTTGCTCAGTAATTTAAATTGAGGGTAAATTAGTGTATGTTGAAACAACAGCATTTATTTTTATGGCATCTCTCATTTAACAACAATTTCTGTGGCTCTTATTTCATTTTCACTCATTTTTGCTCATTGTAAAGATGCACACTGTTCTTTTTAGGACTACTGGCAACATGAGATGATTTTGAATAATGCCATTACTCACCAGAAGCATAGTCTAAGTTTGATACCATTCCATCCCCACTCTTACAGTTGGAATGTGGCTATGGCCCTCCAGATTTTTTGTATACAGCGAACATGATTAAGAACCCTTTATATCTTGATAGGCCCCAAGTATTTTCATTTGTAGTTGTCAGCACAACAAACTACAGAAAATGAACTTGAGGGATTATGAAAGTTGCAGCTCAAGAAGCATCTGGAGAGATGCAGTTGGCTACCCATTTCCAGTGGTGGAGAACAAAAGTGTGCCTTGCTACATTAACTGATGTGGTTTCACCCCAAGTTACAACAAAGTTTACTTATGTTTTGACTCATTTTACAGATGAATAGACTGATAAGTTACTTTCTGAAAGTTATGTAAAAAAAAAATCAAAATCAAAAACAAAATTCAATTTGAGCTGACATTAACGGCCATATTGTTTGCTGGGCAATGCCTGCTCTCTGCTCACTTATCATGTAGAAGTTTGTTTACTACATTTGCTTGTTTACTAGCTATACCTCCTCTTTAATCTTCACAACCAGCTTGTTGTGATAAAGTAGATTGGGGTGAGGGGGGGGGGAAGAATTTGTGACACTGAACTTTACTGCTGAGTGCAGGTTTGAATGTGAGTCTCACCAGTCTTCGTCTGAACCTCTGTATGCTATACTACATTGTCCAACTTCAACAGGGCCAGGAACTCCCAGCCTTCCAGATCTTGATGAACTGTTACTCCCATTATACCTTCACTAGTAAGCAGGCAGGCTGGGCCTGATAGGCAAAGCCAGCTCATTTTTCAGGCAGAGTGAGGTGGCTGTCTTGGATAGTAAATGTGTGGTGTCACAGAGGGCAACAAGGTGTTAGTTATATGTGTTTTGATGTTATTGTGTTTTTAATATGAGAGGCGTGGAGAGATGCCTTTCTAGGATCTTTTATCTCATGTACCAAACCGAAACATCTTGACTGGGGTTTGGTGCTCTGCTCACTTGAGTGATTGGATGGGTGGGTCCATTTTCTGTTCTGCCTCAGGTAGCAAAATGTGTTCTGGCCTTGATAACAGTAATTAGAGCCCAACAGCATTTAAAAGGTAGCAGGTCTCTACGATCACAGTTGGTTCGTAGAGCTATCTTCTAAGGCTATCCCACTTTAATTGTTCTCAACCAGTGGTTCCTGGCCCGCACAGCTAGAGGTGAAGGCTTCTGTAAATTTTAGTAAGAACATATGGGGACCCAAAGTCAGGAGGAACCACTGTTCTAAACAATTCTGAAGTGAAATAATGTCAAGCCATTTTTTTCTTTGAACTCATCAAACTTCATTATTTTCCAAGAAAGGAGCTCAAAATCAGCCCAAGGCACCTTGTTACCTAAAGTGCAGCAGTAAATCCCCCCCTTCAATGTGCATTAAACTAAACCTTCGGCAAAAACAAGATAAAACATAATGAACCTCACAGGCTGTGATATTGTCAAGTCTGTGGGTCTGAGTCCAAAGTCTCAGTCCAAGTCTTTGGTACAAAGTCTTAAGCCCCAAAATCCAAGACCCTATTAAAAGCAAGATTTTCCGCAGAAAGAAAGGGAGAGGGATTGATGCGTTCTGCAAGTTGGGTCTGAGTCATTTACAGTGGGGTCTTGACTTGAGAACGGCTTGAGTTAAGAACATTTTGACTTAAGAACCACTCTCAAAGGAAAATATTGACTTGACTTACATACTTAGATTTGAGTTAAGAACTGAAAAAAACCACCTGGGAGGCAGGGAAAGTGCAAAATTTGAACTTTCAGTTAACTGTTGGCCAGTGAAAAGGGTGTCTGGCTGCTTCCTCACTCCTCCCAGCGTTTAGAGAGTGGATTGGGAGACAGTCTTCAGACTGCCTGGTACTGTACTGCCTGGACTGTATTTTCCCTGCCTTCCCTGAACCTTTCTTCACCTAAGAAAAAAAGAAACAAAATATCCCCTTCTAGTGGTCGAAGGCAGAATAGCAGCTTCCCATTAGTTTCTATGGACGGAAAAGAGCAGATACGGATCAAATGGTTTTCAATGCATTCCTATGGGAAATGCAGATTTGACCTGAGAACTTTTTGACTTGAGAACCGCCTTCCAATACGGATTAAGTTCTCAAGTCAAGACCCCACTGTAAAACAAAAACTGAGTCTGGTCCGAGTCAGGTCGCCAGTGTGACTTAGGTCTGACTTGACAGCAAGTCCTGCAACCTGAGAAATATTTCTCCTTCCTTTCTGGTAAAAAAAAAATTAATGGGCCAAAACCATGTTAAATATATCTGCTTATGTAATGCGGTGGCCTGAATCTTGGCGGCAAATTGCCTGTGATGATTTCTTAACTTACCTCCTGAGATCCGCGCCGCTCCCTCGCTGGGTATTTTCAAGAAACAATTAAAAACACTTATGTATAGGCAGGCCTTCCCAACAACTAACCCCTGACGATCTTTCTCTTTCTATATCATTTTGACTTTTATTTTTATTAATTTATAATGTTTTTAGATTTTATTGCTGTGATTTGTAAGCCGCCTAGAGTGGTCGAATAAGACCAGATAGGCGGGATAGAAATAAAATAAATAAATAAATAAATAATTGCTTTACACTGATGTAAAAATGCAATAGGATTTTGACCATTAAAAATAATGAATGACCCTTTCATGAGACCCAAGGCCCTCTCATCTAGCTACCATGTCTTGCCTAGTGATGGACCTGGTCCTAGAAGAGTTAAAAATAAGGGGATGCTGGGCTCTGAACTACTTACTTGGATGATTGACTTTTCAATTAATAATAATAGTTTTATGTCATTAAGTTGATTCCAACGTATCACAATCCTTTCCAGGGTTTTCCAGGTAAAGAATACTCAGAAATGGTTTGCTATTCCCTTCTCCTTTGGGCTCCCTAGAATTGTGCAGCTTGCTACATTGGCTGGTTCTTCTCGTGGGGGCACAATGGGGAATCAAACACCGGATAACTAAAGGTACAGCTACACTAGCAGCAGAGAGTGAGCTAGGTATGGGCAGGGATGGGGGACTCACTTGGCACAGACAAGACCCTCCATTTCTGATTAGAAGACAAACAATAGTTGACTGACTACAGTATCCTGAGTTGGGATGGTCCCTTGTTTATCCTCATGGAGCAACTTCCGCTGCTGGTACTAGAACATCCTAATTCACCATTAATGAAACTAGAGGACTGAACTTTGGCTGACTTGCTCACTGGTCTGGAAAAGTCTCCACTGACTTGATTATCTATAAAACATTAATCTCAAAGCTTAAAATATGCAGTGGCATTTAATTTATAAAATGTTAATATTATTGAATAGTAGTGAAATGTTTAGTTTATAAGGTATAGTAGTTGTTATGTTAAATGTTTTATATGGTAAGTAAAGTTTAATACAATTGTGCCTGTTTGTTTAGGATGAAAAACGCGTTTTCCCTCCCAAACAAAGATATTTAAGGGGGGAGGTCTGTAGCATTCACCTTTACTATGTTAAGTAGTTATGAATATTCATGCTTCAGGTTAATATTGCTGAGAGGCGGAGCCGAGAGATTTGTAATAAAGAGGCAAAGTCAGAGAGTAAGAGAGTCAGTAAGAGAGTGGAGAGATTGAGGGTGGTATTTGGGAGATCTGAGGTGTGATTAGAGTGAAGAATGAATAAGAACTGTATAACAAATAGAAGGTAGAGATTGATGATAATAGAAGTTACCTGTGATTAATAATAACAACATCTGTAATCAATAAAAATGTTTTATTTAAAAGACAGTGAAGTTTGGACCTGCATCTCCATCCTTCCATAATTAATGCTGATTCAGTGATCAACTGGTGTCAGTGGGGTAAAAAGGAGTAGTAGTTTGCCTTCATGTGCTCTGTGTTTAGAGGGTCAGGCAAGGGGCACGAGGGATGAATGCCACAGTTATATGCAAAGAAATCTCCTTTAACTACCTCAAACCTGCTGCCACCTCTTCTTCTCAAAGAACAGCAAAATCCAGTCCTGCTAAATCTTAAAATGATATCTTGCCGTCTGTAGCTGCATGAAGAAAATGATTGTTTGTCTCAGAATAACAGTTACTGGAAAAGGATTTCAAAAACCTCGCAGGGTGTAATTGTAGCTCACATAGATTTCAAGGGAGGAGTTCTTTTTTTAAATCCCATTAATATTTTTTCTTTCACTACCCACGGATTCCGCCTTCATGGCTCAATGCTGCCTCTCTTACACAATATTACTTCTAAATTACTTTTGTTCCTCAGTCCCATCTGCTCACTCTGGCTGCAAGATTAAAAAGGGAAGCCTCTTGTTTACCCACCTATGAATGTTGGCAGTAGCATTATGAAAACTGTCAACTTGGCAGGTCCGATGATGTGAAACAGCAAAAAGTGCTTGACAAAAGTAGACTTGGGCAAGACTGGCTACAGGTTAGCACTTAGAGTGGGATTTGCAATGTTGTGTGCATACTTGCACACTGTCATATTGTGTATTGGATTTTGAGATACAAATATATGCCAGGATTGCAGCTTTGCAAAATAATAGCTTGTGTCAGTTCTTCTGCTTCCCACCATTCTCACCCTTTTTGCCCCTGGCCTCCATGCTGTTCATTCCTAGGCTGTAAACTTCAGATGAAAGCAGGCCAAGGTCACCCAATGGTGGCCTAAAGCAATGGTTGCCAACCTTGGGTGTCCAGATGTTCTTGGACTGAAACTCCCAGAAGCCTTCACCACCAGCTGTGCTGGCTAAGATCTCTGGGAGCTGTAGTCCAAGAACATCTGGAGACCCAGGGTCTCCCGGGCCAAGATGATACTGTTACTCCTCATCTGCCCCCTGGTAGAGGACACTATTCCCCTTTGATTCACCAAGAAGCTTTTGATTTGGACTCTTTAGAATCAGTGGGGGAAGAGGTCTCACCTCCTAATATTCCAATGCCAGTTTCTGATGTGGTGAACGGTCATCCTCCTTCGCCATCGGACGTTTATTCTTTATATACCCAGCTAATCCTCTGCATTGCAAAAGTGCTTGAACTCGATGTTGAACAGCCTGCGGCGAGAAAAGTAGATAAGGTGTACTGATGTAACTCATGACCAGTCCCCACCTCTCAGGCTTGGCTTTATTCCTTCCTCGCATCTCAAAATAACAAAATACAGCTTCCTAGCTGTATTTTTTCTGGGTAAAACTCAATACTTGTCAGCACTCCCTCGTACATTCTTTGGATGTTAAGTGAGCCCGTTCTTATTATGTTCATTGCACTGCCACATTCTGCAGTTCGAAGAGACTCTTTGTAGCCTTCCAGGGCCCCTCTAAGGGTGCGCCAGTCACCTCTCAGGCCAACTCCAGATGGATTGTTTCAGCTATTTGCTTCGCGTACCAGTTGGCTCTGGTACCACTCCCAGACACAGTTAAAGCGCACTCAATGAGGGCTGTGGCCTCTTCAACCACATTTCTCAGAGGAGTGGACCCCACAGACATCTGTAGAGCTGCCACATGGGCCACGCTGTCTACCTTCACGTGCCACTACCGCCTGGATGTCTGGGCCAAGGTGGAGGCTGCCATGGGGCGTGCTGTCCTAGCTTCAGCACTCTCATGATGTCCCTCCTCCAGGTAAGGCAGCTTGCTAGTCACCCATTAGTGTGCATTCACAGAGACCACAAAGAAGAAAGAGGTTACTTACCTGTAACTCTCGTTCTTCGAGTGGTCATCTGTGAATTCACACTCCCCACCTTTCCTCCCCGCTGTCTGTCACGTGAGCCTTTTGCGTGCTGTGCAACGGCGGACAGTTCTACAGAACTGAGGCACCGGAGGCAGGGTTAAAGGCGGCGTGTGGGAGGTCCCACCATCATGTGCTCAAGCTCTGGAAAATTCTGAGGCTGCTCTGCACAGGCGTAGATTAACCCATTAATGTGAATTTGCAGATGACCACTCGAAGAACCAGAGTTACAGGCAAGTAACCTCTCTTTCTTCTCACCACTGATTGTATTGACTAGGGATGAGGGTAGTCATAGTTTAACAGTATCTGGAGAACCACCTTTCTCTGACATCTGCTCTAAGTAGACCTTTATGACACTCCAAATTGTTTGGGTCACTTTAAAACCTCCCTTGGAAGGAAAAGGTTTAATAGAATTGGTTTCTTAATAAATAGGTTAGGATTGCAGCCTAAAGCCTGCAAAGATCAGAGCCAGTGCCCTGTTTCATCAGCATAACATTTTTTTTCTCCTCACTTCTTTTCTCTCCCTGCCCTCCTCACAGAATTATTGTGAGGATAGTGTGAAGAGGAGGAAAGCCACATGCACTATTATGAGCTCATTGGAAAGGCAGGATTTAAAAGCAGCTAAGGAGCAAGACTAGGAAAGAAGAGAATGTGTCAACTCCTGGCACGCTGATGCAAGCGACAGGGTAAGGTAAGAGTCTAGGCAAGATTAGAAGGACTTCCTCAGTGGTTTTTCTTTGTTCCTTGCCAGGAGGAGAAAAAGTCAAACATGAGATTATTGCACGCTACTCAAAGTTCCCAGCATTCAAAACAAAACAAAAACTGCCCACAGGGAACCGTTGGAGTTATTGCAGCCTCACATGCAGCTTTTGGCATGTTTGACAGGGAGGGACCTTTGTGGGCTGGGGTGACTTTCAGCCTATCCAGAACTAACTAATCATTCTTTCCTAGCCTCTGAATAAAGAGAGAGCCTCACCTCTCTGCATTCTTTTCCCTTCTCTTGAGTCTGGTGAAGCAGTCAGTTTGTTTATTCCGTTTGCTGTTTGATTTGTTCAACTGTAAGTAATGAAACCATTTATTCTTTCTCCTATTAATGTCTCAGAATGAATTATTGGGACTGGAAGTGCCAGTTGATGAAAAAATAGTGGATTTATCTGGGGAACTTGAAACTGTTCTCGCCTGTGAATCCCTGCATTTCTGCTGTGCAGCTAGAGGAATTTAACCAAGAATTCAAAACTCTGCAACAATAACTGTGCTGACTGTCTCAGAAAAAAAAAAGCAAAAGTCATAGGTTAACATAATTATCCTAGTTATGTGCTGTCAAGTTACTTACAATGTATAGCAGCTCTAATGGGATACTAATGGGATTTTTGACAAGTGTGAGTTATACAAGGAGTGGTTTAGCAGTGCCACCCTGAAGTGAATTTTCATGGCCAAGCAGGAATATGAACCTGAGTTATAATTCAAAACCCACAACAATAAAAAGTTTTAAAAAGCAACATTTTAAGTTGTCCAGAATTTATTCAGATGATATTAATCAAATTAGCAGTAGGATTGGGGAGGAGAGAGAAGGCTTGTTATGATGTCCCTCCACCCCCAGCAAGCCTGCAATTTGTCACAATCTTAAATGGAGGACTGAAAATGTTGTAGATTATCATGTACCATTTTGGATTCTGTAAATGCACATACTTGAATCGAAAATTAAACATTGCAAATGGAGTTATAAATATTTTTCAAGTCTACTGGCTTTGTCATGGAAATACTTATTTTAAATACCAAAGGAGTCGAGACTTGCCCAAAACAGGAAAATGACTAATGAACAGTCAGAAGCATACTTTGGATACAAAGCCTTTTCTGTTGTCTCAGGGTGTCATCTTTTAGAGTGACATTTTACCGGCAGCAGCATTTCTTTCAAAACTGTTTCTCATTGCTGATATTTCTGCAGATAGCCTGGAGAATATGTAATATTTTGACAAATGGAAAGGTAAACCAGATTAGAATATGAGGCTGTGTTTTGGCATATACTTTGTTTCCACCCTGCAACCTGACTTGCTTTCCTTACGTTTCATGGAGCTTTTGTATCATGTTGTTAAAAAGCTATCTGATTTGATCTGTGACTTGATACAATTTATATTAACCTTCTGGTGAGCATGAGGTTTGGATCACCTTGCTGTGCAGTCTGGAGTTTTTTTCAATACACAGGTGCAAATATATGTACACATTCACAGGCCCATAGTTACAGGTATTATCTGTATGGGGGGGGACAGGTAATCTCCCATGGTTTCTGTCTCTTAATTCTGTTTAACCTGTGTTGTTGAAAAGCATTGATTACCTATCCCATCTTGCTTTTGTATGGGGGTGGAGAGGGAAGTCATTGAAATATGACCAGGCCCACACCAATCATACCTGGCCTAGAAGGATCCTCTTCCACCATAAACCTTCAGCCCCAAAGTTTGCAGAGATAAACTATAAAGAGACTCATCATCTTTTCATTAGCTGAACCCAATGTATGGTGCATTCTGCATCAATGACATGTCCTGTCTCATCTCAAGTAAGCTTGAGATTTTTCATTAAGATTTTTTAGCACAGGCTATTTAGACAGTGCACTGTTTTTATTTTGTTTTTTTACATTACCTGTTTGATCTCTCCCTTAACTTTAGTTTTAACTGTGTTTCTTAGTTTGACATCTGTACATCTCTCACATCTTGAAGAACCTTCCATCGCTTTTCCAGACCACTCTTCACAGCTATAAGAGGGAGATAAGGGAAGAACAGACTGGGCTTGATTGACACTGACTGGAGAACTATTTCATTATTTATCCATTGCATTTATATCCTACCTTTCATCTAATGAGTTCAGCTCAGGACAGCATGCATATTTATCCTTTTCCGGACTTCATTTTCACAGGGACAAGGTGCTGCTGCAGAGAGTGGCCCAAGATCAACCATGGCTATAAGCAATTAATTTACAACTGGCTCAGTGGAAACCTGGATTTCCTAAGTTGGTGTCCAGCACTCTGATCAATGCATGGGCTCTATATAAGTTGATATTAGTTGGTAGATGCCCCTGAATAAATAGGAGAATGAACCCAAAGTACAGTGGTGCCCCACAAGATGGGCGCTCCGTTTGACGATGAAATTGCATCACGACAAACTTTTTGCGATCGCAAAACAATGTTCTCTATGGGGGAATTTTGCTTTGCAATGATCGGTTCCCTGCTTTGGGAACCGATCATCGCAAAGGGATGATTTTTTAACAGCTGATCTGCGGTTTCAAAATGGCCGCCGGGTAAACAAAATGGCCACCCGCTGTGTTTTTGCACAGATTCCTTGGTGCACAGGCAGCAAAAATGGCAGCACTATGGAGGATCTTCGCTGGATGGTGAGTTTGAAGCCCCTAGAAACACATTAATCTAGTTTTAATGCGTTTCTATGAGCTTTTAAAAATCGCATTACGACGTTTTCGTTCTACAGCAGTTTCGCTGGAACGAATTAACATCGTAATGCAAGGCACCACTGTAGTTGGAGTTCATCTTGCTTGGCACTACACCTCAAGACCAGAATGGCTTTAGTAAGGCAAGTTGTACTTCCACAGTATTGGGTTCATCTCCATAATGGGGTCAATAATTTACAGACAGGTTTTCTTATACTTTAATCCACAAGAGAATAATAAGAACCTGTCACAAAACTATGAAAAAGGTCATGTTTGTTCTTCTTTTGAATGACCATGCTTGTGAATTATTTAACTCTGAGCAAAAATGCATCCTTCCTCTATCTAAATATTCTTGTTTGATGAATATTGTATAGAAAATTCTTTCCTTCTTAGATGGTTTGGTGCCATTTCCTCTTGCAAAAATTAAAAAGTTAGAAAATAAATTTGTTAATTATGATGAATAGGATTTCTTTATCTCCCTATTTTAAAACCAGTGTTGTCTGAATGGATTTCACAATACTTTCCTTAAGGCGTAGCTCAGTTTAACTTTTGAGTTTGTGTCAGTAAACTACACTAAAATTAATACCTATTCAGGAATGAGTAATGTTATATCTTATTAATTATATAAGCACAATTCACTGCAATTTAAGCAAGATGTCTTTGTTCTACAGCTGACACTTTTCTTTTTCCATAATGTGTCTCTTTTTTTGTGGGGGTGTTAGAGCATCCACGGGGAAGAGAACTAAAACTGATTAAGAGATAATGTCACTATTGTATGAAAGACAGGCAGGTGTATTTGCAAATTGGTACCAAAGTTTTCAGAATGTATTATTTTCAGCAGTCATAGCATTAACTATATGCTGTTGCTTTTTCCAAAGGAACTATATGACAGGTCAGGTTTACTGACATCCAGAAATATGAGATACAAGTTCATAAATTAGTTCTCCGGTTGAGATGCATAAAATATTTTCTGTATATGAGTAGTAATGCCAGCTCTATCACTTAGTGTATTGTGAAATGTATAAGCCGACAAAAGCTTTGTCAGCTGGTGAAATATTTTCAGTTTGCCTTTATGGCTGGTATGATAAGAGAGCAATAAGAGAAATCTGTACTCACATGATAGATTTGGTGGTTGTGGTGTCTGGCTGTGGAGGCAGAGAGTTGGAGTTCAATTCCCCACTGTGCCTCCTGCAAGCAAATCCAGCCTGCATGGCCTTGGGCAAGCTGCACAGTCTTCTGGGCACCTCCAGAAGAAGGGAATGGTAAACCACTTCTAAATACTCTCTGTCTGGAAAACCCTAAAAAGGGTTGCCATAAATCAGAATTGACTTGATGTTGTGTGATTGTTATGAAGAGAAATCTGAAGGAATGTGACAGGACTAACCATATACTGTACTCAGTTCTCCCCAAGGCCAGCCACACCATAGGGCAGTGCTAGCTAATCTCCTCAAGCAACAGCTGTGGAAACCAGCTCCCCAGCTATTCCTCCTGAGTTCCCTGATTTCCATCTTTTGGAGGGTAGACCTGTTTGTTACAAAGTCTGTCCTCCTCAGAGTCTAGTGTTGAAACTAACAATGTTATCTCAGAAAGCAATGTTTTACAGTTAACAAAACTACACTGCTGTTTTGTAAAAAAAATGTAGCAACTGGCAACTTTGTTACCTTCTTGAGTATAGTGTTTGTTACTCCTGAAATACTTCTGTGAGAAGGTTCTAGGGGTGGATTTTGGATGCTTAAATTGTGCTTCATAAATTTACTGAAAAGTAAGTCAACTTTCCAACAAAGCCTTAGCAACCTCCTCCTAGACCTCATGTCATACTGTGGTAGTGGGAGGACTCAATGTTTAGACCTCCTAGTATTTGGATTGCAACTCCCATCATCCCTCACTTCTGTCTGTGCCGTCTGTGGCTGATGGGAGTTGCAGTCCAGCAGTATCTCAAGGATAACAGATTGCCCACTTCTGCCCTATTAATCCAGTGTTAATGACATGTAAGTATATGTAAATGATATGATGTCATATTCTTCCCATGTTTTCATTTCCTTTCATTTCTCCCCCACCTATCATTTCTTCCATAGGGAAGTATGAACCTGCTTCATTCTTTGTGAAGTCCTTTGTGCAGAAGTGCTAAATAAAACATGTCAAGTAGATAATAGATAATACAGTGGAGTAGCCTAAACACTTATGTTACTCTTTGTAATCGTTGCAACAGTCCTGCAAGGTTGATCAACAATATCCCTGTATTGGTGGACAAGGAATCTGAGGAGTAGAGCATGGAGTGTGGAACTAATAAAACCACTGCTTAAATAACTTACTTACTTTGAAAAGATAACTAGAAATTGGTTCTGACTTGAAGGCACTGAACAGGATCTTAATGGAAACTCAAAATCATGACTGAAGATCATGCTATCTTTCAGGCTTGATAACCATAGTTTTAAACATTAGGCAGAATGAAAACCATGGTTAATTGGAAATTTCTGCTATTGGTTGTAGTCTCTTAATGAGGGGTTATGGAAGGAGCAGAATGACAACAGAGTTCATAGCACAAAATTCACACTCATTTTGGCTTATTAGTCCAATATTTGATTGTCTGAATACAGCTCAATTGTTCTGGGAGGAAGCGCAGTTGCTTCATAGTTTGGTATTTGCACTTCTACTTCAGAGTACCTTTCAAATTTGTGGTCTTCCAGCTTTGACATCTTCCCTGACTACTAAAAGTAATGCCCTTTTCTTCATAGGTAGAAAATATGTTTTTATTGCATGCAGACAGAAAAATTTGAAGGTGGTTTTCTGCTTTCCCTTAAGACAATGGTTTTCAGGCTTTGATCCTCCCCATGTTTTGACCTTTGTCTCCCAGAATCCCTGAGCATTGACAATGCTATCTGGAGCCACCAGGCAGTTGAAGTCCAAAACATATGGAAGATCAAAGATTAAGAATCCTTTCTTTGAGAACCAAACTACATGTACACCCAAATGTATGCAAGTATCGTCCACTGATTAATTGACTGTACTATATTTTTTTTCCTTTGCATTTTTAAATTCCATATCAATTTTTGGGAAGTGTTCATTTTTAAATTTGAAACAAGGAACTGTTTTGAGCAGAGGAACTGAGTAGATGAAGTAACATTTTGTCCATTGTCACGTCCCAAACCACCCTGTTTAATACTCTACAACAGTGGTTCCCAAATTGAGTAGCCCAGATGTTCTTGGACTAAAACTCCCAGAAGCCTTCACTATCGGCTGTGCTGGATCGGATTTCAGGTAGTTGCTGTTCAAGAACACTTGGGTTACCCAAGGTGAGGAACCACTGCTTAGAGCATATTAAATGTCTTTACTCTGCCCAAAATCTTTGCTATCAATGCTACATCTCATTTTAAGAACAAAGATGCATTTGAGTGCCACATGTAACTTGACCCCAATAACTAGAATCACCCTCTGTTTGTAAGCAAGTCTACCATATTGTCTCTGTCTGTGTTCCAGAATACAATTGGTTTTGAGAAGTGATGGCACCTGAGCTTTTTTATCCCTTTCAGACTGATGAGGGAGCACTTCAAGCTATAAAATATTCAAAAGCTCTAGGAAAAGGACTAACATCCACTACTAAATAGAAGAGAGAGCTTATTACAGTACTTTGTAGATGAGTGCTGAAGGGTATGAAGGTGTTTTCAAATGGAAGCTCTTTAAACTTGCAAGAGAGGCATTATTTGTTTTGAGGAAACATGCTTGCTAAAAAAAATGATGATGTATGAGTGCTTCTGTGAATATAGTGGCAAAAGTCATTTTGCTGGTAAATAAAAATTTGAGTTCAGTTCTTAAAAAAAAACTCTGGTTTTTGAATGTGGGACACTATGCTTCTGAATCCATGATTCAAAACCCAGGAAATAGCCTGCCTGATATTGCTGCACAATATTGTGCCAGCATTGCCAGCAGAAAAAAAAGGTGGACTTGGAAAAGGACAGCCTGAGTATTGACAGCACCAATGGCAGCAGTCAAGATGATCTATAGAATACCCTCTTGTGCTTACCACCATTAACAAAGTGACACCAAGCAAGGAAAAACTCCTGAAACTGACCCCTTTTTCTTTGAGTTATCCATTTCTCATCCAGCCAGAAAGCAGTTGTCAGGACTGTTCTTCAACAAGTGCGAATGGTAGTCAGCACAAAAGGTATTAAAAGTTATGATTTTTGTTTTCTTTGGGCCACTCCCATTTTTAGAATTGCCTTGTAGAATGTTGATTAGCTCTGCCAGAACAATGACATCAGTGCATTCTCGTACAGTGATAATGCATGGTTTTGTGTGGATTCTCCAAACTAGAGAATGTACTTTTTGTCGTAGTAGAATTGTAAAGACACAAAATGTATATAGGCTCATTTTTTAGAATAAAGATTAGGAAGTGACATGTTAGACAGCTCAGTGGTTTAGGTGTCAGACTGTGGAGCCAGAGGTTGGGAGTTCAATTCCCCCCTGTGCCTCCTTGACAGGGATTGTACTTGATGATTCACAGGGTCCCTTCCAGCTCTGCAGTTCTAAAATTATTATGTTTAAGACTTTTTGTTGCTCTTGATTTTTGAGGAGTTACATGTTTTAATTGAGAAATCAGTCATTAGTAAATTAAGTAAGGTTTTATGAATATAGAATATATCAGAGGTATCTGGCTTCAGGTCTGGTTATGGGCTGGAGATTGCTTTGGTCATCTTAGTGGGTGAATTATGTCAGGGACTAGATAGGGGGAGTGTATCCATACTGGTTCTGTTGGAACTCTCAGCGTTTTTTTTATACTATTGACCATGGTATCCTTCTGGGTTGGGACTTGGAGTCACAGTTTTACAGTGCTTGTGGTCCTTCATGGAGGAGAGAACCCAGAAAGTACTGGGAGACTCCTGTTTGACACCCTGCTGCTGGCCTACAGGGTTCCTCAGCGTTGTGTTTTGTCTACTAAGTATGCAAGTATTTGTATACTTATTGTTTTTAGCTTTAAATGTTGCCTTCTAATGATGTACGCTACCTTTGGTCCTTTTTAAGGACAAAGACAGTGTAAAAGTATAATAAAGAAACAAACAAACACAAACAAACAAATAAATGTAGTTGTGCATCTTGAGGGCTACATGCTAAGATAATGTTCATTAGCATCAGTATGGAAAGAAAAATCGTATAATAGTGCCTTTTGACATTTGCACTTGCTCTTTCATTCCTCAATGAAATGAATAAAGAGCCTTTTCTTCTGATTATTGCCTTGATTGTTTTATTTGTAGTTTTACATTTTGTCATCTACCACCTTGCGAGCATTTACCTAAAAGATAGCTTACATGTCATTTCCCATCAATCAGCCAGTTCACGCATAATTATGATGCTACGGTAATGAAGCCAACTCAAGGATGTAGGCAGCATGGACTGTACCCTTACAGTCATGTATAAGAAACAGCATCTCTGATGTTTGGAAGAGACCCCTGCAGTGCTTGGTATGATGCAGCCGTTGTAAGCAGCACAGTCTGTGACATAACATATTTTGATTACCTGAAGCTTCAGATTTCTAGACTCTCCAGAATTTAAAAGAATGTCTCTGAAAGCAGCCCCTGTATGTTTTCAAGCTCTCACCCGCATGAAGCCTTTTCAATTTGTTGTCCATTTCAAAGTATGTTAGAAAGCATGGCCTCAGTTGAACACAGTGGCTCAGCTGTAGTTTGGTGTGGCACTGAATAAGTGCTCTGAAAGTTTTCCAGGACCTCTGAAGTTGGTGTTCGGAGTGCTTGGTTGTTGCAATAGTGAGAGGAAGTTTCACTTCTCCAGATTTGCACAAGCCAGTTCTGGAAGCAACCCATATTTTCAGTATCTGGGGGGTGTGTGTGACATTTTTAACATGTCACAAATATTTTAGGTGCAGTAAAACCAGAACAAAATTAAGACCTGTGCCTCTTAAATATGCAATCCAATAGTAATGTATGGACTTGAAGAGAAAGGGGGCACCTCATCTCCAAATTTTGGAAAGTTGAGTATGCAGTTGGTCTCTGTGCAGTTTAAAAAAAATCCTGACTATAATGTGAGGGAGAAGAACAGATCATTTGCAACCACAGTATGCCTTAATATCTCTCTTTTGGAACCATTGCATTGTATTTTCCCACTTAAATGGGTTAAATAATATTCAGGGAAGCCCCTTAATTCTTTAGAATAGATTGTATGTTTTTCGTCAGTCTCCTGAGGCTCAGGTGCTTCTACATTATTGGTTTCTATTTATGTGCATATATGTCTTTGAGTCAC
This sequence comes from Pogona vitticeps, assembly GCF_051106095.1. Classification (NCBI taxonomy): domain Eukaryota; kingdom Metazoa; phylum Chordata; class Lepidosauria; order Squamata; family Agamidae; genus Pogona; species Pogona vitticeps. The sequence goes on along the minus strand of NC_135788.1, from coordinate 35,157,973 downwards.
AACCCATTCTGCTGTTTAAAAGATTAACTCTGAGCCCAGCTGCCTCTGCGGCTCTTTTAAAAAGCTGCTTGGGTGCATCACAGAGAAATCTAGGCCTCTCTACAGATAAGATGTCTGTTCTCGCTTTGAAATTAGTCTGTTGATCCTTCTTGCAAGTTCAAAACTTGTATTCCTATTAGTATTTTCAATGTATGGCATAGCTATATTTCTATAACTTGATTAAGGTGGTGGTCCTATTATGCGATATGCTTCTATTTTTATAGTCTGATGATTAGACAATTCCTATCCTGTGACATATGTCAATTTCTAGTATCATTAATTCTGAACTGGATCCATAGTGCTTTGGAATCTGCATACAACACTGAATTTTAGCAACAAAAAGGCCGTATTCTGCCCTCAGTACACTATTTTTCTTTTAAAAAATTATTTTATTATGACATATAGCTTGAAGCAAAGACATTGACTGTTACAGATAAAATGGAGTGTGACAGCCTACAGTATTATTATTATCTAAAAATGCAATCTTCGTATTTACTCAGGTTTAAGTTCTACTAAATTTATTGTAGCTTTCTATCATCACAGATTGTGCCCCAACAAGCAGACATTTGGTACTATTCATAAAGTAGAAAGCTGGCTTTATATTTGGTCAGATTTTGTTCATCTGTTCCATTTACTGTCTGCTTCTGCTTGATGACAGCTCTCTGAAATTTCAAACACAATGTTGTTCGTATGATTTACTGTGGACCAAACCTTGCAATATTGAAGAGCTAGAAGCTCTGGGATTCTGGAAGTAATGGTTTTAAAGTAATTTTTTCCCATCTCTGGTTGCTAGTAATGTCAGTGAGTCCACCTGGCTGCAGGCTTAATTGGTAGAAGGAGCCATTTAAACCCCCCCACCCCCCACCCCAATAATGCTCTGGACAGTTTGATGTATCGGTATCCTGGGACAAGGTAGGAAATGGAAATGGTGACTTGTAGCCACGGGACGGGGGCCAGAAGCGTGCTTCTGTTTATGTCCTTTGCCAATTCCAGAAGGTGCTCAGTGGTGGTGCTTGGCCTGCTTTTTATATTTTGTATTTTGAAGACCATATACCAAGCCTTTTACAGTGTTAGAATATGGATATCCTACTGTCCTTGGTTGATGATGTTGCATCTGATATTTAAATGTCTGATGAAGTTAAAACGCAAAAAGACTAAAAGAGGTATCTGGATATATTATGTAAACTAGAATCAGACAATCAATGCCTTTCAGTGAGGCAAAGTTCAGTCTATGCTATAAAGTAAGTTCTTTTTGTGATACCAAAGCTCTAAACCCAGCATATTATAGACGTAAGGCTAAATCAGTTATCTTGTCAGTTTCTAGATATGATTTCACAGGATACCTGTGGGCAAGACTTTGGATATGCCAGACTGCTTGATATGACAGCTATGTTTGTTTCTTTCTGCTGTGCAGAACAAAAACAACCAGATATCACGCTGCTGTGAAATTGTTCAGGATAGAAATTATCTACTGATGCAGTGACATTTTTGACAAGTATCCTCTAGGTCTTCCTTGATGAACTGGGGATACATTCTTCTTCCTTCCTGCTCCTGCTTTCAGAATATCATTTCTAAAAAGCAATGCTTAGAGCTGTTTTACACACACTGTATCAACGCTGCATTTTCCATTCCATGGAGAATTGTAGTCCATACTGGCTCCCTGATGAAGTGCTTTACCAGATTGTGCCCATACTCTGAGAGATGTCCAAAAATTAAAGGCAGCCTTTCCGCACAACATGCTCCTCCCCCAATAAGCTGGATAACAATTCACATATTCCCAAAACCACATAGGGAGATTAGGTACATGTAGGATTTGCAGTCTACCTCATCTAGGGGGAAAGAATTTGGGAGGGACAGAATTAAGGTGAATGAAATGGCCATTATGACAGTCTGAAACCCAAGATTCATACTATACTGTGAAATCGTTGTATCACAGCATACATCAGCACATGAATGGGATGCAAACATGTGGAAATTTTGTGCTTTTGATGCTTTAGTGGTTGAAGCTGGCTTACTGCCTATACAGTAACTTATGAACGATATGGCTAAGGTCCAAACTATCTGAAAAACCGTATCTCCCTGTATGTGTACTAAGATCCTCAGGGGAGTGTCTTTTCTTGATCCCACCACGCTCACAAGCATATCTGGTGGGGACTGAGAGAGAGCTTATGTGTGTTTATACTGCCTTGGGTCCCCAGTGGGAGAGAATGAATGAATAAATAAATGAAACCACATGCCATGGAAGAAACCTCTGCTTCTAGCAACAAAGACCAAGCCAGGAGCACCTCACGCTTTGCAAACCTGTTTTATCAGAAGGAGTAAACAGAGCTTTGGGGGGGGGGTAACTATAACTCTGAAGTTCCCTAGCATGACTAGAAAGTTATAGTCCAAAAAGTAATTTTTCTAAGTATAACTCCATCTGGAACTGAATAAGATCTGCTTTCCTATGTCTTCCATTTTCTACCACTAGCATCAACATGAATGCGGTAAATTTATCTCTCAGTTATTTGGGTTGTGGGAATGGGATGATGTGTTAGGTCATGTCTGACTAAGAACTGAGCCAGGGGAATTACTTTTTTCCTGAAAGAAACAACTTCGTGTTGTATTAATATTGTTGTTTTATTTTATTTTAATATTGTTGTTAGCAACCCAGAATAGACTTCAATCTAAATGGGTGGGATAGTAAATAAATCTCCCAACTCCTTTATTCCAGTGCCGCCTCCCAGACATCACCAATGTTTTGGGAGGCTATAACAGACTCATGTGCAGCAAAAAAAACAAAAAACAAAAAAACAAAAAACAAAAAAAACCCTTAATGAACCTAAACAGACTCTTGACCTTCTTCCCAGAGTCAGAGGGGAGGAAGTCCAGGAAACACTAATCTCAGAAGATACAGGCTTATGCAGCCTCCTCCCGCTCCCCCCCCCAATCAACAGAGCATAAGATTTCCAGATCCATAAGACCAAGGCTTTCCAGCCATCACTGGCATCTTTGGGGTTAAAGGGCTCCTCGGGTATAGGGAATCTTTAACACTGAGCTAGACTAATTTAATCTTAACCAGTTCCCTATAGAGTCATGCCCCACTTAACGATTACCCCGTATAACAACGAATCCGCTTCACGACAATGTTTTTGCGATCGCAATTGCAATCGCAAAATGATGCTTTAATGGGTTTTTTTCGCTTTACAATGATCGGTTCCCTGCTTCGGGAACCGATTCTTCGCATTACGACAATCAAAACAGCTGATCGTTGGGTTTTCAAAATGGCCACCGGCTGCTCAAAATGGCTCCCCACTGTGGTTTTGGATGGATTCCGTGGTTTACAGAGAGCGAAAATAGCCGCCCCTATAGAGGATCTTCGATGGATGGTGAGTTATTCAGCCCATTGGAACGCATTGAACAGTTTTCAGTGCGTTTCAGTGGGCTTTTTTATTTCGCCTTACGACGTTTTTGCTCTACAGCGATTTCACTGGAACGAATTAACGTCGTCAAGCGAGGCAGCACTGTACCTGGATGGGGTCTGAGAGACCAGGCTGTACATATGTTTGCAGTTGTAGCCAGTCTGTTCTAGAAACAGTATGGGTCCTAGCTCAGTGTGGCCCTGATTCTTCCTCCCAGTTGTCACTGACCTGCTATCAATCCCTGAACCACAACTAATGAGCTCTGAGCTTTAGCTGCTACTCTTTGACAGCTTCAATGCATTTGGCCTTGACTTTCCCTCACAACCTTCCTCTTCCACTGTGGCAATTATCTAACTACTTCACTATACTTCAGCTCAGCTTCTCATCTCCACGTTTCTTGTTCTGAACATCTGGAAAGCTTCTCCTTTCCATTTCTTAAGTTTCACAGTTGGTTTTTGTTTGTTCCTAATTTTAACCTTCACTTCCATATTTGTCCTTGTCAGGTATTACCGTATGTCAACAGCTTTCAGTGAACTCCTTGATAACATTTGAATGAACAGATTGTGTGGTTGCCCTTGAGTAGGGCACTTTAGAAATGTGTGGCCCCAAAGTTATTTAAAAAGACCTAAAACACCCTCTAACTCACTTAAAATACTTGTATAGAAGATGGTAGACGATGAGCATGAAGCTTGTTGTCTTTCCATACAATAGCTAAGCCATAATTGCATGACTGATAAAGTAGATAGTACTTATAAATACTGTTTTATATATTCTAAAAATACAATAGATAACTACTGGTTTAGATATGAACTATAATTTTGGAAGAACCATGGGAGGTGCTAGGCAACAACAAAAAATTACAAATGCTCTCTGGCAGCGCCACTGCCAGCTTTCTTTTAATATATCTTTGAGAGAGGGTGGTGGCAGCACTAAGAGTAACATGTTGCTGTGTAACAGGGTGGATAAAAATAAAACTTTTAAAAAATCAAATTGATTTAACTCAAATCAACCCTGCTCAGAACCATCTTTAGTCAAATCCTGAATATTGTGGGGGAGCTGTAGTTATTTGTTGGCCCCGATCAAAGTAGTCAGTCCCATTCTAGTGTGGATTTGTGCTGGGCTGGCTTACTTTAGAAACATTTGGGATTTAAAAAAAGAAGAAGAAGCAGAGAAAAATGAGGAAAGGGGAAAGGATGAGGCAGAGAGGCTGCCTAATTTCAAATAAAGAGGATGTTGAGATGACATAGGAGATGATTGGAGGTGGGGAGGGAGCTGGGCTATGCTGACTTAGAGGTTCACTTCCCCGACATTTTTCAGTCACTGACAGTTTAGGGAGAATCTCTTGATGAGGTCACATGCTTTTTTCATTAGGCTAGGGTAGGTCCTCAATTTTTTAGACTTAGTTTTGCTGTGATGTACTTTAGAACTGAGCATGCCAGGGCTATTCTTCCCGGTGGCCAGAGAAGCCTCACCTTGAACTATGGCATTCCACAGAATTAAAAATGTTACAGAATTCAGTTTCCTCAACAAATTTACAAGGGGAAAATTGGGAGTTCTTGCTTACATCTTGAGCCTATATGTGAGCAGGAACCTGTCCTCCTCAGGCTTGTTATAGCTCTTGTGGAGAAAGTCACCAGAGAGATGACTGCTTGAAACAGTGGTTCCCAACTTTGAAACCCCTGATGTTCTTGGACTACAACTCCCAGATATTCTAGCTAGCATAGCTAGTGGTGAAGGCTTCTTTTTCAGTCCAAAAGCATCTTGGGATCCAAGCTTGGAAATCACTTGGTTAGAAGAAGCAAAGCCTTGCATGTGGCTTGACTACTTTGTAGCTGCCTTGTTCCAAAATCTGGAGAAAGTCTGCCACCTTTCTAAATTCGATATCAGTGAGTAATCCACCCTGTCCACCAAACAAAAGTTTGTGTGTCCCTGTGCAAGTGAATGGAAGTTCTGGGAAATTGGAAATCCAAATAAAAAATACAGATTCAATCAAGGTAGCTTAGATTGTTCCAGATTGAATAAGGTCCTGATTGGAAGTGCTGAATCAGCACTTGGATTGATCAGGAAATCTTTGCACAATCCTACTACGTATGTAATATTAGTGTGACAGGTTGTGAACAGATACAATGTTATAATGAATGCTCAGGGGATGGCAAAATGACCAGATAGGTGGGGTATAAATGGAATGAATGAATGAATGAATGAATGAATGAATGAATGAATGAATGAATGAATGAATGAATGAATGAATGAATGAATGAATGAATGAATGAATGAATAGTTCCAGTGCCTTGTAAAAATTACTGAAATTTAAGTGTATTTGGAACTTGAGAACTAACAGTTCTGGGGCAGTGACATGCCCGGCTGGTTCTCCTCATGAGAGTTCACACAATTACACTCTCTAAAGAGAATCCAAAAATGCAGGCAGCTGTGTTGATCTATATTAACATACCAGTTTGGGGCAGTTTTCATCTACATCAAGAGCAGGTCTTTTGTAAAAGGAATGGGTCAATTGCTCATTCAGAACCAAGCCACCCCACATTATGTTGCTTTGCAACTGGGATAGCTTGCAGCAATTGTTGCTCAGAAAATCAGTTTTTTTTCTCCTCCCCCAGCACCTGCCATGAGAATTGCAGCTGATCTGAGAGGGAAGAAAAAAGACTGAAGCCTGGGTGGTAAATGACATTGTCATTTCCAGCTAATTAAAACATCTTGATGTCCGGACCCTCTGCCTTCTACCTTTGCTCTGTAACACTGATTGAAATAAGGTTGTTGTTCTTTCACCATTTATCTCTGTTATTGATTATGGTGGCGACAGTGATCATGATTTAAAATTAGGGTCATCTGAACAACGGACAACACAGACACAAAATCAACTAAAACATAAAATGTGCCTCTGGCTACATAACGTAAGCCTGCTCACCCTGTTGGTCTTGCGTGAAAATAAAAAACTGTGATTGCAGTAGAAATCCTGCAAATTGCTCAAATCTCCACATCCAATATCAGGGATGTTGGCAAGTCTTTGGGTCCAAGTTGCAAGTCCGAGTCTTTTGGCACCAAGTCCTGAGACCCAAGTCTGAGTCTCTATTAAAAACAAGCTTTTTCCCCCCAGAAAAAAAGGAAGGGATAAGTGGTTTCCAAGGCATGAGTTGGGTCTGAATCATAAAAAAAAAAAAAAACTGAGCCAAGTCCCAGTTGAATCACCAGTGAGACTTAAATCCACCTTGACAGTGAGTCCCATGACTTACGTCCCCACCCCTTTCCGATACTGTAGTCATACTACTGCTTAGGTCTTTTACAGTAAAACCCCCCAAAAACTATCTGAAGAGGCATTATGTCCATGTTCTGCTGCTGGAAGCTTCAACAGTATAAAACTCCCAGTGGTAAGGTTCTCCCCACCTCCATCCCACAGCGGAACATTTCCTTTTGCAAAGCAATTAAAAGAGCACAGAAAGTCAGAGGTAGTTCTTTTTCCTTCCCATTAACCTTTTCTGAGGCATTCATGCAGTTCTCCTGTGAAATGATGCCTGAGCAATCATGCCTTCAGAGTTTTGACAGAAGAGTATGATTTGTGCCTTATTTCTAGAATTTGGAAATGGCTGTGCTGGCATTGGGATTTAGAACACTATAGCCCAAAAAAGTAAATTTTCCTAGGCTCTGCCTAGATGATACTGACAAATTATGCACTATTCATGTTTCATAATAGTAGAGAGGTAGATGTTTTCCATCAGGCCTGCAGCAGGCATCAGTGGCCACTGATAGTGGAGTTTATAATGGAATTGCCTCAAGAACAAGGAATAAGGAGCTAATTGGAATGTGGGTTGGACTTTTTTGACTGAAAATCTTGCACTCCGATGAACTTTTTCTTTTAATATGAAAGAGTTTTCCCTAAGTTTTCCAGAACTTAGTGTTTAGGCAGAAACTTCTCCATTTCTAAAAATTTGTTTCACCAAATTCGGTAGTAACAACAAGGGCATGCCAAATTGCTTTAATCTAAAAGAGAGAGAGAGAGAGAGAGAACTAAGTACTGTAGTGTGAGTGATTATACTGACAGTGATAGTAAAATTGGAAGTGTCTCAATAAATTAGTGTGAGAGTATTATGCTCTCTTTCATTTAGCTTGGTAGAAAGCCACAGCATAACATACTCTGTTCACTGAGTGTGCTAAAATTAGTATATTGTATCAACAATTCTCTTTAAATTTAAATAGATAACAGAAGGAAACTACAGCCAAAATCCCACTGTAGGGATGTTATTTCGGCTAGTTGTCTCGGTACATATGAGCGAAGCATGTGCTCAGGCACACAATTGGCACACATCTAACATCTTGTAAATTAGCTACAGCAACTTGGCATTCCCTCCATGAACATCACTAGAAGGATTTTGGCCAACATTTTATTAAAATGTAGCAATACGTGCGATAGTGAAAGTAATTTAGCACATGGCTTTAAGTTTGATTGAAAACAACATTTAAATCACTTTTTCTCTGCTTAATATTTTTCCTAATGAATTATTTTCCTTCGCATATTTATTGTCTGTTTCAACATTGGAAATGTTTATTTAGTACTTATAAGGCAAATATGTGTGTTAAATTAGATTGTGTTTTGTTTAGGTCACATGGTGAGCAAAGAACAGACAGAAAGCTGTAACCTGTTTCCCCGTATATGTTTTTTTTATTTGAAAAGGGCCTTCTTGCTTTCTAAGGAGGAGTAGAAGGGCAATTCTGTCACATTTGGGAGAGAATACTTGACCAAGTTCAAGTCTAGGACCTTTTTTCAAAACTGACTTCTGATTTTGAAACAAAAGTCTTCACCAGTCTAAGAGATGTATATCAGTATGACAGAAGTGTCCTTCTCCTCTGTATTTTGAGGAATCTGAAAGTCAACAAAGTGCTTATGCCAGCTCTCTGGGGTATGGGGGTCATGTGTAGCCTCTGGACCTCTGAATCATGTAACCCCAGCTGTACAACCCCATCAAAGATTTTTCTGGAGGACTCTTGCCATGGCTAATTAGAGACACATATTGCATAATGTCATAAGATATACTTTAGCAATATTACTGTTTTTACCTATAGTGTGAAGATAAAGAATATAAATACATTATTTTTTTAAAAAATAAATTTTAATCCATGAATGAGAGGTCAATATATAACACTAGAAATAATTAGATTTCATACATTAATGATTGCTGTTGCTAAGGCATAAGAATTGCCTTGTTTTGTCTGATCAATGTGTGCTATTCTTCAGAATCCAAAAGCAAAGTCCAGTCTTACATTATGTCTTAGCTGAGTATGGCTAACTTTGCGGTTTGTATGACAATACATTTATATATAGTGTTCTATAAGTAGTAAAACAAAAGGATTTCCCTCACCCCTTGATTGTGAAAAAGGTGCTATTAAGCTTTTGTGAAGTAGGAAGAATCTGCTACCATGGTTACAGTTATTCACATTATAAGTTGTATGGGGGGGATCTTTCAGCAAGATTTCTCATGCATGCTATGATCTTGGCTGCTGTGGGTATATTTCTGTCAGGCTCAACAACAGACATCTACAGATGTCCATCAACAAAACAACCATCATATAAAGTACCACAATTCTCTTTTATGTCAGTTACCTGCTGGGGCAAGTAATTTCCCAAATGAATTCTTCTCCATTCATACTATTTTTTTTAAATACTGTTGGCTTTTTTGCCACATCAATATGAATCATATATTGTTTTCTCTTGGTTTCTTATGTCATTGCTATGATATACAGTGGTGCCTCGCTAGACGATGATAATCCGTTCCACTGAAATCGCTGTTTAGCAAAATCATTGTCTAGCGAAAAGCATTTCCCCATTGGAATGCATTGAAACCTGTTTAATGTGTTCCAATGGGGAAGAATCGTTGTCTAGTGAAGATCGGCCATAGGAAAGCCGCTTTGCAAACCATTGATTAGCTGTTTAAATAGCTGTCTTGCGAAGCTTAGGTCCTGAAAACACACATTTTGCGAGCGTGGAGGGAACTGTCAAAATCGTTGTCCAGCGAAAATCAGTTTGCGAACCAGGGACCAAACATTGTTCAGCGAAATTCCCCCATAGGAATCACTGTTTTGCAAATTGCTATAGCAATCGCAAAAAGTCAATGTCTAGCAAAAAAAAACTGTCATGCGGGGTAACTGTCTAGCGAGGCACCACTGTACACTAATTCAGAGGAAGGATAAAATGAATTCACAGAGTGTTGACACTTGTACAAACTATATGGATAAATTGCTGGGCAGCCACTCAAGACAGATTATCTAACCAATACCTTTTCTAGGAAATAGAATAGCCAGAGCCATCTAGACACCCAAAGAAGACTAGGGGCCGACTGGTCATTGAAGTGCCCAGACTGCTTCTCTTCCCAGTTACAACATGTTGATTTCATATTAAAATAGTATCATAAAGGAGGAAGGGGGAGTGCCAACACAGCTATTTAACCTCCTGCCCAGCACACACACACACACACACACACACACACACACACACACACACACACACACACACACACACACACACACACACACACACACATTATTAGCCACTATTGATATGGCCCATTTCATGTTTGCATCTCAAGGCAACAGCTCTTGCCAAAGGGCCAGGGATATCCCATGCCCTATGCTTGGGAGAATTACTGCTGGGTCTTTAGCTCCCAGAAGGTCCCACTCAGCATAGCCACGCTGGCTGGAGTTCCTGAGAATTATAGTCCAAAAGTAATCTATGTTGAGAATGAATAGCTCCCTTACTGTTAGCTGGTTGGGTGGAAAAAGCTTTTTATAGCATAACGCACATGTAACAGTACTTCAAAAAGGGTAGGTGAGAGTCATATACTCATTAGGTGGTCCTAAGCAAACCTTCAGGTTTCCTGTCGTTTCTGAACTGATGCATTGGATCCAGACTTTATCATGTTTTTAAAAAGTAGATCTACTGTCTATTTTAGAGTAAACACATTGAAATCAGTGGAACTCAAGTTAGTCATGAGTTACTTATGTCCTATTGGTTAAAATGTGTTTATTCTGCATATGAAAATTATCAGTCCAATGAAGAGCAAAGTGATATGAAATACACAAAACCATTGTATAATACATGTAATTATAATAGCACCTGTCAGAATAGGTTCTCTGAAGTTTGCTCACAAATGAAAGATAAAATGTATGTTATTTTATTTAAAAACACAATAGTCAAAGCATAACTGGTACTAAACATCAGGATGAAGTAGTACATTCTCTAGAGCAGTGGTCCCCAACCTTGGGCCTCCAGATGTTCTTGGACTTCAACTCCCAGAAATCCTGGCCAACAAAGGTGATGGTGAAGATTTCTGGGAGTTGTAGTCCAAGAACATCTGGAGGCCCAAGGTTGGGGACCACTGCTCTAAAGCACATATAGAGGCTTGAGGTTGAATAATCTAGCTTTACAGATATCAGTTGGGAGAGTATTCCATATAGTAGAGCCAACACTGTGTAGGTTCTGTACCTAATATTGCCTAGTGCCCAATGCTTGTTGTACAGTATTTGCATTTTCAGTAAATCTGCTTTCTTGTGTTTTAAAAATCATTCATTACTCTTCATCAATGTTTAGATGGTAGCCGTGACTATCAATTATACTGCTAATTGTCATCAAACTGTGTTGCGGAAGATGTGAATTCTTGACTTGTTACAGAATGAGTTTAATTGTCCTGTTCTGTTTTTTCCTCCCCCTTCTGTCTCTTAGATGTTCCTTTTGAGTGTCAAGAATGAAATTGAAATACATTTTGGGGTGCGGTGATTCTTGCCTTTCTCGTCGATGTCTTCCTGTCTCTTTGACGGTTTTATAATTAAACTGATTCAGAAGAAACTCTCTTCAAGACCATGACTGAAGAAAAGAATCTTGGCGCGTCTCAGAAAGTTTTGTCTCCTTCAAGAAGTACCAGCAGCTGCTCTTCTAAACAGGGAAGCAGACAGGTAAATATAATGGTTTGTTTTGTTTTCTCTTTGTTAAAAAGCATTCTGATTTGTGAAGAATCTGAGCCCAAGATATATTGCTAGATACTTTGCTTTGTGTCTTTTTTCTTCTTTGTTCTGGGTTTTCAAGATAAATCCGTTTGACCAAATTAGTGCAGAGATTATTGGAATAACAGTATATGGATGGTAATGGCAGTGGTTCCACTCATTGCAGTTTCATTGGACGGTCTTGATCTGCATTTTTATTGACTTTTTCATTCTCAAGATTATATGTTATTTGGTAAAGATATTGCAAGATATTTTTGTTTTAAGGACCAAAATTTCACCAAAATCTTGCATTTTATAGCAGTGTCTGAAATGTACTGTTTTTTAAAAAGACTATTGTGCAACCTGATCTTCTGTGGATATATACTCCAGCGTACTTATGATAAACCTCAGAAGTGACAAAGACTTCTCTGCCTTCAAAGATCTTTGTAGGTTAACTATTTGGAAATATAACAATGCCTCATTTCTAGGTATTTTTATTATCAGTGCCTCTTTCTCCCTGAGTAATCCATTTCTTTGACAAGTGTGCTATAAGTGTGCACTTGATATAGTGGAAGCCCTAGAGAATATCAGATGCATAAAACAGATGAGAAGACCTTTTCTACAAGAAATCAACTCCAGGGTTGAGGTAGAATTTGTTTCAATTTTTTGGCAGTAATTTACCGACGTTCACACATTTCTTCAGGGCTTTGGGTGCTTTGTGTGAAAGTGTGGGTTCAAACATATATTTATTCAACTACATTAGCTCTGGATAATGAATGTTGTTCACTTCCTTTTTTCCTCCCCTGAGAGGTCCTTCATTTTTAAGATCTCTATGTTGGCCAAGTGCATTTCATACTGCTTATGGAAATTGCTGTATCTGTTAAATTTGGTTGGTGAATTTTTAGGTTGCAGAAAAATGATCATGAAGGAAAGGGAAATTGAGATATTTCCGTATCCTTAGTGTGCTTGTTTCAAAGTTGAAGGAATCTCCTGCCTCTCTTTCTGTAAACTGAATGTCAGAATTCTTGTGAACATAAAAGGTTGCCCAAGCCTTTAAAGGGACCATGCAGCAAATGGATGGACGGTTTATTCCACAGCATGCCTTTATTGTCATTTGTTCTAAAGAATGGCAGGCAGAATGCAACCTTCTGGATATTGTTGGACTGGAATGCCCGCCATTCTGTCCTTCGTCATTGGCTACACTGGGTACAATGGATAGCCCAACGATTAAATGAAGAACTGCAGTTTCCCCAGTCCTATTCCAGAAAAAGAGAGAGAGAGAGAGAGAGAGAGAGAGAGAGAGAGACTCCTTTTGGAATATGAATGTGGAGTTCCGTATTAGAATGGAAGCTAAGATTCTCACCAATGTATTACTACAACTATATAGTAATACAGTGAGATTTAAAGTAAACAAAAAACCTATTTAAAACTATTTATTGAATAAATATAATTTAAAATGTGTTCTGTACCGGAAATCTCACAACATTTTTCACTCCTAATTTAGGATCAGTTGAAGATGATAAGTAACAGTGCTGCCTTTTGTTTTCCTCTGTAGTGCTGATAGTGCTTCTCTCCCTCCCCCAATGTACTCATCTCTTTCCCGTACATATCAATTTAATTCTTAGCTCAATTTTCTGCTTTCCTGTTATCTGGCAGACTTGTCAAGAACGCTACCCAGTTTTTCACACTGTTTGTGCCGTTGATCAGATTAGGGGAAATCTGATTAGGGGAATGAAGAGGTTTAAACAGCTTCAGGGGACAAAAGGAAGCAGGGGGACATTTTGTATATGTTCAGAATATTGGTTTCTAGTATACAGGCTGGAATGTAGCTTTGCTGTCTATGTGGCTGGCACCAAAATATCACTGCGCGGTGCCAGATGTCTCATTGGTTAGATCTGCTACTAGTTCTCTTTGCACACAGTTTGTATGAAGGAGACATCACATGATTACAGCACAGTGAAGCTGTGCTCCTCCTTGTTATGCTTCTACCTCTGTTCATGGTATCAAGTATGCCTGCTGCTTGTTTTTTCTTTAGACATTACATAAGAAAATAAGAACATAAGAAGAGCCCTGCTGGATCAGGCCAAGGGCCCATCTAGTCCAGCTTCCTGTATCTCACAGTGGCCCCACCAGATGCCTCTGAGATCACATGAAACAACTAGATATCTGTCTCTTGATACCCCCCTCCCGTATCTGGCATTTTGAAGTACCTTGCTCTTAAGCCTGAAGATTATACATCCCAATCATGACTTGTAACGTGTCATGGACTTTTCCTCCAGAAGTCTGTCCAATCCCCCTTTAAAGGCATCTAGGCCAGATGCCATCACCACATCCTGTGGCAAGGAGTTCCGCAGACTAACACATGCTGGGTCAAGAAATATTTTCTTTTGTCTGTTCTCACTCTCCCAACACTCAATTTGAGTGCATGTCCCCTGGTTCTGGTACTGCATCAGAGGGAAAAGAGCTTCCCTCTATCCACTTTATCTATCCCCTGCATAATTGCATACATCTCAATCATGTCCTCCTTCAACATTCACACATTTAACATCATAATCTTCAAGGAACCTATTTACATGTAACCAGGTTCTTCTACATAGGCTTCCATGTGACTGTCATACATTTCTTTAAAGCAGGACTCTTTTGTTTGGTCCTAGATTTTCAACATTACTGAAAGGTGAAACAACAGAAAGATCATCCTTGATTAGAGAGAGATAATCTATATACCAGCCAATTAGTGAATTCACACTGCTCTTCTCTAATAAATTCACATTGTTTTCAGGTTTGGACAAAGGTGCTGTTGTTTTACTTGTGCATTGCCATTTATTTCTGATCAAAGCCTCATAAATGGAAGCCTCTGGAGAAATATCTTCCTTTGTTTCAACATGAATGCTGCAGAAGCAGAGTTTTAATTATTATCATTCATAGCTTTTGTGTTGCTTCAGATAGAGTGGGCATGTTGCCCTGTAACATAGTGGCAGAGTCCTATTGAGATTTTACTTCAGAGTAAATGAAATCATGTAAGTTGTGATAGTGAACTGCATCTAATCAATACAAGATTCTGGTCACATTCCTGGTGTACCCAGTTGTGTGCCGTGTGTACACACACAACCACCACCTCAATAGTAGAGATGGGGTTTTTCGTATATGAATACAAATATCCCCACACAGGTGGAAATAATGATCATCCAGCCCCATGGGGTACCTAGACAGCATCTTAAAAAGCAGAGACATCACCTTGCCAACAAAGGTCCACATAAGTCAAAGGTATGGTTTTTCCATTAGCGATGTATGGAAGTGAGAGCAGGACTATAAAGAAGGCTGACTGCCGAAGAATTGATGCTTTTGAATTGTGGTGCTGGAGGAGACTCTTGAGAGTCCCCTGGACTGCAAGGAGAACAAACCTATCCGTTCTGAAGGAAATCAAGCCTGAGTGGTCACTGAATGGACAGATCCTGAAGCTGAGGCTCCAGTACTTTGGCCATCTCATGAGAAGAGAAGACTCCCTGGAAAAGACCCTGATGTTGGGAAAGTGTGAAGGCAAGAGTAGAAGGGGATGACAGAGGATGAGATGGTTGGACAATGTCATCGAAGCTACCAACATGAATTTGACCCAACTCCGGGAGGCAGTGGAAGCCAGGAAGACCTAGCGTGCTCTGGTCCATGGGGTCATGAAGAGTCGAACAAGACTTAACGACTAAACAACAACAGCCCCATGGGGCTGGACTGTCCACTTACGATTTCGCCGCTGACACAAGCTCAACACAAGCTTCCAGCATTGAAAAATACAGCCTGCAAAAGGTCAACAAATTCTACCCAGCCACAAGGACCAGGGATCATTGCACAAAAAAGACCAGCTAAAAACATCCATCAATCACAGAGACAGATGATCTCTCCCTCTTATCACAACAATACATCCACAACAAAAACATGCTGATCACCATCATCTCCTGAAAAGGACAAAAGCTGTTCCCACAGCTATAAATACTCAACTATCCAACAAACAGCAACAGAGCATGGACAGAGTTCCTACTCCATTCCTCTGAAGATGCCGGCCACAGAGACTGATGAAACGTCAGGAAGAACAACCTTCAGAACACGGCCAAAGAGCCCGGAAAACCCACAACAACCAAAAGCAGAAGTACTGAATAAGAGCAATAAAGAAGAGTTGGAGCACCATGTTGCAGAGCCAGGGGCCAGATGTTTGAATCCCCAGTATGCCTCTTGGAGAAGGGCCAGTTGACATTACCAGGATTATGTGGGGCTGATGGAGTTATGTACCCTGGGGCCTGTGCAGTCTCAAATGAGCTGCATCTTTCCTGTGCACCACCAGAAGGATGGATTGGTAAACTGCTTGTGAGTATTTCATACCTAGAAATCTCTGGAAGAGTACCCATATTAAAGCACATAAGCATTACATACAGAAGTGCCAACTGCCAGATGTCAGAACTTTGGAATGTTAAAAACTTCTTACATGCAGTTATCATTTCGAGACCCCCTCCCGGAATAGCTCCTGTTACAGTGTTTTTAAAGAAGTACTTTGCCTTCCCTTTTCTCACCATCAGAATTCTACAACCCACTGGCCTGTGAAATACAAAATGCACCGAATCTCCCACCCACCTCATTGCCACTATAGCAGTCACAACAGAGCAGAAAGCAGCAGCAGAAGACACAGTATAAGCCAGTGCTCAAACCACGCAGTGTTACACTTCTACCACTTTGTTGCAGTTTTTTTTGTATCTGTAATTATATCCTCAGTAGTTATATCCTCATACCCATAAAGGTAAAAGGTAAAGGTTCCCCTTGACAATTTTTGTCCAGTCGTGTTTGACTCTAGGGGCCAGTGCTCATCCCCATTTCCAAGCCATAGAGCCAGCGTTTGTCCGAAGACAATCTTCCGTGGTCACATGGCCAGTGCGACTTAGACACGGAACGCTGTTACCTTCCCACCGAGGTGGTCCCTATTTATCTACTTGCATTTGCATGCTTTCGAACCGCTAAGTTGGCGGGATCTGGGACAAGCGACGGGAGCTCACTCCGTCGTGTGGATTCGATCTTACGACTGCTTGGTCTTCTGACCCTGCAGCACAGGCTTCTGCGGTTTAGCCCGCAGCGCCACCACGTCCCTGACTCCTCATAGCCATAAAAGTGTCTAAAATTACAGCTACAATGTAAAAATATTGCCATCATAATGTGGCTTAGTTATGCCTTACTTGTTGCCAAAAATCCATTAATTATATGTAACTATGTATTTTTATTAGTTATTTCCAGCTCTGTCAGAGCTCCTTGAAGGAAGCAGGCTTTGCTCAAAGGAGAAAGATCAAATACTGTTTTGGATCCCCATTTATTCTCTTAGCGTCTTTCAAATTCAGAAGCACCTGATTGGTTTAATTTCTATGTACTTAAATTTCTTTCTTTTTTCAATAGCTGTGTTTAGAGATGTAATAACTGCCTAGGGAATTCTGGTAGTGCAGAACATAAATCTAGTTTTGATATTTTTCTTCCTTCCTACTATTGTAATTCGGTGAGCCAGTGAGGCACTATTCAAAATTTGGGGGCCTGGAACTTCGCTAAGCTACAGAACAAAGAGCAGCAGCCCAGTTCTGTGGATGTTTACTTAGACATCCCATTGAATTCAGTGGCGGTTACTGCCAGGTAAGCATATTTAAGATTGTACTTGTGAACCTCTTAGGATTATACATTAATTACAGAAAAGCACATTATTGAAAGTCCCTTAAAATAGGTACAGTACAGGACGGCCACTACAGAAGCAGCTCTGACGGAAGTAAAAAGAAGATGGAAATATATAATGGTCTCTGTGCCAGTTTTATGAACTGTAACAAATGCCTTAGCTGATGCTGCTGATGCAAAATCCTAGCCTCCTCCACAAAGCTGCTTTCTATTTTTGGCACTTGCAAACATGCCCTACAACTGACTGCATTTTATTCTAGACAAAAGTCTGGCTCTGTCGTCTGGTGTTTTCAAAGAGCTGTAAGAGCAAATATCAGTCAGAAGGCTATTCTAGCTCATGGATTCATTTCTTTCTTTCTGCCTAAAACAAAATATGGTTCTTGGATTTTCTTAGCATGCCACATAGTGGAAAATTAGTGGCTTTGGGTTTATTGAGTTTAGTGTTGCTTTAAAAACCAAAGCTTTCAACAACTAGACCATGATTGCCTTGTCTGATCAGTCCAAAGATCAAGCTAGTCCAAGGGCTCTAGTGTCAACTAGTGACCGGCCACATGATCGTGGTGCACACTGTGCCATGTGGTTTAGGATATACCAAAGGGCATGAGTTGACTCCCGGCATCTTGTGATCAGAAGAATGCTGTGTCAGTACATAAAGGTTCCTATGAAGCATGCTGATAAATCCACATTGATAAACCTGTGTATTTATCAATACACAGTGCCTCCAGCAGCAGCAACTGCATGTGACTCCATCACCGCAACACCAGACCCAGCCAAGCCCTGAGCCTTGCCCTCACTGCTGGCTTCCACAACATCACTCTTCAGTCCCCTGTTGAGATTCCATTATAGGACAATGGAGACCTTTCAGTCCCAGTGAAGTTAACTTGGAGCCTGGACAGAGCAGAGACTGAGCAGAGGCAAGTGCTATTAACTTCACCCTGAGGCAGCTAACAGAAGTGACCAAAACTCCTGAAGTTGTTTCTCCTTCTCTGGTTCCAATAAACCCTGGATAGCCTAAGCTGGACTGTGTGGAATTGATGGATACAGGCATGGAGGAGGGGCCACCCGCCCACCCTTGTCAGGGTTGACAGAGCTCAGAATATCTCTAGACCAGGGTTCCTCTCAGTCCCTGGTATCATGGTAGTTGACTCTGCTGGCTGGGTGTTGTGGGCTAGGAGTATGTAACTGTCAACACATTGCTGCGTTGCAATTCCTATTAGAGCCCGTTATTAGCTGTGCTAGTTAGGGCTGATCAGAGTTTGGGGTCAATAGTGTCAGGAAGGCTGTATCCAGATCATTACTGTGGCTTTTCAGGAGCACCATATTCTTGGTTCCGCTAGAAAATGATGGTGGTGGTGGTGATGATAGCATTTTTATTGTATAATTGGGACGCTTCTCCTTTTCCCCGCAGCCTGATCCTATGCATGTTCTATTAGGGTAGCAATTTATCCACCACCACATCATTTAAGAGGAGCAGAAAATAAGAAATAGATTTGTACTGTTGGACTGAACTACTAAAATGTGTGTGTACCTAGACAGATAGGTAATCCCAAGTTGGCATGCTGTGTGCTCCTATGGTTTTACGGGTTTGTGCCAGTAGTGAGATTATTAGATTTATATTTTGTTGGATTAAATGAACTCTGTGGGGCACTCAGCTGGTAGCTGAGCTCAACATCTGAAGAAGCGGTTTGTAATACATCATGCTCGTTCATTTTAGTGGAAAATTCCTTCTAAATGGAGAAGCATTTTCCCCAGTAATAAACAATGATATGGTGCAATTGTATTCTTTTTTATGTATTCAGTTGTTGCTCTGTTAATCACATGTTTCTTGCACCATTCCTAGTCTAGATGCTATAGTTCTGTTTTGTTTTGTTGATTCCACTCTCCTGCATGATGGTATTGCTTTTGTACATGCTCATAGGCTTTCTGTCAATTACTGTTTGAAACAGTCCCATATTGAAATGGTAGATAAACAGAAATTTACAGGACAATGAGTGCTGCAGGAGCCATGCTGTTCATGCGCTGCTGGAATGGCTGTGATATGCTTTGTTCACCCATTTCAAGAGGGGGGAGGGAAATGCTAGCAATTCAGAAAATCTCCATATGGCATATATGCTCCGAGCATCCCTGAAAATAGTGCCAAAAACACAGAAGTGCAGAGCTGCTACAGTATCACTGCCCACATGTCATATAGAGATGGGAAGAGAGCCATTTAGCAAGGGTCATGCCAAGGATATTCCCATCCTACTTACATATCCTCAATGTAGGAGAAAAAAGGAGAGCCTGACAGAGGTAGCAGTCACAGTCAAGCAACCTCCATGGAATGCTGTATTGTGACGCACAACACATGCTCAGAAAGTGTTTGGTTCAAATCCTTCCAGTGGGCAAAACATTTTGCCACTCTCACTCCAGGTAGAAGAAATACATGCAACTAGACAGCAACAAGAAGTTCGGAGGTTCGTGACAGTTCGTATGCACAGCGGCACAGGTGCTACGTGTTCCCTTGTCCCGCCTCCTTGGCTGGACCCCCACTCACCAGCTGGCACTCGCTCCTCTCATCTTCCTTTTTGGCTGTTCAGCAGTCTCCAGCAAGAGCACAGACTTCCCTGATCGCCCACTCAGATGAGGAGGCAGGACAGGCAACCCCCCCCTCCCGGCTACTGCTGGGGAGTGGTCAAACAGCTAAAGAGGGGGAGGAGGAGGAGGAGGAGAGGAGCATGTGCCAGCTGGTAAGTGGGTGGGTCATTGGCCGGTGAGGTGGGGGAAGGGAAGGTGTAGCATTACCATAACTAACAACAAGCAATGGACCCTTGTGGAGTCAGTACAAGAAATTTGGTCTACTGAAGCAGAAACATGTATACATGCACATGCATATTCACAGAATTGATAAGGCATGTATGGGATTCTTTTTGTTTTCATGGCAAAGTAGTTATTACAATTGAAGGGCACACAAATAAATGCTTATAGGCTCCTAAATAAACTGAATTGCAAAATGTTTTAGCATTGGCATGGAAGGTTCAGTGAGAACAACAGTGACGGTGGCAGGGGGTGAAAGAAGTGATGGGCATGATTATGAAGCAGAGGGGGGGAAGCCTTCTGCCAAAGGGGCAGGGAACTGAGCAGGAGGATTCGTATGACATCACTCCATCCCAGTTGGTTGGGAAAGAAAAGCTGGGGAGGAGCTAGCAGAGCCTTACCAAACCTAGTGCCTTGCAAAATGTTTTAGATTACAACTTCCATCAGCCCTGGTATTGCCACTAGTGAAGAATGCTGAGAGTCGTAATCTAGTGCAGTGGTTCTTAACCTTTGTTACTCAGGTGTTTTTGAACTGCAACTCCCAGAAACCCCAGCCAGCATAGCTGAAGGTGAAGGGTTCTGGGAGTTGCAGTCCAAAAACATCTGAGTAACAAAGGTTAAGAACCAGTGATCTAGTGCATTAGAAGGACTCAGGGTCGGGGAATGTGGCCTCTTCCGGTGAGATGAAAGCATAAACATACAGTATACCCTTCCTCTGATGGCTAGAAGTGGGAATAAGCCATTAGAAGGGAGGGGAAGGGAGGCTACACACGCACAGTTGCAGGAAGAAGGGCATGAGATATGGGAAGCAGGTGACTGCGTGGGGAGCTCATCTTCTCTGCCCAGTACCTTCCCTAACTATATGACCACAACAGTCCCTCCTTCTGCCAGGAACAGGGTCCTGACCTAAGGTCTTCTCCATTTGGCTTGTTCTACATCCTGTAAATTTCATATGTTAAAAGTTCACCTATGCGAATTGACAGCTGAAAGAACTGAAATGGTTGCAACTGCATAAATTGTTTCTTTAACCAAAGCCCACCTAGGATTTTAGTATTGTTTTGTTGTCTATGTTCGCCATAATTTGAATGCCAAGAATAAAGAGCAGATAAGAACAGGGAGATTTCAAAAACAGACATACATATGGACATGGTTAAATTTTGTTTTGCTGCTTTGTTATCCCATTTGAAAGGATATGATGGGAAAGCATTATGGCAACTTTGGAAGCCTACTCCCTTATCCACCATTGTTCCTCTTAATAACCACAAGCTGGAGCCACAGTTAGGAACAACTCCACTTGACAGCTCAGTGTAGCTAATAGAAGGATTATTTTGAAGTTGGGAGGACCAAGAAAATCTCACTGTTGTCGAAACGAAATAAATGTTAATAAAAAGGCAGAATGTGTAAATAGTTTTGATTCTTAATGGGCTATATCTTTTGAAAGAGCTGTATTATTGAACTACCTGTGGGAAAACCCTTTTATGGATTTTAGACAGTGTAAAGAGAGAGAAAAGGCATGAAGTTCCATTTTCAGTAAACACACCTGCTGAGTTATATAACCAAAAGAAAAATGGTCTGGTTTTAGACATGAAATTTCTTTTTCAGAGGTGGTTATTATTGCCAACCCTTAAGTTCCCAGAATAAAGAGAACATGCACACTCAGGGCAGCAGAGAGAGGGAGAGATTTTTTCAGACCTTCATACACCCTTGGGAAAATATTTGCACAGTTCTATTTTATCAAATCTTTTTTTTTTTGCAATATTAAATTGCAGTCTTAGATCTAAAGAAACAGGTGCTTGAAGGGATTTATGTTTAGCTTTGCAGTTTCTAGTTCAATCTCAATGACTTATCAATGCTGGTACAGTATCTCTAATTTTTTTTTCCTATAACATGTAAAGCTCTTTGGTCCTCATGAAATTGGATTTGCCTCATTTCCACCATTACTGCATCAAACATTTCCTTCAATTTAGATGCGATTGTTTCCTTGGCTAAAGAGTAATTGAATAAAGAAGAGTATGTGCTCTTGTGTGCCAGATGAGTACAGTATAAAAAATCAGTCTTCTGTGAGTGTTGTATAAAGAAATTGTGTGCAATCTTTGTTGAATGGCCACTCATTCCCATGCTCCACTTATATGATGAGCCGTTCTACCACACACCACTTTCTTGCCATTGCAGGAATGTTAGATACTAATAAAATAGCTGGAAAGCAAGGTCCTGTTCTAATGGATTTGCTGATATAATAGGTTTCAGATTTTGCAAATTCAGCTATAGGTGTGATACCTAATAATGGAACACATGGTTTTGTTAAAATAGAGATCTTTGAATGCACTGATAAGTACATGCTGATGCAAAATATTATCAATGTGCCAAAAAAGGAAATAATATATTTTATAAAATCTCAGATTTGAAGTTTTTGAATTATTTTATAACGTTTTAAGTTTCATGCTACGAAATAATTCATGAAGATGTCTGCTGCCCTGATATCAAGCAATATAATTCCAAATAAAGTTTGGACAGTTTGATATGTGACCAGCAAACCTTGTTGCGTGCTTTCCCATTTGCTTCATATAACTTATGGGATGAATTTTTGTCCTGTTTGAATTCACATTGAGTTGTATGTTTTGTATACACAAGCAATCATTTTTGTGCATGACCGTTTTGGGATTACATTGAATCTTTTGAAAAATCCTGTCACTAGTGTTGTGACAGCAAATTGCTGTACGTTTCAAAATCAGTGTAGATAGTATCTGTTGCATAGCTAGCAAATCATGCCTCTCAGTGCACAACAAAGAATGTCTATAGTCACCTTGTAATTTACAGAGATTTGCTATCAAAATTTTACATTAAGCTAGCACAAGGATTGCAGCTGTTAAAATTTCAGTTCCATCTCTCAGGGAAAAAAAGAGTAATGAACATTCAGCATCTAAAGGTATGTTAGGGTAAGTGGGATTACAACAGGTAGTTGTGGCCTTGAAAGTAAAAACATCTTGGGCAAGTGGACATTGTGTATGCCAACACGGTTGGAGACTTCAGATGGGTTCCTTACATTTTGGAACAGTCAAAAATTAGAGTTGGATGATACTTTATAGAGCTCCAAAATATCTTTAGAAAGGTGAGCTTTTGAATCCTTCAGAATACCTTATTGGGCTGTGCTTTAGAAAAGTTAGTATGCGGGGAGAAGCAGAATTTTTAAAAATTATTGTGATTATATATTGTAGGCCCGGAAGCTGTAAAGTTCCAAACAGAGATTATAGTTTTGAAGACTCAACCTGATGCCACTAGCAATAAGAATCGGGTTCTGCTTTTAAAAACAAAATGATTTAAAATAAGGTGTCTCCATGATGTAAATGTAAACATGGGTTATTTTGCCAGGGAAGCATGCTTTTTTGTGACAGCAACCTAAAACACTCTTCTCCCAGAGGATTGTTTATTTTAAATAGCTTGCCAAACCTTTTTTTTTTTTTTTTTTTTTTTTTTGCATATCTAAACCCCTCTGTGAGAGTAAATTGGTCTTACTGGCAGGAGGGGTGAAACAGGAGTGGAGAGGAGGACCAGAGGCAGAAGGAGGAGCACCAGGCTTAGTGCCTGGATCAGGTGGGCAGGATGGTACCTGCTCAGAAATAGCTTCCCACCTGTACTGCCACAGCTCCTCTCAGCTGAATTCTCAATGTCAGGCAAGCTGGTTACTGGCGCTGGGCAGGCGTCTTCCTGTAATGTTATTACTCTAGACTGTGGTTAATCTGGTACACTGAGATCTGATTTATCACATCCATAGTTTATTCACAGTTTATCAAGGTATAGTTGCTGCTGGCAGTGCTGAGATACAGCTGCTACATGCAAAACAAAATTGTAACATCCAAAACCGTTGACCATGCTGAGATGAAACAATAAACCACTGATCTTTAGAATTCTGGCTTATCTGGAACAAAGCAGCCTGCTGGTGTTCTATGCTGTCCAAATGCAACGTTTCACCTGCCAAATTGGAGTCATAAGCAATGGCATGTTTTCAGTTTTATCTTTATCTGTTCTCACTTTCAGTGAAAGCTAACTCCCAATTTCCTTGGGATAATCATTGCATTCAAATACACCCATTGTATCAAAATATGTGTTCCATTTACTTGGTTTCACTCTGAAAATGAGGCAATATGCTCAGATTTGTACTTTTTTCTTCTTCATACAGCCTATGTTAACACTACAGTGACTTTGTTTATACGTGTTTCTTCTGTCTTCCTACAATAGCAGCCTGAGTCACAGCTCAATTGGACTCAAGTAACTCAATTGAAGCCAGGAGCCTGTTGGAGGTTGTCACCTTAAATCTAAATGCTTCAGGTTACATGGATTCAGGAAGATTGATCTTGTGTTTATTTTCTGTCTTCCTTTTGAGTCGGTCTTTTTACTTTGCAAAGGGGGGGAAAGCCATCACATGTTTTGACTCATGTCTTCAAACAGGACAGCTGGGAAATTGTGGAAGGTCTGCGGGGAGCCATGAATTACACTCAGGAACCACAAAAACAGGAAGGCTACCTGCTGAAGAAGAGGAAATGGCCTCTGAAGGGCTGGCACAAGGTGAGACATGAATGCTCCTCACGGCAGTTTGGTATTGTTAAAATTAGTGTTCCTGGACCCAATGTCCAGGTTATGGGATTGTGTGAAAGAGGATTGCAGCTCCCCAAGACTTAAAAACCATTGCTGTACCTTCTGCCTTCTCACTTCAAAAGTTTTCTCTGTTTTACAGAGGTACTTTTTGCTGGACAAAGGAATTCTGAAGTATGCAAAGAGTTCTGCCGATGTAAGTACCTTGAAGGGATATATTGCACACTGTTGACACATGAATCAATGTGGCCACTGCTTCACATTTTAATGAAGGAAGGGGTTGTTTCCAGACTAGATATCTGTAAGCAGAAAGAAGGGATTGTGAAATTTATGTTATAATGTTTCTCGGCAGATAGAAAGAGGGAAACTGCATGGATGCATAGACGTTGGTCTTTCAGTGATGTCAGTGAAGAAATCAACAAAGTGTGTTGATCTGGATACAGAAGAACACATTTATCACTTGAAGGTAATTCTGAGGGTATATTCTGTGACGGCAACATATTGTGTCGAACTTAGATGGTTCTTTGAATGTGCTGAAAAACCTGTAGAAACTACTGTATTTAAAATGCAGTTTGCCTTTGGCTTCATTGGCTGCTTTTACTTTATATTCACTTTTATATTTAACATGGGCATGTATTTGTAATTTATTTATATTGTTTAACTACTGTTTGCTTTATAATGCACCTATAGTGTAGCATAATGTATCCTGGTGTTCTAGAAAACGGAAGCGGTGGAAGATCTGCTTAACTTTGGAGCAATTACAGTGTGATTTAGAGACCCTTTTGCCTCTCATTAGTATGTGTGTAGTTAAGATGAGTCAAATTGCCACTTCTCACACTGTTGTTGTCCCATGACTTTCAAAAGTCTGGTTACTAAGTTATGTACAATCAAAGTGCAGGTTTAAGTATTTGGAACTGGGCTTTGTGATCATAGTAGTCTTAATGACAGAATTATTGCTTTGCCTTTAACTGTACATTTTCTTTTAATGAACCAATGTCTTAAGACTGTGGTTCTTAAATTTGTATTTAGGTCTGGTTGCAGAGGTGAAGCTATAGAATGTGTATGATAGCCTCGAAAGGGGTAGCAGTAGAGTCATATCCCATACAGGACAAAATGGCAGGCTTTTTTTCATTGGAGGCTCCTTGGTGCCATTTTAGATCTTCTGATCTGAAAATTCAACTACGACTTGTCTATATCAAATGAATGAATGTTCATTTGTATCTAAATTTCTGCTTCTCCATAACACAGCTCCCCAAAACATGCAAAAAGAGCAACTGGGAATTAGAAAAATGAACTGATCACTAATTTTTATCCTTTCCTGCTGACTGATTGGCTATTTGGAACATTCTAACAGGAGACAAAGAATGGTCCATGCTCTTGTTTAACCAGAATGCTTATACCTTTTGTCCTGTCCCAGGTCCCATAAACCTGTCACTAATGCTTAAAGGGAGAATCAAGTTCCCAGGGCATCACCAGGAAAAGTCCTTTCCATCTCCTCCAACAAAACATCTGTCCTGTATAAGAGTATAAACCTTAGGGACAACATATGTTTGCACTATTGTTATAGATTCCCTTTCTGCACCTTCAGATGTTCTTGGACTGCAGCTTCCTTATTCTTCACTGTTGTTTATGTAGGCTGGTGATTCTGTGATTGGAAATCTGCAGAATCAGATGTTGACCACATCTGCTTTGGTGGCAGTAATGATTTTGACACTGTTCTTGTTGTGTATCAAGTCTCTTCCAACCAATGGTGACCTTATTTTGATGCTACTGAAGAGAAATAAATGAGATCTTACAATCCAATTGTAACAACTACAAGTAACTTAAGAGGATTTAATTATTTTGTTTGTAACTTCGACATTTTTCTAGGCAAAATCTCAGGATGTCTTTGATGAGTGGGTAACAAAGCTTCGTCATCATAGAATGTATCGTCAGAATGAAATTTCCATGTTTCCGCATGATATCAACAATCATTTCTTCCCAGCATCATCATCTGTTACGGACTCAGTAGCTGGCTTTTTGGAATCCACAGGGAGCAGAAAGGTATAAACCATATGAATTATATGTATCGGTCTCCCTTCTGGGATCAATTTGATCTGATATCTGTATATAGAATATAGCGATAGAATGTACTTGGTGGGTGATCTTTGAGAAACAGCTACAATAAGTGGCAGAAAAACTATTATCAGAAACATCATGTCATTGTCCTTCCTGTTCTAGCAGATGTAAGAAATTGGTAAGAAAAGTTGTGCCTTTTCTAGCCACATGGTAGAAAACACATGAAATAATGCTCCAAAAGAGAACATATAAAACATCACAAGAGCATTACAATCAAGGCAATAGATAAAGTTAACACGGTTTTTAGGGATTTTTAATTGAAAAAAAGAACCCTGAGATACTACGTTTATCTAGCATGAGATTTTGTGCTCTGCATCAGGTTTTCTGTTGAATTAGGCTGCCCTCCATAAAAGCTTATGCCAAATAAAATTTGTCAGACTTGGAGATGTCCCAAGACTCTGTCATTTTTCCTGCAGCAGAGTAGCATGCCCCACCTCCATGGAAATTTCTTACAAGAAAAATGTAATGTTTCTCCTCATGCTTTTATGTGCCATTTCTGGATTGGATAAGAGCTTTTTTTTTCCTTTGTAGGGTACCATATGTACTGTGGTCCTTCTAATTATCATTTTAGTTATTCACTTTCTTCTCTTCACTCAAATGATTTATCTTCTTGATTCTGTTGTTCTCTCAATTGCTTTGGTAGCTTCATCAGGGCCAGCCAGTGGTCTTACTGGTGGAGCTTGAAATGAAGCAAAGTGGGGTTCTTTTTCCCAAACCCCCATGTTTGTCTGCTAGATCATGATAGACTGGTTTTCTCCAGGCTGGTATTCTCCAGATATTTTGAGCTAAAACCCCCATGTGTTCTCACCACTGGCCTTACTGGTGAGGGCTGGTGAGAACTGCAATACAGTACAAAATATCTGGAAGGCAGTTAATTTCTGAGAGCTGTCATACTCTTCCAGTGGTATTGGTGCATGGTAAAGAGTTGAGAAACAGTTTGATTTTTTTTTGTGATTAAATTTATACTGATTAATAATGAACTTTTGTCTCTGTGGAACAGAGAGGCAGCCTGACCCAACAGAATTCAGTACAGACGGGAAGTAGTTTATCATTCTTGTGCTCAGCTAATGAGTCAAGATTTCCATCTTGGCTGGAGTCTTCTGAAGAAATGGAAAGATGCTCAAAAGGTAGATTTTCTTGCAATGTTACAAACATTCGAGTTGTTTTTGTTTTCCAAAATGTATTTGGGCAGTTCTCTGTAACATAGTGGTCTTCATGCAATATTCACCATGCAGCCACAGGAATCGTATTGAAGTTGAACTGATTGCCTGCCTCATGAATTTTTTTTTTCAGCTTTAAAGGACTGAATTCTGAACTCAGGTTACTGACATTCAGTTACGAAGTCTGATATCCTTTCCTTCCTTTTGAGGAAGTGTTGGTGAATAGATTGAGGGTAGAAAATTGTGGAAAGCTAGCTTTGCATAGGATGGGTGCCCAGTGGGAAGGAAAACTTTTTATAGGATTCCTTCTAGCTCTAATGGAGCTAGGAGAAAGACTTACAAACTAAAATAGCTTGCCCATTCTCCTCTGATATTCTTGTTCTTATTACTGGGCAGTGGCATATAAATATAATAAATAATTTATGGAGATTTTAAAGAAGTCTTTGGCCAACAATTTCTCTTCAATAGAATATGCGGAGGGCGTAGTGGAGAACATGCAACAGGGTGTACTTAGCATGTGAGAATAAAATGGGGAGGAGGAGAGTGACTCAAATCCAGTAGTAAGTTGTGACTAGAGTAGCTCATCGAATCGATGGAACCTATGGAAGAGCAGACACACCAAATCCCCACTGATCTAATGAGTGTATTCTTGTGGTGTCTTACTACTGGATTTCAGCCGAATGGAGGGAGGGAGGTAAGGCTCCCCCACTGATGGTATGCAGCTCTGATTTGATTGCTAGGATCCCATATATGCATACCCACATCCCATCTGCTATCTGGGTAAGCACTTTCACTGGACACCAGCTGTTTTTTTAGAAAGTTAACAGCATGTGAGATGTGATAGTGGGGGTTTCACAGTCATGGGGGAGGGTTAGGTTTTCTCTTGACAATGTGCCCCTCCCTTAAATGTGCCTACGCTTTTACATTAGATTTTAAAAGACCTCCATTTATACCAGTATTGTTTTTCAATGTTGGAAGGAAGAAGTTAAATCTCTTCTATCCTATCACTGATAGGAGAACAGGTCAGGAGGAAACAGGCAGCTTTAATGGGGGGGACCTCTTGCAGCTGGTGTTAGACTCACAGACGAGAAATTGCCATAGATGTCTTAAAAGCTAATTTTAATGGGGCATGTATGAATGGGAGATTTGTGTGTTCTGGAAACAGTGTGTGAAGGGCTAGCCCCACAGCACAGCTTGGTTTGAGCATCTCTAGGTTTGTTTATGTCACTAGCTCTGTTTTATTACTTCACTTATTTATTAGACCCTCATCCATTGTGTTTTCTTAATAGACAACTCCAGATGAATGATAATTATTAGAATGCTTTTAGAATAAATAGTAATTACAATAAAAACAGTAAGAATTAGATGACATTATCATACTAAAGATAAGGGACTATCCATGTTGAAATTTACTAATGCTGTCTGCAGTGGAGGCAACTGGCCCTCACAGTTGTAGGTTTTCCGGGCTGTTTGGCTGTGTTCTGGAAGTTTTCATTCCTAACATTTCACCGGTCTCTGTGGCAAGCATCTTCAGAGGACAGGAGTTAGAACTCTGTGTTCTGGTGTAATGTGTGGGAAAGTTCAGTATTTGTAGCTGTGGGATCAGCTTTTTGTCCTTTTCAGGAGTTTGGGTGATTATGGTGATCAGGGTGTTTTTTATTATGGGTGTGTTGTTGTGATAAAGGGAGAGATTATCTGTCACTGTGATTGATGAGTGTCGTTAGCTAGTCTTTTGTGTGCAGTGATCACCGGTCCTTGTGGCTGGGTAGAGTTCATTGACCTTTTTGCAGGCTGTATTTTTCCCTGCTGGGAGCCAGGCTTTGTGGAGTTTTAGACTTTCTTCTTGTTTGCTGAAGCTGTGCTGATGTTTGTGGATTTCAATGGCTTCCCTGTGCAGTCTAACATAATGTTTGCTGGTGTTCTCCAGTACTTGTGTTTTGAAATAGGATTTCATGTCCAGCTTGTTTCAGGGCATGTTCGGCTACTGCCAATTTTTCCAGTTGTTTTAGTCTGCAGTGGCTTTCATGTTCTTTAATTCTGATGTGGATGTTGTATTTTTTGGTCTTATCACAACAATACACCCATACACCCTTATCACAACAATACACCCATAACAAAAAAACACCCTGATCACTATAATCACCCAGTCCCCTGGAAAGGACAAAAAGCTGATCCCACAGCTATAAATATTCAACTATCCCACAAAGTGCACCAGAGCACAGACAGAGTTCTGACTGCTGTCCTCTGAAGATACCGGCCACAGAGACTGGTGAAACATTCGGAAGAAAAACTTCCAGAAGATGGCCAAACAGCCCAAAAAACCTACAACAACCATCGGATCCTGGATGTGAAAGCCTTCGAAAATCATTCACATTCTTTACGCCTGTTACTGAATTATCCAGTAATCCATTATAATAAAAAGCTGTGCTGACAGAATGTCTGTCAGTCTTTCTCTTTTCTTATGAAGCCACTGAAACCCTGTTTTGGTTTTGTTTTGTTTTTCGAACAGACCTCTCTCACTGTCATAACTATCTCTTAGAAATGAGCCAGCTTTTGCAAAGCATGGAAGTTCTCCACAGGACATATTCAGCCCCTGCAATAAATGCCATGCAGGTTAGTTATGGAAATTGCTACTTGGAAGGGGGGGGGGCTGAGGGTGGGAGGAGCTCCTGCTGCTACCTCATGTTAGCCTTCTTTCTAGATTTGAGATAAATAGCACTTTTCTCTTTTTTTTCCCATGTGTCTGCTAAAGGCCATCCCATTTGAAAGTCCAAAAAAGGAAAAAAGAGCGCATAGAAGATGGCGTTCCCGAGCGCTTGGCAAAGAAGCTAAAGCAATGTTACAGGTAAACAGCCTCTCCCCCTGCTCCCAACTCAGCCTAAAAATATTGTATGAGTGAAAACTCATTTCCTCAGTGTAATTGATAGGCTTAGTAACAGCTATCTAGGCCAGATGATGATTTCATTCTGCTGGTATAAGCAGTGTGTACAGCAGGGAGTACTGTATTAAACAGATCATTGAATCTTTCATCTGCTGAACTTTTAACAACATAATAAATGATTCTTCCATCTGGGGAGTGCACATTTATTTAGGCTGATGAACGCTGGACTATATGCTGTAGATAACCCCTCATTATGAGAGGAATGCCGTAAGTGATTACTGTGTATGCTTATCACAGCAGGAGTTTTCCTTACTCTTCTTAATTTGCAGATGCTGTGCTTTGTGATGGGTTTTCATGACATAAGCATGTTGCTTGTTTGCGAAGACACAGAAAGCTGTCTGAATCACATCATTTGAACATTCATGTGATTTCAGCTCTAATGATAAGTTGCCTGTAATGTATAGTTTGGTCCTGAGTTTTTAAGTGCAGTAGTGCTCCAAAAGCCACAGTGGTAGAGCACACACATTGTATGCATATTGTCAGGCAAATAACAGGGGTCTTCATTAGTGGTGTGGGAAAGAACTCTTCCTCTCTGAATCCTAAGAAAGAAGCTGCGACTTCATGGAAAAAAAGGACTAGGGTTGTACTATGAAATTGATTCAGACTAAGGCAGATTTTATACATGCAGTAGGACTAGCCTACTAACTGATCAGTTGGCTAGTGGAATATGTTTGCTGTAGTTGAGGTTCTTGTGGTTAATATTTCAGTCAAAACTTTCTATAGAAAACCCAGAAGCACCCTTGGGTGACTAGCCACTACCTTTTGTGCTGCTGCTTCATATTTGTGTGGTTGCTATGTTGTGAATAAGAGCACTTTGCTCTGTGGAAAACCTTGATTGTTGCAGCAGGCCTAGCCTCCTCTAAGTGTCCCTGGAGGTTTCTACTTCCACCTTATTCCCCAGTTTAAACATCACAGCTCAGTTTCTCCTGCTGGCCGTTTTCAGTAGTCCCAACCATGTGCTGGAAGCATCAAAGGAATGGAGAAGGTTGCCTACTAGGGAGATGATGCCACAGGATGTAAATGCAGGGGAAGTAATCCCCTTGAGCTGGACTTACTGTTGATTGGTTTCAATTTAACCTGCATACTATAATATACTCACATGTTAAGATGTACAGTATATGTGTGCATGTTATAGAGTTCATAAGATGTACCAAATCACTGTGTGGCTAATATGTGGTCTACAAGACATGCTGCTCCTTCCTGAGACAAAAGTGGGGAACAAAAGCAAGTGTTACTTTTTTAAAGGCTTTTTGGGCACATTTAGGAGTATATAATGGTAAGAGAGGTTTTCCGTAATAAGTACAGATATGCCTGCCAAAGCTGTTCCCAGACAAGAGCCTGCCATCTTGCCATTGGCCTGGGCTATCTCTCAGCCATGTGCAATATCTGTGGGGCCCTTGTCATAGCAGGCAGGCTGAAGCACCCCAGTCTGTGAGGCATAGGACTCCAGCCTGTATTGTCTGTACAGTACATCCTTCCTAGAGACACCATCTGCTGGGAAAAGGTTCCATATGTGCCTCAGGGAACTCAGCCTCAGAACATTTTTAAAGGAAAGGTGTCAGTATGTTTGCAAACAAAAGCTGGCAGAAATCACAACCAGGTCCTCCTTGGAATCAGTTCCAACTGACATGGTATTTTGCAAAGTTCCTGGAAATCATCTGGAGCTCTCCTGCACTTATTGCAATTAGCAGTATTTATGCTTTGTCGTACTTCCAGAATATGAACACTAAATATTTGCCTGTTGTTTGTCCAGTTAACTCACCATTTATTTATTTATTTATTTATTTATTTATTTATTTATTTATTTATTTATTTATTTATTTATTTATTTATTTATTTATTTATTTATTTATTTATGCATCCATGCATCCATGCATCCATGCATGCATCCATGCTTTCATTTGTGTTTTGGACTGGTCAAATGCAAACAACCCCTAATATACTGCCCAATACACTGGTGTTCTGAATGTGCCCCACCAGCATAGCAACCCCACTCCTTCTCTTCTCTTCCTCCATACTTCCAGTCCCTGGAATCAGCAAAACGATTCAGTAAAGACTTGAAGCACAGCCTTTCAAGTGAGTGCCTAATAAGGAACTCCCACCCTGCCTTCATTAAAGTGGGATTTTCTCAACCAGGGCAGAATGTTTGAATGGGCATAGGAGAGAGAACAGCAAGAAGGAATTTGTTGTTTAGTCATTCAGTCGTGTCCGACTCTTCGTGACCCCATGGACCAGAGCATGCCAGGCCCTCCTATCTTCCACTGCCTCCCGGAGTTGGGTCAAATTCATGTTGGTAGCTTTGATGACACCGTCCAACCATCTCGTCCTCTGTCGTCCCCTTCTCCTCTTGCCCTCACTTTCCCAACATCAGGGTCTTTTCCAGGGAGTCTTCTCTTCTCATGAGATGGCCAAAGTATTGGAGCCTCAGCTTCAGGATCTGTCCTTCCAGTGAAAGAATTACCGTAGATCAATAGTCAACAGTGGGTTATAGTCCTGGAACAGAAAGAGTGTTTTATGATAGTTTCACCTTTTAAACATGACCTAACTGATGCTTCGTATGATTGCTACAACATATTTAATGGCTACCTTCAAATCATCCTCCATTTTTAAAAATGCACATGAAATTCTAGTGCAGATCCAACAGTATTTTTACCTATGTAAGGTTGATGTCATGTTAACAGTATGCTAGATAAGTTTTTGAGTTAGGCCCACAAAAAGAACAGCATTTGCTTGTGTTTAACGTTTTGGTTGTAAGTTGGTTTGTCCAGTTGATGTGAGGTGAAGAACTGGCCAAACCGATTTTTTAAAATAAATTGATAAATCAAGGGAAGGAAGAAGTCAAGTGAAGGGGATAATCAGATGGCGGTAAAAGTATGTACAGTGATGTTAGGATTATTCAGGAATCATTTTGCATCAAAATGTCAATATTGAGTGTAGACGTGGAAGAACCTTGACTAATGGGGAGCAGGAGGGTGTTTTATGCATTAGGAAGTATGTGCCATAGAATGGGATTGCTAGCAAACCAGCTGGTGCAAAAGAGAGAGAAGGATTTAGAAAGATTCTATCATGGATGCCAAGCGGGAGTTTTCATTGCAAGGACTAGAAACTTGAAGTTGGTTTGAAGAGTGATATTGGAAGAGACAGTTAAAGAAAGAGATTATGCTTTCATGGAAACACTAGCGTAGCATCATCTTTATGAATAATCGGAATTAGAAACTGCAGGAAGGAGAGCTATCAAGGTACAATGGGCAAATTGCACAAAATAACACCACTTTAATTACACAAGCAGGAATTCCAGACCATTAATATACGCTTTAAGTATTTCTGTACATTTTTACCTCCTGATTTCCACATTAATAGCCTCTTTCAGATTAATGTTCTCGTTTCTCCTGCTAAATCTTTGACTCCTGGAAGCTTTTATATTAACACTGAAGACTGGTTCATGTTGTTTTCAGGTACCAACTGTTCTTTCTGCTCCATTGAGACTGCATGCTTCCAATCCCAATTTATCTACATTAGATTTTGGTGAAGAGAAAATTTATTCTAATGATTCTGAAACAACAGCAGAATTTTCTAAAATGCAAGAGGACTTATGTCACCTAGCACATAAAGGTGAGTTTTGCTCAATGTGATAGAAATAAATACAACAAAAACTATTTGTGAGGTTTCTGAAAATCAGATAAAATACTGGCATGTAGTTGCTGTATTTTAAACAGTCATTGATCTTCACTGTTTCTGTCTTTGGTCTTCCCCAATATGGGAATATTATAAAAGCACAAAATTAGGATTTAAACATTCAACCTTTTTAATGCAGCTTGAACCTGACTAATTAACTTTCCTATTCTTATGGCTTTATCTGAAGTTTTGCATAATTTTGTATCTGCAGTCATATTATATTAACCATTTGGAAAAGAATGTTAAGGGGTATCTTATAAATCCTTCCCATTCATCATATTTTATCCTCTTTAAAGTAAAGAGCATATGCCTGTCTAGACTGAATAATCTAGATTGTTGGTCTGAATGTAAATGGCTGGGATCTCCTAATTAGAAAGGTATTTGTTAAAATCTTCTAATATTGCAGCAGTAGATTGCATCTGGCTTATATATGTATAGATGCTCTGAGTAGCTTGCTGAATTTCTGAGTTGGCATTTGTGATGTAAGGGGGTTGCTATGGTAGAAACCTATTTTTAGTGATTGCAAGAGGGGGAGAAATTTTAAGGCGCTGGAAGGCCAGCTTAAGCTGGCACTAGTTAGCCTTTAGCAAAATAAATAAATAAACCAGTTGCTTATCATTCATGCCAGCCAAGTATGAATTGTTTACCCATTTATGTTCATTTTTGGCAGTGTTTATTTGCAAGGGGAAAGGAATTTCGGGGATGAGGCAGATTTTTCCTCCATCTTACACAACAAATTTTATGAACAGGAAATATTTTTTGAAGCATTTCATTAAAAACAAAGCTTCGGTGATATTTTTCCTACTCATGCACTTTAACCCCCCCCCCCCGCCCCAACAGACAAAACACTGACTTCATAAATCTCCTTAAAATTCTGTATGCTGCCCAGTAGGGCTAACTTCATTATTTAGGTCAGGTTTTTAAAGCAAAGTAGTTGTAGGACAGGGATGTGCAACTTGTGTGACCTTCCAAATTGTTGTTCTACTACAGTACCAATCACCCCTCCGCCTTAGACTAGCATACAGTAGGACTACTGTATCTACAAGATCAGTACCTGCAGTTTCAGTTATCCACTGTTTGAAAATATTTTTTTTAAAAACCAGGAATACACTTGTTAAAGATGTGTTACCATAACTGACCACTCGAGAGAGCCAAAGACTATGCTATATACAGGGTTTGCATATCTGCGATATTCAGCATTCGTGGGGGACCTTGGAACCAATCAACCCCCTCCCCATGGCTACTGCAGTCCTGTTATATTTCAGTAATGTCTGCAGGACTGTGGTCTCCCCATTTTTAGCTGGCAAAGTTATGTTACCTAGTTTATACCTCACAAACAGCAATCGACTCATTCTACATATAAAACAAAATGCATTGGTTCTCACTACCCAGAATAAATAATGTCTCTGAGGTGTCTTGATGCCCCAGGCCCGGCTTCAGTTAGTACACATTTGTACTGTCTGTCTCCTGAAGAGGATTCAGAATATCAAAGGCTTGGACTGGGCACATAACAGATCAGCACGCTGAAGCTTTCATTATGTGAAAGAAAGTGGGATTTTCCTAAACAAAATGGCTTGCTAGGTCATCTATTCATCATTAGCCAGCATCACTTGTTTTCTAGTACCTCAAAGTGACAACGTGCTATTTTTGCTCAAGACGTGTATGTGTTCATGAGAAAACAACCATTAGCCTAAGCATTCCTTGCTTTCCTTGCTTTATATGGACCTGTTTCTGTTTTTTTAGACACAGAATCCAATAATGTTTGTACTTTTG
This sequence comes from Pogona vitticeps, assembly GCF_051106095.1. Lineage (NCBI taxonomy): Eukaryota > Metazoa > Chordata > Lepidosauria > Squamata > Agamidae > Pogona > Pogona vitticeps. The sequence goes on along the minus strand of NC_135788.1, from coordinate 35,121,812 downwards.
AAGTGATTTCCATGTGGTTGTGCTTTACCACAACTCACTGAAAACCAAGCATTGCAGTAGATAGTGGTTCAAATCCCCACTCGGCTGTGGAGCTCAGTGAGTGAGGGACAATCTCCAAGTTTAACCTATCTCATAAAGGATAAGTGACACAACTCAGTGTCTATCAATGTGAAGCTATGAAATAAGTCAGAAAGCATTTTATAAAACTGAAAAATCTTCTGGGCTATTATTATTACTATTATTCACCAGCCTACCAAAAGACTAATAGGCACATTGGAAGAGGAAGAAACATCCCTTCTTTGGCTGACATAAAAATACAGCCTGCTAAATAATGCAAAAATTACCTTCTGGCTGGAAATGGGATGTATCACAGCCATCAAGAAAGTGAAGAAGACTAATGGGATAGAATTCTTTTGTCCTCTGTTGCCAGTTAGGGCGGCCTTGTGTCTTCTGGGCTGCCAGAGGAAAATCCTCAATTTGAAGGTCCCTCCCCTTTCAAGTGTAGTCCATTCCAAATCTAATAGAAAGTTTTTTTAAAAAGCTACACAGAGAGTCTGTGAAGTTGCCCATCCTCAGTTAACAACCAGATAACAGACTGAGTAGGTCAGCTGGTCACATTTTCCCCACTGTGCTAGGATGAATTAGTACTGGTGTTTAATTTAAAAATATATACCGTGGTGTCCCGCTAGACGATTACCTCACAAAACGTTTAATTTGGTAGATGATGAGTTTTTGCGATCGCTATAGCACTTCACAAAATGTTGTTTCCTATGGGCAGTTTTCGCTGGACGATGTTTCGGACCGTGCTTCGCAAGACTTTTTTTTTTTTTTTGGACCGATTTTCACAAGACAAACATTTTGACTTGCAAAATGGGTGTTTTGGGGACCATTTTTTGCAAGACAGCGATTTTTACAGCTGATCCGTGCTTCGCAAAACGGTTTCTCTATGGGCGATTTTTGCAAAACGACGACAATTTTTCCCCATTGGAATGCATTAAACGGATTTCAGTGCATTCCAATGGGGAACCGCATTTCACAAGACGATGTTTTCACAAGACAGCGATTTTTGCTGAACGAATTAACATCGTCTTGCGGGGCACCACTGTAATTAGTTTTATTCTGCATGTAAATTGGTATCCACAATCATATGCAAATAGAGCCCCCTTTTGTGCTCCTTTATGGAGAGGGATGTCTTTTTTGCTGATATGTAAGAGGCAAAGCTAAAGCTAGTCCAGTCATTTGCTTGCAAGTAATTTGTTATACAAGATTGCAGTACAGTTTTGGTGAAGAATCATTCTTGGGTGCTTACTTGCATTTGTATACCTTGCACAGTTTTTGCTGCCTACAGTACTACTGTCCATTGCCTTTATATTGTGTGTGACAAGTTGAATCTCAGAATGGACTATTAAACGTCTCAAGATTAAGACATATTGGGGGGGATATTAGTCACTTGGTTGCATGTGCCATTTACATAATGAATAATCTAACACAGTATTTGGGCCAAATTAGGCATACTTAGAGGAGACTCAGTGAAATCATGGAACGAGATCCAATCTCTTGTGCATATTCACCATAGTAGTTACTAATATATGGCAGACATTATTTTGGCTTTATCCAAATCTTTTGGATAGTTCTTTAGATATCCAGTTAGTGTGAGCTAAGACTTTATTTAATATCTGTACTACAAGAGCAGAACCAGGGCAATTATGTAATAGACCTTGACTCTTTATTATTGTTTTACATTAGCTCTCAGTGTTTATGTCTCATTTCTTGAGTTAGAAAATTCACAGAGAATTTTACATATTTAAATCATCTATAAGAACAAACAAGTTTTCCTTTTTCCTTTTGGCTGTACTTTGCGGTTCAGTGAATTGGGCTATATTTTGCTGTACAGGTTGTGTCATTTTTGTAACATAGACCATGTCTAAATTCTTTTTATAGTGTACTTTACCCTGAAGTCGGCTTTTAGTATGATATCATCAGAGAGAGAGAAGCTGAAGCAGATGTTTGAACATGATTCAGCCTCATCACCATCTGCTCAAATAACTGGACTGAAGAATGCCTTATCATCTGTAAGTTATCTGTGCTGATCGCACTGATTTTCAGAGATGTGCCTTATAAATCGTATTGTTATCTTCTCTTGGTTTGATCTTTGCCTGTGTTTCCAGCTCACTTTAACGAGAGCAAAGGAATGCTGTGAAGAAACCCAACAATCTTGTTTCCTGAACTGCTTGTAGTGTTGTTTCAATTGTTTCAAGCAGCCAGTTGCTTATCATTTTAATGATCGCTTATGAATGAATGAATGTCCCTCTGTGTTGCAGGCGCCTTTGCAGAAACTGTAACATATTGGGTGCCCTGTAGTTTGTCCCTATTGAGGAAATCAGGCCACTGTGTGAGCTGGTTTTCCTTCCATACCCGTGTGTTTTCCAAGCGTATTCCTTCTCTTTTTCTCTCTTTTTCTGTATAGCTATTCAGCTCCATGGGAGGCACCAATGGGGTGCATTTGATGTCTCCAAAATCAGGTTCTTGAGGATGAGTCTAACTATGGCCAGGGCAAACCTTGTCAATATTACTGCTTTTTGGACTCCACCTCGTAGAATTCCCTAAGCAGTGGTCAGGCTGACTTGAGGATTCTGACAGATATAGCCAAGAAATAACAGCTTCTACAAACTCCAGTTCAGGATGATTTCAGTGATCCCCTCTTCTTAACCATGGCTCAAATTGTCACCCATTTACGTTATTTTTCCACGTATAAAATGACACGTTTTCCTAAAATAATTAGAGGAAAAAATTGAGGGTTGCTTTATACACGGAAGGAAGCAGAGGCAGAGGCAAAGGAGCAGTCGCATGCGTGCTTGGGCGCCTCTTGCTGCTGCTGCCACCGCTACCCAATTGCCTCCTCCAGGGCTCACGGTGGTGGCAGAGGCAGCAGCAAGAGAAGGAGGCAAAAGAGCAGTCACACACACTTGGGCACCTCTTGCTGCCGCCTCCCCCACCTGCCTGATCACCTCCTCCAGTGGGTCTGACGGGGCTCACCTCCAGCTCACATCCGCCTTGTCCCCTCTGGTGGCGGAGACAGCAGGAGGCAGAGGCAGAGCAGTCCCACTGGAGGAGGGGATTGGCCGGACAACAGAGGAAGCAGCAGCAGGAGAGGCGGAGGTGGAGGAGCAGCGGTTGCCCATTAACTGCTCCTCCGCCTCCAGCAAGGGTCAAAAGTAGGGGGGTCGTTTTATATATTGGGGAGGTTGTATACACGGAAAATATTTGTCCCTTAAAAGTAACAGGAAGTTAGTGACAGTGGGGCATGGCTCTGTCTACATAACCCTAATCTACGTTCTCTTTGCTCATATGAATGGTGCAGCAGAACTCAGAAACTCCTTTTTTAGTGTATGCAGTGATACATGGATATGTTTAATGGACTGAGCAGATTGTATCAGTCATGGTTATTTCAGAATGAACCTCTTGCCTAAGCAGAATACGAGTATTATATAGTACTCATTAACAGTGTGAGAAATTAATCACTGGCAAAGATACTGCAAAAACAGTAGTTCCCAGCGTGGGTAGCTAATTTTTAAAGGGCAAATTTATTTTTTAAACTTAAAGCTTTAAAAAAAAGAAGCAGTTCATCTAAAATGTGCTGTGATGGCAAAGCTATGCATCGCATAAGATGTATTTCGTATTTTCAAGTTATTCTTTATGATATCAAAAACATCTAACGTTCTATTAATAGGTGGTGGTGGTGCTAGGCATGCCGGAATTGAACTAGATTAGTAACGCTGCCTTTTTAGCTGCTTGATGCCATTGCAGCATTAACCTGCTCTTTTCATTCTCTGCTTTGACTAACCAAAAGGCAGCATGAAGTTGTTGCCTTGCCAAGCAGTTCTTGTGTTTTCATTGGCTTGAGCCTAAGGCAATAGGATATTCACTATGGAATACCTGTTCCTGAGACTATCACTGGTGATAGTCATCAAGCTCACAGCAGTTACCATTGACAGACGTGTGTCAGATGTTCTCATGTGTTAGAGTATATGGTGCATGCTTGTGGTTGGAAACAAAAATGAAGCAGGGATTGCTTAGCTGAAGCAAATGCAGAGTGACAGCTGTTGTTCACATCACGCAGAAATCAGCACAATGTTTATTATGAACCAGAACGGCAGAAGCCTGCAGAAGGGACCACAATACTTTATGTTGCAGGGGCTGATACCTTTTTAAATACAATAATTCTTACAAATAAAAACTAGAACATTGGGGGACAGCGGTTGTGCCTCAGTCTTCACTTTTGTACTAGTTTGGAACTTTTTCATACATAAAAGACCATTTTCATACATAAAAGACCATTTAGTCCAGTCGTGTCTGACTCTAGGGTGCGGTGCTCATCCCTGTCTCCAAGCCATAGAGCCATCGTTTGGCCATAGACAGTTTCCGTGATGACGTGGACAGCGCAACTAGACACAGAATGCTTCCCACCATGGTGGTACCTATTTATCTACTTGCATTTTTACTTGCTTTCGAACTGCTAAGTTGGCGGGAGCTGGGACAAGCGACGGGAGCTCACTCTGTAGCGTGGATTCGATCTTACGACTGCTGGTCTTCCGACCTTGCAGCACAGAGACTTCTGCAGTTTAACCCGCAGTGTCACCACATCCCTATTTATAAAATAACATGCATCATTTCTTGTTTGTGCTTTGTCTTCTTCCGCCTTAGGACTCCTTTTCGAAAAAAATCCTTGTTTTTCTTCTACATGTATGCATAGATCAGACCCAAAACAACAGCTATCAATACTGTGATGTTTACCCCGTGGTCCCTGCTTGTTTCTCCAAACCTAGAGCTCATGAAGTTATCCCAAAACGCTCTTTAACACGCTGCCACCAGTTGATCTCTTTATCAACCTATAATTCCTATGAAAGACTGAGGTCCATTCAATACTGAACTTTTAAAACAGAAACAGGGTTATTGATTACAAGTTGTTTTAGGACTAGTTCTTAAGCACATTCTTAAAGTTACATTAAGATTCAGTATTTTACTTTAACCTCTTCTATCTTAATTAATACAGGTCACACTCTGACTAATCACTCCTTAAACACTCTGCCTCCAGCTCCAAACTTTTTCTTCTGACTGAACTGACTAGACCCTGACTCACCCCTCCCTTCTAGTTTCTCTGGCTCCGCCTCCCAACAGCTCTCGTTGGTACATACCAATAATCTTCTACCTGAACCAAAGCAGGGTGATCACTACAAATACTAGTTCAAATTCTGTATCTTAGCTACTGTACCCAGTACATCAAAATAGTGTATTGGCAACAATAATCATAGAATAAAAGGCAGCCACAGAATACATGAACGCTTTGAGGCTGAGAAGGGTAAACAAAATTAATAATGTTTACAAGATGGAATTATGAAATCATTTTATAGTGGAATGTTCTTTAATTCTGTGGCAAGTGGGATATGTCTTGTTATAGAATCCTCTTTGTTTGACTGTTATGTGGCACCACATGATTGACTTGTGTTAATGGCTTTAAACAGACTTTCTGCCTAGGCTAAGAACCAGGGCTGGCTGCCAGACTATTCGGGAATGTTTTATTGGACTCTGTCCGAAGCAACTCCTGCTGCTACTGTCCGTTTGTCCTCTCTATTCTGCGTAGTTGGAGCAAGCTGGAGTTTGCCCTTGATTTATCAAGAGGCAAAAGGGTGGTCCATGTAGTAATCAAAAATGCAGAGTATGAAAGTTCTGTATAACCTATTATCTTGTCCATCTTTGCAAAGCTATTCTTAATATCTCTGCCCAAAGGTTACCTATGGAAGCCCTGTCTATCAGTTGTAAGAATTAAAATGAGATTGTCACATTCAGTGATAGTTTAAGTCTAGAAAGAAGCAGCGATAAATACTGGTCTGGATGGAGACAAGCGATTTGTCAAGAATCACAACATGTGTATCAGGCCCAGGTGGAGTCTGAAGCCCAACCAGCTATCCCACCTCCATCCCAAAACTTCCTCAGTTTTCTTCCCTCCATACCAGGATGGGGGTGGGGTGTGGAATCAGACGCTCTCAAAAAGCAAATATTTCTTTTTCCTACAACACACAATAAACTTGTGGAATTCACAAAGAAAACTGATGTACAAGCTGCCTAAACGGTGTAAACCCCTGTGGGGCATGTAAGTGTCCTATGTGATAACAAGAAAGGAATACACCTTCTGGGCCTGTTTTGTGGGCTTATATTGCATATTGCTGCTAGTTTGGAGCCTCATACCATGATTTAATTTGTGAGTTCTAGATCCTAGGTATGTATGGTATGTGTAAAGGAATCTTTTCAAGCGTGCATCCATTGACTGTGCTGATGATGAGATGCCCCAATTATCACAGAAGGCTTAAATGATTTAGGAAGTTGCTTTTAAATAGTAATTACAGTTCAAGTGCCTACCCTTAGTTGCAGTGCTTTCTGTCCTGTTCCTGAAGAGTAATTGAAGTAGTTACTTAAAAATAAACAACAACTAAATACCACAAGATGTTAGGCTGTAGTACAAAATTCTATCCTGCAGCTTCAGTACCCTTAGAAAAGCATGAGGCAGAACATAAGTCAGCATTTGAGCCATTTGAACCTTTACTGCTACCACAGCCCCATAACTGTAAAAATAACTAAAAAGTTACTTACACTATGAAAGGAATGAAACTGATCCTTCTCAAGTTACAATCAAAGCAGAACTTAGCTATAGTTGTTGCAGAAGGGCCTTATTTACAAATAACTTCTTATTTCCAACTAGTTACATGAATTCCCTCTTTTTAACTACCACACATGTCTACATTTTTTCTTCCAAGTTCCAGTATGTTCCGTGCATCTTTCGTAATGTCAAATATATATTTTCTTTCTTTTTCTTCATGTCGCTTTTTTTGATAAACTAGAAAGAGAGATTTCTTTTTTAAATCATCTCAAAGAAGTATTCTTTTCTTCTTGCTTCTTTATTAAAGAAAAATGTCACTTAACTGCACTGTAATCTTGTCTTATTGCACTTTTAAAAAAATCGGATTCCACATTACCACCATCAATAAAAGCCGCCATTACTCTTACAAAATGCCTGCGTTCTTACAATGACAGACCTTTTTACCACAGTTAAGTTGATATTTTCCACAATTGTCAAGTAAATCATAGAAATCTGTTCTAAACTAGGGATCCGTGAATCGGACTCTTTCTGGCCCTTGTTGGGTTGACATATATTCATTCATAAGTCCATTCCATCCTGTCTCTGTGTTAACTTGCAGGGTTTTGTGTGCTAGTTTTTTTTTAAAAAAACTGCATTATGATGTGTTCTTAAATATATATTTCTGCACATATTTTTCTCACAAAAGGAGCATTATTCTGCTCATTTTGATACGATCTTTAAATTGGGAAGTTCATCATGGAATTCAGAGAAGTAAAAAAGTTCACTGCTTTTCAATGTTCAAATTGGTCTAAGAGATGCAGAGTGGGTTTATTCATGTTGGAATTTCAAAAAACCAATTTCTCAAAAACTTTGAAACATGTGTGTCTTGTTATCTGGGAACTCCATTTAGATATAAGATTTTAAAAATATTTATAAAAATTGTTTCAAGGTGCATGTTTATCAGCTGTGGTTTATACTGCTGAGGATACCCAGCTTCTCTGTATGCCAAAGTATTTACATGGATTTTTTTCTGTCTGTAAAAAGGATTTATATCAAAACTTGTCTGCATTAGGACAACACTTAAACAACTCTGACTTTTTTCTCCTTTTATTTATCTTAAAGTCCACATGTAGTAGAAGTAGTAAGTACTGTAGTAGTAACTAGCAGAGCTGGAAGGGACCTTATGAATCATCAAATCCAGCTCTCTCAAGGAGACACACTGGGGAATTGAACTCTCCACCTCTGGCTCCACAGCCAGAGAAACATTGATAGAGGGAACGTAAAGGTTCTGGGTAAAATCTTCAGCCGCTCCTGGAATCAGTGCAGAGAACATGCATGGAGGACTTGTAATGTAGCACTTCCACTTTAAGATGAGATAAGTCATACTTTTAACCAGATCCTTTTCTTTGCACTAGAGATGTCATAAGCAAGTGGTAATTACCAAACTCTGCCCTCCATCATTGTGCAGCAACCAGAAGAAGATGACTTGACTGTATTTGAATTAGTGTAGATTGTTGTACATGAAAAAAAATCCCCTGAAAATAAGCCCTAATGTATTTTTGGAGCAAAAATTAATATAAGACCCTGTCTTATTTTTGGGAAAACATGATAGTAGCAAAACCAATAGGTTTCAGAAATTAGTAGCAGGGCAAACATGTCATGACAGTTGCCTCTCAGTGCTGCCTATGTAGCCTCCACACATCTCAGTCCCCACCCTATGTTCCAGTCTTCTCTTTTTTCATTATTCAAAGTAACTCTGGTTTATTGTTGTATCCAAACTGGCAGTGAGAAACCATAGTTTAGCTCTAATCAAAGAACTGCAATCACCGTTTGAACATGTTTCAGTACTGGTTTGAGTGTCTGAGACAAGCTTTCTGATACTGGTTTCATAATGCATGGCCACTTTATGTGCCTGCGTGGCATTTTTACATGTCTGTGATGTATATATAATTTGGCTGGAGTGGTGTGAGGTGTGAATTCCATTTAGTGTGGAGATTGTCCCTCACTTTTGTATTTGAAGAAATCTCCATATGATACTTTGTGTGACCGTTACTGTCAAGAACTGAGCTGACATCATGACATATTCCTGGAAGAAATACTAAGCATCTCCAGGAAATCCTACAGAGGAGGGCTTGGCAAAGAAGGTGTAAACACAAATGACCCCAACAAATTCTCCTGGGAATGTGAGGATGCAATTCATATACAGTTACTGAAAGTGGCTCTCTGGCTTTATTCCCAGCATATCCTCTCTTTGGGAGAGATTGGAGACCAAAAAAAAAAAGCAGTTCCTCAAATTACTGGACAGAAGGGGCAATAAAGGAGATCTAGACTCTTACATTCGGTTTTAGAAGATTGAGGCAGGTAACAGAGCCATTAATGAGCAGTTTTTGTAGCCATGGTTTTGCTGAGGTCTTGGTTAACTTTGTTCATGTGAGGCGCAAGGAATTGAGAGGTATGCCTAGGTCTAAATACGTGATGACCACGTATGCCGAGTCTCCCTATTTTATGTTTCCTTCTGCTCTGGAAGGAGTGGCTAGGGGCTGTGCACATAGGTGGGGTCGGCAGGGTTGTATCCTGTCAACAGCAAATGGCAACAGGTAGATTTGCACCTTTCCTGTACCAAATTTTGCACTTTCTAAATTTTCGCATTGTGATTCAAAGCATGATTTGTATGGGGTGTTCTAATTAATTTTAATTCCGTTGTGACCCCCCTCATTATTTTTTTAAACTGTGAGAAATAGTAAGTGATAAATGTTAGGTGCACTCCTACAATTTTTTTTAACCAAAGGATCAGTCAGAGGTCAAAATTGGAACTGACACTAGGCAAATGGCCAAGGATCCTGTTTTAAGCAGGACAGCTTCAGCAATTGATTTTTCACAGCTTTTAATTTGTTTGGGAGTATTGATTTAAGAATGTGTTCTCCTTGTTCACAAATGATGAAAAACTAGAGTCGGCATTGTTTCCACACTTGTAATATCCTAGTCTGCTTTAATACTTTTTTTTTTCATCTTGGGTTATTAAAAAGTTTAACTTTCAAATATCATGCTGCTCCTGTTCTTCATCTTAGTAGCATTATTAATCTGAATGAAATCATATTCTGTTTTTTTCAGAATATCAGAAGATGGGCCTGCTCTAGTTGCAACTCGGAGCTTGAGCCCCACTGACAATACAATCTACTGTTGTACTGGGTTCTTTTTTTTTAAGATTTAAATTTCACTGTATACACAAGGTATGTCCACATGCAAACTACTGTGCCTGGGGAGCAAATTTTCCTGATCCTCAGTCAGAGGTCCATTTATTTTGAAGCAGATGTGGAATTGATTCATTTGAATTGATTCTGCATATATGAACACTTTTTTTAAAAAAATCCTGCTATTTCATACAGTTATATATCAATTAGCAGGAATAATTTAAAAATAATACCATTGCAGTCCGCTTGCCTTGTTGATCCTCTCCTACTTGCACCTAGATTTTGGCAGAGGGCTTCGCTGCCTTGATCAGCTGAGTTGGCAGTGCCTTTTCAGAGGCAGCGCCCCTGCTTTGCTGCCACAGCTCCTTTCAGCTTCTCGGTAGCAGAAAAACTGAATTGCTGGTGCTGAGCAGACATGGCATCACCCATGGATGCCAAGGTGTCAGCAGCAGTGAGCATGAGGTGGTGGCGGCGGCAGCAGAGGGGAGGACGAGGTGGCGAAATGGTGAGGATGCAGACACCATCCCAGAGGTTTTAGATTCAGGCTAAACTCTGTGTAATTTCAGCCTGAATCCAAAATGATCAGTCCCTCTCCCAGATTATTCCAGCAGTGGGACGAGGCCCTTACTTCACTAAGCAACAGGATTTCAGCCAGTATATTAAAAGCATGTCATGTAGCATGATATCCTGCATTTCGTTAGACCAGCCATTCTCAACGGGGGCCATATGGCTCTCTCTCTGGGGCCCTGGCAAATTTGAAGGAAGCCACAGATTCATCTGTTTGTGTTGTCTTCTTGTTTTCACACAGTAAAAAGCTTTTTTTGTTTGGCAGGTGCCCTGGAACCTGAGAAGAGCTCCTATAGGGACCATAGTAAAAAAAAAAAAGGTTAAGAATGACTGTTCTAGAGTATGCAGTCTCTTTCCAGGTCAGGACAAGTACAGTGGTGCCTCACTTAGCGATTGCTCTGCATAGCGATGAAATCGCTTAGCGACGGAGTTTAAGTGATTGCAAAAGCGATCGCTTAGCAATGTTCCCTACAGGGAAAATTCACTTTGCGATGATCGTGGGGAAGCGATAATCACAAAGCGCCTATTTTCGGCTGTCTGATCGGCGGTTCCAAAATGGGCACCGGGTAAACAAAATGGCCGCCCGCTGTGTGTCCTCGCTTTAGAGTCACCGAAAATGGCTACCCCTATGGAGGATTTTCGCATAAGGTTAGTTTTGAAGCCTATAGGAACGCATTAATGGCGTTTTAATGCGTTTCTATGGGCTTTTAAATTCCGTTTATCGATTAAATCACTTAGCAACGTTTTTTCCTGCACGGATCAATGTCGCTAAGCGAGGCACCACTGTACGTGAAGATGGGAGAGATTTAAATTCCTCCTCTTCCTCCATCTCTACCATCTGAGTTCTGTGCAAAATTAGGGCCCCTCAATAGGTTTAAAAACTCAGTTGGCACTGAGTTCTCTCTTTTCCTTTATTATTATTATTTTTATAAGACTGATATAGGGGTCTAAATTTTTAAATATAACTCATATTGGGGAAAAGTTCAAGATTCCATGAACTGTGTTGATCCTGATCTATGTATGCTTACTTTGGAATTTAGAAAAGCATGTGTAGCTACAGTAAGACCCCTGTAGCCGTGGGATATATATGATATATAGGGAGAACGCAAAGGCCAAAAGGGGCACCCTTGTATGTTGTAGATAAGGTTGTGGCATACTGCAGATAATTAAAACCATAGATACCAATCCTCCACATGTTTCCTCTTTTGTTCGGTTCTCAAAAGTTTGCGGATCCACTTTGCTGCCAGCTTTCTCATTTCCAAGTTATTGTGGATAACGGCACCAACTTTCTCACGGGATATTGCCAGATACATAGCAATACTGATATTGGCTGATATTCGGCTGTCCTCCATGATCATGTCATGGATGGCTTTCACATTTGCAGGCACAGAGACAGAAACAGGCCTTCCACTGGGTTTCTCACATTCAACACTGAAATGGCCAGTTTAAAAATTGACAACCCAACATTGAGCTATTGCATATGAAGGGCCACTGTCACCCATAGTTTGTGATATTTCATCATGGATCTGCTTTGCACCTTTCCTTTGGAGAAACAGGAACTTGGTTATGGTCCTATGCTCTTCCATATTGAACTTTTCTGGAGGTGCTGCCATGATCAATTTGGAGCTGAAAATGAAAGTTAAGTTAAAATCATACGTAGTTGATTATGATTTTGACACCATTGAATATAGACAAGTTGGCCAATACACCCTGCAGTTTATAGCTTCTTAGCTCAATTTTTTCTGGGGAAGGCTCAATACGTATCAGCACCCCCTTGTACTATATATGTTTCATATTCATCATAGAATGCTGTTTGATGCTTAGATGCGCACATTAATTGGAACAGTACCAACATAAACCATCCCAAACATCCTGCCTGTGAAGGTGATTGTTATTTGTTATGCAATATGTACAGTACTTGACACTTGCTTTCTGGCTATGGAATGGCACAGGAAAATGACATTTTCATTTCTTCTGTGAATCTGTTTTCCATATCTTATCTTCCAAATAATGGAATAAATCCTGAGCTAACACAGAGACCAGAGTAAGGGGTCAGTCTCTGAATGGACAGCCTGTACAGCCAAGAGTTTTTTTTAAAGGTTCATCAAATCAAGCCCCAAACTACTAAATACAGTAGGACCTCCATATTCATGGGGGATCAGCTCCACAACCTAACATGGATGATGGAAACCATGGGTACGAAGGAACCTTATATACAAAATGCAAGCAGGCAGAATGAAGGCCATAAGGGGGTGCCCTTTTATGTTGTATATAAGGCTGCGGCAAACCACAGATAAGTGAAACTATGGATACTGATCCTGTGGATAAGAGGGGTCTTACTGTAGTTAGTATTTTAATTAGTTCCACGTGGAGGTTTACGTTTTCAAAAAGTTGTTATGGTTGAAAGACTTGACAAGGATCCAAACACATATCTTGGTCAATCAGTTTTGTATTTTCTGGTGTACGAAGAAGAGCCCCCCTGAGGAGACAGAAGGCTCATCTATTCCAGTAACATATTTTTCCCATCACGGCACATAGAGAGAGACACAGCAGGACAAGATGGCAGTGACCACCCATCTCCTTTTGTTGCTCCCCAGCAAGCAGCATAGCACATGCTTTGTGTACAGAAGGCCACAGGTTTGAAGTTTAGCATCCTTAGAGTAGGAAGTTGGAGTTCCCTGGAAACCGTGCAGAGCTCCTATCAGTCAATGTAAGCTAGACCAAGAGTTTGCAGATTGGGTTCCATGCAAGATACCTTCCTATAATCGTAACAGCCCGTGATCATGCTGGCTAGGGTATTCTGGCAGCTATAGTCCAAAAATTATTTTTTCAAACTCCAGAAGAATTCTTTCCTTTTCTTGTTTTGAAACCCCTACTGTTCCATTTCACTGAATAATCATAGTCTTAGGTACTAGTGTAATGAGAGGCAAAGAAAAAGCATCTTTTTAAAGGAGGTCTATCTAGATGTTAGACATGTAAATATTTTCAGATTTCAGGCCAATAAGGTGAGATATTGCTGCCCTAGTTCTGAAAAGCTTATAATTTGTTATTCAAGAAATGTCATTTGCCTTTCTGGACATACAGTATCACTGTAGACATTTCCATTACTGTGCCACATAGGGACATAGCTTTTCCTAAACAAACAAAAATCTGCAAGTCTCAGATTCAGTTCACCACAGGAAGTGATTTATAGCACAGGCTTGTACATGTTTGCTTGCTGATAAGTAACTGTCCTTGCATTGCAGTGAATGTGCATAGGGCTGGAGTCTTACTACTTTTAATAACTGATAAAGATAATTGTTGTTTAGTTGTTAAACCAAAGCAAAGCGTGCTGCTTATATACCACCCCAAAGCACTTTAAGCACTCTCTGGGCGGTTTACAAGTTAATTATGCAGGCTACACATTGCCCTGCTTTGTTTTGAACTCCAAGGCCAAACTTACCTGTTGTTCCTTTTATCTCTTGACTCCATACTTCCAATCCCCTAGAATGAGAAGAACATCTTTATTTGGTGTAAGTTCTAGAAAGTATTGTAAGTCTTCATAGAATTGGTCAGTTTCAGCCGCTTCAACATCGGTGATTGGTGCATAAACTTGGATTACTGTGATGTTGAAAGGTCTGCCTTGGATTCATAGTGAAATCATTCGTAATCATTCTCTCATTTTTGAGATTGTATCCCAGTACAGCTTTTCCCACTCTTTGGTTGACTATGAGGGCCACTCCATTTCTTCTATGGGATTCTTGCCCACAATAGTAACTATGATAATCTTCTGAATTGAATTCGCCCATTCCCATCCATTTTAGTTCACTGATGCCCAGGATGTCGATGTTTATTCTTGCCATCTCCTGCTTGACCACCTCCAGCTTAGCAAGGTTCATAGATCTTACATTCCAGGTTCCTATGCAGTATTTTTCTTTGCAGCATTGGATTTTCCTTTCACTTCGAGGCGCATCCACAGCTGAGCGTCCTTTCAGCTTTGGCCCAACCACCTCATTAGCTCTGGAGCTACTTGTACTTGTCCTCCGCTCTTCCTCAGTAGCATGTTGAACGCCTTTTGACCTGAGGTGCCCATTATCCAGCGTCATATCTTTTAGCCTTTTGTTTCTGTCCATGGAGTTTTCTCCTATATACAAGAAAGATGGTAAATTCCCATGTGATTAGTTATATTTATCTCACATAAAATTCCATTTGAGAGAAGTATGTCACTCCCACTTGCTGAAGATGCTTGTTTGATTGTGCCCCAATTACTCATACACAAGTTAATGTCATTTTGTTATTGCCACTGACGGGTTCTTTTCCTGTTTTTCACTTAATGTTGCAATGGAGTTGGCTTCAGGCCACTCTGCTGTTAGAATGCTCCTACTGAAGCAAGACTAGTTTATATGTGATTGATCTTCTGTTCGCAACCAGGGTTTTCTCTGGTTCTCCTTTGTCTGACCTTTACTTGAAAACTGAAAAAAGCCACCACGTGGTGACAGTTGCATCTGGAGATAATACGCATAACAGTTATCTAATGCAAAGCAGGGAAATGTTTGTGTGCTATTAGGAGGAAAGAGACTCATATTCACACTCATTTGGTGGTGGCATTCTGAAGCAGGCCTCTCCTCTAAAAGATAATCACATATAAATTAAAAAGTGATTAGTCATACTCCTTTCTACTTACAATCATTTTCAATTTGTGGAAATTCACAAGTGATTAGCCATACTTGTACTTTAAAATAATTACCCCACTTGAGGGAACCATGGGTTTGTAGGAAATGAATGTAGCAGTAGCAGAGACAAAAATATTTGGCTGTAGAAAAGTATAGAACACGGTAGCCCATAGAACAGTATCTCTATACCAGTGTTTCTCTACTTGGGGGTCATGACCTCCAAGAGGATCAGAAATAGTTTTCTAGGAATCAGGGGGCTTATATGTTAAGTAAATTGTTCCTTGACCTTTCAGTATGGGATATTAAAGATAGCATATACTGTATGTATGAGAAACAAGTTCTTTATGGGGAGAAAGAAGCCTCTACTTTCTGAGAAGGGATGACTTTATCCTTTTAAAATGTCTCTTTATGCAGTCATGGTGGTCGGATCGCCTCAAAAAACCCTACTCTGTTTGGTTTATTTAGGAGCATTCTCAATCATGCAAAGAAACACAAACAACCCTATAGCCCTAGCGCTGTGCCGAAAACAAGCAGGACAGCTCTAAAAAGGGTGGGATGAATTGCTCTAATTCGAAATACGTGTAGATGCCATGATTTGATCCAAACTAACTAGCACCAAAAGTCATCCAAATAGCGAGCTATATGCCTGTCTGAATGTGCTCTTGGTGGAAGATGCAGCAAAGGAAGCTTTAAACAGCTTCCTATCATCAATCTACCTTCTTCTTAAGAGCCAAGGAGGACCGGCTTGAATTATTTATCATACAGAAAGACTAATCAAGAGTCATATTCGCGCATTCCCCATATCCTTAGAGCTCTGTGCTTTCTGAGTTTTGTACCGGAAAGGCAACCATGTAAGATGAGCCACAATGCCTTCATAGCCCAAATCTACTTTTTTTGTCTTAAATATTCTAGGCCATAGCACAAAACACAGATCTTAGAGACCGGTTACACAGAATACATGCCGAATCTATGCTCCATGATTCAGCAGCTAATGCAAAATCCAGCCCTGATTTGGCAAAGGTGGGTATAGATTTCCTGTCTCTCTGCAATGCTGCTTGCTTAGTCTCTTCCTCTTCTCCCACCCACCCCCATGCCAACAAAGTCCTGCATCCCATTCCACTATCCCTGCGCTCGTGCTTATGACTCATCTGGTATTGTAACCAGATGCTGATTGTGAATGTTTTCCATAGAGCTGGTATTATTTCTGACCATGCTTTCCCTGTGTTTTGCTGACAGACTTTGGTTTCTTTTGTAGTTTCATTAGCAAAAGGCATTCTCTCATGTTGTCTGGTGCCACTGACTTGTTTGCACCTTAGGTACATTACTATTGTAAGTCCCTCTGCTGAAACATTTGTGCACACCCCCGAATAATTTAATGAAAGACAAATTGCACTCTGCTTCATGAACAGCTTTTCAAAGAATGATCTTTCAGAGTTTGTCAGCTGAAAAATGCTCTTCATAAGATAAGCAACATTAAATGCCTGTCCGCACGCCACCTTCCCAAATTGCTATTGCCTGGGAGATTGCAATGCAAAGGCTTACACATCTTGAGTTGCAAAGGAAGTGAATTCTCCTGAAGGTTGAGTGAAGATGAATGGAGATTGATTTGCAGAGCGTAGCAGACATACAGTGGAAAACTCTGAAGAAGGAATGGGTTCTGTGTTATTCACCATAGACTTTCTGGATGTTAAACAGTACAAGAATTGATTCTGAACAAATGCTGTAAATTTTTAAAAAACCAGAAAAATAGATGGGCTGGTTTACCCATTGATTGACATTTCATATGAACAGGTAAAGCTGGTGAATCCCAGTGGGAGCACACCATTCTAAGACCTAGAAGGCAGAAATGAGTGGAAGATAATGTGTATTCATTTGTATTGCAATCAGGGCAAATCATTGTGCTGTAAGGCAACTTCTCGGCATGCCTCTTGTAACCTGCTGTTGCATGAAGACAGAAGTTGCTTCTGCAGGCAGTTTAGCATTAGTCAGTTTTTACACTTCTCCCTTAAGCTTGTACAGAACTCTGACTACAGTGGTGCCTCGCTAGACAATGATAACCCTTTCAAATGAAATCGCTGTTTAGCAAAATCATCATCTAGCAAAAACCATTTCCCCATTGGAGTGCATTGAAACCTGTTTAATGCATTCCAATGGGGAAGAATCGTCGTTGTCTAGCGAAGATCCGCCATAGGAAAGCCGCTTTGCAAACCACTGCTCAGCTGTTTAAATAGCTGTCTTGCAAAGCTTAGGTCCCGAAAACACCCA
This sequence comes from Pogona vitticeps, assembly GCF_051106095.1. NCBI lineage: Eukaryota > Metazoa > Chordata > Lepidosauria > Squamata > Agamidae > Pogona > Pogona vitticeps. The sequence continues at coordinate 35,104,503 of NC_135788.1, read as the reverse complement.
CTTTGCGAGTGTGGAGGGAGCTGTCAAAATCGTTGTCTAGCAAAAATCGGTTTGTGAAGCAGGGACCAAGCATTGTCCAGCGAAATTCCCCCATAGGAACCACTGTTTTGCAAATCGCTATAGCAATCGCAAAAAGTCAATGTCTAGCGAAAAAACTGTCATGCAGGGTAACTGTCTAGCGAGGCACCACTGTAACTGAAAACACTTTAGAGATAGCACCTCCTGTGTGCATCCATCTTGCCATGTTTTGGCCACACTAGTCATATTGGTTATTTTGTCACCATATTGGGGGGGGGGCAACAATACACACTGTTAGCACACCATGCTAACGGTGGTGGTGTGATCAGTTTGAAAGTACTTCATGACACTTTGCACAGTTACACACACAAGCCAAAAGAGTCTAAAACAGCAGACATCTGGATCAGTCCATTGTAACAAATGAGAAGCAGATGGATGATATCATAGTCTCTGGTGCTCAGAAGGTCCCACAGCTTGTTTTTATTGAAGACATTTGAGGAGATTCAGTGGAGCCGGCAAACTGTTGACCCGTTTGTGGGCATGCAGTAGTTCATTCTTCAGATGATCATTATGACACTTTGTAGTCTTGTAGCAAATTATCATCTGATTTAATGTTGCAAGCCCAAACATTTCAGAATGATTTGTGAGGATTCATTGATCTTATTGCTTGGAGATAACAAAGCAGATATTTCATAAGGCTGTTAGGACACTCTTCTACAGTCCTGTTAGTTGCATTAAATCTTTCCTGTCCAGACTGGAATCTTAGAATCATTAAGTACTTGCTAAACCAGTAAATCCTCAGATTGAACCTTATAATATTAACTCATTGATACTGTCTCAAAACCTTTAGGTTACGAATATATGAAATGACAGACAAAGAGGACAGAAAGGGAATGGAGAATGAATAATTGAACAGATGCGTTTTGTGACTTAGTCAGCAACTGTTGTTATATGTTGTCAAGTTGCTTCCAGCTCATAGCAAGCCTGTGAGTTCATGATCTTCCAGATTCCTATCATTAGCAGCCGTGGTCAAGTCTTGCAAATTAAAGGCTGATGTTTCTTTTATTGAATTACCTCCTCTCTTGTCTAGTCTTCTTTTTGTGTTGCCTTCAGTTTTTCCTAGCATTATTGTCTTTTCTAATAAGACTTGTCTTCTCATGATGTGTCCCAAGTATGATAGCCCCCATTTAGTCCTTTTAGCTTATTGTGAAAGTGCAGACTTGATTTGTTCTAATAACAAATAATCTTGTGTCGTCAAGTCAATTCAGACTTATGGTGGTGACCTTCTTCATGGTTTTCTAGGTACAGAATACTCAGAAATGGTTTACCATTCCCTTCTTCTGAAGGCATTCTGGGACTGTGAAGCATGCCTAAAACCACAAAGGCTGGCTTTTCTGAGATGCACAGTGGGGGAAATGAACTCCCAGCCTCTGTCTCTGGAGCCCAATATCTGACTCAATGATCTATCTAGCCAGTTACTGGTTTATTCTAGCACCCGTTTATTTGTTTTCTGGTAGTCCGTAGTATCCATAAAGCTGTTCTCCAAGATCACATTTCAAATGAGCTGATTTTTTCTCTCTATTGTTTTTCTTCATTGCCCAGCTTGGCATCAGCTTTTTAAAGCTGTTGCCATTTTCTTCAGTCATACAATGTCATCTGTCTATCTTAATTTTATGGATGTTTTTACTCTTCCTTCATCTGAACTGAGTCCAGTTTTGTATGTGATATGCTCTGCATTTAAATATAATATTTATTTATTTATTTATTTATTCATTCATTCATTCATTCATTCATTCATTCATTCATTCATTCATTTATTTATTTATTTATTGCATTTATATGCCGCCCATCTAGACATAGTCTACTCTGAGCGGCTCACAATTTAGAAGATAAAAACAATTTAAAATATACAGTTTTACATTAAAAACAAAATGATATAAAATGTAATATAAATTTACGATTTTAACAGTTAATTTAAAGCAAAGAGTCCCAAGATGGCAAGAATAAAAGAAGAAAAATAAGAATGACTTAATTGACTGAAGGGAAGGCCTGCTTGAATAGCCAAGTTTTCAGCTGGCTTTTGAAAATGCCCAGCGAGGGTGCCAGCCGAATTTCAGTGGGGAGGGTGTTCCACAGCCGAGGGGCCACCACCGAGAAGGCCTGATTTCTTGTTTTTTCCTTCCGGGCCTCCTTCGGCGTCAGACCCCTCAGCCGTCCCTGCTGGCTGTGTCGGGTGATTCGGGTGATATCGGGTGATATCTATCAGACCATAAGTCTGATAGATATATAATGCACCTTTGTCTGACCATTCTGTTTCTCCATGCTCTATCCTAACAGTAACTTGAGATAGTTCCATGCTGTGTGGCTTGAGATAGCTCTGTTAAGATCCTATCTATTCCTGGTGATTTATTTTTTTCCAAGTGTTTTGTGAGCAGGTTTTACATCTTCTAGCAGTACCTCACCCACCACTGTCTTATCTTCCAATACTATCTCTTGTTTCATTTTGGGCTGGCTCATTTTACAGTTTTCTGAGTAAAAACATTCAGAAAGAGTTTACTATTGTCTTCATCTGTATAGTTCTAACCAGAGTTAGCTTGAATGTCAGTGCTAGTGAAAGATCCTCTTCCATTGTTGCCCTCCAATGTTGCTGCTACCTAAAGTTGCCCTCCAAGAGTTTCTCTGCTCCCATCACGCTGACACTATCAGTTCTCTTATGCTGCTAAACCATTCATTCCTGAAGAAGACAGATGCATCTTCGTTGGGTGTCTAAGCTTTGACCATTTCACCTTGGGTGAGTCCATCATGGAGTCTAGCCTTCTGACATTTTTCTCAGCTTCCCTGACACAATTTCTCAGCACATTAAGATGTACATGGTTATAACTGCTGTATACTACATTGTGCCAAAGTCTATTAATTTTTTTTCACATGGAAAAGGCAATACAGTGGTGTCTCGCAAGACAATGTTAATTTGTTCCATGATAATCACTGTTAAGCGAAAACATCGTCTTGCAAAACACGTTTTCCCATTGAAATGCATTGAAAACCTGATAATCCGTTCCAATGGGAACAAATTTTCATCCATCGTAAAGCGAAAATTCCCATAGGAAACATCGTTAAGCGAAACGCGGTTCCCAAGCGAAGACAGCCATCTAATGAAACAGAGACCATTAAAAGACTCGTATAGTCAAGCAAGACCAAGCTGTCAAAAACATTGTAAAGTGAAAAACAGGGACCTAAAATGTAATCGTATTGCGAGGCAAGGTCCCTAACATCGTAAAGCGAAAATCGCCCATAGGAAACATCGTTAAATGAAGCATAAGATCACTCCGAAAACCTCATCGTAAAGCAAATTCGTCATTAAAGAAGTCATCGTCTAGCGAGGCATCACTGTATTAAGTTTTAGAAATTGTGTAACGCCCACTTTTATCTCTCCTACTTTGGTAACTCCCATCTCTTCTGATATGATAAATGCTTTTATACATCATACTGTATACATTGATATTAAACTCCTCTTGTATGCTACAGATATGCCTTGAAAGCCTATGGAAATTTGGTGCTCAGAGTGACAGAGCCAGAGCTTATGTGCATCAGTGTTTCTTATATGTTTTATTTTGTGACTTGTTCTCTTTCTGTTTTTGTATGTGCATGTAAAACACTGACACATTGAATAGCTGCTGATACCTAACTGTCTAAATTATTAGAACGAAACAGTGGTGCTGTCAAGTCTGAAATATAGTTGTGTAAATACTTTTTATAGGAAAAATTATTGCAGGCAATCGTTGATAACTTTAGGTTGTCAGTTTAAATTAGCTGTTTGGGCTTTTTACTACTTGATCACAAAGTGAGTGAAATATATGGTACCAGATTTCCATTCTGAGAAATGCGCATTTTGTTAAAGAGCTTTCATTTGATAAGAACGTTAAAGGATTCTCTGGATTTTTCCCACTCCAAAGTCCATGCAATATGAATCTGCACAAAACTGCATGAGGAGGAAGCCTGCTTGCATGTTTCCTTTCTTCTCCTACTTTCCCCTTCCATTAGTGCTCCATAACAACTGGGCTGGGTTCCTTCCCCTTTGCTACCTTTGCTGAATGTCATGTAGCTCATTTTGACCAACAGAGCCAATGAAAAAAAGGCCACATGTGTTTCATTGGCACTGTTATCATGAGGGGAAATGGCTGTGTACAAGAGTAGACTTCTTACATGTCTCTGTCTCCATCTGGTAGAAAATGGCAAAGGGAAAGAAAGAGGGTGAGGAGATAAATCTGGGCAAAACTGCTTTGTGGTTGTTCAGTAAAACAACACACATTGCCTGTTTCCTCAAATGAGCATATAAGCAGTGCAACTCTTTAGCAAGCATTTTTAAGCAGGGTCAAGATGTAAAGACAGAAAATGAATTAAGCCTTTATGTGACCTTTTGCCTAACTTATCTTGCTTTGCTGATATCCCATCTGTATCCCTTCTAAAATGCATACTACCCTGCCAGCCAGTTTACATTCTACTTCCTGTCTTTCTTTAATAATCTTGAGTCCCTGGTCAAGGTTACTCTGTTCTATCAGACATAATCTGACACTCTGTTCACCCAGGGAATCTTTGACCCAGATCCATTTGCTGCTTCCAGCTAGAGAAGAACCATTAAATCAGTAGAATTTTCATCAAGATTAACTTTCTGTTCAGCAGTAAATTCAGTGGGTTTACTTTAGGTGATCTAGTAGTTAAATCCAGACATTTGCCTCTTTCTCTCCCTGTGCCATCATACTTTTTAGCTGCTTCCATTTGTTTGTTTGTATCCTGCCCATCTAGTATCAGAGCACTACTCTGTGTGGCTAACAGGAATTATAAGAATGAGAATAATAACCCATCCACAACATTGAAAGTGTAGGACCTGATCCAAGAGAGTAAACCATTTTGAGGGTCCTGTATAGAAAGAAAACTGGTTAATTGAGTAATTTTGCTTCCTTAGTTGAAGTGTAAGATGGCATCCCTCTTCCCAGTCCACATTAAGAAGGCAGCTGACTTTGTAGTACAGTGTTGCCTCAGTTGACGAGGATAATCCGTTCTGTTGAAATCGATGTTAAGATTAGACAACTGTAACGCGCTCTACATGGGGTTGCCTTTGAGGCTGATGCAGAAACTTCAGGTGGTGCAGAATGCGGTGGCCAGACTCCTTACTGGAGTGAGAAAATACCAACACATTTCTCCAACGCTGGCCGCACTGCATTGGCTGCCCATTCATTTCCGTGTCGACTTCAAAGTCTTAATGCTTACTTATAAGGCCCTAAATGGTTTAGGACCTCGATATTTGGCGGAACGCCTGCTCCCACCAAGGTCTACCCGGATCACCCGTGCGAGTCAGGAGGTGAGGCTGAGGAGCCTGATGCCGAGAAAGGCCTGGAAGGAGAAGACACAAAACCGGGCCTTCTCGGCAGTGGCTCCTCGCCTATGGAACAACCTCCCTCCGGAGAGTCACACAGCACCTACGCTGGGAATCTTTAAAACCCAATTAAAAACATGGTTATACATCCAGGCCTTCCCTCCAGTCAATACCTGATTTCTTTCTATTTTCCTTTATTTTTTTCTTATACTTTATTACAATTGTTATTGAACGACTATGCACATTATTGAGTTTATTGTTTTATCCTATATTGTAAGCCGCCTAGAGTGGACGAGTAGTCCAGATAGGCGGGGTAAAAATCAAATAAATAAATAAATAAATAAATAAATAAATAAATAAATAAATAAATAAATAAATAAATAAATAAATAAATAAATCAAGCGAAATTTAAAAAGCCATTGAAATGCATTGAAAACCGGTTCAGTGCGTTCCAATGGGCTAAATACCTCAGCGTCCAGCGAAGATCCTCCATAGGGTGGCCATTTTCTGGTGCCTGTAAAGTGAGGAATCCGTCCTAAAGCACAGCAGGGAGCCATTTTGCACAGTGGGCGGCCATTTTAGAGCCGCCGATCAGCAGTTTTAAAATCGTTGTCTAGCGAAAAATTGGTTCCTGAAGCAGGGAACCGATCATCGTTAAGCGATTTTTCCCCATGGGAACATTGTTTTTGCGGTCGCAATAGCAATTGCAAAAACTTCATCATAAAGCGGTTTCATCGTTTAATGAGGTAATCATTAAGCGAGGCACCACTGTAGAATCTTACTTCAGCATTCGTTTTGAGATAGCAATTTCAGTGACACTTGAGGGATCAGGTTCAGTTTAACATACTCAGGAAGATTTTGTGGTACAGCCACCTCTGTCCTCCAATAGAAAACAGTTAGACTATTCCTGAGAACCTACTACTTCAGGCAGTCACTTCACTTTGTCTCATGGTAATGTTGGTCCTGTGATAGTGGAGACTCCGTTACCATCCTCCATATTTGTAGTAATATTGTATTTATGCGTGTCAGGAAGAAAGACTTATGCTGGAGCACTGGTAAACGATGCATGCAATAGGTGCCATTTTGATAAAGAGGATGGCATTGTATGATTCCAAGGGCTGCTTGGTTTTGTCTCTCCTTCTCAAGTTATCTAAGCAAAAGTTTGTTCAAAAGCTTGTAAAGGTTTTTTGTATCTTTTCTGTGTAGTTGTGTGTGGTTTATACCTAGACGTACATTTTGACTCAGGACCCATTTCTTGTCTCTCTTTTGCAGGAAAACTCAGAAGACGAAAACAGGAGTCTGGTCCACCAACTGTCCAATGAAAGTCGGCTGTCTATAACAGATTCTCTCACAGAGTTTTTTGATGCACAGGAAGTCCTCTTATCTGCTAGTTCTTCAGAAAACGAGGTCTGGGAACTGGTGTCGGAAGCATTGGTCTCATGTCACTCTTTTCAATGTCACTTGGCCTTTACTGCCTTTAAACACTAATTGCAGTGTCAGCATAGCAAAGGACATATTATCTGACATTTCAGCTTCCATGGTAGTTTATTGTTGATCAGTTTTAGTGAAGAATGGAGGAGGATAGGGGAGGAACACAAGATGAAGTTACTACAAAATTTGTTTTTTAAAACAACGTTCTTAAGCAGTGTGTTTTGATATGATTTGTTCTCTGTTAGTCAGAAGCGTGTTGCAGGGATAGTTTAAGAATTGTATATTTAGACTTTATTTTTCTTTTCTCCTGGCATATAATCCATAACAGATGCTATAACGGAACTGTGTTGTTGCAAATATCCACTTTAAACTGCATGCTTTTTTTAAAAAAATCATCTTTTTTTAATTTTCCCAAATGTGTTATCATGTGAAACCCTCCCTCTTTTTTTAGATCAGAATGAAAGCATATTTCTTTCCTCCTCAGGTATCTGATGATGACTCATATGCCAGTGATGTAAGTGATAACATCTCTGAAGACAACTTGAGCAGTGGCACAGAGAATGAAAGGCAAACTGTCGGTAGGCAGGGTGACTTTCTTGTATCTTGTTCTCAGAACTTCTTTTTCTTTACCAGAAATTGGTTAATGCACATACAGAGATGAAGACAGATTCAGGATTATATTTTCTGGTAAAGGATATATATATATATACACAAATATATATATTTGTAGCTAAGAAATTGCCCACAGCAGTCTCTCCTCATGTGGTAGAAACCACTGTGTGTAGAAAGAACCCTTCAATAGAGTTCCATTTTCTTTCCTTCCTCTTCCCTGCTTTGGGGCCTCTAGAGGAGAAGAATCCAGGCCATAAGCAGTGGCACGCACAAATGCCCAAACATGACACTTCTGAATCTTTTGATGTTCCCTCCACTTGTGGGTTCTGCCTCTCATGTTAGAATGGGTCATGCTAGAAATTCTTGACACACTTCAAGAAAGTTCAGCACTTTCCCACCATTGTTTACACACAGTCCAGATCTCCTCTCTCTTAAGCTCTGCTTCTGGTGAAGAAATATCTAATTTTTGCTCTACTGGATGAGCCGTACTTTGTATATGAAGTTGGTGGAACAAAAGGAATGCTAAGGATTATAAACATTCCCAGAATATAAACTCAGCTTTGAAATGCAATAGCCTTTAAAAACAAATTATGTAGAGATGAGCATGAATCTTGGTTCAGAGGTTCTGCCTCCATGTCCTGCCTCCATATCTAAATGGGTAATCAGCCAAAAAAAGGTGGGGCGCAGGGAAGCCTGTGCTCCTGCTGGAGACTCATTGAACAGCCAAAGAAGTGGAGGAGAGGAGCACACCAGCTGGTGAGTGGGGGATCCAGCAGGGGAGGTGGGGAAAGGCAACACGTGGCACCTGTGGTATTGCACGTACGAACTAGCACAAACCTCCAAACTAAAGTTCTTGCCCACATCTAGTCTTATGGTAAGTAAGGTAAGGGGTATATATGAATATTGAATGACAGGCGCGGAATGTCCAATGATGGAGATTGAATTTGCATCGGGATTGTGATTGGTTGAGAGGTGATGTTGGAATAATGCAGCGAGAGGGTGGTGGAAAGCATATTATGAAGATGGGGTGTCTTTAAGATTGAGTTCCGAGGAGAGTGGGTGGGATTTCCCTTTTACATCCAGTAGGAAGAGAGAATAGAAATGTGAGGAAAAGTTGCATTTAGATGGTTATGCCATAGTAGTACATTAATGATTCACGGCAACTATAGGGTCAGAATCCTAGCAGGTTAACATAAACCCTACACTGTGTAACAGGGTGTGTCATAATCTTTCCTGCTGTCACTTGCTCAGATATACTCAGGTAACACACTCAGTTGCATGCCCAGACAATGGACAGAGGGTCAGAAAATTGCAAAAATGTTTTCCTTAATTTCCCTTTGCATGCAGTGCTTTCCCTTACACCCATGTGTTGTTAGGCATAGACATGCCTACTGTCTGGACCCTGTTGCTAGAATTTTAGTAAAGTGGAGTGTAAAAGCCTAGAACAAATAGTATGTAGTGAAAGCAAATCTAATGAAGTAGTGGCAGCAGTACCCCAAGAAGAGTGCAAGAGTATCTGCCACTGTATGTAGCAAAGGAACATTTGGTGTGGTGATTCAGAGTGGTATCTCCAAAGAGACTTCCTTTCTTAAGCCTGCTGTGCTTAACCCTCCAATCTTCACATGCCACCCACCCAAGAATTCACATAATTTCCGTGCAATTGGGGCCTTTTTATTGAAGCCTAATTGCTCTGTGTAGAGAGGATAGAGTATACGTACAGGGGAAATGGTGAAAAGAGGTATAAGGAGGTTTGTGATCACTTGTGTGATCCAGGTGTAGATGAGTGGATGTGTGTGAATGTGGCTTTGATCATGCCCACCACTCGCCTCTGTTTCCTAGGTGATCAATCATAAGAGAATGTAGTACTATGTCAGTTGGAGAGTCAGATTTGGAAGCCAGGATGTACAGGCTTCAATATTCCTACAGTTGGTTGGCCCTGGGTAAACCAGTGGAGTCTCAGCATAACGTGCCTCTTAGAGTTGTTTTGAAGTTGCTGTACTAAGTCTTGAGCTCTTTGAAGGAAGTGCAACAATTAAATGTTAGCCAAAGGAATAAACTTCCGCAAAGGTGCTAAACTTAGTCTTGACCTCTGTCTTCCAGACTGTGTTCCTGATGGCAACATGGCAAGCCATTCCAAGCGGAGGACATGTCTCCCAGCCTCATGTCCCAACACTAGTAATATTAGCCTGTGGAATATTCTGCGAAACAACATAGGGAAAGACCTCTCTAAGGTGGCTATGCCGGTTGAGTTGAATGAACCATTGAACACTTTGCAAAGGCTCTGTGAGGAACTGGAGTACAGTGAATTGCTGGATAAGGCTGCGCACACACCTGATCCATTTGAAAGAATGGTAAGAAGAAATTGTGTCTGAGGGCAGATCTCATAAAAGCTTTTCATATATGATCAGGCATGTAACAGTAAACCTCTGTGTGAAGGCCCATTATGCTAGGCTTCATGTTCACTAAGCATGTGAGCCCTCCTCCTGTTTCATGGAGGTGATTCTGTTCACCTTCTTTTACTCTCCTTACTCCACTGGAAGTCTCTAGAGCCATCAAAGGGAATTAAGACTATCTGGTCCATCTCAGAGTGGCTGGGTCATGCACAGCCCATCTACGAATCTCACAATTGGAGCAAATATTCCATGCAACCTAGAAGTCTGCAATCATGCTCTGCTCATAAATAAAAAGTGGAATCTAACTTCAGGTTGCAAAATACACGTATGCTAGGGAAAGAGAAGTGAGTCCTTTTCCAAGCCTAATTTAGGCTTTTAACGTGAACGGGCAGCCACCTTCTGTCATCAGATATGTTTTTATGCACAACTCAATCTGATATAAATATTACTTCCCTCTTAAGAAAAGTGCATGGTGAAGGGCATGGGCATCTATTTCACTGCAAAAAAAAAATCCATACAGGGGCCCAGTCAAGAATGTAATACAAAGGATATATATATCCTTTGTATTATTTTATGTTGTTAGCTGCCTAGAGTGGTCCTGACCCGACCAGATAGGCGGGATATAAATAAAATAAATAAAATAAATAAAATAAATAAATGGTGAGGAGATTAATCTTCTTCCCCCTTCCTGCTGCTGGTTCAATGAGCTTCTGCTCTGCCCATCACGATACTGGAAAATCTGTCGTTTGTACCAGGAGGGAATTTGTCTCTGACATGATCTGCACATTGGCAGTTTCCCTTCTGGATCAAACAGCAGCTTGCTGAGGGGTGAGGAGGTATTTCATTAAAACTCTTGCATGGAAGTAAAACAATCACCACCATTGGCCTACGCTAAAGTTAGAATCACTACTGTTAGTGAAGATGAACAGAATGGATATATGAAATGAATGTGCTCATGAAGTGTCTCTCGTAAATTGGTCCTCGTTGATTTACTGTAGATTATTCGGTACTGTACTAGTCTTTTTGTTACATAAAGTAGCACATGAACCAATACTAATTTTTCTCCAGTCTTAGAAAATACTTTGTTGTGCTTATTAAGATTTGCGCCCTCTAATGGTGGTGTGATGGCCACAGTGTGTTTGGATTACCATAAGCGGCACAATAAGCATGCTTGGCACTGCACTTCTTCATTCTGAACATAAAGCAAACATTTTGGCTGTGCTCCAGAATCTTTCCCACTGGCAGCTCTGTCAGACCTTGATAGAAAAATGGAGCTCTTTGCCGTTTCTGTGCATTCATCTGGGGGAATACATGTACTTATTTTCATTCATTTCCAGTGAGAATGAAATAAGATTTAACTCATCCAGAATTTGCAGTGGAAGTTGTTTAAAACAACTCACTTATTTGGAAGTCCATTGTGTCTTGCTTCAGAACCTTCCCTGGCTTTAGGAAGGTCTTTACGGTAACTCTGTAAGTACTGAGTCATATTCTGGTGGTCAAGATAAGACAGTAGTTTGTCGGAGACTTAAACGGAAATATGAATTTTTGTGAAGTAGAGAAAAAAAGGGTGTCTGATCTCAATCTGACATCAAAATCCCTTGCTTTCACGACATCCAAATATAATGGGAGATGATGGCACACAACAATGCCCTGTAAATGACCACCATTTCTGCATTCTGTTTTGTAGGTATATGTTGCTGCTTTTGCCGTCTCTGCCTATGCATCCAGTTACTATAGAGCTGGTAGTAAGCCGTTTAATCCTGTGCTTGGAGAAACCTATGAATGTGTCCGTGAAGATAAAGGTTTCCAGTTTTTTTCCGAACAGGTACTAGAATTCTTACCATCTTTCGGTTTGAAGAAACTCCAAGTTCCAATTAGTCAAAGTCTCTTTAGCACAAGTCTATTCTTGAAGTTATTCCACCAACTTTTTTTTTTCATGTTATAGGCACTGAATGCTCAAACAATTACAATTTAGTCTCATGAATATTTGGGACCTAGTGAAATGAATCATGGTTGGTGGTGTCGTGGCACTCAAGATTTTATTAGGAATGTAACATCCATAAGATGTCTTCAGTAATTTACACAGTTTTCTTGCATATAATTATATCAATTACTGTATAATGGTAGTGGTTGTGACTATGCTTGCAAAAAAGAAGTCTGGCTAGTGCAAAATAGAGCTGTTGCTAGGTACCAACTTTCCATAGCCTCTGATCAAAATTCTGCACCAACTGTATGTATCTGTGGGCTCAACTCCTCTATTTACTTGGCAAAAACTTTTCTCCACCACTAATTTTTAAAATCTCTTTGTACTTGGATGTATTTGTCACCTACACTTAATGACGCCATTCAGATCTGTAGTGGTCACCTCCCAAGGACTACTGCGTAACTTTTAAGAACTATTGTTAAGACCATCACCATGCTGACCTTTTCCCATTTCTGTCACATTTCCTCCCACTTTCCATGTGTTACCATTGTCTCTGCTGAGGCTTTGTACTTGTATCAGAAGACGCATGCTGCAGTTCATAAAAGGGTTTTATAATCTTTAAGGAGCCACAAGACTCTTCATTGGTTTTGCAATATAGAGTGACATGACTTATCCTTCTAGAAACAGATACAGTACAGAGAGTTGGAGGGAATTATTCTCACCAATGCAGAAACATTCTCCTTTTAAGTATAGTCCATTGCCGTTGGAACCCTTGAATTCCTATTGAGCTGCCAATGCACTGAAATCTTCTTTTGGTGGTCCCCTTCTAAAGGTCTCACCATCCAATAACTAGCTCAAAAACCTGAGTGAACATAATGCTCCCTGTGATTTGAAAAGCTATCTTTATACATAAATTTAGTTATCACTGGTTTTAATTCTACAGGCTCCCTCTTGAGGTCAGCTGAAAGAAAAATGAAAATATGTCTTCATGAGAGAAATATGAGCCATTGAAAAACTTGTAAATGTAATTGTAACCTTCCCTTCCTCTTCCTGTTAGGTCAGTCATCACCCTCCTATATCTGCATGCCATGCTGAATCTGATAACTTTGTGTTTTGGCAAGGTAATTTTTTAAGTTATTGCTTAGTACCAGAGTTGTAAAAAAATAGAAATATATGTACACAAAGGAGACAGACTATATTGTACTCACCCAGACAAAGCTATGCACTTTATAAAACTGCATAGAAAGACAGGCTTTGACATACTAAATATGCATCCACTGCTATCTTTAAAAGCCGTATGACTTTAGAATTTGGTGTGTCTTTTGTAGCTGTGCAAGCATCATATCTCCACTCCAGGGTTGAGAGGAAAAGGAAATTAATTAGTAACATCTTGCTATCCAAGGCCCAGAAGCAAGCTAAATGTAGTAGTACTGATATGAACACAGTCTATCACAGTTGCCATTTATAATTGTGTAAGGAGGGTTCCTTTAAAAAGAGAACATATGCACTAATTTAATTCAGTGGGTTAGATTTTCCTGAGCTTTCTGAATTAAGCCAATAGAGGAACAAACATATGTCTTTTTTCAACCAACAAAAAAATTGACTTAAAAGGAAGTACACAGGAAGGGCACGTGAGTGTTCTTAAGTAAAGTTTTTAGTTAGAAGAGCACTAAGGGGGTTGTGCCCAATAAAGTAGGATGCAAAAACAGTAGCCAGCTGTCTTGCAACCTGTGTTTTTCCCCAGTTGATCGCCTCAGGGTCCTCGTGCCACCTTTAGTTTGTCAAGTAGTGGCGGGTTAGGCACCTTATGAACAGCCCAGAGAAGCTCACCTGGTCCTGGTTTGTAATGCCCTTTCAGCACTAGGTGAAGTAATTTTTATTTGGAGCATTCCAGTGTATTTTTATAGATTTTTCTGGGTTATGTTGCTGCTGCTTCATTTTTATTCTGTCTATTGTAATTAGATTGCATTTATTTTAAAATGTTGTGCTACCCTGGTTGTCCTGTTACCTATACACCATAGTATTTAAATGCTGAGAAAACAAAAACATGGAACTAATATTGACTAATTAATGAATGGTGTTTCTAAGAATAAACTATTTTAAGGCCAGATTAAACGATCTCAGTACATGCTCATGCCACATGGGTTTGACTAGTACAAATTTTGGTTATGAATGAATGAATGAATAAGGGCATTTGAAGGCATTATAATTTGTTGTGTCTTATCTTAACCTGCCTAAGAGGTATTTGCAGAAAGCACCATTTGTTCACTCTGCATGTGGTAAATAATTCTGACAACCAGATTACTCTGAAATACTTCATGTCCTACTGTTGAGATTTATTTACAAGCACTGCCACAAATTGTCCTAATTTACAAATTATGATATCCTTCCATTAAGCCTCCTAGGCTGCTACTCAAATGTAAACCCAATTTATTTCTGTGTGGCTTACTCCTGGCTAAGTGGATATAAGACTACAATCACAGTCAGTGTAACTTTCACTAGCCTGAATTCTGTCATGCTTCCAGAGGGTTTTGTTTTTTCCTTGTCATACATGGACTGAAGTCCTGTTGCTTGTTGCTGTAAATTGTACTAGAGAAGGCCCATCTGAATCAGTGGAACTTACAGAGGAGTTGACTTACCAGATCTCCACTGATTAGATGGATGTACTGTGGTGTGACCTCCTACACGAAGCAACAGGATTTCAATCGTAGATTCAGGATCATTATCATTTTAAGAGGTGTGATGGTACATTAGTGAAACACAGAACTTATAATAGAACTTCTGATTGCAGATCTCTACATGACAACGAAAGTACATTGTGTTTGATACCTTTGTCAGCTTACCATATCATTTTATGAAAGCCACCAAGCTTATAGTATCACCCAAAACATAAACAATTTAGCTCAGCAGTAATGAGATGCCTACATGTGGTGTTAAGAACATAATTATTTGTTTTTGGGTTTTTTTTTTAAATTTCAGATATCAGATGGAAAAATAAATTCTGGGGGAAATCCATGGAAATTGTGCCAGTTGGTACAACGCATGTAATACTTCCAGTGTAAGTGTTGAAGCAGCATGCATGAATAAAATTATCAAATGAACATACAGACAAGTATTCACATGATCATCATGTAGCTCTTCCTGTTGATGTAACTAGACAGGCACAAGCGTGCAAGAGAGTGGTTTAAGTACAGTTAGGGAAACGCCATGTTTTTTAGAAGTCTCAAACATCTGTAGAAGAGAATCCACAATAAGACAAGGAAAATTAAACATGTTCATGGCTAGGCAATGCTGACTGACCAAGGACAAAAATGGAAGTTGGTGGGTTTCGGTTTGGGAGATAAGAGATACTATCCTGAAGGGGATAGCACAACACACTGCAAGATTTTGTTGCAGTCTTATTTTTTTCTGTTTCCATGTGCAATTAATTGTGCATATGTAGTGCTACATTATGCTGAGTGAGATCATTGGTGTAGTGTATCTCCAAGATCTTTGACTGAAGTTTTTGTGTTAAATAGCTACCTAGTCCTCTTGTTTGGACTAGGACTGGATCTTGAGATGTTTGGCCATGAAAACAATGTGATCCTTACCATTAAAATGTGACCCTTCTTTATGAAATAACAATAGTGTTCATTTGAACAAATCACCTTGTTGTGTTGAAGTGAGGCTCATTCTCAATTTGTGGCCTCTTTTTTGCTTGTTTTTGAAGGGACTGAACACAGGATCTCGGGGTGTCTTAGCTGAGCATTCTAGGAACACCCTTTCACTTCATTAACTAATACATTGTTTCAGCATGAACTTACAGTTCTCCACTGTATTCTAGTTTTAGGGACCATTATGAATGGAATAAGGTGACATCTTGCATTCATAATATCTTAAGTGGCCAACGATGGATAGAACACTATGGAGAAATCATAGTCAAGAATCTGAATGACAACAGCTGTTACTGCAAGCTTACATTTGTAAAGGTAATATTCAGAATGTTTTAGATGCTGTGACACGAGGGTGAACAACCTTTTTTTTTCTGTTGAAGGCCGCACTCAACATAGGTAATCTGTTAGGGCCATAAGTTCATAATGAGTGGGATCAGTGATGGACAGGGTGGTAGTTAAAAACCGATGAACCCAACTGCTTTCTTTCTCTTCCTTCCGTCCTAACCAATGGGCTGCTAGAGAAAGAACAGATCACTCTTGCCAGATGGTTGAAATGTGATTTTGTAGAGGGTTTTTGCAAGTAAGGGACACAAATATTTAGGCCATTGCTCACCCCTGTGCTAGGATATTTAATGAGACAGTGAGCGGGATGATTAGGCGAATCAGGATTTTAAATAGAATTCTAAACTCATAAACATAGGTATGTTTTGCCTTATATGTTATATTTATTACATTTATTTATTAATTATAGTTTTATACCACACAATCTAGTAGTCTTGCCACTACTCTGGGTAGTTTCCAGCATTAAAATATACAAAGAACAGCCAAGTCATTTCTAGTCCTAAGTCACTTCTACATGCTAAGCCACTTTTGGTTTATTGTAACTTTATGAATTAATAACCTCTGAAAGGTCCTGCCATTAACAGCACTATTCAGATCTTATGGCTTCTTTTACCTAATCAGTCCATACCATACAATTATCACCATCCAATAGACATTAATCTGCCTAAAGATTTTCACAGACCAGCAAATGCAGTGACTAGCTTGTTTGGTTTGGATGTGGCAAATCTGACCTTTTTCTCTTTGATGCTTGTTAGTCGTCTTGGGCAAAACAGAATCTTGACTGTTTTTTTAATGAAACTCTAAGATGCATAGCTCATCAAGTAGTCACATGATCACCATGCAGCTCTTTTCGCTAAATGAGGAGTAATTAATGGCCCATATTTGTGTAGAGTCACTTTCTCAGATGAAACCAGTAATGCCAGGGATGGGGAACGTACAGACCTTTAGAGGTGAAACTGTAATTCCCATCAGCCTCGTTCATCACAGCTTGGAGTAAAAGAGGATGAAATTTGTACTCCAACAACATCTGGATGTTCACATACAGTATTTCCCAAACTAGCCTGTTTGGTTGTTAATCAAAATCAGTTCTCTTGCTTATAGAACCCAATATGCATAAGCAAATTGTACAAAACAACAGCATGCAAAGTAGCAAGATAATTTCCTTCTCACTTTTAAAAATGATTATCATTCAGTTTGCTAACCTTATCTGCAGACAAAATATTGGAATCATAATGTTAATGAAATTGAAGGCAGTGTTCTAGACAAAAATGGAAAAGTGATACATCGGCTTTTTGGAAAATGGCACGAGAGTATGTACTGTGGGACACCGTCTTCAGCAAACTGCATCTGGAGAGCAAGTTAGTATTTTATTTCCATACACATGATGTTTCTGCACTCTCTCACAATATTCTTCTATCAATTTTTACTCAGCCTGGGCATGTTTAATATTCACACTTTCTTCTATAGTATTTTACAGTATGACGCACCATGGATGAGTTAGCAAAGAACCTGACAATAATTTCTCATACGTGAGTGTTTTTGTTTGTCAAGGTTAAAACAAGCCAACTTTGGTTCTTAAAAGACATTTTAAAAATAATGTTTCTTCTAGGAGAAGAATGCTAACATTGGTCATATGCAGACATAAAATATAATGAGATTACATCTAGATAGATAAGCTGTATTAAGCAGTAAACAAAAATATAAATCATGGATTTAGGAAATTTTGCAAACAGTCGTTGAAATCCTGTTGTGCATTTTATGCCACGTAAGGCTGATGACATCAGCAGTCACGATTTTTTGGAAATTAAAAATTGCAGATTCGTCCCTAAGGATCTTGAGGCTGTCTTGGGATCCTTTTCATTATGTGGAAGCTGTTAGGGGCCAGAGGATGGGGGAGATTTTTTCCCCAAAATAATCTCTGCCAATAAAATAGCCTGAAATAGTGTAAGTTAAAGCAACAGGATTTGAGCTAATATTTTAAATGAACAGTGTCTAAGTTTTGCATGTTTCCACGGCAAACAATAGTTTAAACGGTTTTCTTGCAGTTCTAGCCTTCATGCTTCCGTTTTGACATGCAGGTCTCATAACTTGACAAACTAATTTTGCATCCATCTGGGGTCTTAATCAAGGTTAAAGCAACAAAACCGGGCAATCATATAATTACATGCAATGTCTGCTCCAATCAACCTAAACTTGCGCTGTTAGGAAGTAACAGTGTAGGAATGCACTGTTTATGCCAACTGATGTGAATAATTTGTGTTATTAGTTAAGGAATGTATACTATAGAATCGTCGTGGGGTTGGAAGGGACCTTGGAGGTCTTCTAGTCCAACCCCCGATGCCCAAGGCGGGAGACCTCATACCATCCCAGATAATATCATACCATACCTCACCTTTCAGTTGTTAAAAAATATTAAGTGAAGTGCAAAACAAAAAACAAGTTGTCTTAAAAATATATTAAATAGTAAGTAGTAAAATAGCAACAATAAAGCAAAACAGAAAACAGAAGTATAAAGTAAAATCAGCAAAATGGTAGGAACCAAGACAAAAGCCATTGTTATTAACAATGGCTAGTATCCTCTTGTAGAACCCTGTCAGCATAGCAGCAGTGATGTCACTGGCTGCAGAATTTGCCTCTGATTGAAGAGTTCCTTTTTAAATTTTGGATACATATTATCTGTTTCATTCATCAATCACAAGCAACCTAAATTAAAAAAAAAACAAATCTAATTACCTGTTGCCAGTGGCAACACTTCTGCTAGCCTGGCAGAAAACTGCAAGAAAATACTAGCTAGTGCTTTAAAATAGGACAACATGAAACATTTAAATTACATTAATGATGGTATCAAGAAAACTTCCCTATGGAAGGAGGGCCTAAACATCAGAAAATAACTTTTTCCATTATTTTTGCTCCAGCCTTTAAAATAATCATGTAATTCATTACCATAAAAATGAACACTTAAAGAGTTGCATTAAAAGAAGAAATTAATACTTTTTTTAACATTTGCAGATCCAATGCCCAAGGATTATGAACAGTGGTATGGTTTCACACAATTTGCATTGGAATTAAATGAATTGGACCCACTCACTAGACCACTGTTACCATCTACTGATACTCGATTTAGACCAGACCAAAGGTAATTTTGAAAATTACGCTTGAATTCATGCTGAGGTAAAGTTCATTTTCTTCCACCTCTGGAGACTGCAGATGATCTTTCATCTGTCTTTCACCAAGGAGACAGTTCTGAATGGTCAGCTGATAGAAAAAGGGGGAATATCAGTTATTTTACCCTGACTCTGAAAACATCAGCAACCCATTGCCCAGTTTCCATTTACTTCTGGAATCTGCCAACTGCGTTTCCTCACATATTGCCATTCCTATCCAGTCCAATGTCTGTGGTGGGATAGGGTCAGCCTGGCTTGCTGGTAAAAATGAGATCTTTGAACAAGGCTTGATGATGCTCACTAAACTGAGCAAGCCTAAAATATGATAAATGGTGGAAGAGAAAAGGTCTAGTTAAGATGGTTTGCCTTCAGAAATAAGGAATCTTAAAGGATTCCTGAAAGCCCTTGCAGATCAATCATTAATATCTGCTGAGGGAATCCTCCTCTATGTCTCACTGTTGAGAAGAGATGTGGAGGTGCAGCAAAGGACTTTCCCATGAGTAGCAGCTCACTCATGGAATGCCTTGGAAGTCTGTCTAGTACCAACATGGCTTTTATTTTGACACCAAGTTAAAACCTGAGTGCTCACCTGAGCATTAGATAATTAGAGAGACTTGATCATAAGTTCTAAAGTATGTTATAATCTGTGAATTATTAAACTGTTTCAAAGTGTTTTTAAATGCTTTAATGGCTTCAAAGTACTTAAATTGTATTATGTTATTTTAATGTGATATTATTGATTCTGCCCTGCACTAAGATCCATTGATATTATAGGCTGTCTTAGAAATATTAAAATAAAAAATAATTAAATAAAATTTGAAAGTGTGGGAATGATTGTTTCCTCTTCAATTATTGCTGCATGGCAGGCTCTTAGAAGAAGGGAATATTGAAGGAGCAGAAGCACAGAAGCAGAGGATTGAACAGTTACAGAGAGAGAGGCGGAAAGTTCTAGAAGAAAACAATATGGAACATCAGGCTAGATTCTTCAGGTAATTTATAACATAGATGAAATCCTTTCAGCTGTGAAACAGTTGGATATGGGCAGAGAAACAGGTATCTGCAAGATCTGTCTGTCTGTCTGTCTGTCTGTCTGTCTTTCTGTCTGTCTGTCTGTCTGTCTGTCTGTCTGTCTGTCTGTCTGTCTGTCTGTCTGTCTGTCTGTCTATCTATCTATCTATCTATCTATCTATCTATCTATCTATCTATCTAGGTTAAAAATGATAGTTTGGGGAAAACATGCTGCTCTGGTTAGAAAGTAATTCATAAACACACTGGTATAAGTACAGTGGACCCTCTACTTACAGAATTAATCTGTATTGTAATGGTGGCTGCAGGTCACAAAGTCTGTAGGTCGAGTCTCCATTTACCTACAATGCACTGAAAACCGATTAATCCATAACCGGCCATTTTTGTTCCATTTTTGTTCCATTTTGGGTTTTTTCTGGTCTGTAGGTTGATTCTTTGGCTGCAAGTTGAACCTAGATTTTGCAGGCAAAGAAGTCTGTAACTCAAAAAGTCTGCAAGTCGAGGGTCCACTATAATAGGCTAAGGACTAAATAGGAAATTTGATGTTTTTTGGGGAAAAATCAACCGTTAGGATACTGGAAGCTGACTTCTGTTTGCAGGTCTTTCCTCCAATATTGTTATGGACTTTTCATTTCTGATGTTCTTTTCTATGTGTGTCATGATACCGGGGGGGGGAGTAAGCTGCATGTGTCCCTGAGTATTTTAATTTTAGCCTCATAATTTCAACCCCAGGAGCTCTCGGGACCATCAAAACTGATAGTTTTCTGCATTACGTGAATTGTATCAGTTTTGCAGTAGTTTCATCACTGCCTCTCAGATACATCACAGAGGTTGGTCAAAGGGATTTTAGTATGCTTCAAGAATCAGTACTGTCCCCAGTTACTCAGAGGTATTCTTCAGAAAGTGGAGATCAAGTGTCATCAGCATACAACTCTATATCCCTTTTTAGTAATCCCGCTAAGGCAATGGATGTTATAAATAGATGCTGTGCCCCGCATAGCGACGTTAATCCATTCCAGATAAATCGTCGCTATCCGGAAGCGTCGCTATGCAAGGGGGAAAACCCCATAGGAACGCGTTAAACTCCGTTTAATGTGTTCCTATGGGGACAAAACTCACCGGTATGCGAATATTCCCCATTTGGCCGCCATTTTCGCTGCCTCGGTAAGCGAGGGCAGGGCGCGAAAACGGAGCGGGCGGCCATTTTCTTCTTCCGGCAGCCATTTTGGAACCACCGATCAGCTGTTGGGGAAATATCTCAATGCGAAGATCGGTAAGCGGAACGCTCGTTAAGTGAGGCACCACTGTATTCTGAAGATTGAGATCAGAGTTGAAGCATGTGTTTCCCTGGCAGCACAACCCTCTCCACATTTCAAGCACATATTTATTCTTGGACACCCAGGATCCATAACTTTGCTGGATCTAAACACGGTTGGGTTTGTTTAGAACCCCGACGGGGGACTGCATGGGAATAATCTATATATACTTTTAGTTTGCTAGAGGAAAGGTTTGGGATAAATAAATATCTCTCTTGGTGTGTGAGTTGCATCACACAGAGAGCCAGCACCTGCACACTTATGAGATGCTGCCCCTGTGTGACCCAGATGGCAAAAGTACAGTATGCCTGGAGACAGTATTACCTGACTTTCATTCAAAAGTAGCTTCTGCTGCCAGTAGCTTCCAGTGGATGAGGGTGATGCCTACGAAGAGCAAATTGTTGTAGCCTTTTTCTCCCTCTCCACAAAGCCAGTTTAAAAAAAAAAACATTTAGCAGAACCTAAGGCACTCATATTAGTAAAACAAAGATGTCTCTGTCCACTGTTTGACAGGAAATCTGAAGATGACTCTTGGGTCAGCAATGGAACCTACTTGGAACTTAGGAGAAACCCTGGCTTTTTCAAGTTGGACAATCCTGTTCTGTGGTGATAAAAGGACAGGAGAAGAGGACATTTCTCTCTTGTTTTCCTGGTTATAAGGAAGGAAATGCTGCATATCACCTTGATATTCTAGACTCCAGCTTGATTTAGAGTTTTGACATGCTCATTTACTTTGTTCTGTATCTTCCTCGGCTTTTTTTGATAGTTACCATGATTTGTTTGAATGTAAAAAAACTCTAATTTCCTTTGTATATTGTATTTAATAAACAATTGTTGAATGTTATATCTGATAAGGGTTGGAGGGCAGTGAGGTTTTAACACTATTTTATCCAAAGGATTGTGCAAGTTCAGATTTAATGCCTTATCAGATTGTGCAAAAGACAGTATTGGCCAACAGCATTTAGCTGCACCACGAAAACAAAATGGATACATGGATCTCCCCCGTATGTTAGGTGAGCTACCAAAGCTGGAGTGAGTATATGTATTATGTTTCTTGCCTAAGATTCTGTTTCAGTGCTGGAATCTTTTTGACTTCTTTTTGAAAGAAGGTATTTAGTAATAATATTTTTACTCCAGAAGAGAAACCTATTCTAAGAAATAGTATGAAGTGGTAGTAGTATTGATGGTTCTACTGCCTTACAGAAAAGGGGCACAGTCACTGGAGAACTTCTCTTACACCTTCATTGGAACAAATGGAAGTTGATCCATTGCAAAGTTCAACTAGACTTGCACAATGAGCACTCCTAGCAGATTATGTCCCGCCATTTGTATGATCTTAGATGGGCCTCATCTAGACTAAAGTTTCAGGCCACAATCCAACCAAAAAGAATTGTGGTTGAAATCCTTGCAGACACAAGGGAGTGGGAAGTTAGTTGCAAGCAGATGCATTAGGCTGGATTGTATTATTCAGTAAATTGTAACACAATGTACTCCTAAAGCTAGATCATGGAAACATAAGACCAAATGAAAAGAAATGTGAGTGCTGAGAAAAATCTTTACACAGCACGACCTCTTTGTTTCATTCCTTTGCTTGCTTCTAAAAAAGAGAGAGAGAGAAGATCCTGCTGGACAATAGAAAAGCTGTCTTTTTTTAACTATTTGCAACATAGCTGGACAAATGTTTTCTGAAATAATATTTTGGTATTTTCTACCTCTTCTGAGCAGCATTTATTATATTTTAAAAAGAAGCTGACCATCTGCCTTAGAAAAATGTATGGAATATATGATCTTCCTTTCAATGTTTTATGTTGAGGTAAATTAT
The DNA here is from genome assembly GCF_051106095.1 of Pogona vitticeps. NCBI lineage: Eukaryota > Metazoa > Chordata > Lepidosauria > Squamata > Agamidae > Pogona > Pogona vitticeps. The sequence continues at coordinate 35,081,428 of NC_135788.1, read as the reverse complement.
TTGTCTTGCACTAATATGGTTGTATGTTTTTTTTTCTGTATCCTTTATATGTATTCTGATGTCTTCATGGGCACACAGCATGTTGAAGCAAGAATGTGAAGTAAATGTAACACCACTTCAAAATTGAGGCAGACAAGTTCTTGTTTGTTAAAATCACAGTTTTGCTATAGCATCATGTTTTTGCTCAGAACAGGAAGACGATGAGACAAATCTTGTTCCATAAATTTTCAGGTTTGTTGTCTACAAGAGCAGAGGAGACGATGAAAAGCTGCTGGTTTACAACATAGAATGCTTTCTCCTGTACACTGATAATATGTTATGTTATTGTCTTCTTTGTGGTACATCATACATATCTTGAATCCCAGGGCTATATGTGGAAGTAAAATCTTTTAATTGCAAATTATATATGCAGCTCTTCCATGTGTGGATCAGTCCACATCATTGGACATACATAAGCAGTTCCATACATGTATCTCTAGTAGCCATCTACACATAAAGGCAGCAAATTTGTACAACAGGACAGTGGTGAAATAAGAATGAAATAAGAATGTTGCAGAATCTCCAGTTTACATATGCTTCAGCTGTTAATGAAAACCTTGTACATATTGGGCCCAATCAACAAAAAGTCTGAACATTCAGTCTGAAAGATCTGTTTTGATCTTTTACTTACAAGCTTTTAAAGTTCATATTTATACAATAATATGTTACAATATCATTTCTGGCATTTAACACATCAGCCATTTTTTGCCTTGTTCATCTTTTGGAGAAAATGTGAATCACTTTGTTCCCATTATTTGATTAGATTGGACCTAAACTGGGGCGAATGAAACTTGCTTCAGCGAGGGTGAACAATGTGTACCATGATGGAGACACATGCTGTTTTATGTCAGCCTCCAGGATGTTTGTTTCCTGTTTCATGCCAAGGCATACACTGGGGTTAATTCTGGAGGAATGTAGGAACTTAAATCCACCTCATTTACAGTTAGTTCCCAGTGCCCTGTCCATTTTGAAGCCTAACATTGACAGTAACACCTCTGATGGTACATGTATAGGCACAGAACTTTCCATTGGTGTAATTGGAGCCTTCAAGATGGACACTTCTCTGTCCACCAATGGGACACCTCTGTCTCTTTCTGATTCTCTCAAATGGATGTCTAAGGGGCTAGGATCCTTTTAGCCTGATCCACAGTTACAGTATTTATATTTATGTTTACCCCTCCCTATATTTCAGTATCAGAATGTGAACACTGCTGCCCTTAGGTCAATGGGCAACCCCTCTTCAGTCTGTACAACCATGGAATCCAGCCTGGAAAGTTGGAAATCCGAGGCAAATCCATTTTTATGGAGGCAGGGGATACAGCAGTGACTCCAACAAAATCAACCTCCTTCCTGAATGTCTGCTTCCTTTCAGCCACTAGTCTCTCTGAGAGTCCAGTGCCTTTGGGGCCTTCAGTTGTTTCCACTGAAGCCAGAACAAAACAAAAAATGTGGAGCCACCAACGGCTCTCAAAGCTGACCCCCGCCTGCCCCTCACCTCAAAAAGAGGGTTTGTACAAGCAAGCTGCCCCAAGTTCTGGGGTTTTGCGGTTGCCTCCAGAACCTCTTTTGGCATCAGGGCTGGGGACTGGGTTGACTGACCAGGTAACTGAGGTGTTTCCAGTGGCAGCAGTCATGTGGTAGTAATTGTCAAGAGTCCTAACCTGCACCATGAACCCACCCAACTTGTTCCTCATGGCACCTGCAGCTCCACCAGAACCTCGGTCCGGGAGGCTCACTAGAAAGTATATTTAAATGAGTCTTCCACCAGGAAAGCAGGCACTGGCTCTTCTAGCCCATTACCCCAGACCTCCTCCTGCCATGGATCTCCTGTATCAGCCTCCTCTGACCCTATATCAGTTCCCATCTCTGTCGTCTCTAGTTTTATAGCCCTCAGCTGCCTGCAGACTCCAGTCCGGGGTGCCAGAGGCAACTGCCTCACATTGAACAAAAGTTAACTTTGTTTCTCATCAGTTTTAATTTTGATGAGCTAGTCTTTATCTGTTGATATCTCACAGGGATCGGGTTGTCATTACTGTTCTATACTAAGTCAGTTTTTTTTTTTGTTATGTCTTGCAATTTTCTTCAGGAGCAGTTCTTCTAAATAATTTTCAAATAATTACTATTGGGACTTCATTATTTCAATTCTCCCAACAGAACTCATCCTTTCATGGGAGTGTCCCCCCCCACCCCCCGGCTAGTAATCAGTTAAGGCTGATAATTTTAATTTTGTCTTGTGCCTTCAGGAACTTTACTAGTTTGAATGCTTGGCTTCTCCTGGCCTTGGAAACACTAGTTTCCCTTTGTCTTTCATTGCTTTGTGCAATGTGCACTCCAAATGCAGTTTTAAATATTTAATAATAGCTTTTAACATTCATTGTTCATGATCCAGGAACTTACTGTAATACATGTACTCAATAGTTGAATGCTTGGGTAGAAATCTAGCCTGCATGTTTTTAAAAGAAAAAATGGTCAATTCAGTTTCTTTACTGGGATTTGCTTTTTGACTTTTCTGTTTTTATGCTCAATCTACAAGTGAATACAGACGCGATTCTACTAGTAAAGTGGAGGACTCCCCCATTAGCACAGTACTAATGGAATAAAGTCACAAGATCATGCTGCTGTACTTTTCCTTGTTTATTTGGTATGTGGAGAAAATTATATGCAATTTATAGCATTTAAAAGCGCTTCACATATATTATTTTCTTATCTTTATAACTCACTGTGTAAAACCTCTGTATTACAATAGCAGTCTATTAAAAATTAGTGGTTTATTATAGAAGAGACCACTATTCTATGCTAGAGTTTACCTGAATTGTATGCCAAAGTACTGAACAATGCAGCTTCACGTTTTGCGTCAGAGTTAAGAAAGCAAATATCCAAGCTCAAACACTCAGTAGCACACTAATTAACACTGAGCCACTATAAGAGAGTCTGTGCATCCTCTTGAATAATCAACAGACCATTAAAATATTTCTTATAGCGGGTTGCCTGAGGCCATCTAGTGAGTTCAGAGGTTGTTGCAAGAACAAGGACAATTGCCGAATAGAGTATCAGCAGCAAAATTGAGCTTCCAACAAATTCAGCTTCATATTTCTAGTTGTGATTATTACAAATCACTGCTTGAAGAATACTTTGACCTTGCTGAAATATCCATAATTATGGCTAACCAAGATTTCTGGCTGCCTTAGTGGCAGTTTACTGCCCTTCATAGCTCCCCGTTTCCTCATAGTGCATGATTGCTAAATATTAAAGTTTGTGAAATAGCAAGATTTCAGTTCCTTTTTATTTTTCAGATTTTAGAGGTTGTAGAAGAGGAGGAGAAAGATACTGGACTATTCCAGAGTCAGAACTCTTAAGAAAAGGCCAAAAATACTAGAAGCTTGCAGGTTGATTCCTAAGCTGGGCCTAATTCCATTATTACTTTTCTAGTGTCCCTATAAAGCCACAAGATGTCACCAGAACTCATATATTCAGCTGCTGCTGAATGCCAGGTCAGTAGAAGGGAAAACATCAGCCATCCAGGACCTGATCCTGGAGGAGCATGCGGACCTGGCCTGTATTACAGAGACTTGGCTGGCTGAAGCTGGGGGAGTTAGTTTCGCCCAGTTTTGTCCACCTGGGTTCTCTGTGCAGCAGCAGGCCAGACCTGGAGGGTAGTGTGGTGGAGTTGCAGTAGCCCACAGGTGTCAAAAGCAAGGCCCGCGGGCCAGATCCGGCCCGCCAGACCTCGTCTGATGGCCCGTGGAGCCGCCGCCAGCCTTGCAGCCTCCCCCCCCTTTTTTTTTTCAGTGAATTTACTCCGTGCCTGCACGGAGTAAATTCATTGAAAAAATGGCTCAAGTTAACAAGGCTACGTCCTCCTTCCGATTGGCTGTGGCGCTGTCACTCCTTTCCTCTCCCTCCGCCCCCCGCTCCCCCTCCCTCCCTCCCTCCCGTGCCTGTTCCTCGCTCGCTCTCAGCCTGAGGCGAGAGCCGTTCCCAAGGCCGCGCGAGGAGGGGGCTCCGCGCCGCCTCTGTCACCCCTGAGGGGAAGGGAAGGGGAGCGGTGGGAGTTCCTGGCCGGGCTCCGAGGCAGAGGGAGGCGATGCTGGGGGGACGCGGGAGGCAGCGGCCAGCGCGGCCCTGAGGAGAGGGAGAGAAGAGGGAACGCGAAGCGATGCGCCGGCCCGGTTGGGTTACATCGGAGGCGGCTGTTCGACCCAGCCGCGGAGAGAAGGGAGGGAGGGCGGGAGGGCTGGCTGGTTGCTCGCTTCCCTTCCCTTCCTGGACGTTCCGTTCTCTCTCTTGCTCGAAAAAGGCCTGATTTCTGTGAGGGGCCAGCGGGCGACATTCCCTGGCAGCAGCTTTTCCGCCCCCGCAGGGAGGTTGAAGGGAAGTGGAGTGGGAATATCTCTCTCTCTCTCTCTCTCTCTCTCTCTCTCTCTCTCTCTCACACACACACACACACACACACACACACACACACACACACACACACACACACACACACACACACACACACACACACACACACACACACACAGAGACAGACAGACAGAGAGAGACCCCGGCACTTTCCCTTCCTTCACACACACATACACGTTCTCTTCCTTCCTGTAACTCTCTCTGTCTCTCTCTGTCTCTCTCTCTTTCTCTCTCACACACACAGAACCCGGCACTTTCTCTTCCTTCACACACACACATACGTTCTCTTCCTTCCTGTATCTCTCTCACACACAGAAACACACACACACACAGAGAGACCCCGGCACTTTCTCTTCCTTCACACACACACACACACACACACACACACACACACACACACACGTTCTCTTCCTGTATCTCTCTCACACACAAACACACACACACTTTCTCTTCCTTCACACACACACGCACACACACACACACACATTCTCTTCCTGTATCTCTCTTTCTCACACACACACACACACACACAGGCACTTTCTCTTCCTTCCTTTTCCCACCAAGCCAGATGGGGTCCTTGCAAGGCCATCAGTACAGATACAACCGGCCCTTTGATGGGGACCAAACTGCTGATGCGGCCCCCGATGAATTTGAGTTTGACACCCCTGCAGTAGCCTGTCCCCCCTCACCAGGTGCCTTGTCCCATAGCTTTCTGGGTTCGAGTGTGTATACTTAAAGGTGGGTGCCCGGGACAGGATAGGGATTCTGTTGGTGTACCGTCCACCCCGCTGCTCCACAGTCTCCCTTCCTGAGCTGACTAAGTTGGTATCAGAGGTGAAGTTGGAGTCCTCTAGGCTGATAGTACTGGGGGACCTCAATGTCCACACTGAGACCAACTTATTAGGAGCGGCTCAGGACTTCATGTCCTCCATGACAACCATGGGCCTGTCCCATTGGTTTCTGGCCCCACACACATAGCAGGGCACACTCTGGACCTTGTATTTCATGCTGGGCAGGATGGTGATGATTTGGGTGTGGAGAAGCTCTCTGTAGTTCCGTTGTCAAGGACAGATCACTACCTGGTGAGGTTTAGACCTACTGGAACTCTTAATCTCTACAGGGGTGGAGGACCTATTAGGATGGTCCGCCCCAGGAGACTGATGGATCCAAGTGGTTTTCTGACGCCTCTTGAGGAGTTTCCTGTTGCCTTGGCAGGTGATCCTGTTGGAGCTCTGGCTGATCTCTGAAATGGGGAAATGGCCAGGGTGGTGAGCTTTCATGGATCCATTCCAATTCCTCAGACATAAGAGTCAGACTATATGACTATCATATTCATACATGGTCCCATAATCAGGTAAGGATACAGATAATGGGAAAAGGGACAATGGTTCATTAGTAAAAGAACAGGGTATCAGACTGTGAATAACATTAATTACAAGTCTACAAGGTAACAATTGCATAGTTGAAACAAGTGGTAAATAATGTGAAAGAATGCAAATCAATGACAGTCATATTATAAGAAACCACCACCCCCATCCGCAGGATCACTGTCCACTGATTCACTTCTCCACTTGCTGAAAACACTAAATAAAACCATCTCTGAAATACCTATATGGTCAACAAAGAGGATTAGGAGGCTAGAAACCAAACCCTATGAGGAAAGACGGAAAGAACTGGCATGATTGGCCTTGAGAAAAGAAGACTATGGGGAGAGATGGCAGAAATTTTTAAACATTTGAAAGGCTGTCATACAGATTATCTTCCTGATAATTCCAGAGTGCAGGACACATAATAACGGGCTCAAATTACAGAAAACCAGATTCCGATTGACTAACTATTAGAGCAGTGTGGCAGTGGAACCAATTATCTCAAGAGGTGGTGAGTGCTCTAGTACTGGAGACATTCCAGATAAATTTAGACAACCACCTGGCAGATATCCTTTGATCTGTATTTCTGCATTGAGCAACAAGTTGGACTCAATGGCCTATGATTCTGATTTCCAGAGTGTATTTACCAGAACTGGCCACTAGAGGGCGCCAGAGATAGTACCATGTATTTTTGTTGTTTAGTCATTTAGTCGTGCCCAACTCTTCGTGACCCCATGGACCAGAGCACGCCAGGCCCTCCTGTCTTCCAGTGCCTCCTGGAGTTCATTTGATATTTCCACGTTTTTCAGTAGGGGGACAGCTTGGAAGCAATCCCCTGTGAATACCACGGTCCTAGTTCTAGTCTCTTCAGGAGAACATTATTGAAAGATTAGATGATGCTGATATCAGTAGGATATACAAAGGTTTTCCTTTCCCTTGTGGAAACCACCCATGTCCCAATACTTGTCCTTCATTAGCTCACATGAACAGCTTTAGACTAAATGGAGAACAAAACCCCTGCAGTTGAAAGAGATCCAGGGACATTACAAGGACCAACACAGCATAAGTAGACAATGCTCTGCAGGTTGCTCCATGTTGGACATGACACACTTCCCTAATGGAACCTTTCTGGTATGCTGAGTTGCGGGCCCCAAATTTCAGCCTTTCAAGATGGTGGACACTAAAAAATATCAGGGCCATGAATGTCACTGTTTGATTATGCACTGTGTGAAGTACTTTTTTTTTTTTTTTAAATCTTTTCTGAATCTCTTACCATTCTGCTTTAGTGAATGACCTGGGGTTCTTGTAACCTGAGAAAAGAAAAGAAAAACAACTTCTTCTCCCTAAGGCATAATTGTATTGACCTCAACAGTGTCTTTTCTTACTCACCTTTTTCAATTTTCAGCCCCTTGATCATTTATTATGACCTTTCTAAGCTTTGCGCTATTTTCCTTCAGGGTTGGTTCCAGGATGAAGAATCTCGGTGAGGCAGTGAAAGGGACTCTTTCTGGTGGGCACTTGGCATTAGCAGGAGTAGACACAGGTCATCCTTTAATAGCACTTAAATTATAAGCAATGATGTGTGTGCAAAGGCGTATGTTATTCGACACCAATTTGTACACATTTATTTAATCATGAGCCTCATGATGAAAGCCATCAGTAGGCATATGGTTAATTAAGATTCTTCAGGCAGAGGATTCTCCAGAGTCTAAATGCCAACAAATAGTTATAAGAATCATACTTCATGAATTTACAAATGAAAGTCGACCTTTTGCAATACCCAGGAAATATTACCTTGGTAAATCAGTACAATTCTTTTTGGATCATGACACCTGGTGGCTGAAACTAATAAATGAAACAAAAGAGCTGGTTTAGAGAAGATTCTAGATTCAGTGCAAAGATTTTGAGAGTGTACATTGTAATCAAGTATCTGCCAATGCTCGAACTGTCATAACATGATTTTCTATTCATGTGATTTATTTATTTATTTATTTATTTAATTTATATGCCACCCACTCTACCCAGAGGTCTCTGGGCGACTTATGAGGGCTAATTAACCTTTTTGTATCTTGCAATAACACAGCAAATTGGGTAGTTATATCTTTGAGACAGACTGCATACAAGGCATAGAAGTTCATCTGGGATTCTGTCTTCCAAAAAAATTGAATATCTCTACTTAGGTGCTTTTCAAAAGTTCAGAAATAACAAGGTTCGAACAAAAGTTAGATGAGACAAATGTTGTCTGTGCACTTTGAACCAACTCAAACAGAGTTAGATCAATAATTGTTTCTTGCCAGCCTCAATTTCTAAATTGTTTTTTTTTTTAAAGAAGTATCTGATTCTAACAAGATTTATTTCAAGTGAGCATGCAGCCTGATTGATTTTTTCAAATACTGGCTGTAAGGAACTAGCCTAAGGTATTATCAAATAATTAACCATAAAAATATTTCCAACTCACTATTGCAAGATCTTCCAAAGAGTTAACACAGGTACGGTACTTCTGCATGCACATGAGTGGTGCACATTATCATTCATTCATTCATTCATTCATTCATTCATTCATTCATTCATTCATTGCTTGTGTATAACAGATCCATATGAGTTTTTTGTTTGGGTGGGTGGAGTGTTGTGCATGTTCTGGAAAACCAAACATTTTTTGCAATGTGCAACAGGCTGGGGTTTATTTCTGGCATATTTTTTTCCTTTTGACAAAAGAAATGAACAATACAAAGAAATGAACAACAGGTAGCTAAGTCACAAATGATACCTACCCTCCAAAGCTAACTTTTGGGTCTTTGGTTTAAGGGGGAAATGGTAAGGAATTTTCAGCTAGGATAAACAAAGCGTATTTGAAGATGAATCACTGAAATGTTTAATCATTGTATTCTTCTGGTTATCCCTCATGGCAAAAATGGGTGCACACACACAATATTTACACTTTTTGAAAGAATGAGACGGGGGCTTCTCCCTTTCTTCCCTGATGTAACTGTAGCGCAACCCAATCGTACATATATTTACTTGGGGACAAATTGATGAAGTTCAGTGGGAGTATGTTTAAGGATTTCAGCCCAAAGTGCTGCAGCATGACTGTATGTTATTGATCATTTTTGTACGTTTTAACCCACTTTGAGGGGAAAGCTGAAAGCAGAAAAGTGTAGTAAACACATTATAAATAAATATGCAAATAGATAATGAAGTATTCATAATAACGAATAATCAAAGCGCGGGGGAAGAACATGCAAACAAAACTCGCCTTCGTGAATACATAAAACTCGCTTTTTTTTCCCTTTGCCCTTAAAAAGACCCGGAACCTATCATGCCACATGCAAATTTACTGGAGCACAACTCCCATTTTCGAGAATTTCTTTACCAAAGCAGATATGTACATAATCGTCCAGGAGGCGCGGCAAGATTGGGTTCAAAGTGAGGGGAATGGACAAATCTGTGCACCTGAGTTCATTTTCTCATCTGTACTAACGTGTTCGGTTGAGGAAAACCGTCGAATGAACCAAACAGAATAATAAATGGGATATTTATTAAAGTCACAGTAAATGATGGCGGGGGGGGAGGGGGGATTAGAAAGAAGCGGTTTGCTGTCTCCCTCACCACTCCCAATCCCTGGTCTTATTTTCTCGCCTTTCCCCGTCTGTTCCTCCTGGTGGGTGGAATGTAACGAGAACGCGTTCCACGCCAAGGCGACTGTGGAACCCGCCGCTTCTTCTCCCACCGGCCCCGCAACGGCCGTTGAAGGCGCGTCCTCAGACGCCTCCTCCCTCCGGCTGGAAAAAGGCGGGATAAAGCAGGGAGTGAGGTGGGGAAAAGATGAGTGAGTCGTGCGAGTGTAAGTTGCAGCGGGAATTGGATAGATAGATAGATGTTTATGTATATGCAGAAAGGATTAAGGGATTGACTTGGTAAACTGGAAGAGGATATTGTTACCAGCTTTCACTCTGTGGTATCTTTCTCACTGCATGCCTATACTTGTAGGAACACTGATGGGTAAATAGAATTATCTTCCTATTATTTTCTCAGAAGATGAAACAAAAAGAGTTGGACGATTTGAGTTCTTCTGTTTTTGTCCCCTTCTTCGTGTGCTTATTTAGAAGATGTATATCTGGCATTTCTGTCTCACAGGAAATCTTCAAAGGGGCTGAGAAGGCGTGCAAACTAATACATAATAAATATGGGGGGGGGAGAAGGCGTGTATCTTAAAAGGTGGTGGCTCTGAGCAAAAAGAGAAGCGGTGGATGGAGAGGAAAATCTGCACTTCTATAGGGTGTTGTTGCTGAGGCTGAACCTGCCTTCATTTTGCTCCAAAACTACAGTAATCCCCTGGGTAGCCGCTAGAAATGTTGCGATCCCTAAAGAATATTTTCCACCCGCCTAAGGTAACCCCCCTGTCCCCCACCTCAGGGATGATCCATTTTGCATTCTTCATTTGTTTGCTACTTAAGGCATTCCCCATTCCCCCCCACACACACACACACACTTAAAACTCGGCAAGATTTCAATGTGGATTGCGTACAAACCATTCCCCAAAAAAGGATAATCCTATCCTGCACACTGACAAACTAAACGGTGTTACACAAAAGGAAAAGGGGTAGGGAAGGAAAAGGAAAACAAGCAAGTGCAGACACTTTTTAAAGTAAGAGATGGTTCCTACAAGGACCAGCCCTGCTCCCCCAGCATTGCTTTTGTGTGAGACAACTGAGGCAATAGGATGTTTGAGGAAAGGGAGACATAATGGAGCTGGTCTTGTCCCAACCATACATGAGGGGCTAAGGGAGGGATTTTTAAAGAGGGAGGACACTATGTACCTCTCCTTTTTTCCTTAGTATGAAGTTGGCTTTCCATGAAGTCTTTGAGTCAGTATTTTCCAGCACCTTCTATTATTTTCTCATGGGCAGAACTGCAGTAGCTTCAATGTATTCTTTGAAATACCATGCCACTGATGGCTAACAAGGAAAGTTTTTTATGGACATCTCTTGCACTAACTTTTCCCCCTTCTTCCTTCCTTCCTTCCTTCCTTCCTTCCTTCCTTCCTTCCTTCCTTCACACCTCTTCATGAAAACTCTTTCAGCACATGATTATAATTTGCAGTGCTTAAGTCCTGTTTAAAACTAGAGGCTGCCTTGGGAGGACTTAAATCAGATTAAATACAAGCTATATAAATGCATATAGGAATTCCAGTTTTCAATCAATCAAGACACCTGTTAAAAACTAATATTTATGGACCATATTGTCCCTGTAACATCTTCTCTCAGTGAAGTTGGGAAAATTATTTTCCTTCCATTTCTCTTGCCCTGTGACTCGGATGCATCTGTATGGGTGGAAAGGGGGTCCTAAGCACATCAACAATCATAAATACAATGGGGAGAAGGAAGTAATTCCAGATTGATTAGCAGGAAGTACTACTAGGAATGGGACGTGGTGGCGCTGTGAGCTAAACCGCAGAAGCCTGTGCTGCAGGGTCAGAAGACCAAGCAGTCGTAAGATCGAATCCACACAACGGAGTGAGCTCCCGTTGCTTGTCCCAGCTCCCGCCAACCTAGCGGTTCGAAAGCATGCAAATGCAAGTAGATAAATAGGGACCACCTCAGTGGGAAGGTAACAGCGTTCCGTGTCTAAGTCGCACTGGCCATGTGACCATGGAAGATTGTCTTTGGACAAAACGCTGGATATATGGCTTGGAAACGGGGATGAGCACTGCCTCATAGAGTCGAACATGACTGGACAAGAATTGTCAAGGGGAACCTTTACCTTTACCTTTTTACTACTAGGATTATAAATAACTGCAACACAATCTACAGACATTAATTACCTATATCCAATCTGGCCATGAGGTCTTTTCCTCTGTCTTCACTCACCAAAAATGCCTAGATTAATTAGACATTGGGAGAGGAAGAAGGTACATTGGTGTAATTAATCTTCAATATAGGTTAAATCAGTGATTCTTAACCTTTGTTACTCAGGTGTTTTTGAAGTGCAACTCCCAGAAACCCCAGCCAGCACAGCTGATAGTGAAGGCTTCTGGGAGTTGCAGTCCAAAAACATCTGAGTAACAAAGGTTAAGAACCACTGGGTTAAATAACTGATGCTTCCATTCTATTTGAAAGCATGTTTAAGTGTACAAATCTATGAACAATAGATTTTATCTGTAGATTGTGCTTGACTGGGTTTGATATGACGGGAGAAAATAATATAGCAGAAACATTTGTCTTAACTCCTTGTTTATTCCTGGTTCCAGGCCTTACTTTTAAAATGCCATTGCTTGAGAAACAAGGTAGGGAAAGACACAAATATAGTATTATGCATATTAAAATGACCGGACAAGTGGTACAAGCTGTACATTTCTTAAACTACATGGTTTAGTTCTGTCCCACTGGATTTAAATGGGATTTATTCTAGTGCAGAATGTGATCCTGAGGGCTGGTGTAACTCAGTGGCTTAAATCAGTGGTTCTTAACCTTGGGTAATCCAGGTGTTCTTGGACTGCAACTCCCAGAAGCCTTCACCACCAGCTATGATTGTTGGGGCTTCTGGGACTTGCAGTTCAAGAATACCTGGGTTCCCCAAGGTTAAGAACCACTGGCTTAAAGCACAGCACCAGAGGTGAGGAATGTGAAACGCTACTCTGCCTCCCAGGGGACACCAGCTGAGATCACTTGGGCCCTCTTAGGTGGATGGGATTATGTGCTTTGCCACCTGTATAGGCTTGGATAACAGCACAGACTCATCACCACCAGAAGGAGGGAGTGCTAAACAATTTCACCGTATGCCTGGAGAATCCTATAAAGATTGCCATCACCAAAAACAGCACGTTGTTATTATAATTCAAATGTGATTAAATGAGATGATACTCACAAATTTCTTCAATACAGTACACACCATCCCACTAATGTGAGCAAATACAACTTTCAGGTATAGAATCATACCGTGCTTTTGTTTTCTACAGAGTTCCTCATGGCTATCAGGGTCATGCTGTCTGGAGGATTCTGGGAGTTATAACCTAAAAAGTAATGTTTCTGAGCTTTTCTGGTTGATTAAGGGCCTTAGCTACAATCTGAGAGCTTTTATATTCATGTTCCTTAAACAGGAAAAGGAAAGTTAAAAGAAAGAAGAAAAGGCAACATATTGTGTCACTTTAAGTCTAACAGATTGATTTCGGTGTGTGCTTTTGTGAATCAAAATCCACTACTTCAGACACAAGGATCAGAAATATATGTCCTCTAGATTTATACATACTGTATCCACAAGGTGGTGACAATCATGACAAGGTGTTACATAAAAATATAGAAGACATGAATTTGCCGCTGTGTTTGAAGTAGATTTTGGTCCTTGAAAGTCCACACTGGAATAAAGCTGTTAGACTAAGTGTCACAGTGACCGAGGTCTTAATTTATGCAGCATGACTGTGATGGCTTCGTTGGCTGTGGCCGGTTGTGGGGGAATGAAAAGCTTCCTATTTCCCTAGGGGTAAAGGATCCCTAGGGATACCTTTTGTCTTTGGGAATCCTTTAGGAGCCATGAAAGGGGGAAAGAAACTCTAAGGTCTTTTATAGTCAAGTCTTGATAGTACTGGCAATATCCAACTACTTGTCACCCAATTTGAAGCAAATGAATAGAAGCAATATGTTATGAAATGTTGAATCAAAATAATTCATAGCGCATATCAAAATACACTTCATTAAGAAAATTAAATACATATATAAGACGCTGAATGATGAAAAATATATTTTGTCCAGATTCCAAAGAAACTATTCCAGTATTTTGTGCAATCTGACCTAGCTAATACTGGATTATATAAAATACTAATTTTATTATTTGTAAAATCTTCATTTTACTATTTTTTAACGTTTCATACCTCATTATTATCTGTAGTCAAGGTCAAAATGGCTGATAAGTAAAAATAAACTTCAAGATGATGAACTGCACTACAAAATAATAGACAAGTAATCAAGTACATGGCATACTTTTCCTACATGAAACACTGAAATCAAAGTGACAGTTTGGAATTTTAAAAAAATGTTTATGGAGTACAGCTTTATTGGGCATTAAATGGGCCCACTTGTGGTGGTAATAACTTCATCCCAAACAGCAATCTTCAGAACTCTTTATCAACAGCTTCCTTTCCCTATGTTTTCCAGCCTTCTACACAAACAATTCTAACATCTTGTCTTGCGTTCTAAAAGATTGGGTAAATATTCCCACATAGATACAGTAATGAGCTCACTGGTAATACAACCCTCAATCTGTGTAAGCAAGCAACAAAGATACAAGAATCCTTGTCACTATCTACTTCTTTGTCACAGTGTAACTCAATATCTACACATATTTTACCATAGAAAACGGCGAGCAAGTGCTGATGAAAAATGAAACCTATCTTCAAATTTTGTAAGTATTCTATTATAATTGAAATCTAGAGGTGACTTTCAAAACAATAAGTTACATCTAAATTAAAACTGATACGTGGGTTTATTTATATTTTAAAGAAAAAACAAAGATCAACGAAGGAGACTTGTACATGAAATCTGCACCTTTTTGGACAGCAGCCAGTCTGTAAGTACTATAACTCATGAAACAAAACTTGTAGCTTCATGAAAATTGGTGTTTTTATACTGATCAGTTCCTCAGCTTGTCTTCATTTCATTTGTATCTCCTTTTCTCTGTGAAGTAGGGACAAGGTGGAGAAACCTTAGCCCAATGACTCATTTATTAAATTAATCCATGCAGTTTGTTCATAAGTACACCATGACAGCAGAAATGAATTCTTTAAAAGTCTTTTAATACTGCCCATACATCAGGGCTGTGCCACCTTGAGATCCATCTCAAAGTGATTTTTGGGGGGTTGTCTGGCCCACAGACGTTAAGCGTCAGTGAAGCATAATACCACACAGCCACTGTGATGTGGGCAACCCTGCGTACTTAACCATTTTGCTTACACAAGTGCTGATCACCACTACAAATGCTCAGGTTATGCTAGTGCACAGGGGTTCTGGATACCTCCTTATGCAATCTTAAAAATGATACCACTGCGACTGCGGGTCCACTCCCACATGGGGAAGTGTGCCAGATACTGTGCAATTAAGTGACGGCTTTGGACATCTGATAATACTTGACATTAGCTTCAAGGTGTAAGGAACAACAAACGGATTTTGTTTCTTTATTTATGGTTTGTTTAGGTGCAGGAGATTGATGCCCTGAGAACGGAAAACAGGAAGCTAAAAAATGCGGTATCTAGTTGTTATTTATTTTTATTTTTTTTACAAATTTATATAAATTGCTGGCTGTTCCCATGCTTCAGTACACAGGGCCAATTTTCAGAATTATTGTTTTCATAAGAACTTCAGTCCAGCTCATGGCATGGAATTAGAAGCAAAATATAAACCTTGGCCTGAGTAACAGCTCGAGAGGCAGATTTTGCTGAATTATAGACTCAAGATGTTAGCTGCACACTATGAACCAATAGCATGGAGATTAAAAATATGGATGTTTATTTGGGACTAACATTGAATGTAGAGTCAGGACAAGAATATCTTTACTGGGTGGATGGATTCCCTTTTTGTAAAGGTTCCATCCCAGTATATTGAATAGTCTAGGCTTCTGCAGAGCTGAACACCTTTTAAGTCCTTTTTCTAAGAAGCCACCACATCAACCCAGCATTAGAAAGGCATTTTAAAAATGGAAGACACTTAACAGTTTACTTTCTAAATCCCAAAGTACATCAAATCTTACAGAACTTTATAAACTATACTTGGAACAGAAGGCAGGAACACGCATGTAGTTTTATCATGTGTGGAAGATTTTGCTGTGAAATTCCAGAGAAGGAATGCATAAAAAATAATTTGTTTAGGAATGGGGGGGCAGCAAAAAGGCATCAAAATCATGCCTCCGCAGACAATTATTTTAAGAACAGATCTAACTTATTTAGTTAGTTACCTTTTAGCTTACTATCAAAATGCATAAAATTCATTGAATATAAGATGGATTGATAAGAACATGTTTAATTTCTAGATCAGGAAGAAATAAATGAATTTCTAGATCAGGAAGATATAAATGAATTTCTAGATCAGGAAGAAATACATGAAGAGAAGATACTTCACTTATTTATGGGAATTTGAAAGCAGAATTCATAGAGTCACATTTCTGTTAGGCATTGTCTCTGAAAGTGTATGTAGAGCTAAATGGGCAATGGGGGTTGGGTCCATATGCAAATTCCATTTAGTGGTATAGTGGGGCCAGGGCATACAGGGCTAAAGTCTCATGACTCTCTGGGTAGTAGGGGCTATTACATCATCTGTCATTTCCCTAAGGCTTCCCTGTTTCTTTTTAGTTTAATTGCAATCCACTTTGTAGGGGTGGGGGGAATGGATTTTCCCCAAAAACAATTGCAGCCCATTCCTATTGAAATAGATTGACTGAAATCCTGTTCTTAGTGTAGTAATTCACACCTAGAGTAGACCCATTGAATCAATGGAACTTACAGAGGAATTGACTCACCAAATCCCCATGGATTCAATGAGCCTTTTCTAGCTATTATTTACCTTACAACTCAACATGATTTCAGCCAAAGTATCTGAAGGCAAATTTAGTCTTGAACTGACTATCAAGAGTTATTGACTTTACGAAAGACTGCTCCCCAATTGTTGATCTACTGTGATCCAGAAACCTGGGGTTGGGTTTGTCCTTATGGAGGGAGGGTTGCTGTCTGGACTGTCATGATGCACATTTGCACATTTACTACTGCACTACATTTGCTTAAACACACTTATAGTATTCCCATGATTGCAACTTTTATCTTATCAGGGCAAGAGAGGGGGTTTCACATCCCCACTATGCATTTAACCCTCTAGATGTTTTCAGGTTTAGTATCAAAATAACTGCTACATCTCTGATGTAGCTAGCCAATTATTATTATTATTTTACCAAAGTCAGCTGTGTTACAGGGATGTATATTTGGAAATAAAAGATCGTCAAAGACTAGCAAAGAAATAGTCTGATCACAGAAGTTCTAGGGGGTACTTTTGCTCCATTTGGAATATAGGGTTCATTGCAAGAACTAATATCATTCCTATTCTTTTTTTTAAATTAGAACTCAAGACTGCGTTATAAAACAAAAGGTATGTATGAACTAACAAGCCATTGAGGAGGTTGTATATCTTGGGGAAGCATATTTTGTGATTTTTATGACATTATATTCTCCACTGTAAGTCCCCTCCAGAAGCTCAAGAACCCTGTAGATGAATGTGCAAGTAAATCAAGTCAATGCTGAGTGAAGCAAGTTCAAAGTATGGAGTAACGTGTCTGCAAACTAGATATTACTCAGGACCTTTGGGTTTACAGAGGTCATGTATGTGAGTCCTGTGCAGAATGTTAGAAGAACATACAGGGATTTAAGGTGGGGCCAGAAGGGAGGGCTTCACTCTCTCCCCACCCCATGCATCTATTTATCTTGCACTCTCCGCATATTTCTAGGCCATGTATCATAGTTTGTAAGCAGACAGAAAAGGCATGCAGTGGGGGAAAAGAGTATCTGGGGTGAGGGATGGGCTGGAGAAGAAGCTGGTGGATTGGATGAGGATGTTGTGGGCCATATCCAGGGTTGGGCTGCAGGTTCTCCATACATGATCTATGGTTGTATCATGTTCCTGTGTGATTATCTATCCAGGAAGTAACTAGGATCAGACAGGCTTTACTTTAGAAAAGAAACTGCATCAAATGCTTTCAGACAAATGTCAGAGAGTATTTCTGTGATTAAAATAAACTTGCATTTGAATTTGATATGGCTTGTTTGATTGTAGGGAAGGAGCCATATCCAAGCAAATATGTTTAAATGTGTAGATGGCTGCAGGTGCAAGGGAATTGGAAGCATAAGGAATTGAAATAGTTAGATATCTTGTATACCTTGGTTCAGTCATCCATCCAAATGGAGACTGCAGCCAAGAAATCAGAAGAAGACTCCGACTCAGAAGGGCAGCAACACAGAAATTTTAAAAGATCATCAAATTTAAGGACGTGTTATTGGAGACCAAGACCAAGGTCATCCACACTCTTCTATTTCTGATCATCATTTTCACACCATGTATGGGTGTGAAAGCTGGACAATTAAGAAGCTGATAGGAAGAAATCATTCATTTGAAATATGGTGCTGGAAGAGAGTTTTGGACCACCAGAAAGACAAGCAAGAGGGTCCTAGATCAAATCAACCAAGAACTATCTCAGGAGACCAAAAAATATATATGCTAAAACTGTGGCAGCCCTACTTGGGCATTATGAGAAGACAGGATTCTCTGGAAAAAGACAACAATACAGGGGAAGGTGTGAGGCAGTAGGAAAAGAGGAAGACCAAATATGAGATGGACGGACACCCTAAAGCTATAGGCTTGAGTTTACAAGAGCTGAGCAGGGCAGTTGAGGGCTAGACATTTTGGCGATTGCTCATTCCTAGGGTCACCATAAATCGGAGATGCCTTGATGGCGCATAACAACAACAAAGATCAACAGCAACATAATGCCATGTTATATCGAAGGGTGGGAGGGTATTCCACTCTTCAGGAGAAAAATTATTCTCTTTTTTCCTAGATTGGGCCCTCAAGAAAGAAGAATATGAAAAGTAAGGCATGATATGAGAAAGTAACATTTTAGACAAATATGTTGGAAAGCTTCTACTATACCTTTGATGCCTGAAGAGGGTTGTTGCTAGTGCAAACTAATTAATAGCCTGCAATTTATTGTGTGTATCCTTTGTCTACTATATTTCACACATAGAATATCCCCCCCCCCCAATCATGTCTGTTGATAAGCAATAACAATTCTGTTGATATGCAGTAAGCTCTTTCCTGGCGCCTCATGTGAATGTGTGGCATGATGCTGTCAATTGTGGTTCTTTCTCTCTTGCAAGGGAGTTTTTTGTTCTGTATTTTTACTGGTTGATGGTCCTGATTTTTTTTATTATCACTGCTTATGTTTTATGGCTACTGTGTTTCATTGGTATTATAGTGTCTGAGTTTATCGCCATGTCCTTTCTCCTTTATCCGCAGTTCTAATGGTTTTGTCTACATTGCACAGTGCCATTACATGCTTCTGAGTTGCTGCAGAAATGAAACTTTCTTCATGTCATCTCACAGAACCTTTTTTTAAAAAAAGAAATTATAAATTATAAACACAAACAAACATACAAGACAAACAAAAACATATATGTGGGGAGGTAATTTTCATATATCCATCTAGTATATAATTCTGGCTACATAAACCATATTGCCCTACTAACATATTTAGACCATTATTAAGATCAACACATGGCTTCCTAACTTTATAATGATTAACATACATACATTATTTAAAATATAAAGTTAGACCTATATTGATCTTACATTCAAACAATTCTATTGTTATATTTAACATGAGACATTCTAGTTTAAGATTCTTATATGCTTATCTATTACCCATATATGTGACAATCAACAATTACTATATTATAGTATAATTGTATCCCAGCATCATTATATCCAATTAAATGTCAAAATAATAGTGCTTACAAATCAACAAAAATCAATGTTTTAAAAAGAAAAAGGATATCTATATATAAAACCTTAGCTACATAGTCATATTATGATTCATGTATGACTTCGTGTCTTTATATCTCTATCTTGTCATCAATGACTTCTAACAAATATATTCAACATGAGTATTCTAATTTAAAAGTTATATGCACTTATCAACTATTTAAATCGTTCAGCAAGTAACTTTCCAATTTTTTGTTATATTTATCAATTCCATGTATAGACCAGGGATCCCAAATTGCTTATAGCATTATAAACCTAGAATTGATTTCTTGCATCCTTTTCACCTTTTTAATTATTTGAATGTCACTGGTAAAAAAAATCTGGTAAACTGGTCACAGAACCTTTTTTCATATTTGCCACACTAGTCAAGATGTTGCACTACTGCAACTGTGTTACTTCTGCATGCTTTTTAATTTGCTCAGTATCAGATGATATTGTTTGACAACATAATGTATACTGATTTAGTTACTTTTCATGTTTTTTTTTTCAAACAAATGACCTGGGTTAATTTAGTCAACTGAGTTTCAGTGTTTAAAAAATGTTTGCTTTCCTTTTTTTCTGATTGTAACTGTAAGGAAATGACAGAATGTAAAATAAGCCACACACTGCTGGACTAGTGGCTTGTCACTACTGTTTTATACTTCTTGACCTGTAAATAGTAGCTTTTAATTTCAGGCATATGACTGTGGACTTGTATTCTGTTTTGTCTTCAAAGCGAGATTGAAAGACTTTCGGGTGAGATATCTAATTATTTGAATGTCACCAATTTCTGGGTAAGTATAATTTAGTTATTTTGTGGGGCATAAACTTCCTAAAGACATGTGATATCTCTTTCGTTATGGGTGTGATATGCTACCTAATACATTGCGATAAACTGGCCTGGTCTGTTTGAAGTTAAGTGACTAACCTGTACAGTAAGTACAGTACAGTAAATTGTACTCACCCAGAACAGGCAGTCACCCTGTTTTTTTTTTAAAAAAATGGTCAAAAATCCAAAAATCAAAAATGAAAAATCCAAAAATCCAAAATTTAAAAAGTCAAAAGTAATTACAGTCCATACAGTACAGTACAGTACAGTACAGTACAGTACAGTACAGTACAGTACAGTACAGTACAGGGAGTGTACTGTACTAGGCAATGCCAGGCAATACTGTACCAGGCAACCAGATTGTCTCCCTATCCACTCACTTAACTGCTGGGACGAGCGAGGAAGCACACAAACAGCCTCTTCTCTGGCCAACGGCCAACTGAAAGCAGTTCAATTTTCCCGCTTTCCCCACCTCCCTACGTTTTTTTTTTTTTTTTGGTGTACAAGTTGAGGCTCCATTCACAAGTCAAAGCAACTTTTAGCGAATGGAGCCATTCGTAACTCGAATCAATCGCAAGTCGAGGTACCACTGTACAGTCTTCTACATGCCTACCCAGAAATAATCTTTAATGGGCTTTAATTCCAGATATTAAAATATGTGGCCTGGATCCAGTTGGAAGTACTGATAAGAATAGACTCATAGAATCAATTGCTGGCTGAAATCTTGTTGCTTTTTAGACACAGGTGAGAAGCAAAAGGCCTTTTATTCACTTCTTCCCAACCAGCAATTAACAAGTCACCACTTAGGTTCTCAGGGGCATGCATACCCACTGGATTGCTGCACAGGCAAGAATTCCAGTGGTGACTTGTTGATTGCTGGCAAAGAACAAATTTATATCATATCTTTTGCTTAACAATGCAACAGGATTTCAGGCACTGAATGAAAAAAATCAACACAAACTCTATCCCTTTGGTTCAATAGCTGTACTCTAATGAGGATAATTAGTCAGATTGAGTTCATCCTCCTGTATTTCTGTGCAGGAATATGTATTTTTGACTTATAGTACAACTCTCCTCAGCATTCTCCTCTCTGCTTTGTCTCACTGTTCTTCCATCTCCATTGCCTCCCTTGCTGGCAACTGCTGCTCAAGATTTCTGTGTATGTATTCTTCATCTTCTCTTAGAGCCCTAAGCTTGGACATTCATTGCTACAGTTCCCTCACTTTTTCTTCCAAGAGTGTTAACAGTTTGCACTTGCTCCATTGGTACACTGTGTTGTTCTCAGGCAAGAAGACAAACGTTGTACACAATTTGCTGGTCAACATCAAAGGAGTGTCTCTTCCCTGCATAATCAATGTTACCTTTCTACTTTGTCCTGTTTGCCTATGAGGGTTCTTAGCTTTGTCCTCTGAGGCACAATCTTTCAGCATCTGGCTACTACTAACCCACTGGCTTAAATTTAAAAACCAATGCCAGTAAATAGAATGATCACTAACTGACATATTAAAAAACAATGGGACTAAATAGTAAATCTGCTGAAGTATATTTGCCTCTTTGATACTCTTCTGTAGGCTGTTGGCAAGCTGCTAGCAACAGGCCACACATTGTTAGGATTTAGATCTCACAGATGAACTGCCAACCTTTTCAGCTTTCTCAGTTAAATATTTATGAGCCAAACATTTTTTAAAAATTTATGAATTGATATGATGTTTATACAATGTTACCTCAGAATATTAGGCCTGGAATCATAATCGCAATTGCATAAGGTTGCATAATCTGCTCTGGTTAAACGTGGCTAATTTACAAGGTGCCAAGACACATCTCAGGTAGGTTACTAGTCATGGAGCTAAAGTGCATCCTGCCACCTTGTCAAGCTACAATTAGCTGCAGCATGTTACACAGATCTTTTGTGACTATTAGGAGGATTCCGGCCAGTGTTTCTCTCCAGTGTTCACAGTCTCACTGAATTCATTTGGATTTATTTCTCAGTAGACATGTTTAGGCTGTACTGTTGATAGCACTGAAAGCAAGGAAGGAACTTAGTAAAGACTAATGTTCTTTTGCTTTCCGTAGTATTTAGTGGCTGCATCCAAAAATTAGAAATACAGTATATGTGAATTCCAGACATTACTGTCTTTAAAAGCTATACTCATATAAATAAGGGTCAGGAATTATTTAATTCCCCAAATGAAGTATTTATCACTAACTTGCCATTTCTGCTAAATTTTAATGCTGATTGCTGTTTTGCTTTGTTGCTGTTATTGGCCCAAATCCTCTTCTCTCATAAATGTTATCTGTTGCATAATGAGAGTGTAATACACCGCAGGAAATATACTCTTAGATCCACTGTGATCCACAGTTTTCAAAGTGGGTCCCTGCTGGTTTCCATAGGTGAAGATCCTCATGAAAGACAGGGACAAATTTCTCTTGGAAAGCAGATAACCACTGGCACCTTTGATCTGACAAGGTGCAAATTGGCAATTTCTACCTTTTTAAAATTTATTTTTCCAAAGTGACTTAGTGATCATTTATTTCAGCTTTAGAAAGCCTTTTTAAAAAACAGTTTGGAAACAACGGGCATTCAGCTGAGGGGAACTGACTTCTCCCTGAGCACCCGTTTGTTTCAGGTCAAACAATCACACAGGGCAGAAAGTGGAGAAAAATGATGGCAGCAAATTGGAGCAAAATTAAACCATTCCTGCTGGCTGAACTAAAAGAAAATTATTCTGATATAAAAAGAGATGATTCCCCTCTGGGTTTCACCATGCTTAGCCTTCCCATTATGTAGCTGTCATTTTTTAATTTGATTTCATCTATGCCGAATCTGATATAAACTGTGGAGCAAATCACCAATGTAGATGCCCTCTGAGTTTTGTAACTCGTTGTGCAACTTTTATGTCTACAGGGATTTCTTAACTTAAGGCAGCTTGACTCCAAAAGTCATAGGATTTGTGTAGCTACACACAAGAATGTTGGTCATTATGTGATCATATTATATTATATTCATGCTTTTATTATTTTCTTATATGTCACCCCAATTGTTTTACTGAATGGTGACCTAACAGCTTTTAAATAAAGAAGGAAATAATAACAAAAACAAGAAATAAGAAGGAATAGAGTGCCATTGTTATCTATCACTTTCGTTTATATCCCAAATTCCCTTTTATGTCAGTAATAAAGATATTTGGCTTGATATAAGAAAACATATGTTAGGCTGTGTTTCTCCTTATAGTATGAAGAGTCTGAACTTCTCAACAACCAAGGTATGTTCCTTAAGTAACTCCAAAGGATTTTAGCTAGTATTATACATCCACTTGCTTTTATCTCAATATGTTAGGTTTATGAATTGCTGAGTAGCTCAGTGGTTTAGGTTAGGCATTCAGTTCCCCACAGTGCACCTTGACAGGGGCTGGACTCAGTGATCCATAGGGTCCCCTCCAGCTCTGCAGTTCTAAAGTTATTATTATATTATCTTTCTGTGTATAAAAGGTAAAGGTTCCCCTTGACAATTTTTTTTGTCCAGTC
Organism: Pogona vitticeps; assembly: GCF_051106095.1. NCBI lineage: Eukaryota > Metazoa > Chordata > Lepidosauria > Squamata > Agamidae > Pogona > Pogona vitticeps. The sequence goes on along the minus strand of NC_135788.1, from coordinate 35,057,720 downwards.
GTGTTCGACTCTAGGGGGCAGTGCTCATCCCCGTTTCCAAGCCATAGAGCCAGCGTTTTGTCCAAAGACAATCTTCCGTGGTCACATGGCCAGTGCGACTTAGACACAGAACGCTGTTACCTTCCCACCAAAGTGGTCCCTATTGATCTACTTGCATTTGCATGCTTTCGAACCGCTAGGTTGGCGGGAGCTGGGACAAGCGACGGGAGCTCACTCCGTCGCGTGGATTCGATCTTATGACTGCTTGGTCTTCTGACCCTGCAGCACAGGCTTCTGCGGGTTAGCCCGCAGCACCACCACGTCCCTTTCTATGTATAGTGTTGCAATTTTGTATTACTGTACTAAAGTGTTTGACCTACAAGATATGCTTTTCAAATGTAATATTTCAGCAGAATGAAGACTAACATATTGACTAAATATATTGTGAATATTTAGCCTTCATACATTACAATGGTTCAATTTAAACCCCCAAAGTCACATTTTGTTGCAAAATTCACACAGAATTATACTATGTCGTTTTACGGCAAAAAAAAAAAAAAAGGTCAAGAAGTGCCCAACAAATCCATTGCATCTTGTTACTGGGGTACCTTTTTTCCCCAGCCAGTGTAATAAATGAGAACAAAACATTGTCTGTGCCATTCTTCAGTGAATGAGGTGCTAAGAAACAGAACTATCTGATTTTGATTGTCCGTAGGCCATCCTTATTGGACTGAGAACTAGAATTCCTACTGAGCTCTGGAGATATAAGACATGTTCATTGAACATTAACACTATTTGTTAATGACAGACATGGCTCTGCTGCTTGTTCTCACCACACTGAATGTTCATGGATCAGAAACTGTGTCCCAGTTCATACAATGGAAGTTTTGATCATTGTTTGCTTCTTTGGTTTGTTTTGTACTGACATCCTGATGAGTGACGATTATGTCTGTGGCCTACATGATGCCCCTGAAATTCTACTTCCTTTATTTCTGATGTTTCTCTGACATAGTTTGCTAAGCACACAACAAGTTGTCACATATAAATGAGTGCAATATCATCTTTATTGTTACAGATAAACGAACCCTAAGTGAACAAAGAAAACATGTCAGGTGAGGGCTAGATTTTATTCCATTCAGCAGCTAACAAACGGTGTTTGGGAAACTGGACATACTGGTTGGGGGAATCTCAGGACTGTGGTTTAAAAAAGTAACTTTTTCAAGGTCTACAAAAGACGATGTTATTCTGTTTCAGGGACGGGAAAACTAGGACCATCCCAGTATCTCTCACTGCTGGCCAGGCTATTAGGGGTTGATGGGAATTAGAATCTAACAAGATCTGTAGTGTTACAGGTTCCTTATCAATATTTTAAGTAAATAATGGTGTATGGAATTTTCCTTTATAAACTTTAGAGTTCTTTCAGTCCGGTTTGCGGATCTATGCTGCCTGGCTTTAGATTCTTTTTTTTAAAAAAAAAATCAATGAGTTTGCACTTGTTTGTTGCCATTATTCTTGTGTATATCTAATTAAAGCAGCAAGATTTTGGACAGAAATGGGGAACCTGTCTCCAGATGCTCCTAAACGACAACTCCTAAGTGCTCAACTGTTGGTTATGCTGATGAAAGACTGCTAGTCAAACAACATGTTTCTCACTTCTAGTTTAGGAGGAAGAAGTAACTTTTCTCTCATGAGCTGGCTATGTTACTGGATAAACTAACTGCCATTGTGATATAGATAGATACATATTCATATAAAATCAGTAGCTGTGACTTTCAAAATGACAAAATTTTCATTTCATTATCTACAGCACTCAGACGGAGGCTATGTTTGGAATGGAGAAGCGGTAAGGATAATTGTGTGATTTCTTCATTTTGAAATTGCTTTGATGTGAGAAATGTCTGTCGTATTCCATCATATCCCTGGTAGAGATTTCACCAAGAATTAAGGCTGTTTGGACTGTGAAGAATCAGACAGACTATTATGGAATAAACTCCCACTTCAGAAAGTGTGTATAATGTAGTTCAACAAACACTTCGATATTTTGACTGGATTTGTTCATTAAGTAGAAGAGAGTTGTTGAGGAACATTGAAATTCCCAAGCTTCGGTGGAAACAGCATTCCAGGTCTTACATTGTTTTAAATTATCTAGTGAAATGGATATTATTTTATAATGGTATGATAAAGAGTCAATACTTTTGTATTTGTTTTTTGTAGGTTGGTATTAACTTTTTACTGCTTTAATGCTTCACGGTGTACATGTAAAAGTGGGAACAGCAAGAGCAAGACAGAACTGCTAGTGTTGTTTGCTTTTTCATGTATGGAATATACTGCAAGCCCTCCATGACAGTGGTTGCCAAACATTTGCAACTTTTTTTGCAGCTCCCTTGACATACTGGCAATGGCTCCCCTAACTTGATACTTTGGAGGTGGGGCGGAGAGAAGGGAGCAGAGAAAGCCCAGCCTGAAAAATACTTACTGGGTTTGGTGGTACTCCAGGATGCCACACTGCACAGTTTGGGGTCTACTGCTCCATGAGATACGTGAGCCATACTAAATATAGGATTAACGGCACAACTGGCCCTGCAAGCTTTTTATTATTATTTTCTGTGCTAAATACCAGTTACACAGAGTAACAGGAGACTCCAGATCGTAACAAAAATCACTCACTCATAATTAATGTTTTTATTATTCCACACTATACAGGACTGTTGAAACTCAGACTGGAGAAGATTTCTCAAGGTACTGCAGACTAAAGTTAATGTTTATTAAAAGCAATACACTGCAAAGGATCTTAATACCTTACAGCTTGGTTCCCAGCATACTCATGATCTGAGCTGAGGACATTTAAAAGATCAAAGTGGTATTGGTAGAGAACTCTCCCATGCAATGTTTTCCATTAGGATGTAAAGAAATCTTCTCAGTGCAGTTAGGACCAATTGTTATCTGCTGGCCAAACTGGCAGTAGATAAACTGAGCCTTCTGTATTCAGTTAAAGAATGAACAATATGGACAGGCAGGCAGGCAACATCGATGAAAGCATGACACAGAGGGATGGAATACAGAATTATTTACAGTAGGACTACATTGTCTGTGGTATCAGGACCTGCAGTTTCACTTCTCCACTGCTTGAAAAAGATAAAAAATAAAAAGTAAAAATAATGTTCTCAAGGTGCATTACCAGGACTGACCAACAGATAGAACTAGAGATCATGCTATATACAGGTGACTTTTTGGAAACACACTCATGGCCTGATGTCTCTGAGGGAAGCAGCTTCCCATGAAATGAAGAAGCCACAGTCGGCCAAGAGGGGAGCAGCAGTGCCAGTGGCTGGTTTCAGAGAAGGCTTCCTTGTGAAGAGAAGGGCAAGAAACCCAGTCCTTTGGCAAGACTGGGGGAGAGCTCCCTCTCTCAACCACGCATGGGCACCAGAGAAACTGGAAGTGCTTCGTTTATCCACTATTTCTGACATCCATGGGAAGGGGGACTCAGGCCCAGTCCCCTGTAGATACTGCAGTCCTACTGTACATGTGAAGCCTTCCTCCTTTGGGACTTTATCCAGGTCTAGCTGAATGGAAAAACAAGGTACTTTCCATTTGTCCTGTCTTCTACCTCTAACCGCTGCCTTTAATACCCTGTGTTCTTTCAGGGATTGGAGGATTGTATCTCCCAGTTCAAAGCTTCAGTGCATCTTAGCATATTTACTGTGTAGCAGTCACCTAGAAGTCCATGGATTTATTGTTAGGTTTAATATCCATATGATACTAGCCAAAGACTTTACATAAAGGTGTGGGGAGGTACATCTTAGGTGACAACCTTGATTGATCTATTTCCATTATTATCCCCATTTAGCTATGTTCTTGAAGAGTCATTATCACAGGTAAGTAAGATATATGGATCAGACAGTAGGCAAGTAGCTGCTGTGCATATGCTATTATGTTCTCTCATTCCTGAGCCTCATCAACTAATTTGGAAATAAAATGTTTTTGGCTTTGTTTTTAAATCCGAACACTTAATATTTGTTCAAAGCAGAACTCCTTTTTAGTGTACAATAGATGCTTAGTGTTGTATAGATTATTGTTGCTCAGAATGTTTTTTAAAAATATATGTTTAATATTATCTTTACAGGATGAGTTTGAGTAGCAGAAATCCCGCATAACCTGAGAAATGGGGAGCTTTTATGGTTGATATTTTAAATTTTATTGAACATATTAACATATTTATAGCTATTTAACTCTATGACAAATAAAGATATTTTAATTCTGCTGTGTTTTGATTAGAACAGTGATTACTGGTGCTTTATTGATATTTTAAAAGTAGCAAAAGACTTTTTGTTCCTGAGCTAGGATTGCTCATGATCCGCAGCAGTTTGGAAATTGTATGTGTTTTGTCAGTTTAGTAAAACTAATGAGGCACCCTGTGTCTTGTCCTTTTTATAAAAATCGGATGCGTTTTGAAGTGAAGGAAATAATCCCTTCATCACTGAACAGCCCTTCACTAAACCTTCTATAATAAAAGGGGGGAAAAATAGGAAATAGCCCCAGTAATGGGTCCTTTAACTCTATGAAATTTGCAAAACAGATGTTCTGTTCCAAGTTCCTATAACATAGGGGCCTTTATCGTCATCCTGTAATGTTGTGGTATATCTGGTTCCTACATGAGACAAGGCTACTAGCTACTCCGGCTTCATCAGAAGGCCCTGCCTCACCTCCTTCTTGGCTATCTTGGAACAGAGAATATCTGTTAACGTGTCTTTACCCACTTTGATTTCAATCACTTACTTATATTTCTGGTTGCATTCATGTAGATTTATGCCCTGGAATAAATTCCTGCACTGTCTTACTCATACTGACTGTGCTAAATCAGGGCTTATTATAATACAGTACATCTCTTATTATAATACAATCTCTTTATCACCTGGACATGGCATCAAACAATACTGCACACTAATGATATGGAATGCTGTGGTTAAATGGTTATGCTAGTTCATATGCTTTTAGACCAGCGTGGGATATACGTGACCTTTGTTCCCCTGCAGCATATCACACGTCATTTTCTGTATGAGCTCAGCTGTACGATGTGCGCATCTCTACAGGGCGAAAAGAGGATATCTTTTACAGATCAAACTTCAGATTTACAACCTTAGCTGCTTATAGTCCACAGGACAGGCCTTATCAAGGCTTTTATTTCCTACTGCAACAGCCTTTTCGTTCCCTCTCCAAACTTTTTCTTTTAGTCATTGCTGCTATTTAGTCCTTGTCTCGAGATGGCTTTGCATTAACACGTCTGACAATTGAATTAATGCTGATTTTTTTAATACAAGAAGTATTAAAATTTAATAATTCACATTATTCTGTGCCTGCTTTCTCTCTTCTGTGCCACCATGACCTCTCTGTTCAGATGGGTTTACACAATTCTTTCCAAACAATCTAAATATTTAATATAAAACAAAAAACCATTTGCGTTAAACTCACATATATTGAAGTAGTCTGATACTTGCACAGATTAAGCCATGGAAACTCACTAGGGGAGATGCTGAATAGTAAACCACCCTTTAAACATCTCACATATCTTGAAAACCCTATTAAAGGTTGCCATAAATTGTGATGGCACATAATGGCAACAGGAGATAGATCGAGCAGAGTTACGATGTGTACATCATATGTCTGCAAAGGCTACTACTGTATTTCACTAGCTATGCAGTCACTTCAGATGCCTCATTCAGTTGTAAACAGGCACCTAAGGCATCTGGAGTCTTCTTTCTTAGACAGCAGAAAATATAACTTTTTGTTGAAGAGACAATATCAGAATCTTCCCTTATTGTAGAGTGCCTCAGGCTTATCCTTTACATTTTTTTGAAGAAATACAGTCTTTAAGGATATAGTGGCACATCGGAGAGGTGAAATATGCACCATTCAGGATACTTTTGTTATTACCCTGTCCATCTAATTACTATTTTTTATATCAACATTTATTTTAATTGGCTGTAAAATGGCTTTAAGCTCTCTTTTAAAAATTCACTTCACTTTTGTGAGTTTTATAGCAATGACTTCTGAATTACAGTATTTTTATTTTAAAAAACACCACTTCATTTTAACTCTCCATTTATTTTTTATTCCTTATTTTCCCAACATATTCTTTAACTGCTAAAAACATTAAAAAAGAAAAACAAACAAATAAATCCAGGGCTGCATCCAGTACTGGACTTCCACAGGCAGAACATCAGACTCTAAGCAAACTGGATGTCCTTTCCTACACCTGATCTGTGAATTCCAAAACCCTGCTGTGGAGTGCAGAAAGACCCTCTCGAGTTGGTTTTAAGATAGCTTCAGAGACTGTAGGGGCTGTGGTGTAGCAGCACCAGCATGACATTGGCATTGATCTCTGAAAGCAATTGGGAAATCAATAAAAATGTATTGTGTGAAATAAAGCTGCCCATTTAGTGGGAACATATTCTGGATATGTTTTAGAATATCCTCTGGTCCACGTGAGCATGCTGGATCGCCTGTGATTTGGTTACCTGTCTGTGGAGCCGAAGGCTGAAAGATCGATACCCCACTGTGTTTTCCAGGAGAAGAGTCAGCCTGTATAGTTTTGGACAACCTGTATAGTCCCAGAATGCCCCCAGAAGAAGGGAACGGTAAACCACCTCTGAGTACTCTATACCTAGAACACCCAAGAAAGGCTTGTTGTAAGTTGGAATTGACTTGATGGCATGTAATTGTTGTTTATTCCAACTGATTTCTTTTGAGGTCGCCTTGCGAGAGTACAACCAAGTTTCTGGTTCACTAGAAACAACAGTGGAGGATTTGTAATATTGTGGTAGCTACTTCATTGAGTGCCAGCAGAGTGTTGCAATTTAAACTTGCTATCCAGCCATTGGTGACCATTTTCTCTGCTGGTACACACCACCACTAGTGATTGCTTCCATTGAGGTCCACCACCACCACCTTTACCCCCATCTGTTTCTTAGTTCCTGTTTACCTATCTTCAAATACCTTCTTATCTGAACAACAATTTCACTCTGGGTGCTTAGGATGGCCAACTTTTAGAACTGTCAGTCAAACAATGATTCTAATGGAAGCCTCATCTGAAATATTCATGTCTGGTTTGTTTTTCCCCTCTTCCAAGTGAGATTGATTCTTGGGTTCCTCCTTGCTATCTCCAACAGAAAAAACAGCTGGGTAATGGTTCATCTAATTTTGCACATACTGCTTTAAATAATATGTACCATCCCTCATTTTTTTTACCACTTACTCAGCTCCCCAAAAACTTGGAATCCATGAACAAAAGTACTACACATTAATTTGCTTTTTATGCTTATCTTCTCATTCCACTCTCGAAACCTTAAAAATCAGATGATGAAACCTGGACAGCTGTAACTAATGTGGCAGGTTTAGAAATGAACAAGATTAATAAAAGTGACCCATGTTACTATCTGATGCATGAAGTAATAACCTTGTTTAGAAGGTAGAATAAATGGGGCAGGGAAATGGGGGGGGGGAGAGTAAGAACTGCAGTTACATGGGAATGAAATTGAGTAAAGTCTGTGATAAAGCAATTAATGCTTAAATGTATACAAAACAAATAAATCGCTGAATTAGCACCTAGACTGAAAACCATCTTTTTTATGTTCAGACACAATTTATCAAGAAGTTAGATGCCATCAACGTGAAAATAGAAAATCATTCTGTACCCAAAGATCTAACAAATCATAACATCTTTAGGCACCACAAGACACTTCAGTTTTTTTCCAAATTAGCAGCATGTGCCACTCACTGTGGAATTTAATTATCCCTCTCAATCATATCCTTAGAAGCATCACAGGGTTCATGCAGACAGAACATTTGTTGCTCTGTATGTACCCAAATATGTTCTATGATACTGGCATTTTCCTCATCATCCAGAAGGCGGAAGACTCAAATCGGTACAGCGATGAGGAGTGATAAAAACCCTGGCTTTCCAGGTATTTTTTTCTTAACCCACCTCTAGCTGGCAGGGTTTATTGTTTGTTGCTTTGCTGAAGAGGAACACTATTTTCTAGAAGAGAAGAGGGCCTTTAGGAATGACTAGATCTTCCTACTAAGATCTGCACATGTCTGGCACAAAGAGAAGCATTTAAAACAAGCCCCGACTTCATGAACCCTCACAGGCTAGAATCCCAAAGGACCACGTGTGGTTTAAGAACATATCTCTGCGCAGAGAGATGTCCTCTAGGGCCAGGCCACAGTTCCACCTACTTATGATAGTTACCATGAAATATTGAAAAGCAAAATGTGTAGTCTGTGAAGACCGAATTTAACATGCATACAAAACACAGGCAAATTAATGGCAACTGTCTTCTACATAAGAAAGGAACAGATAAAAGATACAATATTGTTTGCCCTTTGTTCTAAGCAATGAGGGTGGAGGCACAGAACAGAATGCCGGGCAGACATGACTATCCCCCATTGCAGTTTGATCTAGTTATTACCGTCACCTTGCAAGGGGAGGTTGAAAGATAAGGTTACAAAAACCTCGCTATGTAGTCTACTACTGATAACATGTGCACTGTGCGTGTACGCTGACACAATGCAATCGTATTTAATGCTGATGCCAAGACCATCCACCGCAAGGCCAGCTGCTGCACAGATAAACGTTGTTTTATTATCCCTTTAAAAATGAATAGACGGACAGATCCCTATCCAGATCCAGCAGTCAACTGGTGCTCTGTTCATCTCCTCGTGATACGTCCGGTACCCACCCTTCCCATGTAAGAATGAAGATCTCAAAGAAAAAAAAAACAATCTGAACGGTGAATCCAATCATCCCTTATCTCTGCGAAGATAAGTGAGACACACAGCGACCCACACCCTTTGGCAGGACCTCGCCTTTTACCCAGCTGTCATAAATTTTGCTTCTGGAGGGAAAGGGTGGGCGGGGTGTGTGTGGAAGAACCCGGGGAGGCGTGGCCACAGCTGTAGTGGGCGTGGTCATCTGTAGTGATAGACAGGCCCAAACAATGGGTTCCCGCGTTGTGGTGGAGGCGAGCTGGTGAGGCGGTCGGATTCGCAGGAAGGAGCGCGCAGGCACCCCGAGGAGCTGTGAGTAAAGGGAGGCGCGAGGCGCCGTTCCGGGGTGACGCCGCCACAAGTGTACAGCTTCCCCGGCCTTTGGCGGGAAGCGGGGTGGGGATGGAGGGCTTTTTGTCCCTTTCCCTGGCTCGCTAAACTCTAGTCGCGCTTTCCTCTCCTTTCCGGCTTGACGCGCTCTTTCGTGGCTCCGACGCCCAGCCCAGCGGTTCTGGCCAGAGGCCGACCAACACCCTCCCGTGTAGCAGGGGACCTTTTGAGGGAGAAGGGTGCCCCTCACACGGTCGCGTGTCTCTCCCTTTTCGTTTCTCATGGCCATATAAACCAGCCTCACGCATGCCTTTATGTTCCTCCGCCGCCTTCCAAGAGTCCTGAGGCGGAGGCGGCGGCTGCAGCTGCAAGGGAGCCAGCCAGGCAGCCGGCGAAATGGCTCCTCTCACAGCCCTCCTTTGTTACCGCTTCCAGGCAGCTGGCATTCAGAAGCGCCCTCCGTCCCTGAACCGGGAGGCCCTCTTACGCATAAGGATTGTTGAGGCACGGCTCGAGCAAGAATTTGCCGTAGGCCGGCTGAACGACATCCAAGGCCTTGTCACATCCTGTAGCAGTGAGTTCCACATGCGAACAGTGATGCTCTCCGGAGCGCTTTTGTATTGACCTACTGGAATCATTATTTATGAGGTGACCTAATATTCGGAGAGTCATCCAAACACACACACACAAAGCTGCTACACAAACTCTTGCTAATTTGTTTGCACTATGCAGCTGCTACACTAATAAACAACAACAACAAAACCACCCTGGGCCTAATTTAGTCTGAAATACTGTTGTTTCAGTATAAGCTGAAAAGTCAGACATTTTGTTGTGTTTCTGTAATTGGCTCTGTTTCCTCAGGGTGGGGCGGGTATAAACTTAGTGAGATATGACCAAACTGAGGTCCCACTGATTTCAGCAGCCGTGCTCCATGACCAGTTTTTGATGACTTTATGCATATTTGTAAGTCGTTTTATTACAGAATGATTACATAGAGCCATTTAGTTGGCTTTGATGTCTCTGTGTAAGTGTGTATTGCAATACCTTCTCCAGTTGCATTAGGTAGTATCCTCATCCTTTTAATCTGCTAAACCCCTGCCTATTTATGCAAATTATTTTAATTACCTTGCTGTAATTTACAATCTGTTTTTGGTGTGATTGTATTTGTGTGATATGTGAGCCGTTTTGTTTTCCCTTTGAAAATATCCAGCAGTATATGTAAGAAACTGAAAAGCTACAATGTTAATAAACTTATTGTTCTACAAAGGACTACTTCTTGCTTTGAGATGTTAAAAAAATCTTTGATTAAAAAAAACTACAGGGACTTTCACTCAAATGACCTCTTTTGTGTAAGTGTAGCAATGAGGTCAACTTACAAATAGGATGTGATTTCGAATGATATGAATTGGTCTTCTGGAATAATATAGCTAATATCCTGCACTGCTTACCCAACTAAGAAAGCTGCCAAACAATTTCCTATGCTTGAATTGACATTTTATTATTTTAGTACACAATAAATTTGGCACAATCCAACCAAGTCTGAGCACATGTAAGTCTCATCAGTTACAACAGGAGGGAGAAAGGCATCTGTTTAATTTTCTAATTGAAATCAGTGAGATGAAAAGTCCTTGACTTTGGTTGGTTTGCGCACTGGAAGGATAATATCTCATGGAAAGAACTGTTGGTGGTGAAGCACAGCGATCCCATGCCCCTGTTCTTTCAAGGTTTAAAAATGAATCTTTGATTAGGTGATTCACAATACTCTCAGCTCCACATCTTGGAGAGGCATTTCAAATCAGAATATTGACTTAGATGGGCAATATTATGACCCGATATAAGACACGTTCACTGTGTCTTTTTAAATGGTGCCTAATTTAGACCTTTGTATCTGCAAATAATTTTAGGAAAAGGAAAGCTTCCTTTTAGTGAAAATGAGAGTTTTGAAGGGCTAGTTTGTTGAATGTGTAGAGGAATGAGTAAAAACAAATGATTGTTGAGAGTGTAGGTCATTTTTCTGTGATTTCCCTTCCAGTATAGGTCTGATCCAGAGAAATTTTAGGCTAGCAGCTTGCCTTTTCATTCCTGCACACAAAGGTTACTCCACCAAACAGATGGTTGGCACTCCTAGTTTGGCAGTGTTGATAAGTCATGTGGGTGGGGATGTATATGTAATTGGTCTCCCACCCAAAACAGATGATTAGAACAGAGGCTGCTAACCCTCTGGCAAAGCAGTGCCTTCAGTTCCTCAAGACCCACAGCGTCTCTTCTTAAATGTAAGATTTCCAGCAGCCCATCCTAGCTCTGCCTTGAGCACATGGACCAATTCTAGAAAAACACCCCGTCTCATCTGCTTCTGCACCTCAGTGATGGTAACTGTATTTATTTGCATCTTATTTGAAGAATTTGATTTTTATAAATTATGAAACTGAAATCACTATATGGTGATATAAAAAATATCTATATTCTTCCCAAATAAATAGTTCGTACACATCTCACTGAAAGTCAGAGGAATTATTTTCTGTTTTTGATTATTGCAGTTTAATTTACTAGCATACTCTACCATTTAATCTGAATATGGTTTAAATCCTGTTGAACAACACCGTGTGATATTAATGTTTAACTTAAAATTTTGTATCTCCCCCCCCATACACATTTCCAGACTTTCCAGATATCCATCCCTTTCAACACTTTGGGATCCTCAAGGTGGGAGAAAGTGTTGGTTCCCAACCACAACTGGAACAGGCAGCAGTCATTTTAGGACATTAAAGTCTCCCCCATCCTGACACTCCCAAATTTATTTCATTTATATATTTAAAATATTCTTATTACCTCCCCCCTTTCTCCTTAAAAAGGATCCCAAGGCAGCTAATAACATTAAAAAACAATGTTTCAAAGATAAAAACAGTGACAACAAAGGTTCCCTTTGACAATTTTTGTCCAGTCGTGTTCGACTCTAGGAGGCGGTGCTCATCCCCATTTCCAAGCCATAGAGCCAGCGTTTGTCCGAAGACAATCTTCCATGGTCACATGGCCAGTGCAACTTAGACATGGAACACTGTTACCTTCCCACCAAAGTGGTCCCTATTTATCTACTTGCATTTGCATGCTTTCGAACTGCTAGGTTGGCGGGAGCTGGGACAAGCGACGGGCACTCACTCCGTTGCGTGGATTCGATCTTACGACTGCTTGGTCTTCTGACCCTGCAGCACAGGCTTCTGCGGTTTAGCCCACAGCGCCACCATGTCCCTATATAAAAACAGTACGTATACAAATATTTCAAATACTCAAACAAATGCTGGTAAACAAAATCATTAGCAAAAACAGATTCAAAGCAATAAGGCACAACACTGCATTAAAAAAAAACCTTTCAGACAGCCGATCACTAAGGGAAAGCCTGTTTGAGGATAAAGGTCTCCATCTGTTTATGGAAAGAAAGCAAAAATGAGGCCAGCAAAGATGGCCTCTTATGGGAGGAAGTTCCAGAGTCTGGATGCAACAACAGAGAAGGCCCTCTTCCATGTCTCCAGCAAATGTGCCTGTGAAGAAAAAGACTTCCGCTGATTATCTTAATTGCCAACAAGCTCATAAAGGGAAATTTCCCCAGGTCAGAAGGATTACCTAGGAAGCCTTAGAGCCTAAAAGGAATAGGAATCTTTAAATTAAAAATTAGCACCCATGAATGATGATGCCATCTGCTTTATACACAGAGAGTTACTTAACAGGGTTTCAGCTAATATATCATGTATACAGTATTCAAAAATGGTCATTTAAATGTGACCAGCTTCAAGTGGAAGCCTTGTTTTATCATTTTTTGCAGTAAACATTCTATGAACTTCTAGTTAAGTTCAGGAGTTTACATCAGCAACAAAAACAATAACCTACCCATGGATGTATGAGTGATTTGGAGGGGTGAGTTTGAAAAGCCTGTTCTTTTGAATTCCAGTGCATTTCAAAATTAAGGGGGCGGAAAAGAAGAAAAGGAAAGGAAGGGGAATGCTCAGGAAATTAAAGGGGGAAAAAACCCTGGATTTCCAAGGGCCATACAGAAACAATGTTGGAAGACAATCATCCACTACTTAATTCCTCTTAAGGCAGGGGTGAGCAATTAATTTCTATAGGGGGCCACATGAAAAATCTGAACTGTGTTCGAGGGCCAAACCAACTTTACTTAAAAATAAAATGAAACAGTGATGTTATGATTGTTTTTATTTTAAACTTTTTAATCCTCACAAATACTAAAGAGGTTTTTTGCAATATGTTAAAGAGAAGCATGGGACGTGGTGGTGCTGTGGGCTAAACCACAGAAGCCTGTGTGCTGCAGGGTCAGAAGACCAAGCAATCATAAGATTGAATCCACGCAATGCAGTGAGCTCCTGTTGCTTTGTCCCAGCTCCTCACCAACCTAGCAGTTCGAAAGCATGCAAATGCGAGTTGATAAATAGGTACCACCTCAGTGGGAAGGTAAAACGGCGTTCCCTAGTCATGCTGGCCATGTGACAATGGAAACTGTCTTCGTAGCTGGCTCTACGGCTTGAAAACAGGATGAGCACCGCCCCCTAGAATCAGACACAATTGGACTAATATGTCAAGGGGAACCTTTATCTTAAAGATAAGCAACTGATCAACTTTAGACAAAAAGCTATAAATGATTTTGATGTTCAACTTGTTCATTGAGAGAAATCCAGTCTGGCTTGGGCTTGAACAAGTGCTTGAACACTGAACTGGAGCGACAACCGGCGGGCCAGACAGGCACTTTGCCCAGGTCTGTCTTAAGGGGTTCTTACTGGCCTGTGCTAGAATAAAATTTAAAACTATTTTAGCCCAAATTGCCCTTGTAGAAGGCTGTAGCTTTGTGGCAGATCACATTTTTGCATGCAAAATACTCTGGCAACAATCTGTCGATAGTCTCCTTTCTGATACCCTGTCTAGCAGCTGCCAAACTGTAAATAACATTATCTAAATGGCCTTTGCTTCAGGCAGCTTCACAAACAAAATCTTACATTCTTTTCATCTAAACATCTATATGTTTTTATCTAACTGATAGTTTATAACTGGCGTATATCTTTAGTTTCCTTCAAGGAACTCAGGATGACATAGATGGCTAACTTCTTCCCTACTTTAACCCCTGACCTACCCTTTGAGGTAGGATGTTCTAAAAGAAAGATGATTGGCCCAAGTTCACCTAGTTTCATAACAAAATGTGGAGCTGGAACTTTCAAGTCTCAGTATCCACTATGCCTTCTTGCCTATAATTTTTTTCTGGTCCAACCTCTTGACATAGTATGACCAAGTTCATTTTAAATTCACAGAGGAGCAGCATTGGGCCAGGATGATTTGAAGGATCGCTTACTCCTTTAAACATGTCTTTTAATAATCAGAATCCTTGTCCTGTGTTCATTCACTATGGGAGGCACAGCCAACAGTAATGCGCAAATAGGCTTTCACAGTGATGGCACCCTTATTGTGGAATATCTTTAAGAGAGGATCAGCCACCTTTTTTGTTATTGGCTTTTAAAAGGTTTTAACAACATATTAACTTTACTGGCTGTTTCTTTCAAAATAAAAAGCAGTTCTTCCTGTTTTAAATCTAATCTTTACTGTATCATTATTTAGGATGCATGTGAAATACTTTGCAGAGAAATGATCTGGAAGTTGAGTCATTAGTTAAATTTGTTAGTGCCACTAAGTTTACTTCACATCTTTTTCACTCACACCCCTTCCTTTGTCCATCTAAGGAGCCTATTCACACCACGGGGAAGTGAAACTAATGTGGAGGATATATCAGGGATCCTCTACAAACTCTCCATAGACTGAAGAAGGTACTTGGATGGGTAGCAAAACTTTTCAGCCTTATAGGAAAGAAGCCTAGTTGCCACAATTCAACTTCCAGATAACCTCATCTGGATGATAGAATCTTCACAGATATTTTACAGAGGAGAGAAGCTATGGTTCCATAAATAATCAACAACCTTTCTGATCCCTCATACACACTTTATGCAAAACTGGTTTCTAGGGTGCACTTTTGTTGAGCAGTTGCAGTTTCTGCAGCCAATGAATGCAGCCACTTAGTGGGGCTTTACAATTTAGTAAATTATTTGATAAAAATATAAGTAATTACAAACTCACAAGTAGCAGGCAATGCTGCCTTAGAGGAGGCTCTCCTTCCTCTTCTTCATACACTTAGGAAGGAATGGGTCTTCTGGGAGGGTGCCTGCTCTTGTGACATCTGTGGTATTTCAAACTAAAGATGGTTTTTCTTCAGCTGCTTGTGTTCTGTAAGGTGCTCGTTTTCAGAAAAACAACTACATATGCAGCTCAGTCAAAACTGACATAATTAAAGATCAGTTTTTCTACCCAAGGAGCCTCTGGAAGCAGAGGGACTATCCAAAACACAAAAAGCCCAAGTGAGAAAATGAATCCAGAAGTGGCTGCTCACCATTTCTAGAATTTTTTTTTTAATTAAGAATTTTTTTCACTCTTTTAGTATTAAACATTGCATGGAGGGCCCTTTGACTTACCTTGAAGGTGTACCACAGCTTCTAGAGACTTCAGTGGACTGGGTGGGGTTGTTTTTGTTGGTTGTTTTTTTTTTTAATGAGCCTAAAGGACGCAAAAAGAGTCTTGAGACCTCACATGTTCCCTTTGCTGCATGTTGCTTGCCCTTGCCCTAGAAGGAGGCAGGATTTCTTTCTGAAAAAGATCACCCTGCAGAACAGATAGCTGACTCCGAGGTTATGCATGCTATGGCAAATTAGATGCGATAGTATTAGTCAAACTGTTTAATTGTTTGTAGAGCCTGGAGAAATTACTCTTTTGGTCTATAGGTACTATGGTTCCTTGTTCTGGTCTCTGGATCACACATGGGGGTATTTCTGCATCTGTGCAAATCTCATCGGAACATTCTAGAGCTCCAAGCAAAAAGGCCAAAAGGGCAGCCCTTCTCCCTGCACCTCGTGGTTATCCCTTGGTTTTCTTTAGCTGAGGAAACTTCTTGGTGTTTTTTCTACAGCCTTTTCCCCCAGTTATGTACCTCAGATATTACCTTTGTCCATCATCATCTTCCGTTGTCTTTGTTTCTTTGCCTCTCCAGCCTTCTGTGAATTTTCCCCCTGAAAGAAGAAGTTAGTATTGTGTTCATCATCTGCAGCCTCCCGCCTTTTTATGACCCCAGCGGTCCCTTTCAAAAAATGCATCGTATGCACCAAGAAAATCCCCCTCACCGATGGACATTCTAAGTGTTTGTATTGTCTTGGTGAAGGACATGAAACCCAAACCTGCCAGCACTGTTGTCAATTTACAAAGTCATTACTAAAAACTGACAGTCCCAGCTCAACTTCCACCTCTGGGAGAAGTTGTTGCAAGCTATAGGGTCCCTTCCCTAGCAATCCTCCTCTGTTCCACTGGTATCCATGTAAGCATAAAGAAGCCTACAAAGTCTTAACCTGGGTAGGAAATCAAAGCTGAAGCCCAGAGCCTCAAAGGGTAATTCACTGGCTTCAGGAAAATCTTCAGACCAGCCACCAGCAGCTAGCTCTCCTCCCCAGTCTGCAGAGACAGAACAAGAAGAGCTGGTGTGCCTTGAGTCTGCTGTGGAAGAAAAGACCATGCCTCCAGGCTTCGTCCCCAACTTTCAGCCAGTTTCCAGAATGGACTTGGCTTACTCGATATGTGCTTGGTAGGATCTCCCACAACCAGGAAAGCCCACATTCCAAAACCCAGCATCCCCCCTAAGAGCAAACAACATCCCCACTGTTCATCTTCTGAATCAGTCTCCAGCTTGGAAAAAAAAAACCTGCATCACATCCGAAGAGTCTATACAAGATCCACCACCAACAGGAAATCAAACAGGATCTGATGTGCCTGCTCTTGTATTTTTACAGTTTCATGCCCTATCACTACCTGGGGCCAGAGTGGCATTTATCCCAACCCTTATACGAATATTCTCAGGTGCAGCAAGAGAGGTATCCAAACTCTCTCCAAGGTATGCCACTGTACACCCCAATGCCACCCTTCTGTTATGGGAGCCAGGAATCAAGGCCTGATGCAAGGGCATGGCAACTCCAAGTCAAATCCAATGGAACATGAACACAGGTCCGGGTAGCATCTGCGCAAGACAAAGTAAGCAGACTGGCAACTTGCCACCTAAACATGAATCACACTGCTTGGTATTGTGATTGCCACTGGATGACAAACCTCACAAGGGTCTTAAGAGGTGGGATGCTTGAACGACATCACTAGCCTGAGCTCAGCCTGACATTTTGATGTTGAGAGCATCAGCACCAAAAAATAGAGAATATCCCATTTCTCTATCCTCTACCTCTTCCATATTGACAGACCAATCAACCTCACATAAATGACACCATCACCACTTATCATGGTCTCAGTTGTGATCCCAATGGCTAAAGCAAGAGCACTAACATACACACACTGATACACAAGACTGGTCCCTGGTTTTAGCATAGAAAAAAAATTGAAGATAATCATGCAAAAACCTAAAAATGTGAATGTTTCAATTCTAGATGTACCAACTGAGAAGGTACATTTGGTCAGAGACGTGAAAAACATTGGCAGATGTGGGAAACGTAGCTTTTTACTACAACTCCCAGAAGCTGACCAAAGGTGGTGCCTTTGCTTTTTGTAAGATTCTGGGAGCTGATTACCCTCTCTAGGAGTTGGGTTATATCTCTTTGTTGGCATGTATTTGCCAGAAAACCAGTATTTTCTACCATGCAGTGTTTGAGGAACTTTCTCATAATCCTTTCAATGTAACATAACTATAAAGTACTAACATTTTGCTCAAATTATATCATTTGTTGGGAACATAGAACATAAACACATCTGGTCTGAGTTTAGAGCAGCCTTGGTGATGTAAGTGACTTTGGAGATGAATATCCAAATCAATATGTTTTATTTACAGTAAGTGTACTTGTCAAACCTTGATGTTTTGTTTTCCCAGGAACTTCTTAACATTTTAAAAATCCCACCCCCAAGATGTTTGCAAAAGCAACAAGAAATTTTGTGAGAGAGGTTGACTGTGGAGGAGACTTGATTCCTGTCTCCAGTCTGAATAACTTGGATAAACTGCATTTCCTGAGCTTGGTGACAAAGAAGAAGAAAAGCTGGTGCTGGCAAAAGCCCAAGTACCATCTTTTGTCACTCTCGCTGAATGATGTGCTTGCTAAAGACAAACCCATAAACCCAGGTAACATTACAGTTACACAGTGTTACAGTAGGGTTTTTTTTAAAGTGCAGTGTAATCATTAATAAAATAAAATGTCAAATAGGATTACTGCAGATTTGAGAGTTTTTTAAAAAAATAAATAAGTTGAACTATGGTAACACTTTTCGGAAAATCAGGTACTGTGGGGTTATTCCATTTAATATGTTAGTTTGCTCTTGCTTTAAAGCAATCTAAAGTAATCTGAGTTACCATTTTAAATTGAAATTGTTTCTTCAGAGCAACCAATGAAAGCAACATTGTTGATTCAGAATGATGATGCTGTTTTAGATTATGCCATTATATAGGCCTGATATTTTACAGGTTGAAATACTTTTTCAGGCTGCTTTGCCTTTTAGATACTCTAAAGAAGATAACTCGCAAATAAAATAAGCTGATAACTTTGTATTCAGGCAAAACTACAATAAACAATCCTGTTACCATGTCATTAGAGGCAAAGCATCCTTAAGGTGAAAAAAAAACACTGTATGTTTATTCTAACAGGAGATTGCCTCAGACCTCACTTGGCACATTAACCTGTTTTGAATCAGTAAATTGGGAAATAGCATGGTTTCATTTGCATTTCTGATGTCTCAGGTACTCAGCACTGACAGATGTGCATGTCTGCAAGGATAATGCTTTAAGAGGGAGACGTGTATTTGCCTTAACATGTGATTTGGCTCATAGTCCAACTATATTTTAGTCTGGTGCGGCACAAAGGAATTTATGGTACTTGAACCCTTAGGCCAGAATTCAGTTGCATTTCACCATATATGGAGGAGAAGGAGTTAAAGCTGCTGTAGCTAATTAACAAGGAACCCTCACACAGTGTGCTTATTCATGTACCCAGATATGTAACCAGCATGTAGCTGGAACCTTGTCAGTTAGCTATGATGACTTCTGCAACTTTGTTTCCATGCATAGTAAATAGCAGTAGGATTCTGGCCCTTAGACTTCCAAACAGAATGTATCTAAAGGTGTCCAAAGGATAACACATTTCTTGTGGCATAAGGTTTTGCGGGCTAGAGTTCACTCCATCAGATGCAAGATGTTATTCCCTTTTAATGTGGTGTATACATAAACCAGGGGATATGATGGCACTATGGGTTAAACTGCAGAAGCCTCTGTGCTGCCACGTCAGAAGACCAACAGTTGTAAGATAGAATCCATGTGACGGAGTGAGCTCCCATTGCTTGTCCCAGCTCCTGCCAACCTAGCAGTTCAAAATCATGCACATGCGAGTAGATAAATAGGTACCACTACGGTGGGAAGGTAACGACATTCCGTGTCTAGTCGTGCTGGCCACGTGACCACGGAAACTGTCTACGGACAAATGCTGGCTCTATGGCTTGGAGATGGGGATGAGCACTGCGGCCTAGAGTCAGACACAGCTGGACTAAATATCAAGGGGAACCTTTACCTTTACCTATACATAAACTAGCATAGAGGGAAAACTTGTAGCCGCCTAGAGTGGTCGAAATGACTAGATAGGCGGGGTATAAATACAATAAATAAATAAATAAATAAATAAATAAATAAATAAATAAATAAATAAATAAATAAATAAATAAATAAATAAAATAAACATTGCAGTCAAGTCAGTTGAGCTACAGGGAATTCACTCAATGACAGTTCTACTAATGAAAAGATGTTTTCAACAGAAGTAATTGGTGACAACAGAATCATTGTAGCATTGCTAGGTAATTTAGTGCCTGCAGTGAGATATACATGTTCCATAATATACATAACCCCCTCTTATTTATAATTCTAAGACTGGCCTAGCTGGGAACCAAACCATGGCTAGACTTTGCTTTCTTCTATAACCAGAAAACAGATTTGCATGTGCAGTTGAGATAAAGCAAGGCAGAGCTAAATCCAAAACTTCAGCACCACTCCAAGATCCAGAGACCTGCACATATAGGAAGGTTTCTATTATGAATAAAAGACCACACACATGTGGTGCAAATATCCTTAGAAATATGCTTAAGACATTGTGGCATGTGGCACTTGGGGCTTCTTCAGGTTTTCTCATTGGTTCATAGGTACAAGGTCCAGATGGAATAATATGAGTAGAGTGTTGTAGGTTGAGGGACACTTCCAAATGAATTTATTTGGCTATTCCTCTTTTTTTATTTAATTTAAAAAGAGATCCCAGTTGTACTTCAGGTAGTGGTGACTCATGGCCCAAGCAGGGAGGGTTAACGTCCTACCACTGTGGAATGAGTCATTCTACTCTGCTCAGGCCACATGCCACTGGTGGCTTCAGGCCTGATCTTCTAACATCTGGATAACATTTTGATTCCCTCCACCAACAGTTGTTGTGGAATCTGACTTTGCGAAATATGAGGGGACATTTGAAGACTATGTCACGGGAAGTATCACAACATCTCTTGGAAAGATTAATCTCACAGCTGGAGGAAGAGGTGTCGTGAAAAGCCAGTCATCTTTTGGAAATCTAAAAAAGCAAGAGGTTGATTTGCAGACGCTTATGACCGATATCAAGGGAAGGTGGGTATTTGTCTTTAGAGCTGATAGACTCTTACAAGAGATTTAAAATACAACAGAATGACTTCAAAGTTTTTGGGAAACAGCTGCAACTAGAAAAGGTCTTAGTGGCTGAAATCTGACTTAGCTATATGATGATGTTGCTGTTCTGGAGAAAATTTTGGATGGTGCTAATACAAGAATTGCTAAGAATACAAAAATATTGGTTGCAACAAGCACCTCCCTTTCATTATTGAAGAACAATAATAAGAGCAAGTCTGAAAAGGACCCTGTGGAAAGTTATAATTTGGATTGGATTCATGAGTGGACTGACATGGGGAGTCAGCTTGGTGGAATGTGACAAAGGATTACACTGTTGCTCTCTGGTCTTGCTAGCTCTGTTCTGAAAGAACAAAGCTCGGTATTATGAAACTGCAGGCAGTGGTTTGGACAGAAATTAATCGGGTGACTATTAGTTATTCCAATACTCAGGATAGGGCAGAGATCCAAGTGGCGGGATTTAGAGTTCAAACAGCCTCACAGTTCCATTACTATGAAAATATACTATTGGTGATTGAACTACAACATGGGAACTCTTCCCTCCTCCCTCTTTTCGTTTATTCTTCTGTTAATCCTGATCCAGCAGTTTTGGCCGCCTACTCCTTTGCTTGAGGTAGCCTCACGTGGACTGGTTGTGTAGCTGTGTTCATATTCGAATACAGTTGAAAGTGGCCAAGTAGGATGCATTCTTTCTTTATGTCTTTAAATTGAGAATAGAAATGCATTTGGTATTCTGTGCAAGAAAATGCATGTTTAAAGCTTTGCAGAGGAGGGGAGTATAGAGCAGCAAAAAAAAGCAGGTGTGAAAAAATGTCAAGCATCTCTCTCTTGTTCTCCCTTCTCCCCAGTTGCTGTTCTGCCTCAGGTATCACCTTGTGATACCAGCTGTTCCTGAAAAAACATATCCATCTAGGTTGTTACGAATGTTTCTGCATAATACAGTATATAGTACAGGCATGACTCCTTTTAAAAAGCAGAAGTAACTAAGACCGCAAGGAAAGATTACTTAGTCATCTAGCCGTCTCTGTTTAGATTTGCTTTTAAATGGATTATACATGTTTTTAGGCACTCCAGTAGTTAGTGTGAAAAAGTCTGCTGTAATTGTTGTGATTGATAGTCCTGTGCTGTCAAATCAATGTTTTTATAAGGTGACTTTTTCCAGGGTTTTCTAGGTAGAAATCACCCAGAAATGGTTTAGCCATTCCCTTCTCCAGGAGGCATCCAGGGATTGTGCAGCCACATGAGCTGACTCTTCTGGGATTTACAGTGGGGAATTGAACTCCCAGCCTCTGGCTCCACAGACAGATACCTAAACCACTGAGTGATCCAGTCTAGCTAAACACAATAATCCTTCAGTTTCAGTACAAAGCCACTTTGGTGGGGAAGATACTGTTGCCTTTTCCCACATTCTGCTGCCATATCATTGTTGAGTACACATTTTTATGTACGGTTTAAACTCTTACCTGAATGCTGAAGTGATGGGAAGAAGGCATGGAGGCATTTCTATCCACAGAGTGCTGAAAGGTTCGATTGTCATCTTTATTTGGCAATTGATCCTAAATCAACACTTCTTAAACAGCTGATGGCTAGCAGGGATATTATCCTTAATGCAGTGGTCTAACACACTCCTCCCCAACTTCCACATCTTCCAGATTATGTAGTACTGCAGTTCACATTATGCTTAGTTAGCATGAAGAATGATGATACTATCCATCTTATTTCATTTATTTGTTGCTGGTTAACTGATATGATCACATAGAAGATTGTTCTGGTTTGATACTAGCATCTCTATACACTTGGCATTTAAATTGCTGTAGTAGTTCACACAGAAATGTTGAAGTATCCCAGGAAGGTGTGGTTCAAGTGTCCACACATCACATCATTCCCCTTGTCACTCATCCTTCTCTATCATTATTACCATCATCCTACGCAAACCTTTTACCAGCATCCAGATCACTTTTCTTTTCTTTTAATTTATAGAAAGTAAAATAGTGGGGAACTGAGAAGTCATGAAAAGCATTTGAATTAGTGCTGCATCAGTTTAGTGTTACGGCATTAAATTAGACAAATTTATTTTTTAAAAGACAATTTGGTGTCATCAGGACATGTCCAACAATGGCCCTAAAGCAGTCCCCACCTTATAGGGACCACGGACCGGTTGGGGGGGTGGACTCTGTGGGTGGGGGCATGTCATGCTTGTGGGTGGTGGTGGTGTCATGCTCACAGAGGGGTGTGTCATGCTCACGGAGGGGCATGTGTGCAAGTGTGACATGTCCACCCGTGAGCACGACACACCCACTGTGTTGGCGGGGGGGGGCGGAGATCCATCTCCACAGCCCAGCTCCAGGAAGCCCACAGACTGGCACTGGGCCACGGACCGGGGGTTGGGGACCCTGCCCTAAAGCATCAGTATAGGCAATCACACAAGCCAAAACAAAATAAAGTAATATGACTGGAAATGTGACCCAAACCACAATCCCCGCTAGTTGAACAAAATATACCAGATACTCATGCCAAAAAATTGGATCTATATGCAGTTACTGCTAATATTGTGTAATTGATGGAATAAATTATCGAAAGGAACCGTGAGAAACATGACACAAACAGCAGGACAAATGCCCATTTAGTCTCTCCCTGAGTCTTGCAGTTTATCACTGAACAGTCAATAGTTTATGGAACTATGTTCTGTGTATAGTTTCTAAAGATTTTTTCCACAGTAGCAATTCTTATGTGTTTAATCTTTCTTTCCTCTGCAGAACAATAAATCTGCACAATACATTGTTGCAACAGATGCTTGAAAGAAAGAATGAGGTCCTTTGTATCTTGACAGAGAGAATAGTAACAACTCAGAAGTGCTTAATATCAGAACATATTCAGACAGAAGAAAAAATGGCCGGTATGGTGGGGATACGAACAAAAATTATAAAGGTAAGAAATGTCCATGTATGTTTAAGACTAACAATATAAAAGAGAGAAAAGAACGCAAAACAAAAGAAAACAAAAGACAAAATATTGTGGCACTTCGAAGCCTCTTGTAATTTTTGTCAACATTTTGTCCTTGGTTTCTCTCTCTCTCTCAATCCTTCCCCCCCCCCCCAATTAGTTTTCATAACATGCTGAAGCTGTCTAACCAAGGTTGTCTCTTGGGAAAATTAACAGTGTTTGTTCCTTTAGTCTCTTCTACTTTTCTTTTGCTGGATGTTTCTCAGCAAAGAGTCTGTGACTCCTGTTTTGTCCATATTGTGTAGTGAGATAAATCTCAGGGACCTTCTCCTCTGCAAGTTCAAGCTTCATCATGAGCTTTTGCACATTAAAAGTTGTGCAGGAATTGAATATGGGAAAAGTTATTTTTTAGACTACTGCCCACAGAATATCCCAGCCAAAACTGCCATTGCTAGCCAGTCTAGGAGTCTCATTTGTACAAACCTCATTTGCACGTATATTGTGTGTAACCTCATTTGCCAGAGAATTGTACAGTATTCTGATTTGTGCCCAGAGTCTATTCCTCAGCCTTACAGAGCTGCAGTTCATGCTTTCCTGTCCAAAGGAAAGAAAAGGCGAGGTGTTAGAAAATATCTGTAACCCAAATTCTTTTCTTTACAATATGATTGCTCTAAAGCAGTTTCACTCAGGGTGCCTTTGGGATGTCTCCCCCCTCCACTAGCGTCACTGCTGCCCATTCCCTCCACCTTTTCCTCTAGGTCAGAGATAGGGAATGTGTGACTGTCCAGATGTCTATCCCAGTATAATTTAAAGATAAAGAACAGTGGGGAGAGAAATCAGGGAAGGTGCCTGTCCATGGTTTGCTGCATCTGAACAACACACTCAGCAGGCACATGGGTCACCTTGGTGTGCACTTTTATGCAAGGTAAAGGTAAAGGTTCCCCTTGACAATTTTTGTCCAGTCGTGTCCAACTCTAGGGGGTGGTGCTCATCCCCGTTTCCAAGCCATAGAGCCAGCGTTTGTCCGAAGACAATCTTCCGTGGTCACATGGCCAGGGTGACTTAGACACGGAACGCTGTTTACCTTCCCACCGAGATGGTACCTATTTATCTACTCACATTTTTACATGCTTTTGAACCGCTAGGTTGGCGGGAGCTGGGACAAGCGATGGGCGCTCACTCCGTCGCGTGGATTCGATCTTACGACTGCTTGGTCTTCTGACCCTGCAGCACAGGCTTCTGCGGTTTAGCCTGCAGCGCCACCACATCCCCACACTTTTATGCAAACCAGTGTCTTATTTTGTTCTCATTTCTGGCAAGGCTTTATTCCCCCCCTTTTTTTGGTGATACACAAGTAGCCACTCTGTTCTAGGCCCAATCTACACAGCCGTCCTGAGGGAAAGTGCAAAGGCAGCAGGGGATATGGCTCCAGTTTTGTATTTGTGGTGTTGGAGAGGCCTGTTCACTGCAGGTGGACAGACAGCTAAAGCATGGAAAAGGAGCAGCAGGTTCTTTGGAGATCAGAAGTGGGTCATCTGTAGGATTGTGGACCTCTGCAGGTTCCTGACAGTAACAACCCTGGGTACAGTTCTTGCTGCACAGTATAAAGTTTTTAAGACACCATGTGCCCTGTGCAATTTGAGGGATTTTTGTCATAATTGCCTTAATTGCATTAGGACAAGCAGGATAGCATTGTTGCTTATAGAGTGTTTGTCAGGTGCACATCTTCAACTGTGCAGCCTTGAGCACTGCTGAATCAAAGTGATGGATATGGGTGGTAATCATGTGTGCTGTTTATAGCCCCAAAGCTATTCTTGATGCTCCAATATCTTCTTCTCTGCCCCCCACTGCAGCTTCTATAGAAACTCAGGGAAATTGTGCTTTCAGTAGCATGATTTTCCTGTCAATCAATCCATGATTGCTCTGTACCTTTTTAATTTTTTTAAAGTAGCCCCAGGACTGTCCGAAGACTGGAGGACCATTGAGTCCACTATTAATGTCAGTAGTGGAGTCACAAGTAGTGTGTTAGAGAGACTGCTGCACCATGCTACATCTCTCGTAATCGCTATTCAGCAGTGTACGTACTGTCTCTGAAGACCAAAAAAAAAAAAAAAAACCAACCAAAAAAGGTTCATCTAAGGACATGCAAGTGGTTTTTGCATTTCTTAGGCACATGACCTGTATGATTGGCATGTGATGGGCAGTCTGGGGAACAAAGGTAATGGAATTTACATGAATTCCATTGTGTAATTGCCCATTGAATCCATTGGCAGCTGTTGAGGATAATTCTTAGCGATCAATCCATCTTTCATAAATTTGTCTAATGCTTTTTAACCATCTAACTAATAACCATTGCCAGTTTTTGTGAAAGGAAATCAACACATTCTGCACTCTTCAAGGAAGATGCTTTTGCCCCTTTGGCCTGAAGCTATGAGCGAACACTGCAGATATGCTGTATATCTGTGAAGATTCGCAGTCATCCAGGTGAGGTTAACTGGAAGTTGAGTCATGGCAACTGGATTTATTTCTTGTTAGGTTGAAATGTTTCACTATTCATCCAAGTAGCTTCTTCAGTCTGAAGAAGCTACTTGGATGAGTAGTGAAATGTTTCAACCATCCAGTTGCCATGACTCAACTTCCAGATCAGAGATGCTGGTTTCTGGCAAGGGTCTGGCTATGTTCCTACATGCATTGTAGGTACAGCCTTTTCCAACCTATTGTGGGGGTTGTAGTCCAGTTCATCTATAGGTCCCTAGGTTGGGGAATACTGTGTGTGCTAGGGAACTGTAATATAAGAAGGGTCTCTGAATTCTGTAATCCTAAACGTTGGGCAGTTTCTCTTCCTGGTTTTTGCTAGCTGACTTGCAAATACTGGAAAAATAATCTTATTAAGCATTACAGAACTAAACACGTTCTTCACCTTGACATTCATTTTGTGTGTAAAATATTACAGCATTGTACTAAACCAATATAAATTAAAGAACAGATGATTCTCTCTCTCTCAGGTGTCAGTGAGTGAAAATGGGAATGTGATGAAGGATTCTAATGTGGTTCTGGAGATTCCTTCTCCCACAGCTATTGCTTATGGTGTAATTGAACTGTATATAAAGCATGATGGTCAATTTGGTAAGTAATATGCACCTGTTTTTTCACTCTCCTCTTGAGCAGCATTACAAAGGCTGCTACTAATGAGCAATGCCTTTCTATTGGGATAAGGTTATAATACAGTCCATCAGTTTGTTCACTATCTGGTAATTTCTTAATTACGTTATGGGGATGGGAAATTAAAAAGGTATTTCAAGTGTTTATTGCTACTTAAAGCTGCCAGTTTGCCAGATTTAAAAATAAAAAAAATAATAATGGTGACTGCTAATTCTCTCTTCCTTCCTTCCTTGGTATCTGCATGTGTATAAATACATGGGTGTGCACTCACATTGCTTGTGTGTTACAAAATCATCTCTGTGTTATTATAAATGCATCTGCCAGAGTCAGTCTAACTCTTTTACTAATCCATTCAGTGGCTATAATAATCCCCTTTTGTTTGTACACCATCAGCTTTCATGATGATGTTTCTAGGAATCATCTTTTAAGAAGTTTCCTTTCCACTAAACCTCTAAAATGCTTTTTAAAAAACTGGCCTATAAACTGTGTTATTTAAAACAACAAATATTTAGCAACTTGGAAGTTTAACAGAAAATCCCTACTACCATTCTTTTTTTCTCCATTTAGTTTCCATAGCACTATATGACTCCCTTTTCTAAACACTGAACCTGTTCAAACTCCAGAGAATAAGTATGTGGACTCAGTGAGTGAAAACAGATTTTGAATTAGAAATTTGCACACAAGTAGCAAAAAAAGCAGTCTCGGTGCTTAGAAAAGCTATGCAGTCTCAGAATCCTCTAGGCAGTATGTGGTAAAAAATGTTTTCAAGGCCTGCTCTGTTTGCAGTAAGCACATTGCTATGTGCATCCATCTGTGAAGGTTCCCTAACTTGACTTGCAAAGATAAAGGAATAATTGTGACTGAGAGGGAGTGGATGTTGCTTTTTTGCAGCCTCCCACACCTAACAAGCTGGTTTTACACTGTTTATCTGTGCATACATAGGAATTGGCTGTAGAAGGACATGATGCCTGGTTCGCCTTTGGCTGCCAGCAATCCAGTATGCAATGCATTGTTTACAAATAAAATGATTTTCTTTTCTGCTTGCCCACTATCCTCAGCAACTCAGCAGTATCAGATTGGTTTGCCTGGAATTCATTTCAAGCAAAGGCATACAGAAGTGCAGGGTCAATAATGCAAAATGTTATACTGTACACCCAAGCCAGGTGTTATGTATGAGAAGGTGGCAAACAGGGGTGAGCTAAACACAAAGCTTTAAAATGTTCTGATTGGCTGCAAGTTGCAGTTGTGTGGCATACACATAGCAAGCAAACTTGCCTTGCCTGGTGAACATTTACAGCTGATGTATAGGTAGACAACAGGTACTGTTGTTGACCGTTGCCAAGACAGCATGTATTGCTTTTCATTGATTTGGGTTTTTTTTTAAAGCATATAATTTGATAATATTGAGTGCGATTAAAGAGAGAGTAAATTTAAAAATACATGTTTGTACTCACTGTTGCTATTTGAATACCTAGTTTGAGCTAGG
The DNA here is from genome assembly GCF_051106095.1 of Pogona vitticeps. NCBI lineage: Eukaryota > Metazoa > Chordata > Lepidosauria > Squamata > Agamidae > Pogona > Pogona vitticeps. The sequence continues at coordinate 35,029,290 of NC_135788.1, read as the reverse complement.
TTACAAGTGCAGCATTCCTGAGTTCATTGCCATCTGCCCTCTTTTGCTGATTCTGGTTTCTGTTCTACCCCGTTCAACACTCTATCTTATCTCTCAAAAGTCATAAAATATATATGCTTTCTTATCTCAATTTGTCCTTCCTTGTTACTATTATAAGGGTGGCCATGCTGACAAGGAACTGGTAAGGTTTGTTACAGAAACTGATGATGTTTGTTGCTGTTTCCATTGTCCAGGGAGATCTTGCTGTTGTCCGACCCAATGGGAGTAGAGCCCCTGAATCAATGGGATTTATGTAACTATTGGCTTAACAAGTCCCATTCAATCACTGCATCTGCTCTGGATGAGATTACCAATTGGATTTAGCACCTAAACCAAGTTTGGTAACATAAGGTCCCAGAATCCCCCAGCAAGCAAATCCACAGAGGGATTTTGGGAACTGTAATCCCCAAAAATGACTTTTCAAAGTTCTGTCATTGACTTGAAATGTCTTTGTTTTTGCTTAGTACCAAAAAAAAACTGGTGTTTAAAATAACTGTCCTCAAACTCTTCTAAAAGTGTTGTTGATGTGCAGTTAGGTTTTATGATAACAAATCACATAGGATTATCACATCAAGTTTTCCCTTATTCAGCTGTTTTTCCTCCTGGTGAATTAAAATGAGAGGAAGAACATCTGAGCATTGGATAAATGCTGTCTGTATCATAATGCCTATTCTCCTCGATACTGCTTTAATTCTGGAATGCTTCCATTCACTATCCTAAATTTCCCAGTAATTTGCCTCTTACCAGTCCATCTGTAAGAAATCCTCTCGATAATCATAATGTGGATTGAAATTACCTCTGGTGCTCAGCTGCAGTTGCCCTCTCACATCTGCCACATTTTGCATTCACCATGTGTTTATAATTTCTTGGTAGCTCATGTTCAGTGCAAGAACGTTTGTGCTTGGCAAGTGCTTTGCTTAATCAGTTTCGTATATGCTTTTTGAGTATATCCCTTGGTTTGTACAGGGCACATCATTCCCTCAGTGCTTTATTGTAAATCATTTTGATATTTTTGGAATGGAAAACAGTATTGAAATGTCTTAAATAGAATAAATGGGGGAAATAGCACTTTGAAAACCATAGACTCCTTAAATTTCCATAAGCTATATACTGAGCTATAGATTAACCCTGATGTTGGGAAAGTGTGAAGGCAGGAGGAGAAGGGGACAACAGAGGACGAGATGGATGGACAGTGTCATCAAAGCTACCAACATGAATTTGACACAACTCCAGGAGGCAGTGGAAGACAGGAGGGCCTGGTGTGCTCTGGTCCATGGGGTCACAAAGAGTTGGACACGACTTAATGACTAAACAACAACAACAATATATTAACCTTGGAATACCCAGTGTGGTATAGAGTGATGAACTAGGAGGCCTGGGTTCAGATTCCTTCTCATCCATGGAAGTTTCCTGGGGATCTGATACTGATAAAGCCACTCCTGGTGACAAGTAAGTTGCCACCTTAAAATGATAGTACAGTTGGGGCAGCTAAGTTTAACATAGACACATTTTCTAACACTTTATGTGTTATGTATTGTTTCTGTTTGCTAATTCTTTGGGGAAACATGGTGAGTTTCTGGGATTATGAAATGCAAGATTAGTCTGCATGTTAAAAAAATCATAAATGAATTGTCATCATTATCATCATGCACCTGGCTTCTTTGGGTGTAGCAGTCTGCCAGTAATTTTGAATGGGTACTAGCTATGGCTTAAATTTCCCTGGTGGCAGTGAAGAAGCATTAGCCAGTATCCTGTTGAGAGCTGGCAGATGATATTCTGCTGTCTGCAGCATGCTGCTATGGAATCTGGAGATTGCCTTCATTGTTTTCAATGGGATTTATGCATAATGAGGTAGCAAATACTTCTTGCCTCACTGCAGCAAAAGGGTTGTATTTATGGGACAGAGCAATAGGATTGTAGCTTTGGGATTGGGGTGCCATTCTATAACTGGATAGCGAAACAATTAGAAAGTTATAGCTGTAGTCCTTTCTCACATCAGTGGATTTTGTCATTCACAATATAGTAAATCCCCTCATAGCAATATAATGATGATGTGCCATCAAGTCAATTCCGGCTTATGGTGACTGTTTCTAGGGTTTTCCAGGTACAGTATAGGGTACTCAAGTGGCGTACTATTCTCTTTTTTTCTGGGTGTGTCCTGGGACTGTGTAGTTTGCCCAGTGCTATCCAGGTTGGGCTTCTTCCTGGGAGGCACAGTGTGGAATCAAACTCCCAGCCTCTAGCTTTGCACCCAGATATCTAACTCACAAAGTTATCCAGACAGCTATCATAGTAATGTTTACCAGATAGAAAATATATAAATTACTAGTTAGCTTCAGTTCTCTCTGTTATTGTTGTGTAGATTTTGGCAAAAAAAAAGTATGTGGGCATCTTTATGTTTATCTATTCATATTTCATATTTCCAATCAGTTGATGTTTAAGTCGGCATATATATTTTAAAAAGAAATAATCACTGGGCAGCCATTTATATGGAACAGAACATAAGATCTTATTTTTTCTATTTTAAAGTGTAAATGTATAGAGTGACCTTTTAAAAAAAAAGGATTAACAGATAATCGTGTCAGCTCAGTTCTTCATTTCATCCTTTGTGGATAATTTAAGTGGAACTATTCTCATTGACAGAATTCTGCTTGCTTCATGAACAACAAGGTGGGTTTGAAAGAGAGAGCACAGAAGGACCATCATACCAACCTTCAATTTTCAGAGATGCTCTCTTCCCACATCTTTTGGATGCCGTGGATAATGAGAAGCAGTCCAGTCCAGAAAGCCCTATTCCCAGTGGTGCTTCACTGAGTGTTCTTAGAAGAGGTAGGTGTGCAGAACTGGTCCCTGCACAATAGGTGTGGGGAGATTTTAATATTTCCTGAGCAACAAGCTTTCTAACTCTGAAAGGTACAGTGGAAGGCCATCTTCTGCCTCTTCCCCTGGCTGCCTGGAAGAGTGCCCTTTTAAAAATACACACTCAAGCATGTGCACACATATTTTACTATGACTATCCTCTGCATTTTGAAAAAGTGGACAGAACTGGTGTGCAGTACAATTATATTGATCTCCCAAAACCGCCATGCTTGTCCCAATTGCTGCAGTACAGAAGTGCTTCTTTTCCCCCTGTTCAGATTGCTCTTATCCCTTAGGTACTCTGGCAGGATTATCTCTTCTTGCTTCCCTTTGCAACAAGGTTAGGCTTGTGCTAATGGCAGTTAGGGAAGCAGGTTGATGGGGTCGTTCAACTGTTTTGAGCATTTTGTTCCTACAAGACCACCATCTAGAGAATCTTTTGTTTCCATTTAATAGTGTTTATATGTATGTGAAAGAGAGAGGGAGAGGGAGGGAGACTCTAGTGAGCTCCACAGGTTTTCTGGAAAATTCTTACATTATTTTTGGTCACCCTATTTCAGTCTACCTCCGACTGGCAGATGAACCAAATGGGACTTCTATCCACCAAAATTTATATTTATAGTTTTCAATTCCCTAGTTTTTCAGTTATTTTCTTTGTCAGTTTGTGTTGCTATTAGGGTCCTAAAACTTGAAGAAGGTGCTTAAGTATATTTCTCTTACCTCCCATTTTATCCTCTTTGTTTTTGTGTCTCAGGGTACTGTGGGGTGGGGGGTAAAAGTGGGGGGAAAAATCTGTGAAATTACCTAATGGAAAAACTCTGCTGCTTTTAAAATGTGTCATTTTGTTCTTCTGGAAAGGTACATTGTCCTTTGCCATGATCTTAATTGTGAACTATTTCAGTTATAGTATGTCCCTGGCAAATTGCTCCAAATTAATAATGTTTCAGGATGCATGCATGGAATAGATCTTCTTGAGAGCATTTGCTACACAGCATGAACACATTTTCTTAATTAAATTCCTCAGCAGAGGCTTATTTAGCATCCTGACCCTTAGATTCTGTTCCTTTCTTTTTCTGAGTGAATGCCACCATATTCCGAGAAACTGTGGAGAGCAATTGACATGCAAGCTGTGGGTGTAGGGCAAATGGGGAGACTATATATCTTAGGGTGGTGAAAAGTGGGTGCTGTGTCTTGTGACAAGAGAAGATAACTGTTGGAAAACATGGATGTTCTGAGGAGAGAAAGAGTAGAGCAAAGCTTTGTTTACCTTTTCCTAGCCTAAAATCTTTTGCTGGCTGCTTTTTTTATATATATCTTACAGCCAAAGTCTTTGACAAAGTAGAATTTGTCTGGATGTTGAGTCATGGGAACTGGATTTCTTTCTTGTTAGGTTGAAAAGTTTCACTACTTACCCAAGCAGCTTCTTCAGTCTGAGGAGAGTTGGTAGGAGATCCCTGATATAGCCTCCACATTGGTTTCACTTCCCCCTGCTCTGAATAGGCTCCTTAGAAGGACAAAGGACTGGAGGTGAGGGATAACCCCACTTCTGCAGTCCTTCTCCACCCATTGTCATTAATGGTCATTAACAGTGGTCTTTCTGGTGTGGTCCTCATCTTTCTAGGGAGGGATGAAAGTGCAGCATGATAAATGGGATACAGATTGTATCTAAGGCCTCCACCCCTCTTGAGTGAGGGATTTTATGTCTGCTCATGTATGGCCTCCCTGACCCCTCTCTGAAACAACCTTTAGTCCCAGTCCAAAATGAGTACATCTTGGTCATCAAATGAGTGTCCTTTGTCCTTCAAATGAAGGAACACTGCTAATTGTGGTCCTGAGCCATTGCCCCTCCTGAACTGGGCCATTCTCCTGTTTAGTGGCTGTTTGGTTTCTCCAATGTAGAGGTCCAAACACTCCTCTTTGCATTGGACTGCATATACTATATTGTTCCTGTTATGTTTTGGTATCCAGTCTTTTGGGTGAATGAGTCTCTGCCATAGTGTGTTTGTGGGTTTGAAGTGCATGGGTAGCAAAAGCACCACTTAACTTCATCTACAAAGGTGACATTTACAGAAAAACATGGTTCTGCCATGGGTTCTCAGGTGTTGCCCATTGTTGCCTACTTGTAGATAGAAGAAGTGGGGGGAAAGGCACTAAACACCTTCCAGGGGACGACTTCAACCAATTGGTTTAGATATGTGAACAACACCTGGGTGAAGATCAGGATTCAGGAAGTACAGGCCTGCACAGATCACATAAATGCAATATTAAGTTCAGCAGGGAAGACACCAAAGACAACCCGCTGGCTTTCCTGGACTATGCAGTCATCATAGGATTTAACGGCAGCTTAGGAATAGAAATCTACAGAAAACCCATACACACTGATCAATACCTAGGATTTGACTCTCATCACCCATTGCAACACAAACTAGAAGTCATCAGGATGCTAAACCACAGAACAAGAAACATCCCCGCCTCCACAGAAGCCAAGAAGAAGTAAGATGGACATCTGAAGACAGCCTCTGAGCCTGTGGATATCCAAAATGGGCCTTTAACAAGGCAATGCCCCAACCCAGCAGGACAATGGAACAGTCTGAGACCCAGAGCCGATGGCAGAACTTGGTCATTCCTTACAAGGCAGGTGTGTCTGAAAAGTTCTAAAGGATTTTTGCATGTGCTTCAAACCCATAAGCACACTAAGGCAGAGACTTGTCCACGCTTTTTATGAAAAAGTTCCATGAGCCCTCCAAATATTTTCTTAGAATTAACAAATAATTTTCATTAGATGGGGAGTGAAATGAGATTACCAATTGTTATATTGTTTTGGAAAAGGACTGTCATGTTCTAAAATCTAATTGTTATGCTAGTGTCATTGCAAGTAACCGCAGTAATTCCAACGTCTAGTTCTTATCTGTTAATAATACATGCTTAATGTGTCCTTGTTGTCTTTGAAAGATATCATTCAATTAAAGACTCAGTTCCAGCCTTTTACAAACCTGTCAGAAGGAAAGCAAGGAGCTTTATACCAAATATTCTGTGAACTTCTGCTCCATGAAGAAATGTTAACTCAGTTGGAGGATGTGGTAATTGTCTTTCCTAGATACCTACATATATAAACACATATTCACTGTCTTTCTGCTTTTATTTTTAAAAAAGCTCTTTCGTTGGAAGGAGGACTGCTTTTCATTATGTTAAGGACTGGCATGTTTATAACCCATTATTGTCCCATTGACTCTGTGCTGGATTCAGACTTAATCCGGGAGCTTCATGGTGCAGTGGTGAAACTGTAGTACTGTAGCCTAAACACTCACAACCTGGGTTCAGTCCCAGGTAGCCAGCTTGAGTTTCACTGAGCTTGAGGTTCACTCAGCCCTCCAACCTTCCAAGTTTGGTAAATCAAGTACCCAGCTCAGTGGGGGAGGGGGCAATGTGTAGCTGCATAATTAAATTGTCAATTGCCTATAGAGTGCATTTAGCACTATGGGGTGGTATATAAACTTTAATCACAGGGTGCCCCCCCCAAATATTTAGGGGGGCAGCATCTCCGTCATGTGCCATTTCGGAATTTGAAAGACATTGAAAAATGAAGGTTCCCCACTACCACATTTTTCTAAAAAATAATTTTAATTTGGGACCGTGATAGTGATAAACAACATTCCACCAGATCTAGGATAGATTGATTTAGTAATGTGGACCCATGACTTAACCTTATGAGGACAAGCTCCAGGAAGCAATGTGGTTGTGTGGTCACCATGTGCTTTCCTAACATGTTTGCAAAGCAAGTTTGGAAGTTACTACTTCATTTTAAATGTTGCTACTATTTCTCATTCTGTTGAAATTAAATAAGCTTGTTAGTAGCACTTGCATTAGTCATTACTCCCTTAAATCCAGTTAACACTGATGGCTGCTAAGATGAGTGTGGTTAAATCTGGTTCAAACATACTGTGTTCTTTCTTTCTTTCTTTTTTAGCTGGATCATATATGTTCTGAAGATAATCCAGAATCTTTAACCTCGAAGCAGCTGAAGCCTTTAGAGGAACAAAATATCAAGCAGTTCATAGAGCTTCTGGGAATACATTTACAGAACAAACAGCCAATGCAGAAAGATCCAACACTCTGTAATAAAGAGCTTCTCTTAGCTGCTCACATCCTTCTCAGTGCTGTGGCAGGTACAGAATAGAAAGTAGCAGCTTTTGTGTTAAGATCCTCTTTTGCACACAACTTGTTTGGCTCTTTTAGGTTGGTTGAAAAAAGGGAGCAGAAACAGAGTATGTCATTTACACAGTCCTTGGCTGAATAGGCTGTTGAGCAATTTGCGAATCTGGTTAAGACTTCAGTGAAAGCACAAGACTGCTGCAGTTTAAGCACACAAAACTGGGCATTGTGTTGAAAGGCGTCCAACCCCAACCAGTACTGAACACTGGCTTTTAATTCAGGTTTACAAAGTGATTGCTATTCTCATTGTATAGTAAGTGTCTTCACTGCTGTTAGCAGGAAGATGAGAGTAAGACTCAAGTTTTCAGGTGATGCTGGCAATATAACTTACAGTGTTTGTAATGCAAATATTATCTTAAATGTGACATACCACTGAATTTAGAGGGTCACTGAACCACTAGAAGAAAAGGATGTTGATAAAAAATGTAAAAAAGTAAGTGCTACCATCTTGTGAAGTGTGCCCCCAGTTGTTAACTGAAAGCTTCTCAGACATCCAGATTATTCTTGTTGTGAGAAGAATGCCAGTTCTTAGTGGGCAACATGAAATATTGTTCTGCATCTTCCTACCTAAATAACACCTACACTCCCTGATCCACAGCAGCTTTATGAGTTGTTTACACTTTCTCTGTGTGTTTTGTACCCAAGTAATATCTACCTCATCACTTCTTCCTTCCTGCCAGAACATAACTCCCATTTCATTAATGGAATAACAACCTGTTTGGATGTCTTGATAAAGTCAAATTCCAAATTATGGGACATATACAAGCACGTGGGTGCCACATGATTACTCAGAGTCCCTTTTCAGACCTTTGCACTCAAGATGCAAAATCTATTATTATATACTGCAGCATTTATTCATCACTGTGTGTTAAGTCATATAACTTGCAGATAACAAGGTGTGCAAGCAGCAACTACTTAACTAGTAGGAAATTGCTGATGTGATTCATGACATTATTGCATTTATGTAATTCTACACAAGGAATAGGTTTCTGGCCAAATAGGTTCATGCTTTAACTTTTCTTTTCCTGAACCTTCATCTCTCTGTTAACTCACTGTTTTCATGAACATAATCCATTTTATTAGATTTGGACTTTACTTTGGAAATACAAATTTATGTTCTCACTGTTCTTTTCTTTCCTTGCCTTGGCTTCATGTATTATGTTCTCAAGTCATATTTCTTTTCCTTGTGCAACACAATGAAAATACCATCAATTGCCTCTGACCCTTAGTTAGAATTCAAGCTCATCTAATAATTTTTCCAACCTTAATTACTACATAGTCTCCTCTAAGACAAGCTATCCCAGATATCAGAATCTTCCTTTTTTAGAAAGAACCATCAGCCAAACCATTCTCCACCTAAACCATTTGTTATCTCCTTGAACTTTTGATAAAGCCATAGGAGCTTCCAATGTTAATTACTAGGAAGTGATTTTCAAATGTCATTTTGTTTTCTCCCATGTATATGGTTGTTTGATACTTGCAGTGACAGTTTTTTGAGAACAAGACAGAGTTATACGGTTCACTGAGGCAGAAGCTGCTACCATCTGTTAAAGTACCAACCTCTACCTTCTTAGGAGTTCCCTTTTCTCTGGGTGTCCTCTCAAGCTACTAGGGATTGATTTTTTCCCCCAATGGCTTTCCAAGAGTCCTTAGCCCCAGTTCTACATTGTATGATCTTATTTTAAGTAAAATTGATCATCTCTGTGCTTCTAAAACATTTTTGCCTCTTGCTTCCTTTCCACAGAACTCTCCGATTATGCTCTTGTCCTGCTGCGTGCCTGCTGTGATCTCCATGTCATTCCTGCTCTGTGTTGCTTGGTAAGTCCTCTGTGTATAAGTGTTGGTTGATTGATTGCACTTGTATGCTGGCCATCTAGTGGCATGTCACTACCCTCGGAGGTATACAATTAAAACTCATTCACCCATCATGTAAAAAAACAAACGAAATAACAATAAGAAAAAAACAACAACTTAGAGGCGATAGCAGCAAGAAAATTCTAACGTAATAGATCATAGGGGGAGGAAGTTCTTAAAGGCCTCCTTAAAAACATTGTTTTAATCTGTTTCCTAAAGGACAAGAAGGAGGATGCCTGGCTTACATCCACAGGCAGCACATTCCACAGCATTGTAGTCACCACCAAAAAGGCCCAGTTTCTGGTGGTTGTTTTCTGGGCCTCCTTTGGGGTGGCCATCCACAACAATCTTAAGGAGAAACACTCTGACAGTTAACAAGGTCCCAAACTATTAAGAACCTTATACAGTATGTTAATATTGATACTTTGAATTTGGCATGGAAGCAGATAGGAAGCCAATGCAGCCATACCAGGATGTGATCATATTTCAAAACTCCCAAATCCACCTATCTGCCATATTTTGCACATGGTGTAACTTTGCTATATCCTTCAAAGGCAGCCCTACACAGAGAGCATTGCAGCAATTGATCCTTGAGATTAGTAGTGCATGAATCAGTCATCAAGGATTTCCTGTCCAGATAGGGCCACAACTGTGCAATCTACTGAAGATTTAAAAAGGCAGACCTGGCCATTTAGAGTATTTGATAGCATGACTGGTCAACAGGTGCTACTTAACATTCCGACATTGGAAGCATTGTATTTTTCAAAGCCCTGCAGGCATGAGCCAGCATGGCAGAAGTGAGGCATTTATTTTTTTCCACTTTCACATTGGTTTTCTTTCGCTTTTGTGTCTCTCCTCTTGAAAGCAACATGAGGGAAGGGATGTCAGTTCTAAAACATCAGTACATCCTTACATTGCAATGAAGAACTGAGACAGACCGCATTCTACAAATTCACACTTCCCAGATCTCGCCTACTTCCACCAAGTTCTACCCATGTCACGTGCGCGAGTCAGGAGGTGAGGCTGAGGAGCCTAACGCCGAGGGAGGCCCAGAAAGAAAAGACAAGAAATTGGGCCTTCTCGGCGGTGGCTCCTCGCCTCTGGAATAACCTTCCCCCTGACATTCGCGCAGCTCCCTCGCTGGGTATTTTCAAAAATCAATTAAAAACACTGATGTTTTGGCAGGCCTTCCCCTCAGCTAATTCCTGATTTTCCCTTTTTCTTCTTTCCTAGTGTTTGCCCCATCTTGTTTAATGTTTTTCCCCTTATTTAAAATTGTTTTAATTATATTGTTATATGTCTGTTGTAAGCCGCCTAGAGTGGTCCTGAGGGACTAGATAGGCGGGATATAAAATAAATAAATAAATAAATAAATAAATAAATAAATAAACAAACAAACAAACAAACAAACAAATAAATAAATCAATCAATCTCCCTTTTTCCCTGTCTCAACATTAGAGCTCCATTGGGAAGGGGTGACAGTGTTTCCATAGGGGCTGGGAGGGGAATTCAAGGGCAGACCAGTCTGACCTTCAAGATTGAGATCAAGGGAACATACTCTTGCAGCCTTAATATTTGTATTTATTTCATGTACCTCCCACTCTTCACTCAAGAGATCAGGGCAAGACTGAGATACATTTTATCTTTACCATTTAGATCTATTTTGTCCGCACAGCCCTATGATGTACAAGTACTGTATATTCAGGGTGGCACCACTAGACCACTCCTCTCTAAACACAAGTGAACTCATCAGTTTATGTTAAATCTAAGCAGGATAGGGCCTGGTTAATACTTGAAAACTGTCAGGAATTCTAGGCTCCTCTAAGTAAGACTAGAAAGACTCCTGCCTCAAGAGGCAGTATAATCCAGAATGGATAATATTGGGGCTAGATGGACCAACGGTCTGACTCAGTTGTTGTTTTGACTTGTATACCACTCCATAATGCTAGAGCACTCTCTGGATGATTTGCAATGTGACGTGTACAAGGAACACTTCCCCCACCCAAGTGAGCTGGATACTCCTTTTACCAACCTCAGGATGGAAGGCCAAGTCAACCGTGAGCTGGCTACCTGAATCTGTCACAGTCAAACTCAGGCTGTGAGCAGAGGTCTGATTGCAGTGCTAGTTTAACCATTGTGCCATGGGGCTCACTTACAGTTCAGGCTGTTCCTTATGTGCATAGATTTAGGTTCACAGACTGTGAATAACATCATTCCATTGAGTTGAGTGTTGTTTGAAATGCAGGTCTTTCCAAAGTAGTTCTGCATACTTCATCAGAGTGGCTGTCTTATGTTTATCCTAAGGAGGTTCCTTTGAAAGTGAACCTGCAGTGCTATAACAATGCATGTAACCTTTGTTCCTGTCTCTGAACAGCCTGATCTGACTTCAAGGGATGGTTCACTGACACTGGGAAATCCAGCACTGGCTCCACTTGCTGACAAAGGAAAGTTTTGGCTAGCGCAAAGACTGTTTGCTTTATCAAATATCAACCTTGAAATGACAGAGTCTTCCATAAGAGTTGTAACTACGAAGAAACCCAGATTTTTCCCATTTATTCTCTATATAGCATTGTATGGACTTTACACTTTAGGATCTAATGCAGCTGATGCTTGAGGTAAGTGGCATGGCTGGTTTAATAGCAAAATGACTGTATTATTTAATTGCCTTCTTTATAAAAGAGCTGATTCTGGCTGAGATGAATCCACAATATCAGTATTATGGAAATAGGGCATTTATGTTTTATAAATGACATAGAACATGTTACCTCATTTTAATACACTCAGACATTACTAGGCTCCATAGTCCAAAACATTTATGCGCTCTGTTTTTTTTATGTATGTATGTTATCCAAAATGTCATGGTGGAAAGAATAAGAACTGAGTTCTCTCTTTCCATCTCTCTTTGTTTTGGGGAAAAGGCTGTGGTTGAGCCCATGGTTTGTATGTAAAATATCTTATTGTGGTGAATTACAGGTGTCACTAGATAGGGTGGGAAGGCCTCTAGCAACTCGTAAGACAGCTAAACCTTTAATGATGTCAAAACTATAACCTTTTCAAATACTGATCTGCAATAAACTAAGCAATATTCAGAAAATGTTTAATTATAAGAATGTGTACTCAAGCTGATTGTGGTATTCAGCAAGTTACATTCACCCTATGCAACCTAAATATTCAGGAACGCTTCTCCAAGGGGATTCAGACAGTAGGTAGGACAGCGTGCAAATAAGAGGCAACACCACATTTTCCATTATTAAATTTTCATTTCATATATACAAAAATACTTTATTAGGAGTTAACAGGATTTCACAGCTTTATACATTTCAACAGTTATACAGAATGACAAATGACTTGAGCAAGAAAACATTAAGGGAGATCTGTTTTTAAGTAGTTAGAACTGCAGTTTAGCCACATAACTCTTAATGGTACTAATATTAAGGTTACACAGCCATTTTCTCATGGTCCTTCAGTACAGTATTCTAAACTGACCACTGTAGCTGACAATTCTATTACAGAAGGGGACATCTTAGATTTCCCAAAAGTCCAGTTCAGTTTTTCATCATATGGTGCACAAATAGTTTATGTTCAAATCTGTGCACACAGAGAAAGGAAACAAGTGCTTAATAAAACTAAAAAAAACAAACAAAATTTTGAGTTATATAACCAACACAATTCAAGACTGGCATTTCTAAATAATGGGTTTTTGGCCAATATTAGAATTATGAAATACAAGAACATGTAGACAGAAAAGTGTAGTATTTGAAGTAATGACCCTGTTAAAATTTATTCAAGGATGTTAATAGCATCCAGGATACATTAATTTGAACAGAGATGCTATTACATGTTTTTCCCCCCTGGTCAAGTGGGCTACTATTCAATAGTAGCTGAAATTCTATGATGCAACGTCTTGTGCATAATTGAGATATCATAAACAGTGGCAAATTATTGCTGTTAAAGGCCATTTCAGATTGCACACAACTTGTTTACAATGTAATATATGCCCCTCCAAAGTCCCCAGAAGCCTTTAAGCACAGCTTATTCATCACCATTGTGCATACAGAGCTGTGAAACAGGATTTCACCAGCATAATGGATTTTTTTGTGTGTGCCTTAGTAAGACATTTATGTTGTCCTTAAACTGGAATAAAAAAGCAGAAACATTAATTTCTGGAAGACTAATAGTTTTCTGCCATAACGCTGCAAAATCCAACAACTATAATTTACTTCTGATTAATGGAAGAGATCCACACTTAGCTGCAAGAGCCTTCACTGGTTTACTACAGAGGCTGAAATCCTGTTGCTTAGGTACATGTGCATAACGCAAAGATATCCATGAAGCCCTTCTGCAGGCTTTGATGTGAAGTGTGTGACTGATTGCACAATAAAACAGTGCAATGGTGCATGTCTGAGCATAATGCCTAACATTTCTGCAGGCATACTTTATATTACATCAGCTTGAACAGGATTTCAGCCGTCCCTTTATATTAAATTTACATAATAGTCTTCCAAATAGACCCATATGAGACAAGGCCATTTAAACAACAAATGCTAAATTAATCTAAATCCTGTTAAGAGTATCAAATAGCAAAATGTATAAGGAAATTCTCTGCAGGAGTCAGGAGATGTCTTGTAACCAGACAATAGCTTACTGTTCTTTCATCATAGGTGTTAGTTTTTAGAATGAATTTCCTTTGGTGGATAAAAGGAGGTTGTCTCACACAAACATTAACATTTTAAGTTCTACAACAGCTACAGTTATATAAGAAACACAATTTTTAATCAGTCAGCTGTTGACAAGGAACAAAAGCAGACATTTAAACAAAAATACTGAGATTAAGTCTCTCTCCCCTGCCTCCTTTGGATGGAGGTTCTGGAAGAATGTAAGGCGAACATGGATAACTTGTAACTTTCCATAAGATGCTACACTGCAGTTCTCTTCATACCACTGGCTATGCTGCCTAGGACTGATGGAAGTTTTGATCAAAAAAGTTCTGTAGGACCACACATTGCCTGCTCTTAAAATATGGTCTAAGTGCTCTCTAGATCACAGTAGATGTAGCTCAAACACAGAAGTGGAAAAATGTACCTCTGAGTGCTCTGTCTCCAAAATCAGTTTTTAGAAAAGTTTTTGCCCCACCCCCATACTCTTGTGCTCTCTAAGGGCTGAGAGAGTCAATTCTGCCATGCTGGGGTGGGTGGGGACAGAACTCATCCCTAGAGTTTTAATTTAAAAAAAGACTTTTACTACTAGAGGGTGCAAGAGTTTTTTCAATGAAATAATCCACTACTGTTAGAAAAATTTGAGGAGTCCAGCCCTCCAAGGTCCAGAGAGGGGGGGGCGTAGTCCCTGGACCTTTGAAACCTGTTTGTCCTCCTCTTGTATCTAGTTCCATCACTACCAGAGTACAAAAATGTGTACTAAAGTTGCCACCCAATTTTATGTATATCAATACCAGCTGAAAAACTGAACAAGACTGTTTGCTTTCTTTTTCCTTATAACAGCCTTCACCAGAGCCCTTGAAAGCAGCTTTTCCTAGTCTTTCAAAATAAGGGATGGTCTTCAGTAATTCTACACAAAAATCCAAGTTAACAGATTTTGCATAATGTATTCTTCTGTTAGCAATTGTAAGTGGAATCAGTACAGCAGTGAAACCATCAGCCCTGGAGATACTACAAAATCCCTGTACTATACTCACAACTGGAGATGCCTCTGAGTGGGTGCCTGCTGGATGGGCCAAGCGCTGAACTACAGATCAGTTGTTCAGCTGGGAAACAAACTGTGTTGAACTGCCAAACCAGTAGTTCATGCCCATCTCTACTCACAACCTAAAAGTTTCTGTGTTGCCTAATAGGTAGAACATTTGAAACATGGTTCTCAAAAAGCAGAAGTCTGGATCATGAAACCATGATTGTTTCATTTTAAGTGTTTTTTTCTATGATTATTAATTTTTAAAAAATCTTATTACAGATGTAACGCACAAGGTAAACAGCATCTCACAACAGAATTATTTTGAAACAAAGTTATTTAAGCTTTTAGTATGCAGTATTTAGAACCCAGTGTGTTAACTAAAGAAATGCAAGAGTTGCTAAGGCATAACCATTTGTGATCAGAAACAAAAAGGGGAGGTGACTGCTGTCCACCATCCCAGCCCCATTTTCCATGCCTATGTCCAGCTCTATCTGTGACTATTTCACCCTTGCCTCATACCTTATTTTGTGACAACTAGGTGTGTTCTGTTCATAAATGGATTCAGCTTGTAAAATATTTACAAATTTAGAAAATAACAATGACTATTTAAACACAATAGCAGCCCTATTCTTTGAAAAATGAAGTAAACAGATTTGGACAAATAAAGATGTTTTAAAACTTGTGTTCTGAGTAGACCTCAATCATTTGCATTCATATATTCTATAATCCTCAACATTTTGGATTTTCTGAACTAATACCTCAGGAAAAATAGCAGGCAACACTGAAAATACAGAACTCAACTTTATGCACATTTATTAAACTGTACATCACTCAATGAACTGCATAGTACCCACAGAATTCAAGATAATGGCTAAAATCCTGTTGCTTAGTGTAATAAGATGCACAAGAGTAGGCCCACTAAATCAATGGGGATGTGGTGAGTCAACTATACATTTCATTAATTCAGATGGGCCTACTCTGATTGTAGATTACTACACTTCCTACACTAAAGGAAGTCACAACTAGAGTAGGCCTATTTGAATAAATGGAACTTACAGGGGTTAACTCACCAAATCCCCACTGATTAATGCGCCTACTATATTGCATCTTATTACACTAAGCAACAGTTTCAGCTAGCATGTTATGAGTTCAGCCAATAAAATAACTAGAATGTACAAATTCACTGATCTGTAACTGATTTTACAAAATTACCTACCATGCTATGAGCACATCTGCCTTTGCTTGAGGATATAAAGATAGCAATAGTTTTAATGGTTTTCTACTCTGAATTATTCTACTTTACTAAACATCCACAATATTTACCAATATTTCTGATTTCTGCTCCTCTGCGCACACTGCATTTTGCAGAAGCAGTGACAAAACCCAATGTTTACTTTTATTGTTATGTAGGCATACACAAATAGTTGTGTATTTCACTACACAAATATTTAGGCTGACACAAAAATAACCACAAGCAGTTCCACATGTTGCCTTTTAAATTAAATAATTAATATTTAAGTACCTTTATTTTCTTGTCTATACTTGGTATATCAGCATCCCATCCCATGTGACTTCTCCATACTGGAAAACACACTTGAAGTATCCCTATTCTTCTGACTTCCTTTATTAATGAAAAGGGGGGGGACTGTACTTAATATTATTTTGAACGCATGTGTAGTAGACCAGCTTCTTGTATAAGTTTCCAGTAAATTATGGGTTCATTATTGATAGGTGGCTGCCATGTGCAAAGTCAACCATATTGTCTATGCATCTCTCTAGGATATTTATCAGCCTTACCTGGAGATGCCAGAGGGTTGAACCTGGGATTTTTAGCATGCAAAGCATATGCTCCACTAGTTATTCCCCCTCCCTTAATGCATTCTTCATTGAATGTCTGATGATGGCACTGTCCTCGGTGGAAGGACCAGAATTTTGGGTGCTATCACCTCTTCCCCATCCTGTGCTACCAAGGGGGAGGGGGCAATTACATGGACTTTTGTATTCAGAGTTTCAAATTCTGCATACTCAGTAGCTGAAAATACATCTACAGCAAAACTGGTTCAGTGGCACTGTGGTATGAAAAGAAAGATCATATTTTGAGTTTTAATTTGGGAGGGGTTGACTCAACCTCCTTTGGCATTACAGTTCAAAAAATTAGATCTGCCACTTAGTGAAAGGCAAGGTTTAAAGTACATTTATACATGGCATGAACCTATTTCATATGAGATAATGGCAATTACACAAATGGTTTAAACACATGCATATATTTTAGTACCAAGGTTAAATTTAAAGAATTAAATGATAGTTTGGCTATTGCTGCTGCTAAAGACAACACTCAGTCAGTTTTTTCAAGATCAGAGCACATCAAAATACAGGATCCAGAGACACCACCAGACCTCTCTGGACATGCATACTAGCAGCAGCAAGTTAAGACAAACACTAGTGTCTCCTATTACTTCTGCTTTATTCTGCTGACAATGGCAATATTTTCTGTGCCTGCGATTGCGGGTCTTCTCACCAAATTTCTGTCAATTATCTGCAGAATCCTCTCTGACCTAAAGTCTATGTGCCATTAACTCCTGCTTTCTACACGAAGTGAACAAAGTTGAAGAGCTACAAGAAAAACAGGGCACCAAGAGATGAGCATAAGGAACAGATCAAGTAACTATTCAGTCATAGGGTTTTTCCTGACCCTCCTCAAGGTAGTTCAACTGGAAGCTGAGAAGAGAGCAGGTCCAGTCCAGATTACCTAGATTCCACTTAAGCTTCCTTCTCAAAAGGAGTAGCACCAAATCTACTGAAATGCTGCTCAGTAAAGCATTAGAAAACAAAAGCAATGGAGTTTTGTTGCAAACAACATTCCTACTAAAAATATCCTATACAAGTAGTCACAATTACATTGTACCTTGTCACCAAATCCTACAAGGGCAGCAGAGCACTTTTTAAAGTGTCATTCTGGGTACTGTCATAAAAATAACTTTCAGACTCAGCTGAACACCTCTGTCAAACACCTAAAATCAGCCTACCTATAGATGTAATGCAACAGAAGTTTGCAAGTTTCTCAAAAATATTTTATATTATTGAAAGCTAAAGTACCAACAGCAATTAAGACAAAGATATCCAATAATATGCATAACATTTATAAAATATACTTAAGTGTTTAAAAAAAATACCTTAGAGGTTTTCAATCTATAATACCTTTTTTGGTGTCTCATCAGTTCTCTGTATAAAGTAAAAACTATCCAAACCCTGTTTTTTTGTGCACAGTCAAACATTTCCAAAAACAAAAGGGGCTAAGAAGTTGTTTGCATTATCTCAGCCTTTCCAAATAATTCTTTATTGGCATCTTGTGTTTAATACTTTGGTGTTGAAAACAAACTTTGAAGTCAAGTGCCTGTCAGCACATGGAAAAATGAATGAATTGGGCAGATGACTACCAACACAGGCACTAGCAAGTCAGTAACAACTGATGTGTAACAGCAAACGCAGTATAAATAGTCACTGGACTAATCTCTCTTAGTGACAATCTGCACCTATATTCATTTAACAGAATATTTATCAGAAAAAATGAGATGAACCTAAAACAAGAAAAGTTGTGAATGTTGTAAAATAGTCATGAAATAAACCCATTTATAAATAACACTGAATTTTAGCATTTGACAGTAACCTTAGTTTTACAAGCTATTTGGTGAATAAATGCAGTTTAACACAAGGTAACAGATAGCTCAAAAAGTCTCATCACATCACATTTCATAATACATAATTACTCATAAATATCTGCTGTAAAATAAAAGCCTATCACAGAACAATATAGAAATAGAGGGCATTATTAAAAAGTAGGTTCCGTTATTTTAAGCAATGATTTTTCACAAATAAGGACACACTTCCTACATGCTGAGCCTCACTGCAAGTCCGCTTTATGATTTCTCATGCTACTTCACCATGATCCCAAATACAATGAATTACATTATATAATTCTGCAAGAGAGTAATACTTATTCTCTAATGGGTTGAAATGTTGGCACATCAGCCTCCTTGGGAAATTTCAAGATATTGCTTTTAATTTCTGTAAAAGTGTAACACGTACAGGAAATCTACAACAGATCTGTCCAAGACATGACAACTGAAAAAGATATATAAACATTAAGCAAAGAAGTGTCAGTAACATGGCTCAGTGCTGGTTGCTTCTTAAGGGTTTAAAATTCTGCTCACATCAAGAATGAAATGTTTCTTAGGATAAGGATTAGTATTTTCTCCAAATAACAAAAACTGAACAGATGAAACATTTGATTTATACAGAGTTTTACAAAAAAAAAAAAATCTAAACCTTTTTTCAAGTATTTTTCTTATCACAGTGAAAATGTAAGACCAAATGTATAAGTGAATGACTGGAAAGTTCCTTAGACAAGTAAAGGCAAAGTAGTAAATCAAAACATTTATAAAAATGCTTCAACGCATTTCCTTCATGTGATATGAATAGAAAGGTTATCTGTAAAAAGTTAGAAAAATTAAAATAAATTACATATTTAAGTACACTTTCCCTTCAACATTTTGTATAAAATCTTGGAATAGCATACTATTGTCTGAATATACACAGAATAAAAATTATCAGATGCTGCTAAGTGTCTGGCACCTCTGTACAATCTTTGCCGAGCATAATGTTTGTTTCAGCTAGCCTAAGTTGGTGCTTAAACATATCTTCAAAAGAACTATCAGTACACCCAACTAATTGGGACCCACTGTGGTTCTGTTCTCAGTTTCTCTGTAGCAGTTTGCAGCTTTTCAAAGGCTTTGTCAAGATTGTCATTCACAATAGTCAGATCAAAATAGTGGCTGTAAGCTCTCTGGATCCGTGCACTCTCATCAACTGTTTTCTTCAAATCAGTGTCCTGTTAGAGATTACACAAAAGTAGATTTCCAGACATTAAATTGTGTTCAAAATCTGCCTCCCTGAGTTATACTCAGGCAGCTTCCCAACAAAATATGCTGAAGATTTCAGTTATAAATGTAACAAAAGAAGCCCCTGAGGAATGAATTATAGTAAGTTGTTCCTCCTTAGGTTAAATCTTCACACGCAAGTTTGGAAAACTCAACAGTAGCCAGAGGATTGGAAAAGATCAGTCTACATCCGAATCCCCAAAAAGGGCAGTGCTGAAGAATAGTCCAACTACCGTACAATTGCACTCATTTCACACGCTAGCAAGGTTATGCTCAAAATCCTACAAGGTAGGCTTCAGCAGTATGTGGGCCAAGAACTCCCAGAAGTACAAGCTGGATTTTGAAGGGGCAGAGGAACTAGAGACCAAATTGCTGACATGCACTGGATTATGGAGAAAGCCAGAGAGTTCCAGAAAAACATCTACTTCTGTCTGCTTCATTGACTACGCAAAAGCCTTTGACTGTGTGGACCACAGCAAACTATGGCAAGTCCTTAAAGAAATGGGAGTGCCTGACCACCTTGTCTATCTCCTGAGAAACCTATATGTGGGACAGGAAGCAACAGTTAGAACTGGATATGGAACAACTGATTGATTCAAAATTGGGAAAGGAGTACAACAAGGCTGTATATTGTCCCCCCGGCTTATTTAACTTATATGCAGAATACATCATGCGAAAGGCCGGATTGGATGAATCCCAAGCCGGAATTAAGATTGCCGGAAGAAATATCAACAACCTCCGATATGCAGATGATACCACTCTGCTGGCAGAAAGTGAGGAGGAATTAAAGAACCTCTTAAGGAGGGTGAAAGAGAAGTGTGCAAAAAACGGTCTGAAGCTCAACATCAAAAAAACCCAAGATCATGACCACCGGTCCTATCAGCTCCTGGCAAAAATCTGTGTTCACTGTCTGAGGTCTTCCACTATCTATGTTTAGGCAGACAGTAATGGAAGGAGGGGACATTTTCAGTTAAGATGCTCCATTCGTGGAATATGTTCGCCAAAGATGCTCGCTGGGAAAGAACTTTTCAAGTCATTTCAGCATCTGGAACAGCCCATTTTATTTGCTCCACCATTTCTACATACAGTGGTGCCCCACTTGACGGTTACCTTGTTAGACAAGGAAACCACTTAACAATGTGTTTTTTGTGATCACTTTTGCGATCGCAAAACAATGATTGAACGGGGAAAATCCGCTTTACAATGATCGGTTCCCTGCTTCGGGAACCGATTTTTCACTTTACGATGATCAGAAAACAGCTGATCGTCGGGTTTCAAAATGGCCGCCCACTGTTTAAAATGGCTCCCTGCTGTGTTTAGGAAGGCTTTTTCGCAAGACCGACACTGGAAAATGGCCGCCCTATGGAGGATCTTCGCTGGACGCTGAGGTATTTCGCCCATTGGAATGCACTGAACCGGTTTTCAGTGCGTTTCAATGGGCTTTTTCATTTCGCTTGATGAGGATTTCGTTCTACAGTGATTTTTCTGGAACGGATTATCCTCGTCAAGCAAGGCACCACTGTATTAAATCAGTTATCCAGTTATGGTTTTATTTCTACTACTGAACTGTATAGGCTCCCCTCCCCCCCCCCCCCCGTTCCATCTGCCACTTCCATTTTCTAATGTTTTGCATTAAGCCAGACCAACTGAAATTAGATATGATTAGCAATATACATTTATGTCAGTCCATTTGTCGTAAGAAAAACCAAATCTAGATATAATTTTTTGTGGTGGTATAATGAAATGTTTATAATTTATAGCTGGAACCAACCCAGTTTTCACTGTTTTATTTCATCCTACCTTAAGAGACTTTACCAAAGGACAATGTAGAAAATTGGAAAGAAAATAAAGAAAAGCCTAAGTGACAAATTGGTAAAAGAATGAGATTGTAAATTTCTGTCTCTTTACAAAAATAAGGCATCGGTCCAGCTTTTGTTTATCAGCATATATTTACTGAATATCATTTGAATCAAAATATTCAAATTATTTGCTGCAACAAGTATATCCACAATTTGAAAATCATGTGAAGGGGTAACAAAAGGATTCTTAATATCATTTGAAAGGAGGGGGAAGCCTCCCCAGAACATACATTCAACAACATCTCAAGTGGTTAGAAAAAAGTATGCAACAGAAAAGGGAAGGAAAACAGATATAAAATTGACCATTAATATACAAGATACATATTTAAATACAAAAATTAGCACTGATGCAATCGGTAAAGTTTCTTATTTTCAAATGTAAGATTTTAATTACCGTTAGAAGTTTGGTTGTAATTCCTGCATCCACCACAGCTTTGTGCATGGCACGCAGTGTTTCTAGTTCTGGAGCAGCAATAAACACTACATATGGCATAAACTCTGATGTCCGCAATATTTTAAGCGCCTGAAATAACAGAGAATTAATTCCATCAACCAGCATTTTGAAATTAGGCAGACAGCAGTATTAGTTCCAAACAGCATGATAGATTAAAAAGCAGAAACTCTTGCACACTACATCACTGTGACACATGTACTTACCAATAACATAATAATTTTAAATTCAATATATTTGAAACAGATTGTTAAGTACTAAGAAATCTGTATTAAAAGATGTCAAAGTAGGCGGCTCCTGGAAGAGAATTTCAAGCCTCCCTAGATGTGAAATTTAAACACTGTCTTTATTACTATACAAAGTATTTTGTTGCTGGTTACTTATACTTTTATGTCCCCAAACACTGCCAAATTGCATCATGACTGTATGGTATAGAATGTTGGCTTTACTGCTTGATGCCCTTCTAATCAAAAGAGTTTGACCAATCTACTTTTCACCAAGCTGTATGACTCAGCATGAAGTTCAAAGGGACAGCTATGGCTGCACCCTACCGTAATTCCTTTTAAAATGATACAGATCTTGCTATGCTCCAGGGTCCACAATTCAGGTAATCTCTACCATTATTTATATTTATACCCTGCCTTTTCTTCAGTGAGTTCAAAGCAGAGTACACGTCTCTCCTCCTCCTTGCTTTATCCTCACAACAACCCAGTAAGGCAGATCACCAGTAAATTTCATACTTAACCAGGGACTATAACCTGGATCACTCCTATTCCAGTGCAATTACTATACCAAACTTGTTCTTAAATCCTAATGAGATAATTCTCCTTCTGCAACACAAATGGTCTTTCAAGGGCAAATTACTGTTTTGTTACAATCTTTCACTCTGGTGCCTCTATGAAGCTGAAGTATTCCTCTAGCATACCTGAGGATTCACATCCAAGATGCATGTCCTTCCAGTCTGAACAACTTCAAGGATGGAATCTATTTTGGTGCCGTAAAGATTTCCTTCATATTCTCCATGTTCCAAGTACCTTCCA
Organism: Pogona vitticeps; assembly: GCF_051106095.1. NCBI lineage: Eukaryota > Metazoa > Chordata > Lepidosauria > Squamata > Agamidae > Pogona > Pogona vitticeps. Next base: position 35,006,354 of record NC_135788.1, on the reverse strand, counting down.
GCTTTAATATCCGCCTCCATTTCAGCTCGGGATACAAACCTGTATGCTTGTCCATCTTTTTCATCATCCCTTGGCTTCCGTGATGTGACTAAACAGATTTGATACATATATGGAAATGTGACAAAATAATACTGCCTTGTATGTATTTATGCAATGCCAACTTTACAGACAGATGCTGGGACTTGAGTCCAAAATGTGCTCTGAAAGAAGAGAAGCCACTTAATTCAGGATAAGATGTCTGCTTTTCACCAATGCCTGCTTCCTGCTGCTATCCCAGGCACTACATCCCATCACATTACTCAGTGTCTTGCAAGCTGAATTTCAGGCAGCACAGAACAATGCATCAGGAAAGAAGACATGACTAAGTGCCATTATCTGAACAAGATGTTGACTGGAGTATTTTTTTTTAATCTGCAACTTCTGTTTTTCCCAAATAGATTAATAAGACATGCTCATTTAGAAGGATTATAGCACATTAAAGGAATTGGTCAGTCTGAACTTCCAAATCATCACATTTCTCAAAAACTCACTGTAGTAACAACCATGTTGCCAAACAGTCCAAACACTCTTCTATCTTTACACTATACAGTATTTAGAATTTTAAACCATCAGCTTCACACTGCTACAAAGAATGCACACTGTTATTTAAGAAACCAGAAGGTGAACAGGAGTAAGATCTCTTCTGCAGTGAAGTACATGTACAGAAAAAAAAATAGCGAAAGCAGAAACTGATAAAGGGGGAAAATGTAGGAAAAAATCTTCCAAGAACTCAAAGCTGCTTGAAATGTATGAAAGAGAAACACATTCATTTCATAATGGGGGATTTTAATGCCAAGATAGTAGAGATTTTCCTGGAAAAGACAGAGTATGGAAAGAAAATGAATATGAAGACTGAACAATACAATTCTGTGAAGAATCTGCAGTCACCACTATCTAATTCAGATTATCACCAAGGGGAAAACATACATCCATGCACTGTGATACTAACAAGATTACAATGTACCCTAGCTAATCAGAGGTAGTGAAACGATATTATGTCAGTGAAAATTTATTTCAGATGTGATGTAAATTCATATCACAATCCAGTCATAATAATAGTGCACTGTCAAGTCAATTCTAACCTATGGCAGCCCTCTCCAAAGTTTTCTAGGTAGAGAGTGCACAGAAGTACTTTACCATCCCTTCTTCTAGGCCCTAGAAGAATCTTGGGGCATCCTGGGTCTGTGCAGTTTGCCCAAGGCCATGTAAGGATGAACTGTGGGAAACCGAGCTCCCAGCCTCTGGCTTTACAGCCAGATAACTAACTCACTGAGCCATCCAGCTATAGTAAGACCCCTGTATCCGTGGGGGAAAGGTTCCAAGGGGTGCCTAAAACTGTGGATAGTACTATTAAAGAAAGTGAGAGGATAGAGAAGAGTGAGAGGAAGAAGTAAGTGCATCTGTGCACTGTGGGCTGGGCTGCAGCAATCGTGACCATAAACAACTGAAACTGTGAATACCGAGTCCATGGATAATTCATTTCAAATTAAAAAGATAAGAGGGAAAAATATTAAAAAAACAGAAAGCATAGAAACTATGTGATTCAGTCGTATATACTCTTGTAAATTAGATTTATGAAGGGATCGATGAGGTCACACACTCCTCTAGCTCAGAAATAAGTCTCACTCTAAATTAACAGAAGTATTAGTAGATGTGACCAACAGCAACCTCAAAAGTAGACATGCACATCAATAGAGTAGTAGATGACAGAAGAAATGATATAGCTAAGCTAAGAGACAAAATGGCAAAATAAAAATGAAATCAAATACAGAGTATACCACAGAACAATCCAACACAAAGTTAGGGACTCCTCCCCCAGTGGTGGTCCAAACAATGTGCAGGGAAAAGCAGAACTCTACACCCTTTAAAAAGTGCTTTAAAATATCAAGGAGGTAAAAGGCATATTTTAAAAATGAAAATGCCCACTATTGAGGTAGCAATAGCTTTGATACATGAGATCAAGGCTAAAGTCACAGTGTGGAGCACATTAAAGAGCAGTTACCAGACCAGCAGAATTTATTCTACCATATGTCAACCCTGATTTGGCAAAAGAAATCCAAAATGCAATATGACTCGTGAAAACAGTAAAACTCCTGCAGTTGATGATGCTTTCAACAGCAGTATTAAACCTAATAGAAGATTATGACTTAAAGGTGCTTTAGCAAATGTTTTCAATCAAATCACAGAAAAGGAATCATTACTAAAATCTGACAACCACACATTACAAAAAATGAAAAATCCAAAGACTTGTAATAACTAAAGTAAAAAGACCTAATGAGCCATTTGCCTAAGGTTTTCTTAATAAAAAGCTTGAAAGGGCAGGAAGCATGCAATCTTCATCCAATATATTCCAACATGGCAAGCTGATGCACTTGTTGGTAAATGAAGGTCTTAAAAGGTATTTGGCCATTTATATTGGCAACAAAAACATGCAGTGAAATTTGAAACGCAGATAACAAAGGACATCAAGATATAAAAAGAATTTCCGTAAGCTCCTTTTATACTCGTACTTTAATTACATCTTAGAAAAGCACTTGCTGATTTAAGTAAAGGTTTCATTGCCAATGGACAAATTATCAAAGACAATTGATATACATTGACATTTTAAATGGCATGTGACCGTTATTCAATTAAGTCAGTAAAGGAAATAATAAGCATGACCCAAAAATGTATGGTAACACAATCAAGTTCATAAAAAGCAAGCAGCTGAAGAAATGCAGCTGAAGAGCTGAAACAAAAGTGCAGAGCATATTTATTTATTTAATTTAAAATATTTTCGTAAATGCCACCTTTCTCCTAAAGGATCCAAGGTGGCTTACAGGATGAAGTCTTTAACGAAGTTAAGAGCTAAAATAATAAATTATTACAATATCAAAAAATATTAAACAAATATATTAAAACTCATAAACAAGAGCTATATCAAAAGCTCAAGTAAAATAACAGAACGAACAGTGCTGCCCCGATTAACAATTACCCCGTTTAACGATGAAATCGCTTCGTGATGTGTTTTTTGCGATTGCTATTGCAATCGCAAAATGATGACTGAATGGGGAAAATCCGCTTCACAATGATCGGTTTCCTGCTTCGGGAACCGATTTTTCACTTTACAACGATCGTCGGGTTTCAAACAGCCGCCCGCTGTTAAAAATGGCTCCCTGCTGTGCTTAGGATGGATTTCTCGCATTACAGGCACCAGAAAATGACTGACCTATGGAGGATCTTCACTGGACGCTGAGGTATTTCACCCATTGGAACGCACTGAGCGGTTTTCAATGCGTTTCAATGGGCTTTTTACTTTCACTTGACAACGATTTCGTTCTATAGCGATTTTGCTGGAACGGATTATTGTTGTCAAGCAAGGCACCACTGTACTAAGAATGAATAAAGACAAAACATTTATAAACCACAAGTAATCCAGAAAACTAGGTCACTATAACAAGAATCAAACAGCAAAGATTTTCCAGCTAGTAATTCAAAGTAAAATAAATGAAAGTAGTAGTGAAGGAAGAATTTATTGGCTGAAGAATGCTGTAAAATGGCTTGCATGCAATACAGTATAATGGTTTATAGCTCCTGCTTTCAAGGAAAAAATAGGTTGATAACATCCAACACTTCCCACAGAAGAGGAACAAGATGGAGAGGGCATCAAATTTAGAGAAATTTTAAAATCAGTAATATATGCTATCACCTCAACAAAAGAATTTTCTAAGTACCATCTATCTATTATTAAAACTATAAACAGATTACTTTAGCTCATCAACTATGGACATCCTTAAGTAATATTTCTTTAGGAGGAAACCATAGAGTCCAGTATGTATATTGCACAATGCACTGCATGGATTGTTCCCAAGTGAGTGTGCTTCAGAGTGCTGTTGCTCATGAGCTTATTGGACCTGTAGTGGCACCCCACATTAGAAAAATGTTTTAGATACAAAATATTGGGTATATTTATTCCTGGACTTACTAGGCTACACTTAGCCTAATGTTTTTGATACTATTAATAAGAAGTGAAATAACTGGAACTTCCAAGAAGTACATGCTTAATAAATCAATGCACATATTCCCAGAGCTATAATCTTGTAAAGAGAAAAAAAAACAACTTACATGGCACCGTGGTTCCAAATTTTGTAGGGTTCAGTACAATAAATCTGTTTTTCAAGCTTCTTCGGCCAACTCCCTGGGCTCCTATTAATACCAGTGTTTTTCTTTGAAATGGAGGCATTTTTGCTACTTCCTCGTATATCTGAATTTCATGACGGTCAAATTCTGAATACAAGATTGCATCACATTAAATGGAAAATACTTTAAGTTTTATGTTTACAGATTGCGTGTCCTAATGTTTTTTCACAGGCTCTGGAAGGTTCCAAGATCAACAGGGTACGGGCAAAAACCATGACGAAGAACAAATAATCTGCAGTGCCTATAAGTTCACTTCCAGTTTGAACAATGGGTATTTTGGAGTGTTAATCAGTACAAAAGGTGTACTGGGGAAAAATGAACCGATGGCTGTCAAACAATTTTGGGGGCTGCATGCAGCTTCTCTCCCCCCCCCCTTCATTAGCAGCAGCAGCAGTTTTCAGACAGTAAAGGCTCCTCCCCATTCCAGGAACTTGAAAGACTTTCCTAGGTCAAAAAGAATCCTTAGGAGCCTCGGACACTTACAGGAGGAACAAGAAATTTTGAATTAACGATAAAAGGCTGTCACTGATGTCACTGCATGACATCAGTGTATGATGTCATCAGCCATATGCACACAGAGTGCTTGTCATCACCAACAAGATCCTTGTTAATGATTCTCAACTGATGAGCTTGAATCTACTAGCAGGGTACACTCTGACCTAGGACAGATGAACTGAATGATATCTAGTTATATCAAGTAAGCTTGTGACAGTTGCAGCTTGTCTCATACAGAAAGAAATTCTGCTCCTGCCAGAATTGTTTCTTCTCATGGCTGTTAAGAGGTATAGGTATCTGTTTTCTTCTATGTTAAGAAACAGGCAATGTGCAGCCCTGAAGCTGCATGTAGTCCTCAAGTTGTTCTGGCAGCCACCAGCAGCATACAGGAGTACCAGTTAATCTTTTAAACAGGACACACACACCTTGCACTCTTTAACACTCTAAAATTTCCATCGTTCAAACTTTAAGTAGACCTCTAGGCACTACAGATGATTTGTTTGTTTTGCCATTTTTGGCAGCACAGTTCTCAGAAACAGAAATTGGCTCTGGACCTGCCAAAGTTGCCCACTCCTACTCCAAATACAAAAGACAGATGAACATACACAAGCATTTACAAACACACACACACACATATATATATATATATATGTGATATATATTAGATAGACATACAAACACAAACATATGTATGTATGAACAGTATCAGTATTTATGTACAATACGTATAAGTCACTTGTCAGATCAATATTAAAGGTAGGCACCGAATCTGAAAAAATGAATACCACTTGGGTCCAAGCAGCTTAACCTAAGAGTGCAAAGGGCTCTGCTGTATGATAAGAAGTGCTGTAGAAATGAATACTGCAGTATCTGTAATATCAAATGCAAACAAACTTTTCTTGAGTCATTTTTCTTTGAAATATTTCATAAATATTCCTAATATGAATTAGAAATATTACAATGGCTGAAATCTTGTTGCTCAGCTCCACCTGTGCAACAGGAATGACTTTAGTGGCAATAGATTGCGACTGATAAGCTACCTTTTGCAATTGTGGGATGCTCACAGCTAGCTGCACATGCACCCTGCAATTGCAAAATGAAGCCTTTAATTAATCTGACATGGCTGATGATGTCAGTTCCCTTGTTCAGCCAGATCCTGCACAGAAATATTTTAATCAGTAGACTGCAAAATTCGTCGTTGTCGTTTAGTCGTGTCCGACTCTTCGTGACCCCATGGACCAGAGCACGCCAGGCCCTCTGCAAAATTAGTTCATATAAAAGGAAAATCAAAGGGGCAGAATTTCATCTGAAAGCATTTCCTAGGTTAGCATGGATAATAACAGAGTACCCAAGTGTCACATGACGAAATAATAAATTTAAAAAACATACATTTTTCAATATACAACTTTGTGTGTGCGTGTATTTCAGATATACATACACAAACAAACATATGTATGTATGTACAGTATCAGTATGTATGTACAATATGCATAAGCAAGTCACCTGTCAGATCAGTATTAAAGGTAGGCACTTTTTATTATAAAATAAAATAGAAAATAAATGAAAGCAAGGAACAACCCAACTTTTTTCTGCTGGATTATATTGTTATTATGTAACTTTGTATACAAATATACCAATACCTGCATTTCTAGTCGTGAGATACATCATCTTTTTCTTCTTTTTACTACTTATTGTTCCACAAAAAGGGCCTGAAAACAAATGTAATAAAGCTGAACTCTCAGATCTTAACTATGCCATGGCAACTCATTCAGTGTAAGAGTTGAATTATATATTAAACTTAGAATTATTAAGTTTGATTTAAACAACTGCAACAATCTAGCTTTGTGTTAACAAAGTCATTGTAATGAACAATTATTAGACATTCCTAAAGCAAAATCTACTCCAGAATGTTTTTCGTAAATAATATTGCCTATTTACCAGCAGGTGGCAGAAAGGTCTCAGCAATTCATAACAAATGTTTTAAATCCGCTCTTTTTATCTTGCATCAAGCAAATTTGGATTCCATTATTTAACCCCATTGATGTTGCAGATACAAAATTGATGGACAGAAGCACATTGCTGTGCAACTTACCAGAACTATCCCAGTCTCGTCTAACGAATGCTTTCCTCTTCTCTTCCAAGAATTGACTAGGAATAAGTCCTGCACTTCCTCCTTCTTTGACGTGGCTAGCCTGGAATCAAATTAAACATGTATTGTATTGGCAGCAAGCCATAATCAAAACCTAATTTAAGCAATGCCTTATTTATCAAGCTTTCATTAGAAAATCAGTATGTTTAGGCAGAAAGCACAACACACTGGTAGTAGCTAATACGTGAAACGTTTACATTCAAAATAGTGCAAGTATCAGAATAGTTGGCTAACCTTAAAACAGTAATCTGTATGCCAAAAGAAGTGCAATGCAGTCTTCAATAAACATTGCTAGGTTATAATTTTCATGCCCTATTACCAGTTGGCTTTTAAAGCTATAATTACAGAACTGGCTACAGGTGTATGACATGCAAATTAAGGCGATTCAGATGATTCATAAACAGGTTTGCAGAATTAATCTAAACATATTCTTGTAGCTTAGTCACGTAATCATATCTTAAAAGCTCTATTTAAAAAATCCAAATTTCAGACCCCCAGAAACAACTACATTTATTGTTATATACTGGCCAAAATCTTACTGCTCAATGTAGTAAATTGTGATAGAGTAGGTCCACTGAATCAGTGGGGATCTGTAACTGCAGTATCAGAACTCTGTATTTGGCAACATGAGTCTCTAAACAGGTTGAATTAATAAGCCCTAACTAGCATTAAGAGGAGAGTGCAAAAAACGGTCTGAAGATCAACATAAAAAAAACAAAGAGCACTGGTCCCATCACCTCCTGGGAAATAGAAGGGGAAGACATGGAGACAGTGACAGATTTTACTTTCTTGGGCTCCATGATCACTGCAGATGGAGACAGCAGCCACAAAATTAAAAGACACCTGCTTCTTGGGAGGAAAGTGATGACAAACCTTGACAGCACCTTAAAAAGTAGAGACATCACCTTGCCAACAAAAGTCCGCATAGTCAAAGCTACGGTTTTCCCTGTAGTGATGTATGGAAGTGAGAGCTGGACCATAAAGAAAGCTGAACGCCGAAGAATTGATGCTTTTGAACTGTGATGCTGGAGGAGGCTCTTGAGAGTCCCCTGGATTGCAAGGAGAACAAACCTATCCATTCTAAAGGAAATCAACCTTGAGTGCTCACTGGACAGATCCTGAAGGTGAGGCTCCAATACTTTGACCATCTCATGAGAAAAGAAGACTCCTTGGAAAAGACCTTGATGTTAGGAAAGTGTGAAGGCAAGAGGAGAAGGGGACGACAGAGGATGAGATGGTTGGACAGTGTCATCAAAGCAACCAACATGAATTTGACACAACTCCGGGAGGCAGTGGAAGATAGGAGGGCCTGGCATGCTCTGGTCCATGGGGTCACGAAGAGTCAGACACGACTAAATGACGACGGGCATTCAAATCAGATTCATTGCAAGCCTTGCTGCATTTGCCTTCTTGCTTGTCTAGTTAGCCTATTGGTTTCAGTATCCAGAATAGCAAGGAGCTGCTAAGTACAAAAGGTGTTCAGCAACAATCATGTCACCTACCTGGATCATCTCCACATTCTACAAAATGCCAAATCCAGAGGATTCCCCAGGGGTTTTCTGGAATCCCCATGGCATTTCCCACTATGGTGTCCTTTCTTTTAGTTTAGATCAGCAGTTTCCAACCTTGGGTAACTCAGGTATTCCTGAACTGCAGTCTCAGAAATCCTGGCCAGCATAGCTGGTTTTAAAGGCTTATGGACATTGCAGTCCAAGAACATCTGTGTTACCCAAAGTTGAGAACCACTGGATTAAACAGATAGATAGCTTTGGAGTACTTTGCAGTCTTTTGTTTCTACCAAGCAGAACGATTAGGAGTCAGCTGCAAAAGTGACCCACCACCTTGCTAACCCAAACTCCAGATCATTTATAAACAAGTTAACAGCAAGTCAACAGCAAGCAGTTTTCGAAGAGGTTGCTGTGTTGCTTATATAACAAAAATGAGAACAAGAATTATGGCAAGTTAAAGACGAAAACTATCTCTGTGTGGTTATTTCTGTTATATTTCCCTTCCTCTTGTCTTTCTATAGCAACGTATAAAAATGCTTCTTTTGAAATGGGCTTTTTAACTACGTAGGGCATTTAACACTGAACTCTTCCTGAGATATTGGATACTGAATTTAAGTGTGTGTTTTATGTGTTTTAAAATGTTTTCAGATTATCATTTTAAAACAATTATATGTTTAAATATTTTAACTGACTAATTTATTGTGCTCTTAATTTTTATTTTTAATTATTGTGAGACACATTCAGTCTCTTTAAGGCAGCACAGAAGTGAAATATAAATAAATATGTCTGAAGACTCATACAGAAATAAATCCATTAGTCTTGAGAGTGCCACAAAGACTTTTGTTTTTATTTTTGTTATTCAATTTAACACTAAAATCCTTGCAAAAGCTCATTTCTTATCTCCCTACATTGCAAGATATTCCTGTTCTTAGTTTTCTGGTTGTTTTCCTAATAGTCCATGATCTACCAGAACTCCATCCTTTAACCCCATGACTGTCAACAAGTCTTTTATTAAGGACTCAAACCACTCTGTAGAAATGAAAGCATAGATAACATCTACCAGATGATCCTTTGCACTCAAGCAGCTCTACAACAGTTAGGATGTAATCTTTGTTGAAACTTCTCATCAGCAACAACTGTTTTATACACCTGATACATTTAATGTGCTTACTGTCAGTTTCAATGGCAAGGAAAGCAACATATTTGTTTCATTAGATTTTTTTATAATCCTAAAATTAGATTTCATTATTATACAACTCTTGTCTTTCCACTTGATGTATGAACTGTAGCCATTTCAAATTCAAGACCTCCTGTATGTAATAGAGTCCATGAATGTACATAAATGTAGTTACATAACTATTGCAATACATATATAATACAAAAACAAAAGAACTGTGGCACCTTAAAGACTTACAGATTTATTTCAATGGCTGAAATCCTGTTACTTGGTGAAGTAAGTCACACTAGAGTAGGCTCATTTGAAGCAGTGGGGAATTTAGTGAGTCAACCTCTCTGTTTCATTGATTCAAATGGCACTATTTTAGTTTCAATTTATTTTAGTGTAGTAAGCTTTAATAACAGTAGGGCCATTTGAATCTATGGAATCTATGAAGCAACTGACTCATCAAATCACCAGTGATTCAGTAAGCCTCTTCAACTTATTATACTAAGCAACAGGATTTCAAACAAAGGATATTTTCCTGAATTACAGTCCATTTCTTCATATGTGAACTGTTTGGACAAAGTTGCAGCATTTTCATAAGCTATACTGGCCAGAATCCCATTAGTTAGTTATGATTATGTAAATACAATGGCGTTAACTTCAACAGTGAATTATCATTAGCTGACAAATTGCTGGATGTGCTCCTTGTTGCACACCAACTCATTTGAATAGACCAAAATGAGGACTCCAATCAGCAACTTGTTAATTAGTGGCAATTTGCTGCTATAGCTTCTGCTAATGCACGTACACCAGTGTAACTAACCAATACAATTCTGGCTATTATCCTGGTAGACTGCAATGGGAGAAGTGGGTATTTGGGGGGAAATAGGGAAAATATGTGCACACTAGTAACCTGTATGCAAATGATGAGCAGAATGCCAAATATCTGAAGTAACAGCACTGCCATCCTTTCAGAAAGTATGATCTGTGATGGTCAACTATAAGGGAAAGTTATGAATACACTATAAGAAAGAATCCAGTAACTCCTTTCCTCCTATCCCAGTTGCTGCAGCATATGAATCTAGAAGCACGAAATTATTTTTGAGAGCTAAACTGATTGGCTGAAAATTGGGGAATGAAGTTCTCCAACCAAAACAATTGTGTGGTTATATATAAAAGAACAATCATGGAACTTTTTAATTAACCTCACTCCCACCTTAAAGTTCCATTTCCATTTAACCAGCCCAACACATGGGTAAGTCATTAAAATTTGTGTAAATCTTTCATCTTATGTTAAGTAGAAATTGAAGCTATCAACTGGGATCAAATTTTAAAATTCCCGCATCTCTTATTCAGTTATTTGTCTTGAACATAAAGTTCACTGGATTGGATTGACAGGTATTATAATTCAGTTTACGTATCTCTGAGCATTCAAGAATGCATATGGAAAGTAAGTGCCTACAACTGAAAAGTAAAAGTAATCCCTTACAAGACCCAAATATAGACAGATCAATCTTTTAAAATATTGATGCATACTAGAACAAAGCTTTGCACACTTAAAAAGGAATTCTATGATAAGGCTTAGAAAGTAAATCAAAAGATTTCAGAACATGACTACATTAATATCAGAGGGATTTAAATTAAGTGCAACATTTTCTAACCTGCCACCAGTTTGGGTCTTCTCGATTTACAATCTGAAGAATTTCTCCTCTGGAAAACTTAAGACCTGCTTCTTTGCAAGGGATCAGATTATCATTGTATGGATTATAATCAAAGTGACACTTCACAAATACCTGAAATAAATAACAAAAATGGCTCAAAATACTAATATTCCAACATTCTTGCAAAAGCTTAGCAAGTTCAAAAGTTGATTACATCTTAACATTTTTTATTTCAGCAAAACACAGACTATGGAGATTATTTTTTTAAGCTATAAAGCTTCTGATAGGGATAAAAACAGTGAGCATAACTGGACCTGAATTACTAACATTAGTTTAGCAGTGATATAAAAACAGTACCATAAATATTGTGTTAAGCATCTCCAAAACAAAACTGAGATGACTATTATGTTAATGTTGTCAAGGGAAACAGGACCACTTTCACTTTTAAATACAGTGCAAGGATTCAGGGCTTGTGCCACCTATCATGGAAGTAAAACGTGTTTCTGAACTTGTATTAATGCAGGGAATTAATCAGATGCATGAAGAGAGTTATAACTTCTATACACACTCACCTGTCCTAAACTTGCCCTCTTTGCTTCAGCTGCTACAACTGCTGATTGCTTTGTAAAAAACAGTATGCTTCAACTCACCGCTCTGTTATGAGTGGTGAGTTGAAGCATACTGTTTTTTAGAAAGCAAGTACAAAACTTTTATTGGAGATGATCAGTAAATGTGGCAATTATGTTTCATTTTTTAAAAATCCTAGCTTTCCTGCAAGATCTATATCTAGTTGTTGTTAAAGCTGTTCTACATGTCATGCTATATGCTGCATTGTGTTTTTTAAAAAATGGAAACTGCCATAGATATCTTTGAAGATTCTGAGTCATCCAGGTGTAGTTATCTGGAAGTTAAGTCATGGCAACTGGACTTCTTTCTTGTTAGGTTGAAATGTTTCACACTCATCCAAGTTCCTACCACAGATAATGTTAAAAGAACCAGGCACTTGTCACTGAAGAACTGTTGACACTTTGAATGTCTAGCAACAGTAAGGTTACTTACCTGTAACCATGGTTCTTCGAGTGGTACTCTGTGAATTCACATGAATGGGTTAAAATGCACCTGCACAGGAAACTTCGGAATATTCTAGAGCTAATAGACTAATGAAAGACGTTTCCCATGCTTCGCCCGCCTTGAGGTACCTCAGTTCTAACTGCCTGCCGCTGCCAAAAATATATATAGGACCTAAGGTGTAGGACATGACAGTGGGGAGGCTGGGCGGGACGTGTGAATTCACAGAGTACCACTCGAAGAACCATGGTTACAGGTAAGTAACTTTACTTTCTTCTTCGTGGACTCTGTGAATGCACACGAATGGGTGACTAGCAACCTGACTTACTGGAAGGTGGGCCGTCATGGCAGAACAGAGGTCAACACGGCCCTTCCAAAGTTCACCTCCTTCTTGGCTCTGACATCCAGTCTGTAGTGTAAAGCAAAGGTCAATGGAGTGGACCAAGTTGCTGATCGACAGATGTCAGAAAGGTCAATGCCACATAACCAAGCCGTGGAGGTAGCCATAGCTCTGGTGGAATGAGCTCTCAGTAGTACAGGTGGAGTCTTACCCATTAACTGGTATGCCAACTTGATAGCGAAAACTATCCACCTAGAAACAGTTTGAGAGGAGGCCGGTTGGCCTTTTTTAGGTCCATAAAAAGCATATAAACAGTCTAGGAGAGGTACGGAAGTCCTTAGTCCTAGAAACATAGAAAGCCAGCACTCGACGAACATCAAGGGAGTGGAGCATGCGCTCAACATCTGAAGACAGATTAGGGAATAACGTTGGGAGAATCAAGGACTGAATAACATGAAAGCTCGAAATAACTTTAGGGAGGAATGAAACATCAGGGTATAACACTATCAGGGTGGAACTGTATTATAGGGCAACTCACCCGCTCTCCGCGCTGAAGTGATAGCAACCAAAACCAAAGTCTTCAGAGACAGAAGTTTGAGTGAAGTAGAAGCCATAGGCTCGAAAGGAGGGCGCGCAAGAGCCTTCAGTACAGTCTGAAGTGACTACTGAGGAATTGGGTGTCTGATGGGAGGACGGATACTATATAGTCCTTGAAGGACTCTTTTAACTATAGGGTGAGACAGTAGACGTGAAGTATCCGACCCCACAGGTTGATATGAAACGATGGCTGACACATAAACCTTAAGCGTGGAATGTGCCAAACCCAAATCAAACAAGTAACACAGAAATGTAAGGAGAGTCTCTACAGAAACTGAAACTATGACCAACCCCTTGGTTTGAGCAAACTTAATGAATAACGCCCATTTGTAGGAATACAGTAACTTGGTTGAAGGCTTCCTGGCTCGATCAAGCACCTCTTTTATGATGGGGAAATCCTCCACACCATGAGGTGAAGGGACTTGATGTCTGGGTGATAAACATTGCTCGCTCCTTGAGTCAGAAGCGCTGGATGTGGGGTTAGCCTCATGTAATCTCGTGTGATGCTCCTGAGAGTGGTGAACCACGGCTGTCGAGGCCACCATGGCACCACCACAATGACATTGAGTCTTAGCTGAAGGATTTGAAGTAGTGTTCTTTGAATTAGAGGGGTAGGAGAAAAAAAGTAAAGGAGAACCTTGTCCCAGTCGACCATAAAGGTGTCCCCCATGAATTTCCGCCCTTTCTCCCTGCCTTTTTGGGTTCGGAGCTCTCAAAGGGCTTTCCGCCCGACATCGGAGGAAGCCCTTTGAGAGCTCCGAAGGCACAGATTGCAGCGGTGGGGACCCCTAGGGAGGTCTCCCATGGTGTCGGGCAAGCCCTGGGAGACCTCCCTGGGGGTCCCCGCCGCCGCAATCAGCGGCTTCGGCGCTCTCAAAGGGCTTTCCCCCCAGCATTGGAGAAAGCCCTTTGAGAGCTCCGAAGCCAAAGAGGCAGGGAGAAAGGGCGGGAATTTCAAATTTCCACCCCTTTCTCCCTGCCTTTTTGCAGGGAGCCATTTACAAACTGCTCTGTTGGCAAAAAATGGCTTTGACTTGTGAACAGAGCCTCGGCCTCGTTTGTAGGTTGAGCTCTGTTCGCAAGTTGATGCCAATTTTTGCCAACAGAGCTGTTCGTAAATCGAAAAGTCTGTATGTATGGCCGTTCATAAGTCGAGGGTTGACTGTATGTGTCCTGCAAGTCTATCATCACAAACCAATCGCCCAGTAACAGTAGAGGGACAATGGACTCTAATGTGACCATCCTGAAGCATCTCAGACGAATGTAAGTGTTCAGGCACTTGAGATCTAAAATGGGCTGTAGACCTCCATCTTTCTTGGGCACTGTGAAGTACCGGGAGAAGAAGCCGTCCCTTGCTTCTTGAGAAAAAACGTGTTGAATAGCGTGTTTCTGAAGAAGAGTAGTGACTTCCTCTTCCAGAGCGGGTGAGAAGGATGAGATTTTTATATAATCAAGAGAGGGGAGATCTGAGAATTCTAGTCAGTACAGAGCGAATAACGCTTAAAACTCAGGAGTCCTTGGTGATTTCGGACCAATTTTTGAGGAATGGGGCCAAACGAGGAAGTTGAAGTATATTGGGGAAATGGTATATGAGGAGGAAGATATTGCTTGCTCTTTTTGGAGGGGCGACGGAACGTTTGATGACATTGCCTGGAAAGTTGTGATCTGTAGGAAGTGGTGGCAGAAGATGACTGAGGAGGGTTAGACCTTTCTTGAGAAGTCTTATGCTGACAGTAAGGCTGCTGGTGGTAAGTATGTGGTGGGTTTATGCCACTGTTGTTGTTGGCATTTGGGTTGTTGCACACAATAAGATCTTGCAGTTTTTCTGATTTTGTGCAGATTCTCCATCACCTTGTCAGTCTTTTGATTGAAAAGCCCCACACCATCAAACGGAAGCTCTTCAATCTGTGCCCTGGCATCATCATTTATGCCTGACGATCTCAGCCAGGCATGCCCCCTGAGTGCTAGGGCCGAAGACAATGATCTTCGATGCAAGTAGTTGTTGGTTTGCTAAAGTTGTAGCTTCTAGATGAGCATTGACAACTGTAGCCCTAGTGTCCTCAGGTGCATTTTGTAGAACTGGTAAAACTTTGTTCCATAAGTGCCTCTGGTAGGCACCCACTGCTGCCTGATAGTTGGACACTCTCATAATAAAGGAAGCAAGTGAATACATGAGACGACCGAGAACATCCAATTTATGACCTTCCTTATTGGTTGGAGTCACCCTGGAACGGTTTCCTGCCCTAGACTGATTAGATTGAACAATAATAGAGTTCAGTGCAAGATGTTTGGCAAGGAAGCTGGTCTCACCCCCATTATAATGATTCTCTGAAATGCAGTAGAAGACTGACCCCAACATTCCTTGGTCAGGTCTAGCATAGATGGGATGAATGCCAAGCTCAGTGGAGGAATTTTGTCCTGGTTCAAACTGTCAAAAATCAAATCCTGTTTGGGAGGAACCAGTTGATCTGTAGAGAGTTCTAATGTTTTGGCCATTCTAAAAATTAACTGTGCATATGAGGTAAAATCCTCAGATGGCGACGTAGGGTATATGTCAGCCGAGTCTGGGGTTGGCAGATTAGAGGGAGACTCTGAAGACACTTCAGAACCAAGATCTTGGTCCAATACAGATGACATTGATAGACTCCTAGATTCTCTTTCAGAAGATGCCGATGGTGAAGAACAATGACCAGGTCTCTGCTTACAATAGCCCTCGAAACCAATGCCATGGATTGAGATGGAGTTGTCCTGGAAGACAGAGTCCGTTTGGAATGAAAGGTTTTCAAACGCGATGCCGAAGTAATCGGAACTGACTGTTCTCGAGTGTGCTTCAATGGTTGTGTCATGCTCTGGTCTTGTGAATGTAAAGGCTTAGTGGAGTGTCTTGATGTTGCTTTGTTGAGCTGGATATATTCTCGGTGTCGATGCCAAGGTGGCAAAGAGGATCAAGAAGACTCCGACAGAGACAGATAAACGGATCTGACTTTCTTTGGTCGAATGTACTCCGTGTCATATTCTGAATCAGCATAACTCTCACGGTACCGGCATCAACTGCGATGTTGGTCAACTTCCACATAAATCGGCCCCTGATGTTCAACTCTGGTTCGGCGTCGAGAAGAATGCAGAAGCACCAGCACCTCCCATTGCTGAGATAACTGTTGACTCGGTGATACATGTCGCCGCTTCCGAGGAGATTGCCATGGAGAGACCTCAGTTTTACAACTCAGTAACTGTTGCCCGCCCGGTAGAAACAGGGCTTGAATGGGCTGAGGCCAGGCTGGAAAATATCTCAGCCTCAACGTGGCCAGAGGTTGGGGACAGGCTAAGAGCTGACACCAAAGCCTGTGGATCCTGTTGAGGAATACTGTAGATCCATCTCCCTCCGACAAGGAATCAAGCTCTTGAACTTCCTTCAAAGGCTCTTCCACAATCGGTGATGGTAAAGTGGCTTGAGTCAGAAGGGACTCCTTGTGATAAACTGATTTCGAAGTATGTTTCGTCTTCTTATGCTTCTCCGGCTCCTTCTTTTTAAGATCTTTAGAATTTGCCTTCGGAATCGATGTCAAACCCGATGTCGAAGATTTCTTCGGTTTGGCAGTTTTGGAAGAAGCCTTTGATTACGCGATTGCAGATGCTGGGGAAGCAACCGCATCGGAGCAAGGGGTCAAAGGAGTTGAATGAGTTACAGCCTCCATGCCTGTCGGTGCTGAAGGTGCTAGCGACTTCTCGTAAAGGAATGATTGAAGTCGCTGCAGACGGAGCTTATGGGCTGTCTTAGTTAACTTCTTGCACTCTTGACACAATGTCGGCTGATGACGCTCCCCCAAACAAAACAAACAGTGGTCGTGTCTGTCAGTGAATGGAATTTTACTGGAGCATGACATACACTGTTTGAAAGGGCTCGATGAGGCCATAAAATTTGGCGGGAACGTAGAAGGGGAAAAGAAAATGGATAACTCACAGAAAAGCGCTATCCAAGAACTAAGCAAATCAAGCCATAAACCAGTCCAGTCCTTATTAGTATACCAAAAATTAGACAGTCAGATAATCAAGACAGCTAAGTCCAATCAGCAATCCAAGTCAAAAACCATAAACAATCCAAAGTCGGAGGAGTAAGACAATCATTCGCATCAACAAGAGAAAAGTTGAAAACCAAACCAGTCTATTGTTAGGGAATTCCAGATAGTCAAATGTAGCCAAAAACGAAACAGTCCGTGATCCAAAAGCCAAAGGATTAAGATTTGAAAGCTCTAGCAAATGTGAAGTATTCCTACAGTGGACCCTCTACTTACGGAATTAATCCATATTGGAACGGTGGCTGCAGGTCGAAAAGTCTGTAGGTTGAGTTTCCATTGACCTACAATGCATTGAAAACCTATTAATCCCATAACCGGCCGTTTTTGTTCCATTTTTGTTCCATTTTGGTTTTTTTCTGGTCTGTAGGTCGATTCTCCGGCTGCAAGTTGAACCTAAATTTTGCGGCCAGAGAAGTCTGTAACTCGAAAAGTCTGTAAGTCGAGCCGTCTATAAGTCGAGGGTCCACTGTATTGTGGCGGCGACAAAAAGGAACTGAGGTACCTCAAGGCAGGCAGAGCATGCACAATATGGGGAAACTTTTTCATTAGTGTCAGTCTATTAGCTCTAGAATATTCTGAAGTTTCCTGCACACGCACAGTTTAACTCATTTGTGTGCATTCAGAGTCCACGAAGAAACCGCACATTTGCTTGATGCTGATTTCCAAACTAACGATTTAAATATCTGATTAGAATATTTTTCTGTCTTTTTTCCCTGTACTTTTCTTCATTACTCTGTGGATTTGGAACAGAATCAAAGAGAAAATGGCAGGCCAAAAAATACTAAATTAAATTGAGGAGAAACCACCCACCCCAATAAAATCAGGCAATACTTTTCCAACTATCTACTATATATGGTTAATAGTTAGGTGATGAATAAGGTACAACCAGCTAGTAAGAATAATGCGACATCACAAAAATACTGTCTTTCTTTCTTTATTATTTATTTATTTATTTTATTTATATCCCGCCTATCTAGTCAATAGACCACTCTAGGCGGCTCACAACAGGGGTACAACAATAACTAAAAACGAATTTACAAAGAAGAGAACTTTCAACCATGAAATTATAAACTAAGAATTTAATGTAAAGCTCTCTTATAAATAATACTGTGCAATTCTTTCTACGTAAATTCACAAGAAACATCTTTCAGAAGAAAATCCTGTGTGATTAGAACACATTAATTTACAACAAATCCATGTTCACCATGCATCTGGTGTAAACTAACATGGCTGACATCCTATTGCTTAGCATAGTAAGTCACACCAGAGTAGGCCCACTGAATCAGTGGAAATCTAGTGAGTCAGCTCATCCATAAGTTCCATTAATTCAAATGGGCTTACTATTGTTATGATTTACTATATGAAAATAAGTCATAACTAGAGTAGACTCATTTTAATAAATGGAGCTTACAGAGGTGACTCACCGAAATCCTCAGATTCAACAGGCCTACTCTGGTGCAATTTACTGTGCTAAGCAACAAGATTTCAACTGTGGTGTACCTTGTACATAAAGAATTTTAGAGTCTCTCAGGTGGCTGTTGATAAAACATGGATTGTAGAGAGCAGGTCACTATAGCACACTAGAAATGTACACACTGTTAAGTCACATGTCATATTTGAATAGAATGAGAAAAGCAGCAATCAAATAATGTTCATGTTTCTATATACCATAGGACTACTCACCTGTTGGGGAATAATATTATCTCTGTAACTAGGAAGAATCTTCAGAGTGACACTACCACTAATATTCTTCAGAAGTTCTTGCAGTTCTTTTGGATTGTTTCCAACTTCATGACCATTAACTTCCTTAATGATATCACCCACATGTAGAAGACCTTGTCGATCTATCATTCCTCCATGAAGGATTCTTGCAATTACTAGATCATTATTCTCCACCCTAAATGTCACACCCTACATGAACAGTGAAGAACATCAGGGTTTGCCTCTGAAACATTTATCCCCATTTCAAAACTAGAATCTTAATGTAGAGATTTCTTATCAGCTGACACCATGCAAGATCTGTTAAAAGTATACATTCTCATGATCCTGAAATCCAAAAGCAAAACGTAATTCAGGCAAAAAAACCTCACAAATGTGAATTTCTCAGACATTCAGAGTACTAAAACCAATTTTAATTATTCATGTTTCAATTAACATAAGTGACCATCTGCAAAATTATGAAAACAGCTTTGCGCAGGTGCAAAATCCATATGTTCAAGTAAAAGAAGTACTATGTATTTTTGCTCCTATTGTTCAAAACATATTTAAAGAATTTAATATACTCAGTTAACTAACACACATACACACACCATTCTCAATATTATCTAGCCACTGGGAAACATTAATAAGTATTTCTGGCCAAAGCCATTCTCTGCCCACCCCTCTATTTCACACACAAAGATCAAGGACTTGTGCTCTTCTGAAAAGTTCTGGGCTACTTTTTGGCCTTTTGTTGAAGGTCAGGTGTTATGTGCAGCTCTGGAATGCTCACAACGGAAGTACCTCTAGCTTTTTGTTTTTATTTTCCCAGCTCTCATCCACCTTTAAGCTGCAATTCTTATTCAAGAGTGCAATTTACTGTCTTAAAACATTGGTTACAGATATCAAAAGAACAAGTATGAACAAATATGTCAAATATTCCTGCCTCCATCATTTTAAGAAGTGGCAGAAAACAGTTATTTTCCTCTAAATACTCACCAATGGCTCTCCTGCTCTTTTGTGAATACCAAGTATACGAATGGCATCTACTGGTACTATCTGATTGTTCACTGAAGAATTATTCATTTCTGGACTAGAGGGAGGAGACTCATAACATTTTGATGCCACAATATCATGAGCTTCCAAGAGTGACTGTAAATAAAGAGATGAAAAGTGGTTGAACAAATGGGAGTGATTTTGGAGTGTACTCATTTTTTCATAAGCTATACTGAACCTCAACAGATAGTAAAAAAAGGAGAATTTCTATGGCTCTCTTCAGCTACCAATTGTGGCTGTTCTATATGTTAAAAGTAAATTGGCAAAAGAAAAAAAAAAAGAAAAATAATGCAGCATTCTTCATTTCCATGTGAGCTTTAAGAATCAAAATCCAGTTCCTCAGAGACAGGAGTGCAAATACATGGTCTGTATATTTATATATACACCCATGACCAGATAAGGATACATACGATAGACAAAGTGACAATGGTTCATTAACACAGGAATGGAACTATCCATCTATTAATTACTTTAATTAGCACGTCCTAACCAGGTTAATAGCTGTAAGCTAGGGTGACTTGCTGTCATTGGAATAATAAAAGATGTTTCTGAAACAGAGATCAGTTTGTCAAGGAAGTAAACTGTTTTACACTCATAAGATAGTACAAAGAACTAGGTTCTTGATATACACAATGCACCAAGAAACCTTGATATCTACTGGAATGATTAGGAATGCACTAGAACTGCTTTCTGTAGCAGTTTCTGTTGTCTCCCTCTCAAACTTCTCTGTCAATTCCTTTATTTTATAATAACCATTCTGAGATTTGTGAGAGTGCCTTGGGAGATTTTTTCTGAAACAGGTTTCTCTGTGTTGCCATTCCTGATGCCAGATTTGTGTCCATTCTTTTGCACACAGATTGTTCTGTTTTCCCAATGCAGAAATCAGAGGAAAACTGTCTGATGAAGTTGACACAGATAACAGTAGAAGATTAGTAAGGAAATATATTGTGATGCTGTGGCTGATGTTGGGCCACTGATGCTGCTGCCAGTGTAGGTAATCGGGGGGTGGTGGTGGTATGTAGGTTTATGATAGGACCCTGTTCTTCTCTCCATTGTGAGTGCCAATAGTTATTTAAATTGGGGGGGAGGGTGCCTGTAGGCAAGTATGGGGTAGCTGCCCAAGGCGTGGGAGATAAATACTGCCATTCAGTCAAATATGAATTTTAAAAATCATTATTCAATATTTCTACCTAGCAGGAACTTACACATTTCAAAAGCTCAAATTAGACAAAACGAATTTCTGCTTTCATATGAAGCTTATTTTTCTGCTCCATAACCGTCTAGAAAACAAGTCTTATGAGGAATGGTTGAAGGAGCTGGGTACATTTCGCCTGGAGCAAAGAATTCTGAGAGGCAATGTGAGCCATTTTCAAATATTTGAAAGGCTGTCACCTAAAAATGAATCAAACCTGCTTTCTGTAGCTCAAGAGGGTAGGACCTAAAATAATGGATTCAAATTATGAGAAAAGAGATTTTACCCAGACTTTAGGAAGAACCTCTTGATAGTAAGAGCTGTTAAACAATGACTGCCTCAAGAGTGTGGTGGACTTTCATTGGAGGTTTTTGAACAGAGATTAAGCAGCCATCTGTTAGATATGCTTTAATTATGGACTTCCTCCTTCAGCAGGGCTTGAACTCAATGAGCCTTGGGGTTGCTTCTGGCTCTACAATTTTATGATTCTATAATTCAGGGAAGTCATGGTCAAATAATAATGAAGACAGTAAGACAAGGAAGATAGCTAACAACATCCATTGATTTCAATTTAACTTAAACTTAACAAATTTTATCTGGATCATAGCCACGGTGGTTGTTGTGGGTTTTTTGTGCTGTTTGGCCGTGTTCCGGAGGTTTTTCTTCCTAGCATTTCGCCAGTATCTGTGGCCGATATCTTCAGAGGACAGGAGCTAAAACCCTATGTTCTGGTGTAGTGCGAGGGATTGTTGAGTATTTGTAGCTGTGGGATCAGGTTTTTGTTCTTTTCAGGAGATCCCACACACTGCACCAGAACACAGACCGAGCTCTAGCTCCTGTCCTCTGAAGATGCCGGCCAAAGAGACTGGCAAAACGTTAGGAAGAAAAAAAACTTCAGACAGCCTGAAAAACGCACAACAACCATTAGATCCCCGCCATGAAAGTCTTCAAGAACACATAGCCACAGTGTTGGATGAAAATTGATTAGCAAGGTGAAATTTATTTTTCAAGCAAACAGGAGTATTTTTAAACCATTAGTGGAAATTTTTGTTACCAGAAAATGTGGCTCCTTCAGTATACCAACCAACTCTGCAATATTTTCATCTTTGTTTATTAATGGACTGATGTCTTCAAGAATCTCATTTACCAACTCCAGATTATTGTCACTTACAGCTTCCAGTTTAGAATCTTCCAGCCTTTCATGAGCCTATGAAGAATATACAATAAATCTTAAAATAAAGTAAAAGTGCCTGATTTATTGTTTACATTATGCTATATGGAACAATATTTCTACTTTTCTAACTGCACTGGATGTGCTGTAGTTTGTTCTTCCACACAGTTAAATTACAGAACTGGTGTCATCAACACAGATCATGTTGAAATGACAATTTACTGAAACAAACAAAAACAAGCAAAAAACCCCAGGTGTAACCTCTAGCTATCCCATCCGTTGGCACAAGTAATGTAAGAAAACAGCAAGACATAGCTATGGATATAGGAGCTGGTTTATTTTCTCACCCCACTGAAACCTAGGAAGTGTAAATGAAGTTAAAATCCCTTATAACAGCAACTTTCATGTTCAGTAATAGTAATCAGAACATTCAGCCTCTCCTTGTCCTCTGAAGACTGCAATACTGTTTTTAATTTCTAAGACCCTGACATAGCAAAACTGATGCTAGGAAAGCATATCCTTGCTTTTCCATGCATATCCAGATTTTCTGCATATCATGTGCAAACTTTGTAAAGAAATGTTTGCCATTCTTCCTTTAACACTGAACTCCAAAATTCTAACAAAATCTTGAATTTCTATTTCCTTCTCATCTGTTTGCTTCCCAAACAAGTATCATATGCTCTCCTGAACTGAACTATCTGCACAATTTACAAATTTCCTATTTCCATATCTCATCAACCATTAAAAATTCTGGAAAAATGAATCAATGGTCCTTCACTGAAATCAGATACAAAATACTGTAACCCTTATAATACAGGCTTACAGTATTTTGTATTTTATTTCAGTGAAGCACCATGATTTGTTTTCTCCATTTGCCTTGACCAAAATAAAGGTACTACATATCTAGAGTTGCCAATGAACTTAAGCTACCTCAATTTGAAAGGTCCATGGTTTAAGGTCAATTTTCATTCCAAATTGCAACTAATCTGTTGGGGAAATTGCATCAAAAAGGCTCCAAACCTCTCTGAAGCTTCTGTGACATTTATCTATGACCAGAGGTGGGATTCAGCAGGTTCGCACCTATTCTATAGAACTGATTCCTAAATGTACTATTGGTTCTTAGAACCGTTTGCTGGCCTGCGATGAATGAAGGAGGAGGGGCCAGGTGACCAGCGACGAGTGGGGGGAGGGGGGCGCAATTAGCTGCCTCCCTTCCTGCGCCACACTGAGCTGTCTGAGGTGGGGTGTGGGTGAGAGAGATAAAGCCCTGGAAAGAGCAGAGGCATCAATGGGGGAAAGGGGGGAGAGGATGAGTCCTTGACGTCACTGGAGGAAAGCTCATGGCCTCGAGGCAGAGAGGAGGGGTGATTGACAAGGCATGAGGGCAGGACACAGAGGGAAAAAGTTTTGGGGTGAGACCGCTTCAGTCAAACACCCAACCATCCTCATTTTACTATGATTTTTTTCAAGTTAAAGGTACCACATAAGACTGTTGCTTATGTGGTACCTTTTTTTTAAAATGTCCTGGGCATGCATGCATGCATGCATGCATGCATGCATGCATGCATCTATCTATCTATCTATCTATCTATCTATCTATCTATCTATCTATCTATCTATCTATCTATCTATCTATCTATCTATCTATCTACCTACCTACCTACCTACCTACCTACCTACCTACCTACCTACCTACCTACCTATCTATCTATCTATCTATCTATCATTAGGACATAGAACCTGTTGTTAATTTATTTGAATCCCACCACTGTCTATGACTCATGATATTAACATGTCACAAAAAATTGGAGTGCTCTTCACCTGCTGGCATGAGCCAAGCACTTCTCAACTATTCCCACCTTTCAAGTTTTACAAAGGGATGAAAAGTAATAATTACTCCACACCAAGAGTGATTCATACCTAAAACCAGTCCCTATTACATGGCTGATGACATTTAGCAACCCTCTATACAATGAGTTCCTTCATGCTACTTTCTAAAATTCATATTAACAAATCAAAACAAAAACAAAATAATACAAAATGAACAGTTACCTTAGCAAGTGATCTAACAATAGGATTTTCCATAATTCCTTTTAAGAAAATAAGGTCAATTTCTTCAGCTCCTGCTGATGGGGGTAATTCTGTAAGATTATCCAGAACCTGCTGCATTGCTGAAAAAGACAAACATGTAATAAAAGCAGATAAGCGAGACCTCAGTTTAAAGGTAGGTTTAATTATAATAAATTTAATATTCTCTTTCTTGTTAAAGTGCCCATGCAATCAATTAAGTGCCAAACACCTCTTTCCTCATTCAGTTGTCTGTTGTCCAAAAAGTATTCCAAAAGTGGATTATTAGAGATGGGGACGAATATAAAAACAGATCAGTTTTTCTGATGAATACTGTATAGCCGATTCGTCATATATTCACTGATCCGTATTTGTAAAATTTTGAATCAGGACAAATATGGTTTGACAAATATTTCCTCGGTTTTGTCGATCTGTTCATATTTGTTACCCGTTTTGGAGGCCTCTCTGACCTTGCTGGTGCCAATTCAAAGCTCTGGACAATCAGGACAGATCCTGGATTGGTATGTCCGGCAGCCAATAGCGCTACTTTTACAGAAATTTCATATAAGCTTTTCCGATCCGGCCGTCCCCACTTCTGTTCGTTCTCTCCGGAGCGAGAACATTTGCTGCTCACTGGCTTGCTGGTGCTCTTGCGGTTTCGCTTTTGCGGCAGGAGCGCAAGGACTTATATTTTTCTTTTTCATCATCATTCATCAATCATCAACTTTACTGGGAATTTGGAGAGGGATTTCAGGTAGCTTAGGCTACTTCTTTGAAAGGGCTTAATTTTATTTCAAATTCAATCAACCCGTTTTTCCCCTGGAGGTAGGTAGGTAGATAAGATAGATAGGTTGGGGGGGGGGTCCGGGAGGGCACTGTTGTCATATGACTATGGAATCTCTTTTCCTTTATATTGATTTTTCAAAAGTTCATTTTAGAGAGGCTTGTGTCTCTCAGGGAATTTGGTGGGTGGCTAGATTCATCATTCCTTTTTCCTCCAAAACTTATTTGGGTGTGTGTGTGTTTGTGTGTCTCTGACTGAGACTTAGCTGGCAGGGCTTTTCTTTTGGGACTTTTTTGGCTTCTCTGCCACAGTGGGTTGGGGGAGAAATTTTCCTAATTACATTATACTGGGGGAGGGGGCTTTGTTTAGGCAGGCAGGTCACATTTTAAAAGAATTACACCATCATCACTCTAAAAATAAAATGTACACACACTCTCTGACCCTCTTAGTTTCCTTCCCCTATCTCCATTGCTTTATTTGTTTAGTTGGTTTGTTAGGCAGGCAGTAGAAAATGAAGGGATTTCTTCAAGGGCAATCCAAGGGGAAGAAGGCTGTGAAGCTACGCAAGCTAGGTAGCAGCACTGTTATCATGACCACTACGTGCACAACCATGTCTATGATAACCAGTGTCACTGTCCCTCCTCCAGTGGCCTTACAGGCAGGCATGGAACCAAAGCTTCCAGAAGTGCCAAAAGAACAGCTGCCCCTCTTCCTAGAGGAATCTGAGGAGTTACTGGTTTCCGAAGATTCCCAGTCCAATTTGGAATCGGTAACGGCAGGGCAGGCTTCACAGCCCCCCACCCCTGTACCCAGAGTCATCGGTTCCCTCCTCCCAGACCAGCAGCACCCCTGGGACACAGAGTTATTCCCAGGTCAGCAGTCAGGGTCAGGCAGTGGGTCCTCATTTGGGCAAACATGGCAGAGGGGCCATGTGGGATCATTTCATGGCTCTCAGCGATGACCCATGGCTGGCACGCTGCAATACCTGCCTTGGGGTGGTCCGGAGGGGGTCAGACCCCAGGCATCTGTCTTCCACTGCCAACATCTGGAGAGGCACCATCCAAGGCTCCTGTCCAGGGAAGGCACTTCATCCACAGCGTCTGAGAGAGGGGAAAGAGCAGCTCTGGGGAGGCAGAAGGAGGCGCCTCATTTCAAAAGGGCAGCCACAGGGGTTTCTGGGGCCAGGAGCATGAAGCAGGCCAGGAGCATGGCAGACCCACACCCCACATTGGGTCCACCATGACCCTCAGCCGGCGGTCGAAAGGCAAGGCCCAGCAGGCAGCCACTTATCACGTCGCCAAGATGATCACCCTGCTCGGACTACCACTGTCCATCATGGAATCCTAAGCCTTCTGCCGGTTGCTGCATTTTTTGCCCCCTAGTACAACCTCCCCTCACAGAGAACTCTCAGTTCTAGAGTGCTGCTCTCGCTCTATGACTCTGTGAGGGAGGTGATCTATGACCATTTTTCATGGCTACAGGGACGCAAGGTGCACTTCAGAGTGGACCTGTGAAGCGGAGGTCAGCATCGCTACCTCTCACTCACAGCCCACTGGTGGCAGCCAGAGGACTTGAGTAGTGGTAGGACATTGGCAACAGGGCCGCGAGGAAGGCCCTTGCCCTGCCCCCAGGCTACAGGTTCGTTCTGCTGCAGGCGCAGCACATGGAAGCTCAGGCAACAGGGGGAACATTGCCGGTGAGTTCCTGTCCATGCCTGTTTTCCTGCCGCCAACTTCCTCAGTGCTCAACGGAGTCAAAAAGCCTGCTGTGCCCAAATACCTCCTTGCCTCCAGTCCTCATGAGGGCAATCTCTACTTCACTGGCAAATGTAATGTTGTGCTGAACTGAAGACAAACTCAATGCCTCATGCATGCCTCTGCCAAAGGGACCTCTCATTCTGCTGGGGCTAAATATAAGTCCCTCAGTGCCATGGGCTTCTGTACTGTGTAGTAAACTCTCCTGGGTGGACCCAATTTGTGGGTAAATAACTCGGAGTTACAATATCCAATCTTCGCCAAAGCTGGCAGGGGTGTTTGGGAAAGACATAGGAAGCACCATTGTGATTCTGGAGTCTCTAAGTACCTGGGGAGAGCTTTCCTGGGGGGGTCCTCTTTGTGACTATATAACCGGGGGTCCGTGATCCAATGTTCACCAAACTTTCGGGAGTTGTACAAAATCCATCTGAGGAAGCGTCCCTGCAAACAAATTGATTCATCAATGAATATTTGTATATTTTTATTTGTTGATTTGTTAACCTTGATAAACAACGGATCAAAACGAATCACCTTTTTTTTTATTCATACCCATCTCTAGTAGTTATCCAGGAACATACAAATTTATTGTTTAAAAAACCTTCACAGGAATCATGACCAATGCTAATGGTCTGAGTGCATACATACAGTAGCACTGAACAGAAGAAGTCACTACTGAACCTTCTTAGTATCTGAAGGCACTTGAATATAAATATTAGAATGGACTTTTAAATAAAATAAAACAAAACAACCCACCACTATTCAACCAAAGCTGAAGACCAGAAATGGGTAACAGAGAAAAGGAATGGTAAGTATGAGATTTCATTATGCAATGCTGAGAGGTAAGCTGACAGGAAAAAGCAGCTGCTCCTTTAAATAGCCTAAACCTACAAAACAAGACTTTTTCCAAGAGCCATAAATGTCTTTATGGAAACACAAGGGTTGTGTAAAAGGATAACCATAAAACATGGAGTTTCAAGAGGCCATGATGAACAACTTGCATTACACATGCTATATTGTTAACAATTTCCATCATGTAAGATTTTTAATGGAATATGGGACATTTAAAACTACCTTCTCACTATATATTTCCTCAAAAATCCATTTAAATTTCTGGCCACTCTTACTAGAAACAAACTTTTAACCAGATAAAGCCACTTTTGAAATGAAAATATACCACAGCAGAGGTATTTTTAAACATTTTAATAAGCTGCTATATCCATAGTTTTCAATAAATGCACCCCCATTTCCCCCTAGCATTCACATTCTCCTTGAAAAGTATGTGTAGGAGGCTAATGAGTTACACTTTGAAAGCATAATCTTTGAAGCTTCTGACAGCCTTTTTTTTCTTTAGCAGATAAACCAAGGTTGATGCCAACCACACAAAGGTTTCTAGAACATAATGCACTCAGGCAAGTAAAAACAAAGAATAATAAACAGGGGTGGTGAAGAGAAAATTGAAATAATCTGACAAAAAATTGAAAATATAGGTATATAAAATTTCTTAGCTGTGCTGGCAAACTGGGGCAACGTAGGGAAACAGTGTTAACTGGCAACATTTTTAAACTCTGTCTTTGAAAGTGCAAATGAAATGGTTCATTTTATTTATGTAACATTTTGTCCACACTTTTCTGAGTAATGACAATGGCTAAATACTATGCCAAAGTTTACTAAAATAGAAACCAAATGCAGCAGCTTGGTGAGGTGGAGGACCGCAGTGCTCAGAAAGAAAAAGCTTAGTTTGCAACAAGCATGGATTTTACTCTTATGAAGAAATACTGATTTGATCCTGCAACAAATCTGTCAAAATCAACTGAAATTGTAATACCCTAGAAGTGCACGCAAGAATATGAACACAAACGCAAAATCTGATAAAATATATTCCAGATTTCTAAAGGGACAATGCTCATCAAGTTCTTCCTTTTGCCACAGGCAATCCAAGTGCATGTATTCATGCACTATCACAAACAGAACATGTAGCCAATCTTCACACCAGTAAACAAGGATTAGTACTTCCCTAGCCTGCCGCCATATTGGCCACATTTTTGAACTCACTGTCCCTTTCCAAACTTCCTCTATTAAGCATATACCCTATTTTTAAATATTTTTCTGGTTTGGTGAATCATCATCAGCTAAACACTCTATCAGCTTAGGGCAGAAAATGAACAGGCATGTCTGGTGATATGTATTTTCAGTGCTTTGCCAGGGATGGATGCAATATGTACAGGCAAAAAGATAGTTAACAAAAGGGAAGCATCTTTTTATACCTGCATACTGAAGTGCAGATATCCTAGCACTTAGCAGTCAAAGTATGGCATGTATGGATTTAGGAAATGTGCTGGTGGCCCCCTTCCCCAAAAAGAGTAAAGTACAAACACAACATATGTAAGTGTGGGAAAGTAAACTATTAAGCTTTAATTTATTTATATTAAACAATCACTGTTAAATTGATGACCATGTTGAGAAAAATATCCTAGTGGAGGAAATGACAATAGTTTAGATATCAAACATCTAGGGATGGGACTTGTGTCTTTCGAACTGCACCTCACAGAATTTACCAGGAGTATCTCCAGCAGAATCCTGGCAGCTACAGCCCCAAAACAGTAGTTTAAAGAACAGTTTTTCTCACTTCCACGTGAGCCTCCATCACCATCATACAGTACGATCATTTCTACATGGAGGAAAGTGCTCCCAATGATAACTGGGAGACATGCAAGGGTTCATGTAAGTCTCAAAAGAACATGGGATGAAGCTAAAAAGCAGTGAGACGACTCATGCCATGCTCCCTTAGTATCCCCATGAACCCTTGAACTACGCCTAGAGTGGTCCTGAGCTGACTAGATAGGCGGGATATAAATGAAATAAATAAATAAATAATAAATACTCTCAAACACCACTGGGAGCATTTTTAAAATAGTGATGAAGGCCCATATGGAAGCAAGAAAAGCTCCAAGCTCCAAACCTATCCTTTTACACATGACGTCATGCAACATTATAGTGGAATGTAGCTTTCATGTTGGATACTATCAACTTCTCAAAAAACATGATATTGCAATTTGAAGAACAGTACATGTCTTCATCTACTCTACACAAAAGTAGTTTTTGCTATCTATTTTATATAGCAATAAACCATAAAGACTGACAAGGCATCTGATACCTGAATGGTATGACAAGTGAAACACAGCATGCTTTGGGGTATGATAGATAAGCACATTTATATGTCCATACAAATCAGATTTGTGTATTACAAGTATGATAGCTGACAAGATTCTGTTTTCCCACAATCCACTCAATCAGCTCAGTCTCTACAGCAATGTTTCTTTGAAACACTATGCCCCACCAATCTGGCCAAGTGATGCTGATACAAAAAGAATGACATCAGAAAACATGACTAGATTCTCATAGGAAGCCACATGAGAAGCAAACCATGAAAGCAGCATTTTTTTAACAGTTACCCTCCTATTTCAGCAATGTCTTAATCGAGCTTAAGTTAAATATTTAGGATTCCAACAAATTTTCTGTCCTTATGTTCAGAGTAGTTGAAAATCACAATGACAAAGTGCCAGAATATGGGGAAAGGGAGATAACAAAACAGATTCCCTTTAACTCATGGGGGTGTGGAGTTTCCACCTGTCCAGACTTAGTTACAGCCATATGTTAGAACTGCAGAGCTGGAAGAGATCTTATGGATTACTGAGTCCAGCCCCTGTCAAGGAGCCACAGTGGGGAATCAAACTCCCAACCTCTGACTCCACAGCCAATGTCTAAACCACTGAGCTATCCAGCATTTCCATAAATGTTAAAATTAAATGAAACACTAAACTACAACATACCCATCAACAACTGCCAAGTCAGGCATGTAATATGCAAACTTAGTAATAGTCAGCTTAAAAATTTAAAGCTAGCTACATAATGTTTTTTCATATGGCCCTTAATTCCAGACACACAAGATTTTGAACAATAGCCTACTGATTTAAACGTTCTTGCATCTCAACAATACTCAGAAATACTAAAGCATGAGCACTATCCTATGGATAAAGAACATCTGTTCAAGCTTACTTCAGAACTAGCAGTGAGAGTCTCACGCCACAGAGTAAGAGTTTGCAACTATGGCTAGCATTTTTTAAGATGACAATATTTTAATCCATCAGGGAATGAAGGGCCAAGCAACAATGACATAATCCAGTCATTTGCCCCCGGATTATCCAAAGAGCTTCTTACACTGCTGAGAGGGGAAGTCTTCCTTTTCACATGAGTTATTCCAGACAGTAAGTCTGAGCTGCACCTGAATCCTTCCATGAACACTGTTTTGCACCAGTATGAATCCCTCATTCCATTCCATGTTTTCTCTATTACTGCCATCTACTACCCTTAACGCAGTGCAGAGACACAACAGGAATCAATGCAATTATGCTAATATAGGTACAATATGCCTTCTGTACCCCACACCAATTAATAGCAAAGTGATCTCATTTTGTACTGGCATTAAAGACCAACTGCACTGTGCCAAAATTAATATAATATTTAGGAATAACCTACACAGGCAGTATCAAGTACTTTGAAAGCTGATTTTGAAACTCATGCAGTAATTCCCAGACTATTCGTCACATTTAAAACACATGCACACAGAGTGGCTTGTAGACTTCCCATGAAAGCTCAATCAACTGGCTTCTCTATGGCATTTATTTATTTATTTATTTATTTATTTATTTATTTATTTATTTATTTTATATCCCACCTATCTGGTCAGTTAAGACCACTCTAGGAGGCTATTAAGCAGTCGCTTGGAAACTAAAATATTTCAGTCAACAATTCTACTGAAAATTTAAATTAACTTTCTACATTTCACAATGCAAGGGCTAAAATCTTGTTCTGTAAATTACACGACATCGGTCTTACAAAGTGTAACTTACTCAACAGGATTTCAGCCAAGATATCAATACTGAAAGCAAGTTCATCATTCTAGACAGAGTCTAAGGTTTAGTTATTACCCAAGATTAAATTCTCTACAATATAAGGTGAGGGGACATTTCTGAGATCCAGTGAAGCAGAATACAGTGGTGCCTCGCATAGCGAGGTTAATCCGTTCCGGATTAACCTTTGCTATACGAAAACATCGCTGTGCGGGTAAGGAAAGCCTATTGGAACGCATTAAACTTAGTTTAATGCGTTCCAATAAGCGTCCAAACTTACCCCTCCAGCTGATCGGCGGCTCCAAAATGGCCGCGGATGACCCGAAATGCCCCCCCGCAGCGTTTTCGCGACCTCCGTAAGCAAGGGGAGGGCGCGAAAACACTGATAGGGGCCATTTCAGGTCATGCGGCGGCCATTTTGGAGCCGCCGATCAGCTGTTCGGCGGCTCCAAAATGGCCGCCGGACGCCCCAATCGTCGCAAAGCGAGTGCGGCGATTGGGGCTGATCCGTATAGCGATCCCCAAAAAGGGATCGCTATACGGATTCTTCGTTAAACGGTGCGCTCGTTAAGCGAGGCACCACTGTACTGCTCATACTGTGCCATAAAATGTTTCTACATCTACAAACAAGCTTTATACTCACATATCCAAGTTCTCTCCATGTTCCAATATATTTTAAGATACACTGCAGAGAGTTAGACCAGCAGTTTACATGAAACAGAGCACTAGAGAGAGAACTACATCACAGGAAGTAAGGGACTGAAAGAAAGAATAAATCCTTTGAGTACCCCCTTGATACAAAGGAGCACAAAAGTCTCCTTTGTGTGAAAATATGTAAACATGCCAAATACTGTACAACACAGTAAAAAGTAGGCAAATGCAGATTAGGTATGGTGAACGTAAACCAACAAAGGTCATTCTGGTTGTGAGAAGTGGTGGTTATTTAAAGCCAGACAAGATGTTGTACCTCACCATGCAGACTTTGAATACCAGGTTGAAGTGCAAGTCAACCCTCTGTATGGCTAGACAACATACCAATAATTACTGGTTCTAAACTCACACTTCAGAATCAGTCTAAGTCAGGGTGGCCAACCTTTTTTCAGCTTAAGGGCCAAATTCACTTCTGTACCATTCCTAGGGGAGGAGGCCACTTGATAAATGCAGACACAGCTCAAATCAAAACAGGATGTCAAATTCTTATCCCTCCCCAGATTTCTCTTCTGCTAAGCATACAGTCTTCAGTTCCAATCCCATTGCTGCTTCAGACTGTTTTCTTCTTCTCCACTTTCCTTTTTGCGTATGAATGAAGATGCTAGTTTTTTTTCTCTATACACAGAAAAAAAATGCAAGGTGAAAAGGAATACAGTATGCAGAAGTATATCTGAGAGGAGTGTGCTCTCACAGGGTAGCTGGCAGCCTTACACCACATCATCTCTCTAGTTCCTGTAAGTCAGCACTGAATGGCGGCAGCTCTCCAAGATTTCAGATGGCCTCTTCAAGCAGACAGAAATGATTTAGTCACCAACAACAGAGTTCCTGTTTCAGCCTCTAGTATTTTGGAGAATGAAGTCTACTACATTGCAGATCCTTTGAACAACTGCATTAATTTCAGGAAATAATGCTGATGGCTTTATGAAGCTTGAATAGTGGGCCTTGAAGGCTGGCTACCCTACTGTCAATCCCCTCCTGTACCAATGCTAAAAAGGGAACACAAAGTCAGTCACCTACACAAGGTATGTGTGTAAGCCATATCTGGCTTACACCAGCTCAGACAACTACAGTATAAGGGTTTAGGATTAATAGTGCAACTAATTGTTTCAATGTTTTCCGCAGGAACGTGCTTCAGATTTAGAAAACAAAACAAATGGAAAGTATTTGTTAATTTCCAAACCACATAAAAAGAAAAGCATGGAAGCCTGAAGTGGCATTCAAATCGAAATGGGACTCTTCAAAGTGTTACATGTTATGTCAGCACTTTGAGGGTTTAAATGCTGAAAATTAAACAAAACAGCACCACTGTCACAACAGAAATATAACATATGAACTTACACAATAATTGAATAAATATATTATTTTGAATAATTAAAATTTTATTAGTTTGCACATTAGTTCCATAAGCACAACTCCTTAGCAGATGACATGATAGAAATAAAGTGAAAGGAAATGACATAAATGGCTGAGACCTGCATATTCCAAGAGACATTTTCTCACATTATATGCCTGTTTGTACCCTTAGATCATATCTGGAAGCCTTTCTCCAGGTGCCACCAAACAAACAAGTTATACAGATGGCTACAAGAGAGAAGACTTCCTCAGTCTTCAACCCCCTTTGTGAAATGCCCTCTCGTAAGGCTCATCTGGTGTTCACAGCTATTAAAGTTACCACAAAATACTGGCTGCTTTTATACATTTGATAATGTGATTTCATTTCCTTCACCTATCACTGTTATTGCTGATCGTTATTTACTGTGATTTTTTAACATTTTAACATTATTTTATCTGCTCAGACAGCAATGACTAGGTAGATTAAATATGTAATAAAGGATTCCTGCATCTGGGTATTATGAAAGTGTTTGTTTACATGAATAAGGAGCCTAACAATGCAGTTATTCTCTAGAACATAGCATATAAGGATGTTAACAACCGATGGAAAATAATGAAAAGAAGGGAGCTCAACAGCAATAGAAAATGTGTCTTATTTTAATTGTAGGCCATATGACAGTATTACCAATCATGCAATCAACTTCGATGAAATGAAAATCGATGCTGATCAAGTAAAACATGAGAAATAAGGTCTAACCTCAAAAAGCCTTCAGATGTAGTTGATAATTATAAGGGAAATATTTAAAACGCTTGTAAATAAGCATCAGCCTTAAAAGCTTTGAGTGTCAGTTACAGTGCTGAGATGAAGAAAGACATTTTACAGGAGACTACACAGACATCTCTCCTCCCTACAACTTTTGCTTGCAGTCTCAGTATTGGCCAGAATGCCTGGGTATTGCAACTTGAAGTGTTATAGCAACTGCGTGTTTCTGAAGGGGAAACTATCCATATGGTTTAACTAGCACTAAGAGCCAGGATCTCTCTGAGAAGAAGCAAAGAACAATAGGTTTTTTGATTCCAAATCCAAAATGCTTGACTATGCCTCCTGTAGAGTAGAGGAACAACAGGTTACTCTTGCCACTATGTCAAGTTATAGCATAAAGCAGGAAAAATATTCTTGAGATTATGGATGACAGCCAAATAACCACAGATGTTAGAAACTTAAACTTTGAATTTGTACACAAAGTAACACAAACAAGTGTGTGCTCCTCAAAGTATTTGTTTTGCCACCCCAGTCCAGTAACACAATCTGCATTTAGTTTGTTTTCATTGCTGTTACTGGCTTTATTAATCTATGTAAGCTACAGCAGGAGCCTTTTTCAGCTCAAGAACAGGCTATAAATTGAATGAAAAACAAATAACTGCCTCTGTAAGATTTACAACACTTAAGAAATAAAATTGATAAATTTCTCAGTTCCTGACCGATAGTACATTCTGGTTTATTGAAGTGGGCAAAAGCAAAATCTATGAAAGAGAAGAAAGGAAAGCTTAGAATGATTTGTACTCCAAGAAATATTAGCAAGCCAAGTGCTGGAGCTACAAGTTACAGCAAGCACAAACTGCCAAATTCCTTCAATAACTCAGGGTGCGGTTTTACTCTATTGAAATAAATCAGCTGATGGATTGTGGTTTTTAAAGTTGATTTAAAGTCATGTGGCAGCCACATAGTTTTTTGGGTTGGTGTATGTGGGACAACTTTTACTCAATTTTAAAGCTGTGTTGTATAACAGTTTAAGCGGCTACACAAGCTTTTAAAATAATTGTATTTGAGGTTCTGCCCTGCATGCAACTCACCCTCGTGCTGGCATGTGTGCACAACTGTGTGGAGTTTGTCAAATAATGGATGCCAGAATCATGGGTTTGAGACTGCAAAAAACCCCTTGCAGTCTGATCTGTTATATATTTTTTCTACAGTATCTGTAATACTAAATTAGTTCTATCCCAGTTTGAAAGAAACGTTTAAAAGAATTAAAAATAACACCGCCAGCAGTGGTGGCAAGTGGCTGTGAGAAGCAGCCAGTGTGAGGGTCGGTATATATTAATTATAAATGTACAGATGATTTCACCCAACAATTTCAAGTAGATTATCAGGCTGAAGTTCAATCTGGGGAATCCATAGGACAGGTTCAATGAAGCAGTAAGAAGGTGCAACATCCAGGCCAGCTCCAAGTAGACATCCTGTTCCTATGATGGCTGCAACTGATATAGCTGACTCTCTCCATGATTCACCTCCTTTCCCTTCAACTGGCAGCCTTATAGGAAAAGTTTCCTGGCCTGCAAAGTGCAACTTTATCATCTCTCCAGGAACTCTTGCCAGGCATGCTACTTGTATTAATTAGCATAGTGGCTTTTAGGATTGTGGAGGTCCTGAAAGTGGGTAGCCTGTCTCCATTTGGATGTTTGGTCCCAAAGATTCCACAATTGCTGTGGGCAAAGAGATCTCAGGTTCAGAGGATTCAGGTCTAGCACACGAAGCTTGAGGGGGGGGGGGTTCTCCTCTACTGTCCATTCTGCTTCTGAGTTCATGTTCAGATTGTTGCTGAATGAATGAGGCATGATGACACAAATGTTAAACAATGTGGAGTACAATAAGTTACAATGTAATAACAAAGTGGAAATAGTATTTCCAAATCATGCAGGTCTAGCACACGAGGCTTGAAAGGGGGGGGGGTCTCCTCTACTGTCCATTCTGCTTCTGAGTTCATGTTCAGATAGTTGCTGAATGAATGAGGCATGATGACACAAATGTTAAACAATGTGGAATACAATAAGTTACAATGTAATAACAAAGTGGAAATAGTAGTTTCCAAATCATGCTGAGAGTTATAGCAAGGTCTGAAGTGTTGCAGGTAGCACACACTGGGCTCCTGACAGCAGGAGAGATGCACACAGAACCTTCTCCAGTTTTACTGCTCACACACTCACAAAAATGCATAAAGACAGCTCTAGTTACAGGATTTCCTAACCACTTCACCAGTGACTACTATGTACCTTTAAAACTATACCAAAATTATGCCAAGATCTATCTCAGAAGTCTATTAAGAATGGCCACTACAAAACAGGGACTTGGTTTTAAAAAAAAACTGTTGTCATTTATCCAGCACACATTCATCCAATACATACAAATGACTTCCATGAACACATTCAAGGCAGTATACCTCATCTTAGCATTTCTGCCCAAAATCTTCAAGTACAGTACTAGGATTATTTTCTATAGCTAACAGCTATAACTTTCTCAACAAAGATATAGTCTCAATCTTTTGAATATACAGTAACTAGCAAATATGATCTTGAAACAAAATCAGAAAGCCAACACGAGCAGAATGCAACCAATTTCAGACTGAATTTAATGGCAATACAGGCCATGACAGACCCAGTTATGAAGCCAATCTCAGATAGAGTTTTCAGCTATGCAAGAGTTACTTCTAAGTGGCTAGGTTTAATAGCCCAATTCTAACCATGTTTACTCAGAAATGTTTCAGTGATACTTACTTCCAAGGAAGCAAACAGTTTAGGATTGCTGCTTAAGTCTCCTAGCAACAATTACAATACTATTTAGTTCAGCATGTACGTGGGCAGGGTATCTGTCATTTAATTGCAAAAGAAACAGCACCAGAAAAAGGGGAGTTGGTTAAAAGGAAAATACATATAACTGAGTCTCAAATTGCTTCAAAAAGCATAAAAGCTATTTAAACAAAAACTAAATCAGACCAAAAATATTGTCCAAAATATGAAGTTCCACATTCAGAAGTACACTTCCAACGTGGATCATTTACTGCAGTGATCCCCAACCTTGGGCCTCCAGATGTTCTTGGACTTCAAAGAGTGGTAAAATATACCAGATGGGCAGGATATAAATCGAATGAATGAATGAATGAATGAATGAATGAATGAATGAATGAATGAATGAACAAAACCCAGAAATCCTGGCCAGCAGAGGTGGTAGTGAAGGCTTCTGGGAATTGTAGTCCAAGAACATCTGGAGGCCCAAGGTTGGGGACCAGTGATTTACTGTATCAAGAACTTCAGGTGCACTTGTATCTGTATCCCCATCTTGGGGAAAATAATCATAGCATTTATTTTATTTTCTTAAAGAACTGGTTTAGTCAGATCAGCAAAAGGGTCAACAAATATAGCCTGGTTACAACAAAGCCAGAGAACATATACTAAGCATAAATTACCATTTAGAGCCCTCAAATCCTTGAGTCAGTTTAAGAAACAGAACAGCACAACCCTGACAAGTTAAAAATGCAGCTGCCAAAAAGGCATTTGAACAGGAAATGGTATTAACACTACTGCAGACAGAGGAAGGATTAGAAGGATAAGGTCATAAAAGCAGCACTCAAGAAATTGAATTTAAGCATTCTATCCACCTTCAATACATACAATATTGGAGAAAAATACCTGCAACTCAGTTTAAAAAAGCCATTTAACTCAGAAACAGAATTCCAAATAGAAGGAATAAACAAAAAAGCTACTGAACAAAGATACCCAAATACTCATGAACCATACAGATCAGATCATCATTTTCTATGTGAAACTGTTAATATTAAGCCATAATAATGGCTGAATACCAGGCAGTTGCAGGTAGCCAGCATAAAACAGATTCCAAAAGGATTTAGGAAGCTAACAGCATAGAGCAGATCATCTATATCTTAGACCAGTTGTTCTTAACCTTTTTGGAAGAATCGCCCCCTTGAGCCATTGAGGAAGTTATCATCGCCCCCCTCCCCCAACATAATGGCAGCATGGTGGTGGCACCGGATCTGCTGCCAGCACCAGCTGCTCTGGATCCGCCGGCCAGATCTACTGCCAGCACCGCGGCTGCAGCCACCTTCTCAGGTTTGGCGGCGGCGGCACTGGATCCGCTGCCAGCACCAGCTGCTCTGGATCCGCCTGCCGGATCCACTGCCAGCACAGGTTTGGCTCGTTCCATCACCCCCTTCTGTTCCTTTGCCCCTGTGTCGCCCCTTGTCATTCCATCACCCCCCTGAAAAATGAAATCACCCCCTGGGGGGCAATGTTCCCCAGGTTGAGAACCACTGTCTTAGACAATCATATTGATGGAAAGCTCTAAGGCTAACATTGTTGAACAAACAGATGAATGTTTTTCATATTCTGTATTTAAATAAACACACACACATTCTACAAAGAAAACTCAGATCTCTCCAACACATAACAATTTCTTCACAGGTTTAATAAGAACAGACAAAGGGCATTCAGTGGGGACATTCAGTATGTGTGTGTTTTCAGAATGCTTTCACCTAAATCAAATTCTTCTGATGAAATTTGTCTAAAGTCTCGCCATTTTCATCACAGGCCTCAGTATTTTCCTCCCCAGTACAACACTTTTTTTCTCTATGTACAGCATGTTCTGAAAATTTTGTATAGTTACTTCACTCATATCTATTCTGACTCTCACTGGGTTCTTTGTTTCTAGGAGATATGATTTAAAACAATTAAATGTGAGCTCTTATTAAATGAGATTTACATATAATTAGAAATAAATAAAAAAGTGACCAACAACAAAGGCCCAGGTACACACTAGGCCTTCTCCAATGCATTTCCCCACATCCCATAGGAGCTACTATGATTCTAAAAGTTGCCCTTGGGTGACCTCTAGAAAAGTACACAGTAGAAAGGGGTTGGAAATGGTAGACCTCCACTCTGGGCAGGAGTATTTTTCTCTCATGCAAATTGTTTAGATCATCACTATTGTTTCATGGGGAGAAAAACTATCCGGACTACTAAGTAAACTAGCTTGTTACACTCAATCCGCAGCTGCCTCAGCTGTACCATAAAATAGCAACCATGCTGTTTCCTGACTTACATCCAAGAGAGACGTGCCTGGCAAATTCCATCTTGTCAAGAACTTTTGGACTTTACACCCAAGAGTAACTTTCCTGACAAAATCCATCTTGCCATGAACTTTTGGACTTAAAATTTCTTCACACCGATACGAACTTGATGAACTGGATTTTTGATCCACAAAACCTTGTGTATTGTGTGATGATTTTTAAGATGTCTATAAAGGTATTGCCTAATTTTGTATTTTAGGTTGTCTCAAATTTTGAAAAGTATGGGCAATAAAGTTCTTTCAACCAAACCAAAGTAGAGCAAAAGTCATCAACTTTGCTTCTAACTGCTATGTAAATATTGCTATGCTCTTCATTTAGTTTCTGATCTTGGTGATCAAGTCCATCTCTAAAACAACTCAAAGTGTTTGATTCTTACTGAGGGAAATGTTGATAAAACTTAACTTGGTACTAGAAGCATTCTGTGTAGTATGAACAAGTGAATAAAGCTGGCTCCCTATAAAAGCTTTACTGCTACAGCTTGCCATCAGAGGCCTTTCTTACTTCCAGTTGATATGCTTTCTTAGAAATGGCCGCTCACATAGCAAAAGTACAAGCATATCCAGGGCAATCATTTCTAATTGTTAGACAAGATCTAATTGATAGACAACATTTTCTAAGTCAACAGGTTACCTGCTTTGTGCCTCACCATCTGGATAAGAACTTACTCTATCACTTGTACAAAGAAGATCCAGCACATGGCCAATATAATGCTATTATCAAACGAATTAGCCTGCTTTTGGTCAAAAATTCTAATTATCTTAACATTTTAATCTATTTTTAATTTTACCTATATCTCATATATGTCAATAATTTAAAATCATGCAGCATTCTAATATGAATAAAGTCATATAAATCAAATTAGCAATATTTGTTAAAATATCCTTTTTGTCAGATTACAATATTTAAGAGTATTCTTATCTTCAGAACACCTCAGTTCTTCCATACTTTTTGTTCAAATGCCTGAATTGCAAATACCAATACAGTGGTGTCTCGCTTAGCGATCGCCCCCTTGAGCGATGAAATCGCTTTGCGATGGACTTTTGGCCGTCGCTGGAGTGATCACTTAGCGATGTCCTCTATGGCTAAAATTCGCTTTGTGATGATCACGGGGGAGCAATCATGGCAAAGCGAACTTTTTTAAACAGCTGATCGGCTGTTCCAAAATGGCCGCCACAAAAAATTGGCCGCCGCTGTTTTGCCTCGCTGTAGAGGCACCCAAAATGGCCACTGCTATGGAGGAATTTCGCTTTAAGGTAGGTTTTTAGCCCATAGGAACGTATTAAATGCGTTTTAATACATTCCTATGGGCTTTTTAAAATCGCTTAGCGATTAAATCACTTAGCAATGTTTTTTCCAGAACGGATTAACATCGCTAAGTGAGGCACCACTGTACTGTACTCCCTTTATAACTTCCTCCACATACAAAAACCAGATCGAAGAATAGAGTTGCAGCCTATGCTGGATAAGGTTACACTCCCTCTGAAAACACAGGCATGTAGCTTGGGGATGTTCCTGCATTCATCCCTGAGCCTGGACAGCCAGGTTTCGGCAGTGGCCAGGAGTACCTTTGCACAATTAAAACTAGTGTGCCAGCTACATCCATTTCTTGAGAGGTCTGATCTGGCCACAGTGACACATGCCCTAGTTACATCTTGGTTGGATTACTGTAACACATTCTATGTGGGGCTGCCTTTGGAGAGTGTTCGGAAACTCCAAAGGGTCCAAATTTCTGCAGCCAAATTGTTAACTAGGGCTGGTTACAGGGAACATGTAACAC
The DNA here is from genome assembly GCF_051106095.1 of Pogona vitticeps. Classification (NCBI taxonomy): domain Eukaryota; kingdom Metazoa; phylum Chordata; class Lepidosauria; order Squamata; family Agamidae; genus Pogona; species Pogona vitticeps. Next base: position 34,964,710 of record NC_135788.1, on the reverse strand, counting down.
CCCTGTTACAACAGCTCCGCTGGCTGCCGATCCATTTCCAGGCACAATTCAAAGTGCTGGTTGTAACCTACAAAGCCCTAAATGGCTGGGGTAAAAACTATCTAAAACAGTGGTCCTCAACCTTGGGCCTCCAGATGTTCTTGGACTACAACTCCCAGAGGCCTTCACCACCACCTCTGCTGGCCAGGATTTCTGGGAGTTGAAGTCCAAGAACATCTGGAGGCCCAAGGTTGAGGACCACTGATCTAAAAGACTGCATCTCCCTCTACAAGCCTGCCAGGGCATTAAGATAATCAGGGGAGCTTTTTCTCTCAGTCCCAACACCCTCACAGACGCACTTGGTGGGGACACAGAGACGGCCTTCTCTGTCGCTGCTCCCAGATTCTGAAACTCCCTCTCACAAGAAGCTAGGATGGCCCCATCTTTGCTGTCCGTTTGTAGGCAGGCAAAGACCTTTCTCTTCAGGCAGGCTTTTTCTTAATGACTGGCCAACTGAGAGGGGTTTTAAATGGACTGTTGTGCTTTGTTTTTTTTAATATGTTTTAATATTGATCTTAACTATCATTTTAATATAATACTTGTATAGTTCTTTTTAAATATTTGTGTACTTACTGTTTTAGCTTTTAAATACTGTTTTAGTGATATACGCTGCCTTGGGTCCTTGTGGGGAGAAAGGCGGCATAGAAATATTTTAAATACATAAAGATTGAGTAACCATCCCTCTGGCCATGATAACATACAGTAATCCTTGTCCTTACCACACATAACTATAAATGCCATTAGCAGAGAAGCCTAATGTGAGTTCCAAGATTCAGGGATATCTAGACACTGGTGCATTCATGTAGGCCTCCTCACTTGATATATCCAGCCTGAGATGTGGATGGTAGGGAGAGATGGGGTCAAAGTACATGACACATCATGGGAGCAGGCACAGTTCTGCAACTGTTTTCTATCCATATGACAGTCCACTCAAGGAAAACTTAAAGGGGCTCAAAAGGAACAATCTATTCACTTATTTTCACATGATGTCATACATATAAGGTACAAACTTTGCAGGTAGTGTAAAAAGAGAGAGAACAAGGTAAGAGATACATGCTGTCTGATAACAGTGTATCTGCTAGCCTTGTGCATACATGAAATTCCATATTTACCATCTGCAACTAGTTTCCTTCCATACATAGCCTTCAGCCATCCTTTTCATAGCAATCAACAGCTGCATACTAACAGTATGCTAGGAATTAAAGTTATATTGATAAATAATTTAAATCTTACCCAAACATGTCCATGAATACACCAACAATAACTGACAAATGAGATATTTTTTAAATGCTGGTAATTTGACTTATGTGACAATAAGATATTACAGAAGGAATTAAAATGATATTCCTATCATTGTAAAAACTTCATAGCTCTTTTCCAAGCACAGCTTGGTAAAAAATGAAACATTAATTATCTGGATGTCCATACCCAAAACGAAGAACAAATGAGAATGAATATTTCCTAGTCTCACAACATGTTAGAGAAACATTTCCAACAAACTCTCAAACAAGAATAAAAATTGGAGTTAATTTTTTAAAAAATAAATTGAGTCAGGTCAGGGAACCTGATGCCTGAATATACTCCTAAGGGCCCTGTAGAACATGACAGACCTCTAAGAAAAATCAGAAGCCTGTGTTTGTCACAGCTAGCATTTATCCCAGAAAAAGTGTTAATTCCAGAACGAAATGAGGCACCCTTGTCAAACATCAATTTTTTTCCTGGGAATCATTCATTGTTGCAATAATTCCAGGCAACATCAGCTTGTCTAATTTTATAAACCTTTGTTTCTCTTCATTGCTTCTATGTTCCATAGGCACAAAACTTCAAAGTTGAGAACATACGAAAGTCTTTGAGCTATGGAAAACTATGGGCACAAATCCTTAAAAAATATTTTAAAACTAAACTTAAGTTGCAGGCAAATACTTGAGTCACATTTAAATCCAAAATACCTGAGCTTAAAAGGTACAATAAAAACATCAAAAATAAGGTTTTAATCACATTCTAAAAATGCAAAAGCTTATAGTCTAAAAACATAGGTTGGGGAACAGGGGTAAATTACCCCAAATGAGGTAAAAGTGAAAATCCTGGGGGTAATGAGCAGAGTGCTACACCCCTCCCTCCCTGCCAAATCTCAAACTGTAAGCCACCTCTCCCTGTTACTTCCTGGTTGCAGCAGGCACTTATAAATCCTGTTAGTTCAGAGATCGGAGATAAGCTCCTTGATTGGTTGCAGCTGTGGATTAGCCCCAGACAATCAATCAATCAATCAGGGGCTTCTGAATGACTGCTTCCTCCATAAATGACTGCAAACAAGCAGTAGGAGGGAAAGGCTCAAGGAGCAAGCAAGGGAAGAAGGGAAGAAAGGTGCAAGAGACCGAGGACTTCATCAAGCTTATTTAAGTGTATGTAATTGTAGAAAATGAATGAATGAATGAAGGGAGGGAGGGTGTGTGTGTGTGTGTGTGTGTGAGAGAGAGAGAGACTGACTCAAAACTATGAAAAAGAACAGACAAGAAAAAGAGAAACCTTGAATTAAGGCAGGGGGGTTATCATTGCTTTCCTTCCAAGAAGCAGGCAGCTTTGAATTTTGTGGCTAGCAAAAATTTAATGCAACTTGCTAGGCACGTTGGACACCTTACTACTCCCTATACCACACCATGACTGGAGTGCAATGTATTCTAGCAAAATAGTGCACATCTTTATCAAATCTGATGCATCCTGCTAGTTCGGTACACAGCCTGTGTAGATTCAATAATATTTTTAATTCAAATAATGTATGATTTCCTTCCTTTCAAATCAAGGGGGTAATGTCGGTGTATATAAATTTTTGGGGGGATAAAAGCTAAAAAAGTTCCCTGAACCCTGGTCTAAAAAGGTACAACCAAATTGCAGATTATGTCTCTAAAACACATCATTTAAAAAGGTGAAAACCATTATCTCTTTAAGTAAGCTTTAGTCTTTAAGCATATTATGACACACAGAAAATTATTCTAAGTGCTCACTCAACCAAGCCAATTTGAATCTATGGAGGAAAATCCATTGTGTTCTCATTTGCTGCTGTTGTTACATGATTCCTGATATTTCCTGGTATCGGTGTTGTTGGTATCCACCAAGTGTGACACTGAGTTGTTATGTCGCATTGTTCTGCATGTATATGTCTCCCTATATTTATATTTCCCTGATGTTTACATTTATCTCTGACTGTAAACAACTGATTTTTGCCTACACTGTACTTACAGGGGCTTAACTAACAGTCAAAAAGCTTATAATGGACATTTCTATTGCTTTTACAAGTCCTGTAAAATACAATTACTATAAATCAGAATCTGGCAAGCTGCCACCATGATGATAAGTGTTATTATTTTGACTAAGTTACTAAGCTTGTGGGATACATTGAGTGTAAATAGCTTGGATTCTAATTTCCTGAATCTGTAGATGCCACCTGCTGGTCATGTTCATACACTGCAACATTCTTCATATTACAAACTAATTATCTCAATACACTTTTAATTTTCTCCCTTCTCCGGCTATCATTTGTAAACATGTTCAACTGTCAGGCATGAAAGAGATTCTTTTCCAAGGCTGTTACTGCACAGTGACCTTGCTTCCAGACTCAACCTGAGACAGTTGATCGTTTTGCAGTGACTTTTAATAAACCGCTGCTCAAACCTTATTTTTAAAATACAACGTACATTTTTAGGAGTGCATTTTCTACACCCCTCTTAATTATTTCATCACTCTTTATATTCAAAATTTTGCATCTTGACAATAGTGCTATCCATTAGCAAAACTTATAAGTCAGTTGCTCAGATATATCTTCATGATAATTTTACACAGCGTGGGATTTTTCTTCCTCCTCACAAGCCACTATCTTGAGAGGGAATAGGAAATTAATACACATGACTAATCTTTTGCCATTTGTGGGAATGATGTTTAACTTAGAAGTATCACTAGTCAAATTTTATAACAGCTATGAAGACACTTCGAAATGAGTTTTTTGCATCTAGATTATCTACAAATACAGCAACAGAATACATAGAACAAAGTCATTTCTTCAGAGCTGTTTCCATTGTCAGCATAAAGCCAGTACAATTTCCAGATATGACAATGATCAAAGTTCAGATAAACTGCTATTTAATGAAATATTCAAGTATTATCATAACATTAATACAGAGCATAATACAGCTTTGTATTAAGACAAGGGAACTTTTAGAAAAATGAAATATATATATCTAAAATTGATTTTCATTATCATTCAGGGCACAAAGCACTGCTGCTGTAAACATATTGCATAAATTGATTATTCCACATAGCCCACAAGCTCTAAACAAAATTCTAAGGAGAAAACATATTTGCCAAGTACTGTACAAGATTATTGTAATTTATGGATTTTAAGTCATAAAATCCTTTATGTTAATACTAGATTCTGTACAAAAAACCCTCTTCTCAGTGGTATTTTCCTGCACAAATTAATGAAGATTATTAACTAGTCCATTAAAACTATTTGTACATCTAACAGATGCCACTGTAGAAAGATTATGACGATCAACTACCTAACCAATCTGAGCAGGCATCAGCAGTTCAAATACAAATACACCACAATTTGCTCAAAGCTTTAGTCCAAAGGTCTATTTATAGCTACTATGTCTCTTTTCAGTTTCCCATGGCCCCTCCTCCTCCTAAAACCAAATACCTGTACAATGAGTTTAATGGATGGATGCAATCCTGGCGTCTGTGCAGTAGTTAAAGCTCTGCAGTAGCAGCCATCTAGATCCCTTTACCTAGCTCAAAAATTTGAAAGGAGGAAAGTGATTCTGCTTTAGTGGGAACTACATAACCAGATTACAACCGCTAACTCTACCATGGGCCAAACATGACCATCTTACATTGCTGCGTTATCACAGAAATAATTTTAATGATGACTTCCCCTCCTACTGTCATCAGTAGTCCCAACCAACCGGTTGAAAGCTAGAAAAGAAGGCTGCCCCATTCAGGGCTCACCCCAGCTAACAAGAGATGGCATCCATGTAGTTATTCCATTCACATTTTGTGTGCAAGTAAACTATCTTGATTGCTCCTGCCTAAGAAGTGCCCAGACATTCCTAAATTTGAATCCAAACATATAAATGAGCTATACTCCACAATCTCAAGATATATTGTCAAAGCACTATGCCCACCACCCAAGTGAGCCTTTAAAAAAAAAAAACTATTTCTCCCTGGTTGCAACACCCTGAACAATTCCGGGCGGGTGGAAAAACGCTTCGCCACATCTGCCTCTTACATTTGGAAACTGCAACATTTACCTACCTTTTCCTTTCTCCAATATCCCTTCTCGCGGCCAATCCCTGCCCCTGTCCTGTCTCCCGCCCTATTAGGTCCGACGGGAGCGGGGTGACAGCACCAGCGTGGCAATTACAATCCACCCACCCCTTCCATCAGCCCCGCCACGCTTTTTCTCCCGCCCCCCCCCCCTTTCCAACCTTGTTCAATGCGGATTGCAGCCGCCAGCAAAAACAAAACAGCAGCAGCAAACGAACAAGAGACGTGCCTTTCATCCAAAAGTAGGAAGAAGCGAATGATCTTGGGATGGAGGAGTGGGCCCAAAAAACAGATAGCTCAATAAACCCCGAGGGAAAAAAGAAATGCCCAGTGGGGGTGGAGTGGGGGGGGGTTGAGGAGAGATCTGTCCCGCCCCGCCTGTGGGATTTGCGAGAGGAGGCGGGGTGAGTGAAGAAGGGGAGGCAGGATAATCCCGCAGAGGGCGGGGAGATAATCCCGGGCGAGAGGGAAAGATTATCTGCCCTCCCTTCTACAAGTATTTTTTTTCTGCCGCTGGAGATAATCCAAGGGCGCCACGAGAGGTTGACTTCGGAGTTGGGAGCCGTAAAGGGGATTACTCCTCCCCACAAAATCTGGGGCCGATCAAAGCACAATTTCTCCTTCTTAACTGACTAGGTGCAAGCCGCCACCCTCTCCCGGAAGGTACCTGCGTGAGCTCCCCTCAGCCGGTCCGGCTAAACGCCCCAAGAGGCCGCCACTTGCTTCCCCCCATTGGAACATACCGAGCCGGGAGTCACGGGGCGAGAAGCCCAAAACCAGACCTCGTCCAATACACGAGCCTTGCGTTGCCTCCCCGTCGCCTTTTTTTCCGTTCCTCCCCAAAAAGAAAGCCAGGAGAGAGCATGAAGGCTCAAAACTCCCCACAAGAAAAGGCGGCGGTGAGCCTCCCCGCCCTCTTTCCCCCCCCCCCGCCGCCGCCGCCTCCAACGCGAGGGGGAAACGCGGGCACAACGCCTGCTCCGAAAGCCCCCTCACACCCAAGTCACGAAGGCTGAGAGGCAGTTACCGGCAAGGCGGGTCGGTCGAGCGGTTGGCTGGGTGGGTGGCTGGCAGGCCGGCCGGCCTCGTCTCCCCTTCACGTTCACTCACAAGCCTGAACACCCCCAGCCCGCCTTCCGGCCACCCCTTCCCTCAGTGGGCGCCGCTCTGCCTCAGCCCCATTTAATAATGAACTGGAAAGGCTCAGAGGAGCTCCCGAAACCGCCGCTGCCACCAGCGGCGCGCGGGCGCGGAGCGCTCTCTGACTCCTGAGCGACGCACACGGCGGCAAACGAGAACCCGCCGCGGCTCCTCTCGCTCTTTATCTCTCCCCCCTCCCCCCCCCCGCCCGCCTGCGCGCGCGCGCTATTATACTCTACTATTGCGCCGTGGCTTCTTCTAAAGCAGGCGCGCGTGCGCGCAAGCCAACGAAAGCACCCCGACGATTCATGTTGCGGGCCCGGGCGTAGGGAGAAAAGAGCTCCGCCCCTTTTCTTGCCAAGGCTCCGCCCCTTTTCCTCCTCCCCTCTCTCTCTCTCTCTCTGGCCGATTTTAATATTAGCCGTCCCGCTGGCCCACATGGCAACTGTGGTTTCACACAACTGTTCGTTCCTGTGCAGAGGAGAGGGAATTCGTATTTCCTCGCACTGTACCTAGCTCGCGTGTAAGAAGGGCGGAAACAACGATAAAACGGCTGAGTTCATCCACGTGTGCGCAGACGAGGAGTGGGTTCTTTTGGTTCTCTAGATTTCGTTGAATTGCCGTTCCCGGCATCCTTTATCGTCAGGTATGTTAGCTCAGGCTGATGGCTGTTGCAATCCACAGACGCCCACCCCGAGCGGAGAGAGAGGTGGTTAAGGGAAATATTAAGAGTTGCTATTTTAAAAGCACTTAGGTCAAAAGAAATTACATCTAATCCTGTGGTACTAGCTTCTAAATAGCCTTGAATAGGGCTGTAAACCTAAATGAGGAAATTATTATTATTATTATTATTATTATTATTATTATTATTATTATTATTATTATTATTATTATTATTATTATTATTATTATTATTATTATTATTATTATTATTAAATAATAATAATAATAATAATAATAATAATAATAATAATAATAATAATAATAATAATAATGGTTTTTGGGAATCTGCGAATGTCCAAAGATTGCACAAACAGATTACAAAATTATAAATGATAGAATGGCAAAATTAGACCACTGGTAAAAATACATAACTTGCCATCCTCCAAAAACCCATGGGAAGGAAGATCAGGTAGAGAAGGTGTCAGAAAATGACGACGTCAAGATATTGTGAGATTTCCAGATCCAAACTGATAGGCACCTGGAACATAACACAGCAGACATAGCAGTAATAGAACAAAGAAATGTCTGGATCATTGACATTGCAATTCTGGGGGATGCCAGAGTTGAAAATAAAGAATTGGAAAAACTAACCAAATACACAGACCAGGCAATCAAAACATTTCACTTGTGGATGAAACACACTTCAGTGGTCCCCATAATCATTGGGGCTCTAGGAACAATATTAAGAAATTTCACATAATATTATAATAATAATATTCACTTCAGTGGTCCTCGTAGTCATTGGGGCTTTGGGAACAATATCAAGGAATTTCACACAGTACTATACGCAGTTGCAGATTTCAGAAATAAAACCATCAGAGCTACAAAAATGGCGATATTGGGAACAGCATACATACTGCACCAATATTTAACAGATACTTAGGTTTTTGTGAAAACTTGTATCTAATACCCCACAATGTTTTTATAATTTTGATTGACTGTATCTGATATTTTATTATAATAATAATAATAATAATAATAATAATAATAATAATAATAATAATAATAATAATAATAATAATAATAATAATAATAATAATAATAATAATAATAATAATAATAATAATAATAAATAAGCTATCAAGTTAATTTAGAATTATGATTACTCCTTTCAAGATTTTCCACTTAGAGAACTCTATGACTGTAATACTTAGAAGTGGTTTACCATTCCCTTCTTCTGGAGGTATCTTGGGACTGTGCAGCTTGCCCAAGGCCACACACGCTGGCTCTTCTCAAAGGAGGAACAGGGGGGAATTGAACTCCCAATCAGATATCTAAACCACTGAGCTATCCACCAGGCTCAATTTAGAAAATAAACCCCTTTGAATACAGTGGAACTTTGAATATTGACTAAGCATACCCTCTTTCCCTGAAAATGAGACCTAACCTGAAAATAAGCCCTAGTGTGTTTTTTCAGGATGCTTGTAATATAAGTCCTACCCCAAAAATAAGCCCTAGTTAAGTGAAAGCCCGCCCTCCACCATTGTGCAGCAACCAGAAGAACATGGCATGACTGTACAGTGGTGCCTCGCTTGACAATGTTAATTCATTCCAGCGAAATCGCTGTAGAGCGAAAACATCGTCAAACGAAATTTTAAAAACTATTGAAACGCATTGAAAACCGTTCAATGCGTTCCAGTGGGCTGAATACCTGCTCGTCCAGCGAAGATCCTCAATACAGCGAACATTTTCGTGCCTGTAAAGCGAGGAATCCGTCCTAGAAAACAGCAGGGAGCCATTTTCTTCAGCCGGTGGCCATTTTGAAACTCAACGATCAGCTGTTTGCTGATCGTCGTAAAGTGAAAATCGGTTCTTGAAGCAGGGAACCAAAAAAACCCATTTAAACCATCGTTTTGTGATCGCAAAAACCTAATCATACAGCGATTTCCTCGTTAAGCGAGGCAATCGTTAAGTGAAGCACCACTGTACTTGAATAAACATAGATTGTACATGAAAAAGGCACCCCCTGAAAATAAGCCCTAATGTGTTTTTTGGAGATAAAATTAATATATATATATTCGAGTATAAGCCGACCCAAATACAGTGGTGCCTCGAATAGCGAGCACCTCTATTAACGAAAAAACCGAATAGCGATGTGGTTTTCGGGGCATTTTTAAGCCTTGATTAGCTATTTTTCCTATGGGCGATTATCGGATAGCGATCTTCAATGGTTTCAATGCATTTCAATGGAGGAACCGCGGTTCGTGTTCACTACTTTTAAAGGGTTTAAAGTTAAGGTTTTCTATTTGAAATGTTTGAGATCGTAAAGTGCAGTTAATAAACCCTTTGTTAACCCAATTTGACCTTGTTCTGACTCTTTGTTAATTTGTGGTTGATTTTTTCCCCCCTTGAGATGCATTGAATAGGTTTCAATGCATTTCAATGGAGGAACCGCTCTTTGTGTTCACTACTTTTAAAGGGTTTAAAGTTAAGGTTTAGGGTTTGAAATGTTTGAGATCGTAAAGTGCAGTTAATAAACCCTGTGTTAACCCAATTTGACCTTGTTCTGACTCTTTGTTAATTTGTGGTTGATTTCCCCCCACCTTGAGATGTATCGAATAGGGTTCAATGCATTTCAGTGGGGGAACAGCGTTTGAATAGCGAGGTTTCCTATGGAGACTTTCCATTAACGACGGCAATTCGTTCCAATTGGAACGGATTAGCCGGCTTTCAATGCATTTCAGTGGGAAACCACATTTCGAATAGCGAGTTTTTTGAATAGCGTTTTGAATAGCGAGGTTTCCTATGGAGATTTTCCATTAACGACGGCAATTCGTTCCAATTGGAACAGATTAGCCGGCTTTCAATGCATTTCAATGGGAAACCACATTTTGAATTGCGAATTTTTTGAATAGCGAGTTTTTTTACGGAACGCATTAACCTTGCTATTCAAGGCACCACTCTATAAGCTGAGGCACCCAATTTTATCACAAAAAACGGAAAACTTATTGACTTGTGTATAAGCCGAGGGTGGAAAATGCAGCACCTACTGGTAAATTTCAAAAATAAAAATAGATACCGATAAAATTACATTAATTGAGGCATCAGTAGGTTAAATGTTTTTGAAGACACTGCCCTTCTGAGCTGTGAGACACACTTCACTGCCTGCGGAGGGAGGACTCATACTGGATGCTGTGCTTATCTACTGCTCTACTGCTGCGTAACAAGATGGAGGGGGATGGAGAATGGAGGAGGAAGGTGGGTGCATAGAATATGCAGGAGGAGGAGGATGGGAGCGTCCTGGAAGTGGAAATGCAGTGTACTTAACCCGGGTCATTTGACTACCCACAGAGGCTGCAGACACCTGTAGATGAGCGGGAGAGTCTGGAGAACATCCACACTGCAGGGGAGAACATGTAATTTTGACACTGACTCGAGTATAAGCTGAGGGGGGTGCTTTTTCAGCAAAAAAATTGTGCTGAAAAATTAGGCTTATACTCGAGTATATATAGTAAGACCCTGTCTTATTTTCGGGGAAACATGGTATTCAGATATTATTAGAGATGGGAATGAATCACCAAAATGGGGCTTTGTCTTGGTTCATGGGTCGTCAAACTTGACGAACCACAAATTGCCCCTCAGTCACCTGACAACAAATCAATTTGTCAGTTCATCTGGTCTTTTGCAGCGCACTGTGGGGCATAGGGAGAGGAGGGAAAAGAGATCAAAGCGATCACCCAGCCCGGTTGCCTTCGCGCGGGGGGGGGTCGGAAGAGGAGGAAAGCACGACCCAAGCCATCCCGCAGCCTTTGCAAAGGCAGCCGGGCTGGGGGATCGCTTTGATCCCTTCCCTCCTCTTCTTGTGCTGTGCAGGCATAGGAAGAAGAGAAAAGGGAAACCAAGCCATCTCTCGGCCCCTGGGGTGGGATTCCCTTGGGGCAGGCTTACCAAGCCGCCCAGAGGGAAAGTCCCTCTCTGCTTATGTCCCCGAGGAATAGCTGATCCATGGGGGCATAAGCAGATAGGGAAAGAAGGGACAAATATAAGACGGTTATTAATAGCTTTGAATTCATCGGTGTCTCTGGACCCCAAGAATACAAGCGACGAATATCTGATGAATCAGGGATATTCATTGAGTATCCTGATTCTTTTTTATATTCCTTCCCACGTCTACATATTATTTATTCTTTATACTTGTTACAGGTGTTCTCCCCATACCAAAATGTGGGCTGGGAAAAAGTTTCTTTGAAATCAGTTTCGATAACATTTTTAAAAACTCAGTTTGACTTACATTCCCCACCACTATCTTTTTCTGCTGTCGTGCTTAGGCTTTTCCCCATGCCAGCCTCATACACACCATTTGGTAATACTCTCTAATGAGTTCAGTACAGTTTACTTGCAGTGACTTGGCAAGCATGCTTGTTTACTCTGAACTGATATTATGAGAGTTCTGTTCATTACAAGGTGTGCACTTTGTCCTGTTATATACATGCATATGTCTGTAGATATGTTTGTGTACGTATATGTACTTTTTCAACGAACAAAATCAAAATGGAGGGAGGCTTACATTAATTATACACACTAATATTGTTCTCCAGGAGCCATTTTTGTATATCAGTATCAGGCAAAGTGTGGGTCTCCAGATGATGCTGGACTACAACTTCCATAAAGATCCCCCACTGAATCCTATAGCCCCCAATAGCTTTCCCACAATGAAAGGGATCCCAAGTGAGCCTCAGGGCTTTACAGGGGTGGGGAGGGGATCAGAAATGTTTCATTTCCAAGAAACTGCCACAAGTGATGAAGTCATCAGTCTTATATGTAATACGTTACACTTCTGGCTTTTAGCCATAATATAAACTAGAAATATCACAATGAAAAAAAAATTACCAAATGTCCAAATATAAATCCATATGAAGTTGACATCCTAAATCCATCCAGTAATAGATGGTGGGCATTTATTCTTCCAATGTAATGTATGGTTTTTAGCCACTGAGATTCAGAGAATACATTTCCGCTAAACGGAAGTTAGTTTCCAGGCTGCAGGTAGATAATTCAAAAGCAGCCAATTTAAAAGTCTGATTTCCACTGATGGAGGATTCCAGGAGCAGCGATGCCCTATTTTTTCCCCCAGAGGAACAAAATGATGTTAATGGAGAGCTGCTGGGTGTGTGTGCGGAAATAGATTGCAAATATTGATTTATTTAAAATATTTTTACCCCGCCTTTCTCCTTTAAAAAGGACCAAAGGCAGCTTACATGATGAAAAGACAGCATTTAAAGCTAATAAAGTAAGTGTACTAAAAAGGATCAATCAAATACTATACAAAACAACAACAACAATAAATAAAGCAGCACCAAAACACATTTGAAGCAATCAGGCACAATAAGGAACTTCATGGTGCAGTACTGCAGCCAAAACTACTCATGACCTGGGTTCAGTTTCAGGTAATAAGACAGGTTCATTCAGCTTTCCATCCTTCTGAGGTCAGTAAATTGAGTACCCAGTTTGCTGGGGTGGGAGGCAATGTGTAGCCTGCATAATCGTAAACTGCCCAGAGAGTGCTTTAAGCACTATGGGGCAGTATATAAGTAGCACACTTCATTTCACAAGAATCCATTTTAAAACCCCACTCATGCAGCCAGTCACAAAGGGAAAGTTTGCCTGAAGAGAAAGGTCTTTGCCTGTTTGTGGAAGGACAGCAAAGTTGGGGTCAACCTAGCCTCCTGTGGGAGGAAGTTCCAACGTCTGGGAGCAGCAACAGAGAGGGCCCTGTCCCGTGTGCCCATCAAATACACTTGTAAAGGTGTCAAGACCAAGAGAAAGGCCACTCCTGATGATCTGAATGCATGTGCTCTGCTTTGACAAGGTTTTATCCTTTACTTTTGGAACATGCCTAATACATTTGCTTGAATTATCCATGCTTGATAGTACTCATGTTGGACCACTGTGATGTGGAAATTTCACTGTATCCATCTACATTGATTGCCAGAATGGTTTGGAGCCCAAAGTGAAGTAACAGTACTGGACTTTAAAGCCCTAAAAAAGTGTCCCAGCTACCAAGAAGGAATATACTAATGTGTTTGTACTCTTGAGATCAGTGTGGGAAGTCTTGCTGATATGTGTGCCTTTAAGAACAATTAGGCAGACGGAGGGACAAGGTTTTTTTCATTGATGGCTTTCCATTGTGAAATTCTTTTGATCTGTGCAAGTTCTAACATTACTGTTCTTTCAGACAAGCCCTAAAGACTCACTCCTTTACCTTTTTTCTAAATTAGAGTCATGCTCCTGGTGTTACTTGGTTCCAACTATTAATTTTGGTTTTATCATTGTTCTGTTTTTATCTGTAGTTTTAAATCTGTTTAAATATGCTTACATTTAAACACCAGGGACTAGGAAGAAAAAGAGGCAGTAATTAGTATTTCAATATCTTTAATTAAACTTCTTCTCCCCCACCCACCCCACCCCACCCTTTAAGGAAAATTCAAATGAAAGCCCAATATTTTCAGAAAAGGTCAATTCAGAGAAACCACACAGGGATCCTTGTATGATCAATGTAGTAAGCTGAATTAAAAATGTCTGATAATTAAGGAACTTTTACCAATCACCAGCAAGGAGACAAGCTACAGAGCCCAATCCCAGGCCTGAGCCAAATAATGTTTTCACAAAACCTTCTATTCACAACTTTGTAACCAAAAAGAACCCTTTCCAGTCTTTCGGTGTGAGTCTGCAGTACTGCCACATATATCCTAAAATGGAATTTTTCCCCTTCTGTGCCAGAACCATTTACAAACGTGAATGCAAGGCTGTGATTGACTTTTTGTGGGTAACCTGCCAGCATTCATGCTTTGCATGTCTCAAAATAACAGGGCACAGAAGCAAGGTTCTTCATTCAGGGTCAGGCATTTCGATCCTGCTCCTTTGGTTGGATTCAATCACTTTTTTATTGCTCCTCCCTCATACAAAGCTGAAGGAAATATGATGTTTCAATCTTCTGAAAATATTATTTTCTGTAAGAGAAGGATTGATACAAGTATTCATTTTGGAGGACAGAGATTGATCTGAGTTTACAACTCATTTTATTTGTTTAATGGATATGAAAGTAGAACGAATTTCTAAGTACAGTGGTGCCTCGCTTAACGAGCGCACCGTATAGCGATGTTTCCGTATAGCGATCCCTTTTTCGGGATCGCTATACGGAAACATACCCGATCTTCGCAATGGGGAAAACCCGCATTGCGAAGATCGGGTATTGCGGTGGCCATTTTGGAGCCGCCGAACAGCTGATCGGCGGTTCCAAAATGGCCACTGGAAGCCCGGAAATGGCTGCCGGCAGCTGTTTTCGCGCCCTGCCCTCGCTTAGCGAAGGCGCGAAAATGGCTGCCGGCACCTGGAATCCTCGCTGAACGGGTAAGTAACGAAGGTATTGGAACGCATTAAACGAAGTTTAATGCGTTCCAATACCTTTCCCCTACCCGTTTAGCGATGATTCCGTATAGCGAGGGTTAATCCGGAACGGATTAACCTCGCTATACGGGGCACCACTGTATATACAAAAGTATGTATGGGAGCGAAACAAACCCAGCTCCATCACACTGGGCTTGGGTTTGAAAGCACAACACTTCCCTCTAGGTAGCTTTCCTCCTCCAGGCAGCAACAGTTTTCAGCTCCTTTGATTCTGGTTGTGACGGAACCCCATATGCAAGGGGAGGCAGAGTTGTGGGCTCACGCAGGGGCAAAGTAGTGTGAGAGAGAAGTGGAGCACCACCAAGCGGGGCTGAAAATTAGAGGGTATGTTGCTGAACAGGGATTTGAACACAAGTTTCCTGAGTCCTAGTCCATCACTTTATCAGTTATACTACACTGGGTATCTCTGATAAAGAACTGATAAAACCAGTCCTTAAATATCTCATTTATCTCGCAATCCCTATTAGGTCACTGTAAGTCAGTGATGGCGAACCTATGGCATGAATACCACATTTTTCTTCTGGCACGCGAGTGAGCAGCTCAGCCACCCACCCTCGTGGAAACAAACCTTTTGAAGTGGCTGCAGCTGGGATTCCCCCTTTCTCTTCCTGTTCTGGGTCCTTTAACTTCCTGTCCGTACCCATGATTCCCCCTTTAACTTCCTGTCTGTCCCCATGATTTCCCCTGAAACTGCCACTTCCTGTTCCGGTTCTGGTCTTCCGGGCGGCATGGCAGCCACTGGTTTCTTCCCCACCCCCTCATTTTGGGCACTCGAGCCAAAAAAAAGTTTGCCTCCACTGCTATAAGTCATTCTCAACTTGAAGGCACCCAACAAAACAAAGGCAAAGAGACAGATCTTCTCATCAGCAGCACTAGAGTAGGAGAAAAGCAGGTTTGTGTGTAAGAAGTCTATGTGTTCTTCTCCATGTACTCTCAGCTAGGGCAAGAGCTCACTAGTTTAGTGTGAAAATGTTTGTTTTGTGTGTTCTCCTTGCACAATACTGTATTAGGATTCCAAAAGCTGGCAGAGAGCAGGTGGCTGCATACTCTTAGGCCTATTGAGACAGGGAGTGAAATCATCACCACAGCTTGTGAGACATGCAGTCATGGAAGGTTTGGAGGAAGCTGTGAGGGAAACTTCCTGTGGGCTAGTAATGAGCTTCTTTCTGCACTGGTAATGACAAGCAGCAGCACAGGAGCTGAAAAAATTAAAAGCTGCACACTATGTGAACCCCAGCAGGAATAACAGCACCAGCAGTAATGCTAGTCATAATGCTAGTCATATTTTGTCACCTTCCTGGCCATCAAATATGAGTTTTACCCCCCAGACTTTGGGTTGCTATATTACCTGGTTATCCAGGTTTTATGGGAAATATTTCCAGAGATCTCTGTTTTTAGTCAGCTGCCTCAGAATAAGTTCTGCCTGTCCCAACTCTTCCTGAGCCCAACCTTGGGACATCAGAGGACCCTGCCACATGACCTCAGCTTTCGGCCCTGAATTGTCAAGGAGTGAGATGCTGCTAACATGGCAACCCTATACATGGCAACTTGGGAAACCTCCAGCATTTGTTGCCTGCATGGTGTGGCAAAAACAAGCTGAGGCAGGAACCATTAATGGCTGACAATCTATGCTTTTTGTTTGTTGGGCAACAAATTGTACAGTCCTTCTGTAAGTCTTCTCAGATAGCAAAGACCAGATGCAGATTTAACTTATGTGCTGAAAGCAAATTTCCACACCTTCTCCCTCCAACAACAGTTTCTCGGGAACACTGAAGATGCTTCTCAGAAGGTCAGGGGATCTGGCTGTGTAGGGTGGTGGAGGCGAATCCGAGAAACTAGCTAGAGGCCACATATTAGATACACCCTCTCTTTCTCTGGATTTTAAGCATCTTCTTTATTAAGATGTATCCCTTTTTTCATTTTGCTGCACATTTGCAGGGAAATTACAGCAAATGAAATGGCACCTGCAGATTTCACAATTGCACACATGCCCCCTGTTTGTTGAATAAGGGCTGATGATACACTTCTCATGAAGGAAAAGCTAACACTAACACAATGTCAGTGTTGCCGGCTGTGTGTGCTGTTTGTTTCAGTTGTCGAATTGATAGTTAAGTACCTCGGCTCTGACTGCTACATGCACAGCAAGCCTGGTGTCCCTTGAGTTTCAACAGTACAGGCTGCCACTTACCCCAGCTCTGATCCTGCATGCTTTGGACTAGGGCCAGCCCAAAATGTTTTGCAGCTGGAAGCAAAGGAGAAAATGGCACTCTCCTTCCCATTCCATGTATCAAAGCAAACAACCACTAGATGAATTAACCCTGGCAATGGGACAGTGTCCTTTATTGCACTCAGGGACAGAAATCTTGTTCCTGAGATGCAAAACAAGCTGCATAGTTCATGCAGCTCTATGCTTCCAATACCTATTCCACACCCCAGTATATGTTGGCTAGGATGATTGCTACACTCTGCCCAGTGGTTGGGCTGGTCATATTAAAATATATTAGGCACATGAACTTGCCATCTAACCTTGACCATGACTGAGGAGGGGCACACTGATGGGGGCCTAGCTTGTCCTGTGCTTTTTTGGAGAAACTACAACCCGTTCTTTTCCATGTCTGAGCCAGTATCTGTGTTTCTAGAGCTCTGTTTTGTGTGTGTGTGTTTTTTTTAAAAAAAAAACACCAATAAATGATTCCTGCAAACAGAAAATGGATTTGGATGGCAGGAGTAGAAGGGTAAGAAAGTGCC
The DNA here is from genome assembly GCF_051106095.1 of Pogona vitticeps. Taxonomy (NCBI): domain Eukaryota; kingdom Metazoa; phylum Chordata; class Lepidosauria; order Squamata; family Agamidae; genus Pogona; species Pogona vitticeps. Next base: position 34,947,334 of record NC_135788.1, on the reverse strand, counting down.
TTCAGAATTATTTATGGTTTTTGGTGGTTGTTGTTTTTTTGCCCACCTCCAGCTCAGAAATTTCAAGGAAAAGGGGAACAGAAGACACTTATGGCCTTTGGCTGTGACGCTACCACACCAACGAGTAAAGAAAAACCAAAGGGCAGGAGGAGAAAGATGAACCCTAACTTCCTAAAATGAGATTTGACCTAACCACAAAAATGGAGACATTCCTCTGCACACACTGTTTTTAAAAAGCGGAAGGGAAAAGAACTAAACCAGGTGATACACTAATCTAATGGAAGTCCCTCACTTCATAATCCAGTTTTAAAATGACTGCTATGGCTTAATGCCTTTATTCAGAGACCCTTCATAATGTGGTGGGTTCAGAGTCAACCACCTTCTCCTTTGGTGCCAACTCAGTCTTCCTGACCATGTGTACTGATTTCTGTACTTCTTTCCTTGTGTGAGACATCTCTTTTATTTTTCTGTTTTAACCCCAAGAATGCCAAAATGAACACATGGAATCTGTGTCAGACTAATGCCCTATCCAGATGAATTTTCATTACTGTATATGCAAATGATGTCACATGCAGCTGTTGTGGTGGTGTGTTTACACACAACTCATATGCAAAAGGATGTAAACCTGAGTTCAGGGGGGGGTGTTCTTTAATACTCAATGTCCAGAGTGGCAAAAAGCACATTCCTTTAGCTTATTTTTAAAAGGTTCTACCAGTTTGGTTAGTAGTTACAGAATCAGTCGTCCTTCAACTAAGCTTAAATCAAGTATTTTTCTTCAGTGGCCTGTTTGATGTAATTTGATGTAGGTAAAAATCAGTGGAGAACAGTACAGAAACATGGATCCTTGCTGGGGAAAACAGCAGGGGCCCCTACATCACACCTGCCCCCATATCCCATAAACTTCCTTGAGTGGTCACACAAAGCTAAGCACAGAAGAGAGGAAAGCACTGAACATCCTTCTTGCCCTCAGTACTAGTATCTCAGGGCCAACCCTGTGTGAGTAGGAATTCACACATTTTGATCCAACTTCCACAGGATGATGCAAATAGTGCAGTTGCTGAAAACCTGCTACTTAGAGTAGAAAATTATATACAAGTGTTGCCTTGCAAGACGGGCGCTCCGTTTAACAACAAATCTGCATTACGATGAGGTTTTTGCGACTGCAAAAGCGATCGCAAAACAACGTTTTGAATGGGGAAAATTTTGCTGTGCGATGATCAATTCCCTGTTTCGGGAACCAATTTCCACTTCCTGACGATCAAAACAGCTGATCGTTGGGTTTTCAAAATGGCCGCCGGGTGCTCAAAATGGCTCCCCACTGTGTTTAGGAGCCATTTTTCGCTACACAGGCACCCAAAAATGGCCGCCCTTATGGAGGATCTTCGCTGGACGGTGAGTTCTTAGCCGATTGGAATGCATTAACCAGGTTTTAATGTGTTTCAATGGCTTATTTTCGCTTTACGACATTTTTGTTCTACAGCGATTTCGCTGGAATGAATTAACGTTGTAATGCAAGGCACCACTGTATTGAGTAAGGCGATTTTAATCAATGAAATTCGAAGAGTTGACTTACCAAATCCCCACTGATTCAGTGAGTCTATTCTAGTGTGGCTACACTAACCAACAGGATTTCAGCCACTGAGTGCAATCTTCCAGTCTTCTCCTGCACACTATCCTTGAAATAAATGGGATTCAGCAAATTTTATATTTTGGATGTGTGTGTGTGTGTGCTTGCGTTTTTTAATGTGCCTATCCACTAGTTTGGCATTCTCTATTGGCACTGTCAAATTCAGCGGCGTTTGCTTATCATAATTTTAAATGAACATCAGAATGATATTTAAGTTTGCAGTCTTTCAGTTTGTTGTAATTTTCTCAGGGGGGCATTTGGTCAAGGCCACTGGCAGATTGTTAAATGAATAGAGCAAAGTCTGAATGTCCACGTTTTCCATCATGTTGTTTCTGATCAATGTCACATGAGTTCTTTTACTTACCTTGAAAAGAGAGGGAACAAGACAGATCTTGCTCTCTCCCCAGTCAGGAATGGCCTTTTGATTTTGTTTTCAATGCATTTTATCAACTACAGAGCCACTTTTAAACGTTTGGGTGAAAAATAAAAAGAGAACATAGGGAAGTATTTAAAGCTGAAAGGTTTAGGTCTCTTTTTAAAGTAGAAACTAAAAGATTCAGAGTCAAGGGAGGTGATTATGCTTTGAAAACTGCCGATGAGCTAGTGCCTTCAAAGGCAAGATAACAGTCATTGTAGAAAGAAAGAAATAAAGGAAACAGACTGCCAATGACTTTTTAACTGGGATTCATCATGAATAATTTGAATACCATCTAGAGAGCTATGGATATGCCAGTTATATCTTGGAATTGGGATGCTTTTAGTCCTCAGGAGTGTTCTGAACACTAGCTGAAACATACCTGGAAATGCAGCCTTAAGTGGTCATTCCACAGTGCTAGATTCCAGTTGTTTGCTTTCTTTATGGGCTTAAATGTACATCCAGAGAAACAGTCTGCAAACATGTACACCAAAGTTCAAGATTAATTAAATCCCACACATGCTGCATAGATTTGTGATAGGCAGCAGCTATGAGAGATTTTTTTTTAAAAGGATGTACTTTGGCTAATACTATAGCTAATCACTAGCAATAATTGAGCTATAGCTATAACCCCTGCCTCTGCTGCTCTGGGGTGTGCAGGGCTGGCCTTGCCTTTAGGAAAAGTGGGGTAACCCTCTCATGGAAGAGACTTGGGGGAGGCGGGGTTGATGGAGGATGGACAGCAGCAACTGTCTCCTGACTGTTGCTCCTGAACCTTTTGGTTTCCTCCCTTCCTTCTTGGAGGCCACAGCTGTATATGACACAAAGCATGTTCTGACCTCCCAAACTGGTCAACTACCCATAGATATGATAGAAAAAGCTATCCCAGTGCTGGTTTTTAATTAAGATCAAGTTGACAACCCAGTCAGCTTTGTGTTAGGGTAGGGGAGGCAGCATCACCTTGTTCTTTGCCTCAGATAGCAGAATATCTGTGGATGGTGCTGTCGATGTGGCAGGAAATAGAAGGATACATTATAGTACCTTGAAAATTCTGGCTATCCCTAAATTTGAACACAGTACACTGTACACCCCTTTAGTGTGATCACTGTAATGATTACATAGTATTGCTTCTTAGTTCTGAGTTCCTTCCTTCCTTCCTTCCTTCCTTCCTTCCTTCCTTCCTTCCTTCCTTCCTTCCTTCCTTCCTTCCTTCCTTCCTTCCTTCCTTCCTTCCTTCCTTCCTTCCTTCCTTCCTTCCTTCCTTCCTTTTCTCTTCTTTCCTTTCTATGCTATCTTTCTTCCCATGTGGGATTCAAGGTGGCTCACAATCAGTTAAAACTATACAATAGTCACTGTTAAAAACACCATGAGAAACTATACTAATTAAACATACAACAGAATTAAAATCATAACTAAAAAGAAATTTTAAAACATTTTCAGAATCTCTAAATTCAACAAATACAGCATTCCTAAAGCCCCAATTATTACCTGAAGTTTTCTGTGAATTGTAACTTTTTTTTTATTTAATTTTTTTGCCCAGCGACAGAATGACAAGAGGCAGGAGCCCAACTTGACTTCTCAAGGGCGTGCATTCCATGGCCTGAGTGCAGCCATGGAAAGGCCCTCTCTTGTGTCCTCACCAAACAAGCCTATGAAAGTGGAAGAACAGAGAGAAGAATTTCCCCAGAAGATCTTTAAAGCTGAGTAGGCTCATACAGGGTTATACGATCCTTCAGATAGCCTAAAGTTGTACCTAGTCTCCGATGTGAATTTCACAAAAACAATTTATGAAGCAGATTGAGGAGCAAACTAGCAGTTAAAGGGAATGTGAATTCACTATAGTCAACTTATTTTTCATCTGACAATAATTTCCTGAAATATGCCCCACAGTAATCAGGTTTGCAAGTTAAGCCTGTTCCAAAGGCCAGACAAAGCATGCAAAATACAAAATATGAAATAAAGAAAAACACGTTACAACAAGGAAATGTTTTTCAAGATTGAAGAATCAATACTTCTTAATACATAGCATATTGTCTAGTTTGACCCTGAATCTGACATATGCTATCTGGTGGTGGACATATGTGCTGCCTTTGTCTTCTGCTCCTATTAGCCCAAGCAAGTATCCACTGATGTCTCTGCTGTGATGTGCTGAACCTACAATGCATAAAAACAACAACAGAAGTATTCCTATTTTTGAAAAGTATGGAAATTCTGTTTATCCTAATGGAACAGAAGAGCTAGATTGTGGAAAAGATGGAGTGTATCGTGACATTAACGAGGAAGCACATCAGCCCTCTCGATGTGAGCCAAGACACACTGCGCAGTTTTGTCTGTATTAGAGGTTTGAGGGCTGTGCAACCTATGTTGCTTTGCGAGTTTCAATTTGTATACCAGGGGAACTCTGATGGATGCAAAAGAGAGGAAGAGAGAGAGAGAGAGAAGGAATGAAAACAAACCCCAATCTCTCAAATATGCCGTACAGTTGACAGGAATGCCTGTCTTCCACAGTGCAAAGGCAGCAAACTCCATTGACATGCACCTGCTGATGTCCTTGAAACACTCCTTAGCAGGGACCGAGATGTCATTTTGCTAAAGTGGAACTGGTATAAATTAGTGCTGACAGTGCTGGAGAGGTGTGCCTGTAACATTGCAGTGAGCTGTAATGTTGGCGTGCCTTCTTCATGCTCCCTCCCTTCAGCATCCTACTGCATCTCTTCTCTGGCTGTGATCAGCAATTTCCCTGCTTTCAGGGGTTGAGAATCCCATATGGGGAGAAAGATGGCATATGGCTTAACACATTCATCTTTCACATCTCTGTCCTTCTGCCCCCTCCCTCCCATGTGACACAATTAAGGACAAGCTAAATGAGTGTTGTTGCTTTTTAAAGAAGAACACATACCATTTCCTGCTTGCTTAGTACCACAACAGGAATATGCCTCAACTTGGGGATTTTGTTTAAATAACCAACCAGAGAGCAGTTGTATAATCTGCAACTCTTGCATGACATGTGTAATTCTTTGTGACAATTTAAATCATTGCCAGAAAGAATATTTTAAAATCGCTGATTACTTAACATGAATTAATTGTATGGAAGATGTAAGCAATCAAAATATAGATTCCATTTTTCAGAAAGTCAGTCTTGACATTAAACTAGAGGATGTCAAAGGATCTCTATTGTTCCAGCGCAGTGTGACATATGCAAATAGGCAATTAGAACATCACTTGGAAGGCTGAAGCAATGTGGCCAATTCAGAGAAGGTGGATGTTAGCAGATCATTAATGTATGTCCTGTTGAGTCTCATGGCTGAAATAATGTACTGCAAAATAGGACTTGTGCTGGGACCATTTAGGAAGTAGAGTTAAGTGACAGCAAAAGCTCTATCCTGTGTGCTACTGTGGTAGGTAGAAAGAAAGAAAGAAAGAAAGAAAGAAAGAAAGAAAGAAAGAAAGAAAGAAAGAAAGAAAGAAAGAAAGAAAGAAAGAAAGAAAGAAAGAAAGAAAGAAAGAAAGAAAGAAAGAAAGAAAGAAAGAAAGAAATAGGTTCTATAGTTTTCCAGTGTCTGGGTTCTGCAGTTTGTGACAAATTTTGGTCCTCATGGCTTTGCGTGGCAGCAGAGACGCTGTGCTGGCCTAGTTCATGATGAAGTATGCTGGTGATGGCTGAGCTTAGTGACCAAGTAATTTTAGTTAGTATCACCTGATGCAGCATCTGATGAGGTGTTTTGGGATCCTTTAGATTAGAGATTGGGAGACTGCGATTCTGTTATATGTTGCCGGATTCCAATTCCTGTAGCCCAACAACACCTGAAAGGTCAGAAACTGCCACTCCTGCTTTAGATTTATATGGGCAACCACATTCTGGTACCAGCCTGAACTGAACATAAGTTTCGTGATGGGATTTGGATGTTGCACTTGCTGTGGCTCTAGAGGATTGAGCTGCAAATGGAAATGAGAAGGCTCACTGTATTCCCAGGTGGATTTTCCTGTTCAAGTTTGCAAAGTCATGAGTGCTTTACAGACAGAAGGCTTTTATTCACATGGGTCTCTGAATCTGTGTTAATCGGTTTATATATATTTAAAAAGTAGGGTTTTAGCAGTGAACAGTCAAGACAAAAAAAAGAGGGTGTTTGTGGATAAGCATTGCCCCAATTTCGGCGGCAATGAGAAGTTTCAGGGACAATGCAACAAGATTTCATTTGCTATGGATGAGGAAGCACCGAAGAAACAGTATTTTTGCAGTGCTCTCTTTACAAATATATGTGCAAAGCCTAGTGAAAGCAAATTGGCTTCTAGAAGCAGGCAGCAGATTCCCCAAAGAACACTATCTGCATGGTTTCTGAGGATTGCAAAACCCATTCCTGCCCCCTTTTTGATTCGCCCCAGACAAAGGGATGCTCAAGAGAAACACTCCAGCAAGAAACATACTCTTCCAAAGCTTGGGAAAGTTTAATTTTGGATTACAAGTCCCAGAATCCCCAGAAATCATGAGCATGGGGAGTGTAATCCCAAAAAAGTAACAGACATGAGGACACTGGACTGGTGTGAATGCATCTCATTCTCAAGCTTCTTACTTCATTACTGTCATTCCAGGTAGCATGAGGCTTGTGTCTTGTGAAAAAAACAGCTAGGAAGTTGCTTGACAGGGTTTTGTCTCTTTCGTTTGGGTGGATTAGATCCTTGATTCACCTCAGCCTGAGTTCAGAGGGACAAATCATGCTGTGTGTCTTTCTAATCGTTTAGCCTGACTTTTTGGGTGTGTGGCTGGGTGTGTGGAGAAAGGCACTAATTTAGCTGGCTGGGTGTGTGGAGAAAGGCACTAGTTTAGTACTGCCACATTTTTGTGCAAAATGCAGAAAATTCAACCAAAAATACGCTTGTTGCCCCATTTTTGCCCTGGAAGTAAGAATTTGTATGGGGTGGGGGTGGAGAATTCTTGATAGACCATGTTGCCATTTCAAGGCAAGACTATTATTGACCACAAAGTAGACATGGGTGATATTTCTCCACATCCTTGCATCTGGATACATGTCAATAGCTAAACACTGAGTTTGCATGTACATCTATCCATCTTTGCATAGATGAAAGTTTGGGGGTGGGGAATTATAATTCTGTTCCTGTTATGCAGTCATCAGCTTAGTTCCCTCCTTTTCTTTTGCTATGTTTTGCATGCTAATGCAAAGTACTCCTCTTCACTCTAAAAGTGCTTTGTTTGTATCTTGAAAACACAAGAAACCTTTTCATTGAGATAGCGGTTACCAGCATACAAGTAGAATGGAAAAAGAATAACCTTTAATATTGCACCCTTGAAACGACTAAACACTGCCAATGATGTGCAAACCTACCACAGTTTAATGCAGCTTATTGGGAACTACAGGAAAACAAGAAAGCAGGCTATATATTTTACAGGATATTTCTGCCAGTTTTGTAAAAAGTGCAGTGAAGGAAATAAGGGCGTAAACTCACATACATCCCCTTTATCCTTACCCTTCTCTGCTGTTATCATCACTCTCTCACCCACCTCTTCTGCTGGGATTCACATCCCTTCTCCTTTTTTTAAAGGTTCAGCAAATGAAATAGCACTGAATTGACACAACATGGTAAGCATTTGAATTAATACTGTACATATCAGGTTAGCACCACAGCAATAGAGCAATACTAGGAGAAAATCTATATTTTTAAAAAATATGATTCTCAATGTTCAAATTACATTGCAGTTGTAGTCCTTATCTGTGTCAGCAGAAGGCAAGCAAAAGGAATAGAGTTAACTCCCACACCACACCACTCCTAAGTGATGTCATCTCACACACAATAATGGCCCAAAAGCAAGGGTCCCCGACCCTTGCGGTTGGTTCTTCCACCCGGTCCTTCCAGGTCCGTAGCCTTGGAAGGACCAGACTGCCAAGACAGATCTTTGAGGGTGCACACATGCACTCCCACCCCCTCATGCCCCCATGCACACCTTGATGCACACCCCACACACGCACACACAGATGAACACCTGACACCACCCCCCGGTCCTTGGGAGAATGGTCTTCAACTGGACTGGTCCCTGGTGTTAAAAAGGTTGGGACCCACTGACCTAAAGGAACAATGTAGGTGATCACACAGGCCAAAACCAAAATCAAATCATTGGAAACACTACAAAAAGCACAAGCCTTGCCAGCTGAACAAAGTGTACTGTATTCTTGTGCCAAAAGATCCGATCTACTTGTGATTAGCACTAGCGTTGTGTACTTGATGGAATAAATATCAAAAACACAGCACAAAGCTGGACAAATCTTCTTGAGTAGCTCCCTGAGATGGAACTAGTGTGCTCGCCAGAAGGTTAGACTGTGACTTATACCTATATATTAGAAAAAGTCCACCGTTTATCATCAGACATTGTACCCACTTATCCTTAAGCCCCTTTTAATTTAGTGGGGCTTTTTTGTAAGTAGTAATGTACAGTACTGCACTAAAAAGCCAAACTAATAATAATTACGTGTTGCCAAGTGGCTTCTGATTAAGGGCAACCCTTACCAGAGTTGCAGAGTACTCAGAAGTGGTTTACCCTTCTTCTGCAGTACTGTGCACTGTGGAACATGCTCAAGGATACAGAGGGCGGCTGTTTTTCTGGGAAGCCCACTGGGAAATTGAATTTACCACCGCTGACTGTACAGCCAAGGAACCAAGTCACTTTGATAATGTATTTTTGTTTGTTTGTTTGTGTGAATACCTTTTAAAAATAGGTCACAATGTGTGATATAAGGTATGCTCTCACTAATAAAAATAAAAGAAATCAATTGCCCATCTTTTCCATGTTCCTGTTCCTGGTATAAAACAGGCAAACCCCGTCTTTATCTTAATCCAAAAATACACTACATTTGGGGAATGATTTCACAGCACATTGCATTACTAATAATGAATTCCCACTGCCCACACATCATAACCAGAACTTAAGTTGAACCACAGTTCAATAATATTCAACCTTGGGGCCTTTTTTCAATGACAGTATCCCTGTGAAAAAGCGATCATGTTCCAGTAAGGAGTGGAAGGTTTTTGGCACATTTAAGAACTTTACTTAATATGCTAATCATTTTTCATTTTCATTGACACTTAAAATAACTTTGCACTTTGGATATAGCATATGGCTTCCACTGCATTTAAGGTATAGTATGGCCATATTGAATAGCTGGCACAAAGGACCAAATGTCCCCTGCAATGTGACACTGAAGAGTTTTAAATGTGTAGGTTTCAGTATGGTAGAATAGAAGGCAGAGGTAATGACTTGGGACCCAGCATCTGTTTCCTGACATTTATATTGGGAAGACATAAAAGGATAATCTAAGGCCATGGCAAGCATAAGGCAATGACACTTGGGCTCTTGAAATTTACAATATACTCAGAAGAAAAATGGAGACTGATAATTAGCTTCCATGGTTAGCTGCAAATAATTAAAAATGAAGTGAGCAGAGGAATCAAAAAGGTGATAGCTGTGTAGATCGATTCTCAACTGTGACAGCCAGGATAGGGACATCATATAAAAGACAGGGTGGATACAGTGCTTGGGATGAGCATGAGAACAGATGTAGTTGTTGTTCAATCCCTCATCTCGTGATATCACAGAAATATTGTGAAACCGAACTTTTAATGAGAATACAAAGAACCATCTGAAATTTGCTAGAACAAAGCACAGGAGTCAGGGTTTTTGGACTCCCATATAATCCCTTTCATCTCATGGAAACCATGGGAGCTGTGGGACAGAAGGAAGAAGTTTTTAATTGCTGAAAATTTCCTCCTGTTGGTCATGTCATCTGCCAACTGCAATTTTAAGTATTCCTCCTCTCAGAGCTCTCACAGCTTCCGCATAGTGAAAGGGATTGCACAGGAATTGGTAAAGATGCAGGATAGAAGTAGGATGTTTTAATTATTAAAAACCACCCCCTGCCAGATACACCATCACCCTTCTACAGAGGTAAGTTCACCCTTCTACAGAGGTAAGTTAGACAACAGAATTTCAGACATGGTATTATATAACTCTACCAGACTGGAACCACATCAGATCAGGATCTATGTATGAATGTTTCAGAGCTTACACATTATTTTTTGGGGACCATAACTCCTAGAATCCACCAGCAAGCATCGTCATGGAATGCTTTTGTGTGTAGTGTACTCACATGGATGGATTGTATTTGTCTTCAGTGTGGAGGGGATTGTCACTCTCAAATTGGCCTTCTCAGCCACACTAGACACTGTTCCAAGTCCTTCATACAGAGCACGTTACCATAGTCTCTCGAGACTGAAGGACGTCTACATACATGTAGAACATATCCATCAAGGAGGAGAGATCTAACTTTGCTTTCTTCCCCCCCATCAGGCCTGGCCTTACGCATGGGTAACTGTACTATTGCATGAGGCACTGAGAAGAGAGGGTGCCAAGCTAAGGTGAGAGGGCTGCCAACCTGAAAGGAGAGGGGCACTAAGTTGACCTGAAGGGGGTACCAAGCTGAGCTCTATTACTGTTTTTTTAAATATACCATTCTATCAAAAGATAGGAATTCCTACAAAACAAAAAATCTTAGAAGTAAACCTTTTGATAGTTTTGTTGTGGTGCATTGTGCACTGCAAGTGCTCAGAATGTATCTCTTTGAGCATTAGCTTGTGCAAACTGCAGCACAGTAGCTGTGAAATCAGTTTTGAGCACTGTTTTCGTCACTGAATACTCTCGCGCATTATAAAGCAGCCATACCACATAATAGATTTAACTGAGAATCTAGAACTGGAAGAAAAGCTGAGCAGCATATAAAAGGTAGTTTAATCAGGGTTCTTTCCAGAGACATTGCATGGGGTTAGCAACACATGTTACATTGTCTTGCACAAGCCATAGAACAGGGTAACACTGCAAAGCTGCAAGGTTGTGTTGGGTGGGAGGGTAACAGACCCCAGGCCCCACAAAAACAGATCTTCTACCTCATTTCCTGTGTATCTCTTGCCCTGACACCAAAACTTTGACCATGGGAATTCTTGGGTTTTTTTTTTCCATTAAATTTTCATTTTTAAAATGGTATAAATATAACTGACAGACAGAAACTCAGCCTTTCATAGCTTTCAGAATGCTGGGGTGCAAAAGTTAAGGAGTGAAGAAGTTAGGGTGTGATCAGATGGTGTTTTATCTCACATTTTGGATCGCTTCGGGAATGGGCTGGTGTGAAGGAGTGGTAGACCCAAAGGAGAAAGGACAGAGTGAGCTGTCCCCTCAGCTAGAGACATCTGAGCAGAAAAGAAATATAGAAGTAGGGAAGACTGGAGAAAGTGAGGAGTTGAATGTAGAGGAGGGGGAAGGAAGGGAATCAAAGGTGAAAGAGGAGAAGATTTGAAATCTGCCTAGTGGAAGAGAGAGAGGGAGAAGGGGAAGAAGGATTAATCTTGCCCGTGTGGGAGGAGATAGGATAACAAAGTGGGAGGAGACAGTTAAATATACCAAGAGGGGAAGAAAGAAGAGAGGGGGAGGAGGAGAGAAGAAGAAAGTTGAATATGAGAGAACGCATGGGTTGTTGGAAAATTTCCCTAATTTGAAGGTAGGAGGGCTGCTACCTTATCCAGATAAATACAGTGGTGCCTCGCTTAATGAGCGCACCGTTTAATGACGAATCCACATAGCGACACGTTTTTTGTGATCGCTAATGCGATCGCATTGCGATGTTTAGATAGGCCAAAAATCGCATTGCGATGATCGGTAAGCATTTCGCTTACCGATCTTCGCATTGCAATGTTAGGGAAGCAGCTGATTGGCAGTTCCAAAATGGCTGCCGTGTGCAGAAAATGGCCGCCTGCTCCGTTTTCGCGCCCTGCCCTTGCTTACTGAGGCGGTGAAAATGGTGGCAGGATGGGGAATCTTCGCTTACCGGTGAGTTTTCGCCCCATATGGGGTTTTCAGTTCCGTTTAGCGATGTTTCTGGATAGCAACATTAATCCTGGAATGGATTAATGACGCTATGCAGGGCACCACTGTATAAAGAAAAGAAGACATTGGAGGAAGCCCTAGAATGGATGGTTGTGGTCTTCCCACGGGGAAGGTGATTCGGCTGCACCCTTGTGGGACAATATGTGCAGTTCAGAGTGCTCCATTGAGAAAGCCCACAGATCGGGAATGTTTTGGGCCAGCCCCTCAACGAATCTTGTGAATTTCCAGACAGAGTTATCGTCCTCACAATTTGGACAGTTACCAGATTTTAGTTGTTCTGAACCAATAAAAGTTCTAGTAGATTTACCCAATGTTAAATTAAATAAATCTGTTAACTTTCACAAAGAGACTCAGTTGTCATTTCCCACAAAAAAAAAAAAAAAGAGGAACTGTTCCAGGTCTTTAACGAACCCAATCACAGCTGGTTTGCTCCGTTTTCCTGTGGCTACAGAACAGGCAATTGTAAACGAGACTGATGCCTACTTGCACCTTTTTGTATTCCTAGCGGGCAATGGGTTGATTTGTTTTGTTTTGCACAGGTAGGATTACTCTGTTTTAGTTTGGTTTCTGGCACTGAACCAAAGCAACACTAGTAGGAATTTCCTACAGCAATTCAGTGCTATGTAATTTGAGTGGCAGCCCAATGAAGTGATAAATGAAAAAGAAAAGAAAAAGCAGCTTTGCCCAACTCCCCGCAGAGGAGGTGACAGGAGAGGATTCAGAGGATGATCTTTTTTTCCCCCTTTGCTTTTCTTTTTTCTTTTCCCCTTCTGCTTTGCAATCCAGCACTGTCTCGCTTTGGTGACAAACCAATGCACTGATATGTCACTTACCAATAAATGAAATAATAATAATAATAATCCAGCTTTCCCCCACTGCCATGGAAGGGAAGGCAGAAGATGAGGTGGAGGGAGATCTCTCTGCTGCTGCCTTTTTCTTTGCAATCCAGTGCTGTTTCATTTCAGCGGCAAGCCAAGGAAGTGATCTGTCATTTACCAGTAAATGGGGGAAAGTATTTAGTTTTTTTCCTGCTCTCCACAGAAGGGGAGACAGGAGAGGATGCAGGGGCCTATGGAGACCGAGAGGGAGAAATGGGCTAAATCAGTTGCTTTTTATTCAGTGTAGTTTCCTGTCCCCAAACCACCCAACTTTTGCACGTGGATGCAAGGGTCATTCTAGATGTCACATCGCACTTCCAAAAAAACCCAAAAAAACAAAAAACAAACCGCTTAGCCTGATCTAGCCTGGGAAAACTTTGCTATCTTGCAGCCTCAGTGAGTCAGATTGAAATGTCAGAGGAAAACAGGAGAGAGAAAAGATGGAGATAGGGAAACGGTTTTTGTTTTTTGAGTTATGACCCCTAGGTTGGGAAAAACTGTTTTATAGAGTATTGTACAGTGGAAACTTTTATCATTTCATTTGTGGAGGGGGGGTGCGTATCTTCTATTTTCAGTTATTCCACATACTGCTTCGTTCATTTGACACAAAAAGGGACGCCCCTTTTGGATCCTTTCAGTTTGTTTTCCCCATTGGGAGAGGAAACTGTGGCAAAACCGGCTGGACAAGTAGGCACACAATGGTGGAGGGGGTGTGAAGAAGGGGATAGAGTGATGGGGCAAGTAGGAGCACAGTAGTGGCAGCGGCTAGGCCAGTGATGGTGACACTTTTTGAGCCCAAGTGCCCAAACTCCAACACAAAATCAACTTATTTATTTCAAAGTGCCAATATTGCAATCAAAACCCGAATGCTGAGGTTTTAGTTTAGAAAAAAAAAAACTGTTCCTGCACTGCAAAGGTTAAATGCTTGTCTCCCCCCCCCCCGGGGAAATATTAACAAATAAATACTTACTGGTCCTCCCATCCCCCCATTGGGCTAGACCAGTAATGGTCGCCATTGCACCCCTCTGCTGGACCACTGCACCAGCAGGGGGGAGTGCCAAAATCCGGGATCGGAGGACGGGTAAGTATTTCTCTATGGTGACTTATGGCTCGTGTGCCCACAGAAAGGGCTCTGTGTGCCAGCTGTGGCACGTGTGCTATAGGTTCGCCATCACTGGCCTAGTGGTTCAGGTGTCTATGAATGCAAACCTTGATTTCTCTCAGATTGAGGGAGAGCCATAGTTCTGTTCCTTTGCTTTCGTTGGGGCCTAAGGCACTGAATTTGCTGCCGACTTACTAGACACGCGGAGAAGCTTCGTGGCGCAGTGGTTAAAACGCTGTACTGCAGCTAAAACTGTGCTCACGACCTGGGGTTCAAATCCCAGGTAGCCGGCTCAAGGTTGACTCAGCCTTCCATCCTTCCGAGGTTAGTAAAATGAGTACCCAGCTTGCTGGGGGGGGGGGGCAATGTGTAGCCTGTATAATTAAATTGTAAACCGTCCGGAGAGTGCTTGTAGCGCTATGGGGCGGTATATAAGTCCAATAAATAAATAAATAAATAAATTCACAAGACCTCTTTCTAGTGTACCGTTCATAACTGTTATACTGAGAATACATCTTTCCATGACTGTTGTTAGCAGTGGTACTAAAGGCCTGATCCAGAAGCACACTATGGGGATGGTGGGGGGAGGCAGTCCTGTGGCTGCTTACCCAGCAGTATGTTCCATTCAGCTCAGTTGGACTCTGAGGTGAGTCCAGGTTGCAAATGTCTAGCTACAAAGCAAGTTCTTCCAGCAAATGGGTCAATGTGAATTTACCTAAAATATAGGGCCCCAGGAACAAGACAGTTGGGCCACCTGCCTTCAACATCAGCTATAATGAAAATACAGGCATGCAAAGCACAGCCACTGGTATTAATTTATTGTCCAGACTCTTATTAATAATTGGTAGGTGTTTCCTTCCTTTCCAAACTTAATCATGATCTACTAAGAGTCATAAAGGGTGGTGTTATGTAGGGATTTAGCTTGTCCAATGGAAGCCTAAAATTGAGGGGAGAACAGGAGCACCCCTGCAACACTTCCAATGGCTCCATGCCTCCTCCCCCACACCTTCGTCATCTTTAAAATATTTAGAATTAAATGTGCTTTCCTCCTTTATCAGTTATTTTCTATTCTGCTCTCTTTTGTTCTTGTTGTTGTTGCCTGCATATTTCATATTAATTCAAGACTATACGGACTCCCCAAAATCCCACTCAGGCCCATTGTAAGTGCCATCAGCTCCCCAACATATGAATTAGCCAAACACCTAGTGACCCTCCTACAGACCCACATTGGACAAACCTCATCCTACATCAAAAACTCAGGATATTTCATAAGCAAGATCAACACCCTAAAACTCAACCCTGGGGACAGACTGATTAGCTTTGACATAGTATCCCTGTTCACTAAGGTACCGATAAAGGACACCCTGATGCTCATCCAGCAGATATTTCCAGAAGACATCAAGGCCCTCTTCCAACACTGCCTAATCCAGAGCACAGAGTGCTGTCCTCTGAAGATGCCGGCCACAGAGACTGGCGAAACGTTAGGAAGAACAACCTTCAGAACACGGCCAAAGAGCCCGAAAAACCCACAAGAGCCATTAGATCCTGGCCATGAAAGCCTTCGCGAATACAAAGTTCCTTTTGGTGCAAATGCTGGATTTATATATATAATATCATGCAAAATGCAAGCTTTTGTGGATGAATCACATGATCAGAGGGACTGTGACATCATCTTCAGGACTCAGCCAATCCTGAAGGTGCTGCTGCTGCCATGGAAACACAACCCCTCTCTCCTGGGTCTTTGTGACCTCACAGAGCCCCACCTCTCTGCCGGCAGATAAAAGGGGCTTGCTGGGCAGGGCAGGAGACCAGAAGGGAGGCCAGTGGCCAGAGGGCAGTCCGGCAGAAAGAGTGGCAGCAGCTGCAGGGGACCCAGCCCTTCTGCCCAAGGCAAGTTCTCTCGCGAAAGCAGATGAACTTGCTAAGTGGGGTTGCGAGTTAAATGCTCGAGGCTGATGGAGATCCATGGCTTGAAGCTGGCTGATGTCAGTGACGGACCCGGGGGGAAGTTGGTGGACATTGGTAGACAGAAGCTGGTGGAATCTCCCTGCGGAAGCTGGCTGAGGCCGCAAGATGGAGGCTGGCAGAGGTTGGCGGATGAAGCCGGGGGACGTAGGCCTCTTGAAACCAGCTGGAGGAAGGTTGGTGGATATTGGTGGATGGAAGCCCGGGCGTGTGTGTGAATGGCTGCTGAAATGAAGGGTTGTGTGTGTCGGGGTGTGTGAATGTGTGTATGAATGGGCTGGCTGGCATTCCGTGGGGATGTCGCCGGGGCGTGTGTGTGGCCCAAGCATTCAGGAGATGGCGGAGGGTGGCTTAAGAAGCGGAGTGGAAGAGATGAACAGGTGGATATTCCTGGTGGAAGCCAGTGGATGTTGGCAGGCGGAACTTCAGGATGAAGTTGCCAGAACATTGGTCGGTGGATACGCCTGGGTTGAAGCCGGTTGACAGCAGTGGACAAGCTCACCTCTTAGTTGTTGTTTTTTCTCTCTCTTGCAGGGCCCAAAGCTTCATCTTCCCCAGGGGGATGCGAGGGACCAGAAGGCAGGCGTCCTCCTGGAGCTGAACCAGGCCGTTGTCTCCACTGAGGATACCCATTTAGCCTCTTTTCCAAAATCAATAAAAGAATTTTTTTCTGGAATGGTTTTGAAGTGTTGTCTTGTTTGTCAGGGGCTGTCACGGGATTATCTTCCCCATATCCTCATTATATCTGGGGCCCAATGCCTGGGGTGGGCCTTTGTGGAGTCATGGTGTGGGGCCTTGTGATGTCACAGGAATTGGGAACATAATATTTCTCCATGCATGTGTGAGGGAGTGACCTAGGCATTTGGGGGTTCCCTGTCTGAGTTCCTAAGCAAGAAGATCATGTGTCTTCTTGGACAGACACAGGAAGCCAGGAAGCCCTGCTGCCATTTGGAGAGGGTTGGAGTTGGGTACCCAAACACTAAGGCCACCCCATAACAATAAACGAGACTCACTCCTTCCCTTCCACCACTGCTCCTCACATTTGTTTGCCTGGCCTGGAGATTCAGGGGAGCTCAGCCATTTCCAGGCACAGCAGCACATTCTCTGAGACCTGACAAACCTCATCTTCATCATCAACACCATGAGCACTCCATGGACAGCTCATTGCAGAGTACAAGTGGGGAGAAAATATGCCACTTCAAAGAAGCTTCCAGTCCAGGCTCTCATGCCAGTGCCACAACCGAGGAAATGGAGATGGGCAATGATTTGGAGGAGCGTACATTAAAATTCATGTGGATCCATGCCATGGATAGATGGCAAAAATACATTGGTACTGCAAAATCTGCTGCTTGAGGGCAGTGGCTGCCTCTGAGCGCCTAAGAGAGGGAGGGAGGTGTGGTAGGTTGTTGAAATATCAATGTGGGGCAATTTTGCATGGATGAGGTGAATGAAGGTAATGAGTGAAGGGAACATGGATGAACACAAATGACCCATGTTCCTTTTATTTGTCGAAATAGATAATTAGTATTTCTGAGGGTCTCTTCCAGAAAGTGGCAGAAGAAGACAAAACTGAATGTTCTTGCTTCTTCCGTGTTTGTTTTCAGATGAAGCCCTACACTTATTAAGCCAACAAGTCATACCATCCTATTCTTTGGAAGAGTTTCATTATTTCCTCTAGAAATCTGTGGTGATTCTGTGAGAAGAAATAAACAAGGTCATAAGAGCTTAGCGTAATAAAAGGTGGCTCCCAAAGGCACATTTTGTCACAATGATACTGAATCTTAGCATGAGATTGTGGTATAATGTCTCCCTGACAATCACAAATATAATGTTGGAGACAGTTATCTGTGAAACAGAATAGATGCTACTTAAAAGGTTTACAGATATTATTTAAAGCAATGATTCCCAACCTTTGTTCTCCAGATGTTCTTGGACTAAAACTCAGAAGCTTTCACCACTAGCTGTGTTGACCAGGATTTCTGGGAGTTGCACTCTGAGAACCTCTGGGCACCAAAGGTTGGGAACCACTGGTTTGAAGCACTGGAGTGAAATTCAGTTTCATTAAATGAACTATTATTTTTCTTTAGTCAGGTAAAATATATCCTACAGAGGGTGGAAGGAAGAGAGAGTTTGAATCCATTGCAGTAAGGTAAAATTGGTCTTTATATTTGGGAAGAAATAGAAGTAAGATTGATCTGATAATTTTAGGATAGGCCAAGACCCAGTAGCCAGATTACAGAGTTTATTGTAAGGAGGGAACAGGAAAGTTTTTAAGAAGGGATTCTTTGGCAGATTACATGCCTGTTCTTGTCATATAAAGAACCACAGACACAACAAGGAAAGAGTTCAAGCAGTAAGTCAATGTAAGTAAATGGGTGGAGAAATGAGTAAACACCACTCAAATATCCTGGTAAATCGCCATATGACAGTAATTATCTTTTGCATTTGCTTAGGACTGGTATGAAGGGGGAATCCTGAGTGAATAGAGGAGTCCACCAGCAGGCCAACATATGGAAGACTTTTGGGATAAGATCTCAAGACTCAGAAAGAAGATCTGCAAGAAGGTGTTTGGAATTTGAAGGAGGTGCTCCAAAGAAGTCCAACTTAATCGCTCTTACCTTAGCCCCACATCAGGAAAAAATGAATTACTGTATACCTATTCTTCTAGTTGATCCAGAACTCAGGTAACAGGTAGTCTATGTGCGCAATAATTTTTGCACATGAACCCCAAGTTCGTACATACTTGCATAGGGCTCTTGCAGGGACCAGTAGCAGGGCCCCCCAATATAACTTAAGAAGACATCATGTAAATCTGCATCTTTCCAATCAGGAGGAGGAGGAAGCAAAAAAAAAAAAAAATGACTCCAGACAGAGAAGATGAAAGAAAACTACCAATTTACATGTAGATCTAGAAAAGACAAGAGAGGGAACAGAAGTGGATTATTTTTCTATTATATCTCCCCCACCCCCAAAATACACACAGATTCAGATCACTTGCTATGTACGCCACATTCTAACATTAGAGACATGCCACTATTTGATTATGAGAGACTCAGTCATTTGGTATTGAGGGTTAAATATGAGAGCAAGGATGGTGTGCTAAGCTGCCCCCCCCCCATGTTTACTTACTCATACACAGCAACAAGTCTTAAGAGAGTAATCAATCCAATACAGTAGAGGCTCTCCACACCAAGGGAATCAGGATTCTGGCTCCCATGGACAGCTTTCACAGATTGACATGCCTGTCCTCTTCAGACTTGTCACTTCAGGTGAACATTCAAAGGAGGAGGGAGCAGAACTACCTTGCTTGTCCTTTTTGCACAGCCCTCACAAATACTGGAAAATTAAATAGGGCTTTGCAGCTACTGAGTCTAAATCCCTCATTCCTTGAATTCACCCCAGAATATTGGCAGAGGAGGAATACACCAGCAGGCATTTCCCCTTGCAAAATTCAGCTGGGCTTTGAATTTCCAACAAAGATTTTCTCTTCCCCAGTTCCTCATAAAATTGCTCTTGCATGCCCAAATAGAATAAGATAATAGTTCATAATATTCCTTTTCTTATGTTGATGTGACTGGGATGTTTTTATTGTCTTAAGTATATTTGCGTCCTGCCCTAGTATCAGCAAGGATGAAGACTGTATTAGAAATGTTTCAGCTTACCAGTCAAGGATTGAATGACAGCAATTATTAACCCTAATTTAAATGAAAAGTATATGCAAATAAATTCCAGCTGCTTTTCTATTTCAAAGTCATATGTCAGGGAAACAATTGTTCAAAGCTTTTTCCCCATGTTAATTTATGTTGAATGCATAGGGAAAGCTCTCTGCTGGATACAGTAATATTGCTGTGTTAACCTGGCTATTATTAATCCAAGCCAGTGTACTTAAAACATAAAACATAATATTTCAGGAGCACTGAGTTAAAATATGATTAAGAATGTGATTTGTCAATGTATTCATATTTTGTGATTTAAGCTGATACTTCAAAAGTTCTTTATAACTAATATTAATAATATTTGATCTATTTTCTACACCCTGTGATGTCTGTTTGTTTGTTGGCTGCCTTTTAAGGTTGAACCCTCCCAGGGCAGCACTTAAATAAGTATTTTCAATATATTTGCATCTTACAAACTGGTGCGCAGTTCACATAAATATATGCCAGTATAACACGCTAGCAAGGCTAGCAAGGTTATGCTCAAAATCCTCCAAGGTAGGCTTCAGCAGTATGTGGACCGAGAACTCCCAGAAGTACAAGCTGGATTTCGAAGGGGCAGAGGAACTAGAGACCAAATTGCAAACATGTGCTGGATTATAGAGAAAGCCAGAGAGTTCCAGAAAAACATCTACTTCTGCTTCATTGACTATGCAAAAGCCTTTGACTGTGTGGACCACAGCAAACTACGGCAAGTCCTTAAAGAAATGGGAGTGCCTGACCACCTTATCTATCTCCTGAGAAATCTATATGTGGGTCAGGAAGCAACAGTTAGAACTGGATACGGAACAACTGACTGGTTCAAAATTGGGAAAGCAGTACAACAAGGCTGTATATTGTCTCCCTGCTTATTGAACTTATATGCAGAATACATCATGCGAAAGGCTGGACTGGAGGAATCCCAAGCCGGAATTGAGATTGCCGGAAGAAATATCAACAACCTCTGATATGCAGATGATACCACTCTGATGGCAGAAAGTGAGGAGGACCTAAGGAACCTCGTAATGAGGGTGAAAGAGGAGAGTGCAAAAAACGGTCTGAAGCTCAACATCAAAAAAACTAAGATCATGGCCACTGGTCCCATCACCTCCTGGGAAATAGAAAGGGAAGACATGGAGGCAGTGACAGATTTTACTTTCTTAGGCTCCATGATCACTGCAGATGGAGACAGCAGCCACAAAATTAAAAGATGCCTGCTTCTTGGGAGGAAAGTGATGACAAACCTTGACAGCATCTTAAAAAGCAGAGACATCACCTTGCCAACAAAAGTCCGCATAGTCAAAGCTATGGTTTTTCCTGTTGTGATGTATGGAAGTGAGAGCTGGACCATAAAGAAAGCAGACCGCCGAAGAATTGATGCTTTTGAACTGTAGTGCTGGAGGAGGATCTTGAGAGTCCCCTGGACTGCAAGGAGAACAAACCTATCAATTCTAAAGGAAATCAACCTTGAGTGCTCACTGGAAGGACAGATCCTGAAGCTAAGGCTCCAATACTTTGGCCATCTCATGAGAAGAGAAGAATCCTTGGGAAAGACCTTGATGTTAGGAAAGTGTGAAGGCAAGAGGAGAAGGGGACAGCAGAGGATGAGATGGTTGGACAGTGTCATCAAAGCAACCAACATGAATTTGACCCAACTCTGGGAGGCAGTGGAAGATAGGAGGGCCTGGCATGCTCTGGTCCATGTGGTCACGAAGATTCGGACACGACTGAACGACTAAACGAATGAACGAACAACATGTTGGTCTAAAAAAGTGCCAGAAACCCTTTCTTGTTGCTCACAATATAAAAGCAACACATGCTTAAACAATAGAACATAATGAAACTGTAAAATATAATAAAAAATACAACTAATAAAAAATCAAGAATCAAGAATAATAGTAATCATGGGCAGCATTCAACCTAGTGAGAACAGTAGGATTGAGTATGTGGTGGTGGTTATGACGATTCTAACTCCAATTCCGCAACTATGGTGAGCAAAGAATTACCTTTCAGATGTTATTCCACTACCGTCTCCATTATTTCTCACCACTGCCTGTGCTAGCTTAGGCTTATGGGAGCAGTAGTCCCAAAAAGATTTAAACAACCACACTTTGCCATTCTGTACTTTAAAAGGCTCTTCTTCACTTGGAAGGGCTTTTCTAGATAGTTCAGTGCTATGTAAAATACCTTCATTTTAGGGCTCATTCAGGCTCCTTCTGGTTTCAATGTCCATTATTGTGAAGTTCTTTAATAAAGTGAGCCACTTCAGGATATCAGCAACTTGAACACTTTGCTGGTCTTCTGCAGACGAATAGACCATCACTGTTGTGGTGAATCACTTAGACTGATTTTTTTCAAAAAATTATTCACCATTGTGTGAAGTGCCGATCAAACCATGGCTTCAGGCAGTTTCTTAACTGGCATTAGACACAAGGCAAAGAAAAAGCAGTAATTTAATCTAAATGATTCAGCACTCCAGCAATGGTCTAGCAGAGACAAAAATTAATAATCATATTTTTTTTTATTCCTCTGCAGAGGAACAGGGGAAGTGTTCAATTGACAGTAGAAAGAACTGGAGGGTCACTTGAAGTCAATATGCCATTTGGACACAAAGGTCGTACCAAGTGGTATATTGCTCTTTCCCCTGACCTCAAGTAAGCCTATCTAGATTGCACCAGCCCAGACCAAAACAGTCAGTGGAGTCATAAGCAAAAAATCACTTTAGTTGCATAAAAGCACTATTTCAGCTACATTAATAATACACTTCTATATATGCCTATTCAGAAGTAACTTCTTTTTTGTGCAGTCAGCTTACTCCAAATAAGTAAGTACTGTATAAGTCAGCAGCATACATCTGTCTCACTGGAATCAAATTGACTTGGGAAGTGCTTAATTTTACAGGGAACTTGTCACTTTAAGTTTAACCAGGCAGAAAAGGAAATATTTAAGACTTTTAGATGACTAATATTAAAATACCATGCCTGCAAGTCAAAGTTAGAGGAGGCTTGTTGATCCGTACAATAAGAGGCCTTCTATAGTAGCCAATCAAACTGGAAAATAAAGTGTATTATATGATACATTTTATATTAGTTTGTGTACCAATGTGAATAGCCCAGAGCAGATGGCTGTTTAGGACCTTGCATGCTTTCAAAGGCAATTTAAGCTACATTTAGAAGAAACAGATATTCTGTTTATGGCAATATCTATTGCAGAATATGTTTCAGGTTCTCTGGAGAAGGGGATAAAAGTAAAGAACTTATAGAATGTAATCATTCATTAAAAGGAAAGAGGGAAGGAAATAGTTTTCAGGGAAGATGTGAGGAATGAAACCAATCCCTTTATTAAATACTCATTTATAACATAGACTGAAAGATACTTGGTAACTCTCATTACAAAATAGTCATTCCCTGTGTTACTGGTGAACACAAAGTGACTGGATTCTCTACTCCACCACTTCAAATGGCAGATGGAAAAAATATTGTTTTCATATTTCATGATCATTGATTTCAATAGTTTTATTATTTAGCATTTTTAGTGACACATGGGTAAATGCTTCGAGTTCTTTCTTTTGCTGAAAAGGTTGGATCATTTCTAATAAAACAGAGTAAAACAAATTAGATTAGAAAATGATTATGGAAAAAAGTTATGTCCGTCTCTCATTCTCACTGGAGGTTTCCATGTTTCAAAAGCATTATTGTTCCCTCCCACTTCTGTACCAGATGGCAAGAAGTCTATGAACAAATGTGTGTGTATTTGTGTGCCCATTTTTAATTGTATGCATTTTTCAAATGCATGTGCGATTGTTTGCATTCCATTCCACTGCTGATCCCAAGAGGCAGAACTTGGGGTTTCTATATGGAGAAAGGAATTTCTTGTCCATTTCTAAATGGCACTCATTGCTTCCCACTCCCAGAAGAAAATTACAGCAAAAGGAAGAACATGTCAGTCTCCATCTATCACACAGAGAAGCAGCTGCAGGGAGCTACCAGGAGGGAACTGGCTTTTCTCTCCCTGGGAGAAAAGTACTCATGGATCCTGCTACTGATTGCCCCAAGACTATGGAGCTCAAAGGAAGCATGCACCAATTTCATCAATCAATCAGAGAAATAGTGGTTGATGGGCTGTGTGTATGAATGAGTGGGAGTAAGGAATTATTACAATCTGTTGTAAGATATCAATCTGTCAGTCAGTCAATCAATCAATTATTTGCTTGAAGAGTAGGGCACACATGTTCAAAATAATGACTAGATGAAAAATACCCTAACCTAAATCTGAGTTATATAGTTCCCAAAGTGTATCTGCATTACAAAGTTACATCAGTTTGATTCCACTTTAGCTGTTATGGCTCCATCCTATGGAATCTTGGGATTTACATTTTGGCAGAATACTGGGATTACCCCGTGTAGCACACCTCCAGCTCCCCTGTTTGTTTTCCCTAACACCCAGGTTCACCTTTGAGCACTACTTTTTCTTTTCTTTCTTCTTACGCTGCCACCAGAGGATATTCTCCTCACTGTGCCAATGAGGAATACTGAATCAATGCTGTCAATTATAACAATATTTATTTAAGGATTTGAAGGTGAAACATATAAGGAAAATCATGGATGTTCTTGTAGTATTTATTCATTAAACGTGCTTTGGATTTCAGATATGCTTTCTTTTGTATGATTCACTTTAACCTTGATGTTACAACATTCAAACTGTTTATTTAATTCTTATTACTTTTACTTCTTCAATTATCAAATGCCAACTTTCCAAGTCCTTGTCCTACTCCTAACCTACTTGTCTATCTTAAAGCTTTCAATTCCTCAATCTCTCTCTTCTTCTCTCTCACTGCCCTAACTGCCCTAACTGTCCTAAACTGTCTTTTTTTGATCTCCTTAGTTCCCTTGGTTCCGCCCCCCCCATCCTATCATAGGCTCCAACACCAGAACTCTACCATGACTGACAGGAGTGACACTTTAACTCCATCACACCCAGTAGTAGATAGAGTAATGGATTGAGATTTAGGAAGCCTGGATTTGAATCCCAGCTCAGCCATGCAAACTCACTGGGGTGTGGAACTGGTAAAACTACTCCTTAAACATCTCACTTGGCTTGAAAGCTCTAGTAGGGTTGCTATAAGTTGGTTCCAACCTGACGCCACATAACAACAACAACAAGATACTTAGAACAGTCTGCTAGACAGCTCTAATACTATCCCCTGAACAATAGCATTATTGCAGCCTAGCAGATAACTCCAAGAACTTCACCAAACTACAGATCGCAGGACTCAACTGGGTGGAATAAGACCATTTAAAGTGTAATCAAACCGCTATATGTGTGTGACACAGGCCTACCTTCCAGCTACCGTTTCATTCTGCAAAATCTGTATGTCAGACTGTAAATTTATCAGCATCTCCTGCTTCATTGTGATCCACAAGTTCAGCACAAGAACCCATGACTATTTCTGTTCTATGCAATGATGGACAGAAAAAGATAGATTGAGTAATTGTGTTCTGTCTATTGCCTATTAAAAAAACCTACAGGCAAGGAGGTAGTATATGCTGAAGAATAGTTGCGATTTGTAATACTGGAACATATTGGACTACAATTCCCAGAACTCCACAGTCAGCATGATCATTGGCTGTTCTGGCTAGTGAAAGATTTTGTGGCACATAGTCCACTAAAGTAATTTTTGCAAGCTCTGCTCCAGAGGATGAGCAGACCCCATCTAAGCCATCTGAATGAACAAGGACGCCTTACTTAATGAACTTAACTTAAAAACCACAGGCTCTTTAATAGGCTATCAAAATTCAATATAATGCCATTAATCACCATCATTATTATTAGACTTTCCCCCGAATCTCAGAAATAGGCTTAGAGCACAGACTATAAGTGCCTCTTTTCCTGCAAAATCTTCAGCAGCAGTTGTTCACTCCTTAAATCACATTGTTAGCGTGTTTATAGCTGGCATTAAGCTCAGAAATTACTTTTTAAAATATAAAATTCCTAGCACTCACATAAATAGATCTTGGAGCAGCAACATCATGGGGGAAAATATGGGGCATAAAAAGAAAAAAATATGATTCTGCACAAAGGGTTCAGACATAAGTAAAAACAATTCAGCAATGACCTACCTAGGTGACCTTGGGCCTATCATAAATTTTCAACTAGCTTACCACGCAGGGTGGCTGTGTGAGCACAAAATGGGACAGACTAGCATTTATCTTTTGGTTGACTGTGAAGGTAACAAGTTACAAGTAATTCTGTTACCTGTAATTAGTTACTTGGTAGTAATAAGTTTGCAATGAAGTTACATGTTAACAGCAACACAGCATACAGAAATACCATGTTTCCCCCAAAATAAGACAGGGTCTTATATTAATTTTTGCTCCGGAAAAAAAAAAAGCAGTAGGGCTTATTTTCAGGGGATGTTTTATTTTTTTCATGTACAACAATCTACGTTTATTCAAATACAGTCATGTCATCTTCTGGTTGCTGCACAGTGGTGGAGGGTGGGGTTTCACTTAACTAGGGCTTATTTTGGGGGTAGGGCTTATATTACGAGCATCCTGAAAAATCATACCAGGGCTTATTTTCAGGTTAGGTCTTATTTTCGGGGAAACAGGGTATTTTTTTCTGTTGTTATTGGTTGTAACATTTTGTTGTTGTTGTGTTCATAAAAATAATTACATAATCTTAGAACTGCAGAGCTGGAAGGGACCATATGAATTTTTAAGTCCATCCCCTGTCAAGGAGGCTCAGTGGGGAATCGAACTCCCAACCTCTACTTCTGCAGCCAGATACCTAAGCAGCTGAGCTATCCAGCATGCTTATATGCTATCAAGATGAATTCAAACAAAGTCCGGGTGATCTCTTATTGCCTGATTAGTAATAGGGGAAAATGAACTTAATCTGATTGTGTGTGTTATATGCCATGAAATCACTCCCAACCCATGGTGAACTTAGTAGGATTTTCAAAGTATGTGAGATACTTAAGGAGTGGCTTTACCATTGCTACCCCACACAGTAAGTTTCCATGGCCAAGTGGAGGTTCAAATCCAGGTCTCCTAAGTCTTAGTCTTTCATTCTAAGCACTGGACAAGATTTTCAATTAATTTTAAAGGACATTGTAAGGAATATTAGAAGAAGAAGCAATTTATGAGAATGTTTTAATTATATGACATTCTTTTATCAACATAAATATTTTTAAAATGAAATTACTGAAAAAAAGTGACACAGCTGCTAAAATTTAAAAAGCTAGTTTTTAAACCTTGTAATAGTAATTGATGAAAATAGGTTGCTTCCCAAACACTCTAACAAGGTATAAATTGCTTCTTTTACTAACTAACTAACTAACTAACTAACTAACTAACTAACTAACTAACTAACTAACTAACTAACTAACTAAATAAATAAATAAATAAATAAATAAATAAATAAATAAATAAATAACTTCAAAAGAACATTTGGAAACATCAAAACATACAGGTTGATTGTTAAGCCAAATGATTTTTATATACCCTGAAGCAAACTGAAACGGAATCTTTGAAAATGAAACACAAAGTTGCAGTCACCTGTTATTGAATCCAGTGGAAATCTCACACCTGGTAAGACATGTTGTCCCATCTTTGTGCTGCATAATCCTTCTGGGAAGATTGCCTAGGGCATTATGTAAGCAATGGGCATTGTAATTCACCTAAGGGCAGTGGCAAATCTTCTGTATGGTATAACGCTGATAGAAGTTCAAGGGTTTGGCATGGAGGCATTATGAATGGGATTTAACAGCTAGGGATCATTGATGACCCTCTGTGTTAATCTGATGTCCTCAGAGAGCAACTTTCTGCAGAAAAATAAGGGTGATAGCAAGTCATTTCTCTTGTTATTGCAGTTAAAAATAATTACGTGCCTACCGGTGGCTCTAATCCATACGCTTCTTCTCTCATATTTTATAGTGAACTTTAATTTAGTCAGCACAGGGAAGCAGTTACAGTGTCATTCAGGTGGATACAGTGTAACTAAAATGTGTTACTATCATCATTAAACAGAAAATGCACCTTGATCCCTCTTTTAAATGGCTTGTTCTTTGTGAAAGACATTCCTTGCACACAATGGGGTGGGGGGCACCAATCATGGAAGGAAGAGTTCAGAAAAGTTAGTTTTCGCAATACTATACCAGTTTTGAAGGAGGTACCATGTTCTTTTGTTGTAACAAAACACAAGAAAAAAGAGCAAAAATCCAATGGCACCTTTAAGACAAAGGGATATACTTTAGCATGAGCTTTTGTGGAAGATAGCCTAGTTCTTCAGAAGAAATGGAACATCTCCCAGAAAAGGTCATGCTAATATAAATCAATTAGTCTTAAAGGTGTCACAATACCTGTGTTTTGGGTTTAGGAGACTACAACTCCCAGTATCATCCAGCTTGGAGATTCTGGGAGTTAAAGTCAAAAAAAGTAACTATCTGAGTGATGTGTTCCTCTTTAAAACAGAGAGATGTCACTTCCAGCTTCCCACCGGAATAACTTCAGAAATAACAGAATGGATTTTGCATACATTGGGTGAAATCTAATACAAGGCCCATTGGATTTCATTCTGAAACAGGCCCACTGAATCAATGGAGATCTGGTGAGTCAACACCTATGTAAGTTCCATTGATTCAGTTGGTCTACTCTAGCTGTGACTTACTGCTGGATTTCAGCTACTGATATATATTTCATTTATAAAACATTTAAAGAAATGCAATACTGGTACTGTGAATGTCACATTATAACCATACATACAACAGATATATTGGAAAGCATGTAGGGCAAGATGAACCTGTTGCTGCAAGGACACTTCTTAGATACATACATTGAATGTCCATAATTCTGTTACAGTGGATTTCCTGCACCAGCATGAGGAAAGACTGGATGACTTCAGTGATTCTGGAACTGAACATGAGGTGTCTCAGCTAGAGCTCTGAAAAAGGGCATTGAAGCCAATCATTGTCCATGAAGACCTTTTATATATTTTAAGATTGCAACCAGTAAGGTCCTAACTAAAATACTGTTCCAGCAGCTTTCTTAATTATTTTCTGCATATTATTCTATTTTTACTGATATCCACTTGATCTTTTTTCTGTTCCAGTTCATCTCCTTTTGCATTCTTCCTTCTGTCTTTCATCCTTTTTTTTTAAATTCCAAAAATAGCGCTGGGCACAGAAATATGATCTGCCTTCCAAAAAAAAAAAGTACAAAAAAGGATTTAATGGGGAGATTTGAATGATTTGGGGGCAAAGAGGCACTGGAGAGAGAGAGACAGTCACCTCACAGATCCTTTATGTTCAACTGGCATTCATGGGTTCAACAGTCATTGACTAAAGATGCCCAACGATTTGAAATGAGGAGATGGAAATGGGAAAGGCCGGACTGCTTACACTAAAGGGAAAGGCGAATGACACCTAAACCCCAGGGGAAAAAAGCCCAAGATCTCCCCTGGATTTTTACCATCATGGATGCAAACACAGATTGGCTTGGAGTGTCACCAAAAGATCAAAGGTTTAGTTAGGGCACCTGTATGTGTGCCCTTATTTGGGCATGGACTATGGGAACTACTGCACATCCTGGATTGAGTGTATTCTTTTCTGGTTAATACTGCTAGTTACCTGTAGGTTCCACACTTCTGCCAGTTCTTCCTACATGCCATTTTCATTACATTTCCAGGGATTTCAACCCTTATCGACACTTGGGAATAAACCTCACTGAACTTAGCAGTACTTAAAGTGGAACTAGCGATCACAGAATGGGCAAGTGCATAAAGGGCTTTTTAAAAAGCATATCATGTGTGTTACACCCAATCTGAATTGGGATACAGGAGGGAAGATGCATTAGCCCATAACCCCTCTCACATCCATATTGTGTTCTGGTCCTCCACTGGTTCTGGACCTTCAATTTGCATTGCACTCCATCCAGGTTGACCCTAGGGACTACAGGGCGGTGGTCCAATGGGCTGTTTAAGGCTGAATTCAATCTCTTTCTCTACAATGTTTTATTAGATGTCCACATATTCCTCACCTCATTATACCCATCATTGATTACTGCTAGCAGGGACAAGAAAAACACAGGGCTAAATCCAAGTGAAGTATAGAATCAATTCAATCATTTATGCTGAAGTCCTATTTTTTTTCTATATGTCTAGCTGTAAGTAGCAATTAGAGTTAGCTCCACATGTAGTAACATCTCAGAATATGATGCACATTTTTTGTATTATAAAATAGAGGGATGAGAGGGATGCAGCCTTGTGTTTTTTGAACACTAAGTTCCAGAGCTGGCCCTGCCATTGGTAGCATGCGTTGCCATGCATGAAGCCGGCAGTAGCAAATTAGAGCCTGCTTTGTATTTATTTTTTAAGTCCCAATTCTGAAAGGTCCTCCTGGATCTAAGACAGATAGGAGGAATAACCATTTAAAGAATGCCTATGCCGTATTTTCCTTCTTCTGGATACCATCCCATCTGCCTTGGCCCTGAGAGGACCCTTCAGAGCCAGAATTTTTGAAGAAAGCAGCAGCTCCTAACTTTAACAGGTTGCTCCATCATGTTCCCTAATGCCTTCTTACTTCTCCTACAGTATCATGAGGAACAGTGTGAAGGGACTGTGGCTGCTGCCTCTGGAGGTGAGGTGCTTTCCTCTCTAGATGATGGGTAGGAAGGAAGGCACTTTTCTTCCCCATGGAAGCAGGAGGAAGATGTAAGCTGCCCTGGCTGCTCAGTTCCATAGAAATGTGAAGGATTTAGTTCAAACCTCATTTTAATTAAACTGAACTTGTAATCAGATGGGGAAACAGCTTGCATTTTCGCCTCCTCCCACCCAGATCTACCCGAGTCATGCGACATAGCCAGCAGGGACGGCTGAGGGGACTGACGCTGAGGGAGGCCCGGAAGGAGAAAACAAGAAACCAGGCCTTCTCGGCGGTTGCCCCTCGGCTGTGGAACACACTCCCCACTGAAATCCGGCTGGCACCCTTGCTGGGGGTTTTCAAAAGCCAATTAAAAACTTGGTTGTTTAAATAGGCCTACCCCCCAGTCAATTAAGTCATTTTCCTTTTCTTTTTCTCTATCTTTTTTTTTATATACCACCATCTTGGAAACCTTTTGTTTAGAACTTATTAGTATAAATGCATTTTATATGTTTTTTAACTTGTTTTAACTGATGTAAGCCGCCCCGAGTAGACGTTGTCTAGAGGGGCGGGGTAAAAACCAAATAAATAAATAAATAAATAAATAAATAAATAAATAAATAAATAAATAAATAAATAAATAAATAAACCACTTGTGGTGCAGTCTGGTACGAGTTAGTTTCCCAGCAATCACACGACTGCTCTCTTCCTGGGCTGGACTGGAGCAATTCCTTCACAGACAGAAGTGATCACTGCCAGCAAAGGAACACTTTCTGGTGCAATCAGATCCAGCCCTTGCTCGACATCTGATCATATTCTGACTTGATTTGCACTTCCCAGGACTAGTTCTCCAGCTGACTTGTCACAGAACAGAAGGAGGCTGGTTTTGAAAGAGGACATCTTGTTGTTATTGTTGTCATACATCGCCCTCTTTTATTCTTTTGACTTGAAACAGTGCTTTAAAATCTGAATCTGCTTGCTGTCACAAATTTGAAGAGATGGGAAGGGAGGACTTAGATATAATTTTTATCTAAAACACATTAACTGTACTTGCCAGGTACATATTTTTTTTCCTTGAGAGTTATTACATATATTTTTTCTTTTACTATTAAGAACAAGCCAGAGCCTTTAGAAAACCTGTATTCTACATTTCTTTCCCTATTGCAGCTTTGACTTAACCCCCCCCCAAAAAAAACTCCTATTGCAAATGGAGACAAATAACTCTTTTTTGACTGCTTGCAAATTACTGCTATGACTTTGTAGGCCATGTTTATATAAAATGTCTTCTGCTTCCTGACAGTGTTTCTTTCTGCTTCCCCTTGTTTTACAAAGAAGCATTGTGTAAATATAAAATAAAAAAGAGGTGGCAGAAATCTGCAAGCAGTCAGCAAAATATACAACAGTTGGCCATTGTTATTCTTGACTATCATTAATATTTATTCTTAATTTGACAATATAATTATAAACATGTTATTAATCTTAGTTTGACAGTAGAATTATAAACATATCCCTCCTCACAACACAGTGCAATACACAAGTCCGAATTAGAGTAGATGCATTGAATCAATTGTTGAATGGGTAAACTTTTGTAAACACCACTGATTTACTGGATCAACTCTAACTGGGAGTGTGAGTAGAATTCTGGTCTGTATTCTGACTGGAAGCATTATGACTGTACAAAAACATTCATAAATCTCTATCTATTTCCATCGAAGTAAAACCTTAACTGAACTTAGTGTGAATTATTTCTGAAGAAAAATGTATAGGATTAAATCCTGTTGCTTAGTTTAGTAATTTGCACTTATGAGGCGACAAGCCACCTCTCCCAACATCAGGAGACTGTACCATCCACTTCTCAAGTAAAGGAAGAAGCACAAAAGATAGGAGTGACAGAAAAGGAATTAAGTGAACTAGAAATAAAAGAAGAGGCTAAACAGGGTGCAAATCGGGCAGGAAATGAAGGGGATAAGAAGGAGAGAGAAGGAGGGGAGGAGTCAGAAGCATGTTGGGGAAGAGAGGAGAAAGGAGAGAAAAAGGAAGAGTTAGTAGAGTTGATCCAGGAAGATCCTTGGACAGGAGAGTGGGTAGAGTTCAAAGTACCTTGTGAGTACGTCAAAAGCAAATGGAGGCGACAAATGTATAGAAAGCCACCATACTGGGGGGAGACTGAGGACCAAAAGCAAAGGAAGGAATATAGGGCATAGGTGAAGAGAGAAGAACAAAGGAGAGAAAGGCAAAAATGTATAGTGATTCCCGAGTAGTCCCGTGGGCCCAGCCCCTTCAAACCCCAACAGAGAAAGATATGTGGCTCGACAAATGGGGGACTGCAGGGAACTATGATGTCCCATCTACAAACTTGAAGTGGGCTGAGAACACACCAGAGCTGATGGGGGGCAGACCCAAATGGACCCAAGAAGTTAACAGTTATTCCCCATTGTCTTATCACAAAGAGATACCCAGTTTTAATAATGTAAAGACTTACGATTTGTTGTTGAAGACCAACAAAACAAGACAAAAAAAAATCAAAGAAGCCATGTTAAACAATACACCGGTTTAATTAGAAGAATTGGGTCTGATGAATCCTTCTTTGGACAAAGTAGGGAAAAGAGAGGTAGATGATGACAAGCAGCACGATCACAGCACTAGAGTAGGCCCATTCCCAGTGGGAATTTGGTGAGCTGAACCCCCTTTAAATTCAATTCAAATAGGCCTACTCTAGGTGCAACTTACATTAGAATAGTAAATTGCACTTAGAGTAGACCTATTTGAAAACGTGCACTGTGTAAGTGCATTGACCAAAATGCACTTACAGGCTCCACTTCAAATCTTCATGTATAAGTTTGAGGGATTTCTGGTTGGGAATGTTGGTGCACAAGTTTGCATGCATCTCTACCTCCCAACTGCTGACTTAGCCTTCCATTGGATAGGGTCTCTCTCAATCTTTCTCTCTCTTTCTGAAGGGCTTTGGATACTCCAGAGAAAACCGATATACTGAACTGACTAGAGGCCTTGTGAAAAAAATTAATCCTTCAGGCTGACCTCCATCTTGTCTCTATTGATAATTAGGGATCTTCTAATGATGGCACTCCTAGTGACAGATTTTAATTAACAATAATCCATTAAACTTTTCAAACAAAAATCAGCTAAAGCAACCTCAAGATGCATATCCCCACACTTCAGTTGAAAAATGTAAATTTAGCCACATGTTGGAGACCAACAGATGTGCGCGCGCACACAGAGAGAAACATACTACACATGCGAAGTATAGTTAACTCTGCCTGGTTGATTGTATGCAATGGCTGAAATCCTGTTTGTTAGCATAATAAGGATGCATGCAATCAGGTGGCAAGAAAGGTGCACCTCTGGTTGCACTGGAAAGGGTTGCTTTCTAAGAACCAACCTCTCCTAAAGCAACCATCCCAGCTGTTGGAAAATCACCCCAGCTCACTCTCCACAGGTAGTAGCCCTACTGTTGGACCAAAAAGGTCCAGCTTGGGTATGGATAGGGGTCAGGTTGGAGTGCAATTCCCAATACATCATGGGATCGCAGGGAAATAAATTGCACTGGGCTGCTCCACAAGTCATGATCACTCATGTGATCATGCCCTAAAGTTACAACTAGAGTCATAATATCCTAAGTCCAAATTGGATCAGTGGGAATCTGGTGAGCCAACTCCTCCATACATTCCACTGATTCAATGGGGCATATTTTAGCTGCAACTTGCTATGCTAAGCAACTGCTTATACATTTTTCCTCCTAAAATTTAGCAATCGTAGCCACTTCTTTTCTTCTTATTTTTAGCAGGTATAACTTTCTAACAATTTTGCTTGCTGTGTAATTGCAATTGTGTCCCTATTTGGTTTCTCTTAATTTGGATATCCTGTTCATGGGTTTCTAACACTGCCTTAAGGTTTTCTTTTCTGTCTTTTCTTTAGATGTTCACATGCACTATATTCCTTTTAATAATTTTGCTCAGTTTCTCCATTAGTATGTATTCCCTGAGGGCTGTTACTTTGCTTATATCACTTGCTGTATTATTTCCCCACGCAGAGTTAGAAATTGGGGTAGTCTGTATAACTGCTTTTTCTCCCCTGAATTCTACAGAGGTTAACCTTATCTTCTAATATATATTCACCTCTGAAACCAACACATATTTTCCCATTGCTCTAGCCTCTACTCAGGTACTTAATCACTTTCTTTGTCAGCATGTCTTCATAGTTTGTTTTCCTGTTCCAAATACCGGCACCAGCTTCATTCATACCTCTGTGCCTGTTCAGAAATCCAGACATGGCAGTTGCAATCTTCTTATAATATTGTACAGGGCTGTTTAGCAGTGCCTGATTCAATTCAGGACCCACTTTGGTGCTTTGGGCCTGATTCAGTTTGGAGTAATTTGAATCTGCTCTGTTCCAGACTGATCAGTAGCCATTTAAACACCCTCTGCAGGTTTTTCAGCCATCTGCAAGCAATCATTAAAGGAGAGAAGAGCAAGAGAGATGCATGACAGAACTGAATATACAACTTCAATAACGCTATGCAATCCCTACTGCAGGACTTGTGAGTGGAAACTGCTAGTTAAGTTCTTATCCAAATCACAAGCTAGAGTTGTCCATGAGCAAAGTCCAACTTCACTGGTCCCTCCCCAACATACTAGCCTAGTGTTTCTTTTCTAAGATGCCGTATTACAACACTCTAGAGACATGCTGGCTGGCTTTCTTTTAATGTCTTAGTATCCTGAATCAGATCCTATTCAGACCTTATTAGTTTGATTCAGCTCAGGATTTAGCCATGCACAGTCT
The DNA here is from genome assembly GCF_051106095.1 of Pogona vitticeps. NCBI lineage: Eukaryota > Metazoa > Chordata > Lepidosauria > Squamata > Agamidae > Pogona > Pogona vitticeps. The sequence continues at coordinate 34,912,273 of NC_135788.1, read as the reverse complement.
TTAATGGTGTGTATTTTCCCCTTTTTAATCCCACAACTGCATTGCACAGATTTAGTTTTCATATTTTGGGGTTAGGAAAAAAAGATTTTGGGCTTTTCTTTCTCTCCAGCAGAAGCAGTCAAGTCACTGATTTCGGTGTAAATCTCACAGGTTCTCTGACTCAGCGAAAGGTGCTTCTGGTCCAGTTTTTTTCTTTTTTTACTACCCATTGAATTTATACACAAGAATACTCAAACAAGAGTGTGAATTGTTGTGGCTTCTCTGCACATTTGCCTTGGAGTAACTTCCAATGAAGATAGTGGGAAGCTACTTCTGAATAAATGTGCATATGATTGCATTGAATGCACGATTTAGTCCCCTGCAAGCTATTATGGAGTCCGAGAGAAAAAGATGTGGCAAGGACACATTGAGCCAACACTTTTAAGTAAATCTAGTTGCTACTGTAGTCATTGCATCACTGGCATTTATGGGAGCTTCTGAAGTTTAATGGTAGCTGCAGGCATTGGGAGGAGAGATTTTCTTTAGGACAGGCATAGGATAGAAACAGGTTATTACCCCCAGCATACTGCAGACCCAGTCTTGATCAGATTCGATTGGAAACTGCACATACCAACCAACTCTGAATTTCTGATAAACTCCCAACAAGCACTGGGGGTAGTTTCTTTTTTCAAGAGGAAGTTAGGCTGGAACTTGACCCATCCTAGGCCATGAGACCTTCCAGCAAGGCCCTTCTCCGGGTGAACATGATTTAGGTGTGAGTTTAGCAGGTGGAACTCTCAGAATGGAAAGTGTCGGGACTTAGAGCCAAAGAACCCCAAATAGCACATCCCTAGTTTAGGGTTTAGGAAGACAGGAGGGCCTGGCGTGCTCTGGTCCATGGGGTCATGAAGAGTCGGACACAACTAAACAACTAAACAACTAAACAACAACACACAAAAGTTTAGGGTTGCCAGATGTCTGGCAAAAGGAGGACATGTCCTCCTTTTTACCCTAACGTCCTCCCTCTGGCAGGCAAAGATAAAAACATTTAAAATATCCAGCTTTTGTATATTTTATGTTATAATTTTGGATGGAAGGGGGAGAGGTGGAAGAATCCCCCTCCCCCTGTTTTTCCCCGCCCCCACCTGCCTGCCCCCATTACGTGCTGATGGCGCTAGAGCGTAGCCCTCGCCCCCTCCCACCGCAGTGGCGGCAGCTGCTTGGCGATTCGCCATGCCCACTCAGCCCAAATGGAGCCCAGAAAGGCAGTGCGAGCAGAGCGCTGCCCGCTGAGCCAGGCAAGCGCCCAGACTGTGTGTGTTCAAAGTCCCTTTCGGGGACTCCAACTCCCACACTCCCCAGGCTCGAACTTATGACCCTCGAGGGAAGGGAGGCTGCCTCATTCGGCTTTGCCCAGCACCGCTTCCCCCCTGCTTGCACTGGAGCCTTGTTTGGGCGTCCAGATTAGCAAGGTTGCCTCTGAGCCTGTGCAGAGTGCGAGTGGTCGGGGGATCCCACAGCCAGGTCGGGTGGTGGGTTTGGGTTTATTTGCTTTGCTCCCAATCGGAAGCCGCTGTTTCTTGGTAGACCCCCTTCCTGTTTGTTAAATGAAACATTCAATACATCCTCCTCTGTCCTCTTTTTTGTCTTTCTATGTCCTCCTTTTGGTACCCATGTATCCCTAGTTGGGATGGCATGAGAGTGGGTGGGAGAATTAAATAAAAATTAGGCATGATACTTGTAAATCTGTTATTGAACAGACTTCACATTCTTCACCAGGAAGTGAGTATGTGCAGAGGTACTGGGAGCACAGCTATGAGTGCAGTGAATAGGGGTTCAGTCCTCCCTGCTCTGAGAAAAGTCAGGGGAAAATTTGAGGGAGCTGAACTTCTGTGGCCCACATACAGTGGTGCCTCACAAGACGATGTCAATTTGTTCCACGAAAATCGCTGTTAAGCGAAAACGTCGTCTTGCAAAACACGTATTCCCATTGAAATGCATTGAAAACCTCATAATTCGTTCCAATAGGAACAGATTGTCATCGTAAAGCGAAAATTGCCATAGGAAACATCATTAAGCGAAACACGGTTCCCAAGCAAAGACAGCCATCTAACGAAACAGAGACCATTAAAAGACTCATATAGCAAAGCAAGACCAAGCTGTCAAAAACATTGTAAACCGCAAAACGGACCTAAAATTTAACCGTCTTGCGAGGCAAGGTCCCTAACATCGTAAAGCGAAAATCGCCCATAGGAAACATCGCTAAACGAAGCACAAGATCGCTCCAAAAACCTCATCGTGAAGCGAATTCGTCTTTATGTGAAGCAGTCGTCTTGCGAGTCACCACTATATATCCCATAACTATGAGTTTACTCATCTGTGTGTGTTTCTTTTCTTACAGGAGCACAATTTTTTCCTTAAGCTTAACCACACAACAGACTCAATCTCCTGAGTGGCATGCTTCCATCTTATTATATTCCTGCAGTTGCCCATGGCATGCACCCACATTGGCCTTGCAGCTGAATTTTAGCAGAACTCTTTCTGAACGCCTATGAAGTGACAGTTACCCATCACTCCCACAAAAGATTTAGCATACCAGGCAGATATATGTGATAAAGATAATGTCATCACAATCATCCACATCATCTCTGTGAAAGCAGAGGGGAAATAGGACTGAAATCCATCATGATGATTGCTTTCTATGGTAGCTATGAGTGCTCAGCAGTTCTGAAAAACCAGGTCAATAAGGCACTATTATTCTTATTTCCTTGGCCGGGAAGCTTATATCATTCAAGGAGCTTCTTCTTCACCCCCATAAAAGCAATAATTCTGTATGTATTTCCAACCAGCTGAAGGTTGTGAGCAGTCAGGCGGTTTATAAAGGTAACAGGTGATCTGATATGATCTGACATGTCCTGCCAATTTGTTTGCCAAATTTCAGAGCAACCATTTAACAGCAAATACATACACTCCTTTCACATGGCAAATATAGAATAAAACTCAAGACAACATCATCCATTTGCCATCTGTACATGTTGTACCCACAGCACGTTCCCAAAATTGGAAGATTCTGATGGCGTGCAAAAATATATTAACACTCATTGCCTTAGCTGAGCTAAAGTTGTCTTAATTTTCTGCTGGCAACTGCAGTAGCTCCATCAGACAGCACACCTGAGTTGAATTCAAAACAGAATGCCCTCTGCTCTGGAGCTAGGAGTTTTAACTCATCTGTGGGAGGGGGGGAAAAAACACCCAAAAAGCCACAGCTGCATGGCACACAGTGCTGCATGCCATTCTCCTCACATCAAGAGCACACTCTGAAGTCAAGGGAAGCCTGCATTTCATGCAAGGCAAATGCCACTATCTAGGCAGGTTTATTACTCTTGGTGCTTGTCTGTGGCTAAAACGGTCTTATTGGATTATTCAAAACATGAGGCATGTCTTCACAATTTCCCACCTCAGCTCTGGCTATATGAAGTCATATGTCAACAGCAAAACCAACAACTTCTCACACATATAATGTGATTTCAACGGAGCATCTCTTCCTCAAATGTCTTAATATAATGCCTGATTATGCAGGCCTTTGTCTCACTGTTTGGTCCATTTTGGGGATGGGTTCGTTTGCTCCTTTTGCCAACGACCAGGGACGTAAGTGCCAGCATGAAACGACTCATCCCAAGAGCATTCCTACATGCACCTTTCTGGCTTCCTATCAGGGGCCACTGTTTTTTAGGTGTGGGTAGGATCACTCCGTTTTGGTTCAATTCCAGCATGTGTGACCACTGGATTGAACAAAGCCACTGTTTCCTGGATTAAATTCCCACAGAATGAAAAACATCAGATTTGGGAGCTGTAGTCCAAGAAAAAGTAACTTACCTAAACTCTGTGAAATCCTTTCTGTGTTTCTTATATTAACAGCAGGACTATCCCTACAATCAAGATGATTTGTCTTGAACTATCCCTCCCTCCTTGCTGGTTTTGATTGATTATGTGTATTATCAGCTGAGCTTTGTGTTTCTTCATGATATCAGCCTATTAAAGTTTCGGTGCCTAAAGCATACAGATTGAAACAAAGCTGGTCATCATCTTTTGATAGGAATAATATGAGGGGGAAAAACAGTACATTTACTGAGGGCTGTGGCAACCTTTGCAGCCAGCCAGAGCTTAGTTCTGCCACTGGAGATGGGCTGAAAAGCAATCTTGAGGTTTTTCTCACTGATTTACATAATGGTCCTGCCTCAGCTTTCTGATTTAAACAGTAGCTTCTAATTCCAGCTAGGCTTCAGGTCAAACCAAGCCTGTAGATGTAACCCACGTGAACTAACTGCTTCAGCCCAGGGTCGTGGGAGAATCCTAAGGAAAGGCCCTGAGTTCTTTGGGGTTGATTTAGGGCATTGGTTCCCAACCTTGGACTAAAACTCCCAGAAGCCATCACCATTAGTTTTGCTGGCCAGGAGTTCTGGGAGTTGCAGTCCAAGAACATCTGGGGACCCAAGATTGGAAAGCACTAGAGGCGGATTTAGAGAGACATGAGGTTGCTACTTCTCTGAAAACAGAAATATAAGAACAGACACCAATTTATGTGTGCTGGAGAAATGATAGGACAAGCTGTGCTGGGCATTATGTATTACAGTATTCTTCTATTCCAATTTTTATCAGTTCCTGCCATTGGAAACAAGGGTGTTCATTCTGTGCTGAATTTAAGAAGGCAAGATTTTGGAATCAGTCATAATCTGAATTCTGGACCTTGGCTGGGCATTCTGCTAATACAAAGGGCTAGTCACTGAGAACAAAAGCGGCAGGGTGAAAGCTAGGACTTTTAGCTATTCTGCCTCATATTTCTCCTGTGCTGCAACTGGTTTTTATACTTTATACTTTCTAATTAAAAGGAATTAAGCAAAAATTTCCCCAATGTCCCCAAGAAACATGAAATTCTTGACCTTATTGGATATGTCCCTGCTAGCACCACCACCTCAGTGTCTTTCATTTCCACCCCTGCCCCCATATCTTACACCTGTCAGGATCATCAAACAAAAGAGAAGCCACACCGTGAAGTGCAGCAGCTAAAGAAGGATAGTGTAATCCAGAAAATGCTATGCACTCAGGGCTACAAGCTCAGGCATGCAGCTGTCTGTCCTCAGTTTCTCATTCTTCTTGTGGAAATGAGGGCAGTGCCTGGACTGCTGTAAACCAAAGATTAGACATTACCAAAAAAAGCAATGCATTGAAAAGGAGAACAAAAGAAGGTACTGTAGTGATTTGTGTGAAACTCCATATGCTGAAGTATAGGCACAGATGCAAAATCAGAAATGGTGTTTGTAATTTAAACAGAATTAGAAGGCAACACACTTGTGTGGGGAGAACTACATCAGGTGATTGTCTGCCTGCTGAGCCTGCTGTTCATCTGTTCACAGCCCCCCCCCCCCCAATCTCTCCTTCCTTGTGGTTCTTTATCCTTAAACCAAGTTTGGAGTGAACAACCCTTCAAATTAAGGAGATCTTCAAATCCATGTTTGTGATTTGGATCTCTGTCCTCCCTTGAAAAAGACCTCTAGAGATGCATGAATAAAGCAGCAAGTTTTTGATACTGTGTTTGTGGAAGGCAAAATGTGTTATCAGAAAGGGAAAAACAAAAAAGGCAACAGGCACAGACAGGACAGGGCAAGAGAGCAGGGAGAACAGGAGAATGGAACAGATAGGTCTAAGTGCATGTGTGTGAGTAGATGTTTGCGTGAGAGAAAAGAGAGTGATTATCTTAAACATTCTACAGTCTCCTCTCTTTTTTCCCCTCAGATAGTCATCACCCTCTCTTTGCTCACTTGACATTTTTAAAAGATAAAAAGAGGGGGAAACAGTGTAGGCTGCTGTTATATTTTGTGTTATGTTCTAGCTGTGCTTTCCCTCATTTAAGCAAAAACAGCTCCTTGCAAAATAGTACTTCCTTCACCAGGAAGAGAGCTGCTTCCTCAGTTTTATTTGGCATTTTCATTCACTATAGGACATCAGCTACATATTTGTTCTATCCACTGACTTCATGCCAGGGAAGGGAAAACCCAGGCCTTGGGTTCTACTGGGAGGCCAAACTGGCCCTCTGATGCTCTGAAAATGGCCATGCTTCTTTCCCTATAAGACTAGTGGTTGCTGGCTTCCCAGTTTTCCCCAGTATACGTATCATCCATTTTAAAATATTGAAATTACTCCTGAAAGGCATGGCTTTAAGCTAAAATATCCTATGACAGATTTTACTTTCTTGGGCTCCATGATCACTGCAGATGATGACAGCAGCCAGGAAATTAAAAGATGCCTGCTTCTTGGGAGGAAAGCGATAACAAACCTAGACAGCATCTTAAAAAGCAGAGACATCACTTTGCCGACAAAGGCCTGCATAGTCAAAGCTATGGTTTTCCCAGTAGCAATGTAGGGAAGTAAGAGCTGGACCATAAAGAAGGCTGACCACTGAAGAATTGATGCTTTTGAAATATGGTGCTGGAGGAGACTCTTGAGAGTCCCCATGGATTGCAAGGAGATCAGACCTCTCCATTCTGAAGGAAATCAATCCTGAATGCTTACTGGAAGGACAGATCTTGAAGCTGAGGCTCCAATACTTTGGCCATCTCATGAGAAGAATCCCTGGAGAAGACCGTGATGTTGGGAAAGAGTGAAGGCAAGAGGAGAAGGGGACAGCAGAGGACGAGATGGCTGGACAGTGTCATTGAAGCTACCAATATGAATTTAACCAAACTCCAGGAGGCAGTGGAAGACAGGAGGGCCTGGCGTGCTCTGGTCCATGGGGTCCCAAAGAGTCGGACATGACTTAACAACTAAACAAACAAACAAACAAAAAATCCTGAGGTTCCAAGTCTCATCCTTCTGGCTTTGACCCGGCCCATTTCTAGAAGGCAGTCTTCAAGAACTACTTTGAGTTTCGCAACCCCCATCCTTACTTTGTGCTTACTCTGCCCTCCCCAATCCCAAAGCAAACACTGAGTCTTCGCTGAAATCTTTGAGATGCTTTTGCCATGCTTTTCATCTCCCTTAGCAGAAGTTGTTGTGGAACAAACAAACAGTCAGTATTTATTATCATAAATAACACTTCTTGTTTCTTGGCATCGCTGGTGCAGAGGGTGGACTGAAGGGTCAAGACTAAAAATTATGAGTCACTAAAATTGCATGACTGAGGTGATGTGCTTGAAAAATCACTGACTTTTGAATTTTAGCAGCTCTTAGAGATGGGCATGAACTGCTGGTTTGGCAGTTCGTGCTGGTTTGTCCTTCAGACGACCAGAGGTTCAAGGGTTCCTAGTCCCACATTCTCCAACAGGAAGATACTGAGAGGCAGCACCCTGGCTTCCCTGCTCCACTTTCTCAGGACACTGCCTTTGAATGGGTGCCTGCCAGAGGAGGAGGGTCTGGGAACCACCAAACACCTGTTTGTCCGAAAGCTGAACCAGCATGAACCATCAAATTGGTGGTTCGTTCTCATCTCTAAATGGCATTATTACTATTATTACTACTATTACTATTACTATTACTCTATTACTATCATCATCATCATCATCATCATCATCATCATCATCATCGTTGTTGTTGTTATTGTTATTGTTGTTGTTGTTGTTGTTGTTGTTATTATTATTATTATTATTATTATTATTATTATTATTATTATTATTATTATTATTATTATTATTATTATTATTATTATTATTATTATACTGCAAACCAAAAGCTCATTAATCAGAACGGATAAACTCTGCAATTTCATCACAAGCAAGGCAAATCAGGGGGAAAGCCTCTACCAATTACACAAATGTTATTCATGATTACATGTCCTAATAAAATTACTCAGGTTTGATTTAGGAGACACAGCATAAGAAATTGCCTCATAGTGAATCACTGGTCTGTCTGATCCATCATTGTCTACTCAGAGATTGGCAGCCTGGGACCTCAGTACCTGGCAGAACGCCTACTTCCAACAGGGTCTGCTTGTCCTACAAGAACACCTCAAGCAGGCCAGCTGAAAATGCGAATCCCAAGAGAGGCCCAGAGGGAAAAGACAAGGAACCACGTCTTCTCAGCGGTTGCTCCTTGGCTGTGGAATGAACTCCCCATGCAGTTCACTTGGCCCCTTCGCTGGCAATATTTTAAAAGTCACTCTAAACCTGGCTATATAGGCAAGCATTTGAAAACATCATACCTGTGGATTCAGCTGAACTTAATTATCCTACTTGATCAAGTTCACCATTTAAAATGTTTTAAATGCTTTTATGCCAATGTATTTTAATGCCTTAAATATTTTATTATTTTTATTTTCTGTTCTGTTATATTATATTTTGATTATGTTGGTTGTTTTTGTGATAAACCACCCAGAGCAGCCTTTGGCCAGATGGGCAGTAAAGAAATGAAATAAAAATAAATAAATAATAAATGCCTTCTCTTCCAATGTTTTCTGCAGCCATGCTATTTAACTGAGGATGAAAGAAGCTGGATGTGGGGCCTGATGCTTGTAAAACATGTACTCCATCACCAGCTTCTCCCTAGAACTCAATTTCTCTTTATCAGAAATGGTAAGAGCATCTGAGATAAGGGTCACAAAAGATAGGTGCTCTGATTTCATTGCAAAACAGAACAAAGCTAGACTACTTGATAGCAACATGTCCCTCTATTGTTGTAAATTCGAAGTCCACTTTAAAGATTTTATAAAACACATACAAGAAGGAAGAGCAAGGGCCTTGAAGTTCTCCATCAAAAGTTAGCAGCTGGATAACAAATTTAGCAGGCTGTCACAAAGGCTGCCTAAACAACAGATTGCTTTAATATCTTGTGAGCTATTGAACTTCACATTAATTAATTCTAAATTTGCATGAAATCCAACAAGTTAAAATGTTATGCAAACCTCATTGTCTTCCTCAGTAACATCTCATTTCTCACTAACCTCAATCTTGATAGCATTTTCAATTTTTTTTTTGTTTCCTTTTCTGCTTACTTGCCTGAGGGCTAGAAACTTACCTCAAAATATCTGTGGTCAGAATGAAATTGATGCCTTTGGCTATGAGCTGCTGATTGCTTAGCCTTAACTGGGAATTAAATACTGTCCATGCCAAATGTATATGATAAAACCTGATTGGTATCTTGCATTCATTAAACCCATCTTGTTCCCCATATTCACTTATTTTGTAGCTGAGCATTAATTTCTGCATTCCCTCAAGAGAAAGCATGTTCATAAAAGGGATAGTAAACGATAGTTGTTGTTTCTTCATTTTTCACTCTTTTTGGCCTAGCAATGTATTTGACAAAAATCACAAGTTCTCAAAGGCCTAGTGTTTGTCTATTAAAAGAGCACAGTATCCAGTTTAGGTGGCCATGCCTGCACCCTCAGTCTAGCCCGCTGTTCTATGCATGAAATGGCTCATTGTCCTTTGCTTCTTGCTTTCTTTGATATCATAGAAACATATTTTCAGAAGAGTAGCAGTGTTGCGACAGTACTGTTTATAGAAACAATCCTCAGTAGCTGTCATCAATCATACAGCAACATAATAAATAATATTAAAGGGAAGACAATGGTTTTCAGCTCAATACCAAAAAACCATAATATGACTCCTGTTGCCAAACAAATATTTATTGTTGTTTCAGGTAGCAGAGAGCATTCATCCCTGTGTGGTGCTACCTGAAAGAATAAATGGATGAAACTCTTGGTTTTCCTTCTTTGATTTTCCCTGACACTCAAACACATCCAGAAAATGTGGTGGAATTTCATACTGGGTGCTACATATTAATGCGTTCTGTTAATATAGCAGTTTTCAAATATGGATGTTGAAAATTAATGCACTGAGTCAGAACTCTCCAGTTATTTCCAGAAATACAGAACTTAATATTCATCAAGACAACGCTGCTGCTATTCTCACCACTGCTTCTAGACTAAGGTAGATGTTCCAATTTGCCACCTCTAAGATCCACTGGAGAACCCACTGGCATTTTAAAAAAAGAGAGCAAAATTATCAAAAGCGAGTGTTGTGGAAGCTCGCTTCTGGTTTCGCTTGAGGTTTTTTGCCTTCCACATTACTTTATTACAAAAACCACCATTCACAGAGGCTGCTAGGAATGGAAAATGACTTTCTTTGATAGATCGTTGGGGGAATATGAGTTCTGCAAAAATTTCAGGCCACATGCAAGCCTTGGGCCAAACTTTACCTCAGCTCATTCTATATAAACTGCCCTGCATCAAACACAGAAATATATAGCTATTCCAGACATAATTATCCTCCATTTGTAATCTTTCCCTTTTTAAAAAATCCCCCGTTTCTTCTTCTGTCTTTTTTCTTATCAACAAATCACATGGCCTGGATAGACACTTAACTAAAGTCCTAGGATACTTCCAGAAGGACATCTGCTTCTCTCAATTAAAAGGCATTGTGTGCTACGTGGGTGCTGGTTGGGCATTGCAAAACAGGACATAGAGTGAATACCAACAATAAAACAATAAAATGTTGTTGCTTTCGAAAGTAGGCGAGACATCAATATATGTGTAAAGTGGCTCTCACTGAATAACAAACAGTTTCTATTTTATCCTTCTAAGTGAACTTTTAAAAAGCACAAGCTGAGCAAAACCAGGATGCATAATGTAAAACTACAGTATGCAACTATAAAGAACGTTTCTGTGTTCAGGAAATGTCTTTATCTATCACAATCTTTTTGACCTGACCCAATGAATGTGAACTTCTATATTCAAAATATGGATATTTACATATTCTCTCTTAACCCCCTCATACTATTCTGTCTTTTCCTTAACGGTCAAGGTCTGGGATCAAAATTTAAACCCCCAGCACTCCCTTGGATTGCACCAAGTTCAGAAATGGACAAAAACTGCAGTGTCTAAAAAATTAAATAGGTATCGCCCAGATAGGGGTTTCTGGTTCCTTTGTGAGGGAAATCTTGAAGGAAACCCTCCCCCAATCGAAAACAAAAAACCAATTGCTTCTAGACACCTCCCCACCCCCAAGTGGGTCTTTTTGACAAAATATAATTTGTTGCTATTTGGAACTTGAGAACTGCAAAAACCACACTTTGTCCACTCTTGTGTTTAAGCCAAGAGCAATTATGCCTCAGCATATAATATCCACTGTATGAGGAATATGTCTCTTTAGAGAATGCAGGGATTATTATTAGGCAGTCAAAGCTAGCAAAATAGTGTTAATAAAGGCAAGGTAAGTATCACATAATAGTATGGTTTGGATCTTAATTAGTATATTTGACAATGAGTATATACTGCAGTTGCTGTGCATTTCTCTCTGATTCTACCTACCACAGCTAGTCATGTGCACTGGCTTTGGGGGGAAAGTGTCCAAACAAGGTGGAGCTGGGATAGTCCTACATTACCTGAACAGATACTTAATGCTCCAAGAAGCCCCCTGTTGCGTTTCAGTTGATTCAGTCACCCCTACAAATCATAGAAATTTGCTCGAGCATTTTGGGGGTTAAAAATCCTGCAATTTGAACAAAAAATACTTGGCACCAATTGATGTAGCAAATGAAGGAAGTGCTAAAGCAACGGAAGATTGACAACTGAGATCCCTCTGAAAATCGAAACATCTCCTGAAACAGAAGTCATAGGGTCCTGAGGAAGACTCAGATCAACCTCACTTGTTTCTATCTGTTCCCCATCTTACTAACCATGCAGCCATTTCACTTCCAGGAATAGCAAGGGTAGGGTAGTAAACCACTTATTGGACTGGCTGTATTATAGAATTTCCTGGGTTTTCTTTCATGCAGTTATGCAAAGTCTTTGGTACACTTAGTTATGTATATGTGAATGTGGATTGATGACTGACTCTCTTGTGTGGGCTTTGATTGGATATGACAAAGTCAGCTCAGGGACTATTTTTCTTACTACTGATTTCCACTTCCTTTCCCTTTTAAGTGGCTGCAGCTGACTTCTATGTGCAGAACCATTATTTCTTGCCATGGTTACATGTGTACATCCCAGGGTGGGTGGGTTCCAAATGTGTACCACTCTCATTGGAGCTAGATAGTGAGTGGCACACTTGGACAAGACAGGCTGCTGATTGGAAACACTGAGGGGGACACATTCCATATTCCCAACTCATGTTTTTCCCGAGCACAGGAAGAGGTGCTCAAAGTGAAAGAAGGAAACTAAAGAGGTGAAAGAAAAGAAGGAAACGAGTAGGATTTTTGTCTACAAGCTGAAGGTCCACCACATTTCCAGAGTCTTTTGCATCATCATGCCTCACCTTGCCAAATCAGCTTGATAAGAGGAGGGAAAACTAATGCAGCTAGAGAGACTGTTGTGGAAAGGGAATTCAGTGCCCCAGTGATCAGTGTTGTTCCAGAAGCAGCACAGTTGATAGGGAAGTATCAGATGATGAAGATAGCCTAGTGAATTTGAGGCCCGTTTGCCCCAGGGGGAGACACAGGTTGAAGAGATTAGTGCAAAAGCAGGGCCAGCATTGTAAGGCTCTCTGGTGCTAATTGGAAACAGTTGGTTGCTGAGAAGAGGCTGGCTGAGAATTATAAATTCTGAGTGTGCCATCAGCTGAGCCTTTGTGGGAGTCAACACAGAAGGTCACCTGTAGCCTTCTGTGCTGCGTTGTCTAGCTAAATTTATGGTACCTCAAGACAAGCATGCCTCTGCATAGTAATTGATTTTAAATCATGGACAGCCTCTCTAATGGGATTGTATTCTGTAAAAGAGGATACGTAGAGACCCATAGAGGTGGTGAGCTTTCCCCACCAGCCCACATTATCTTTTCCTTTCCACCCAGAGAGCTGAAAGAGGGACAGATAGCTCTTGGCAGTTGTATTGCTTACAGAGAGTTCTGATATTTGCCTGAAGACCAAATTACAGATTTTTCATCCTCATTCAAGGCCTGCCCAGGTCCACTACAGCATACAGTCCCATTTTCACTAGCTACAAACCCTAATTTCTTATGGGTGGAATTCTGAATCTTTAATTATTTCCTAAGCATCTTAATTAAGAAGGATGGTTTGTGGGACATGGGACTTGTGAAACACGCATCTTCAGTTAGAAAGGTTACGTTTTCCATTTTTAATTAGAAAACAGCTCCCACACGTCTTGGGAAAAATATCCAAGAAGAATCTTTACAATGGTTTTTTATTACCTATTGCAAAACTTGTTTCCAGTTCTCTCTCTCCCCCCCCCCCGCTGAATAGTGTAACTTCTGCAGATAAACGATATGTTCAAGTTTTTAATTAGAGATATGGACCAACAGCAGGATATGATTTAGGCCTTGACTTGAAAAAGTTCTGTTTGACTCAGGCCCAGTTCAGCTCTGATCCAAATCTGAACCTGTGATTGGAAAGCCAGATATTCATGCTTCTAATTGCCTATCACTACAAATCAACAAACAGCTTAAACTACTGTATTATAATCATCAATAGCAATATTTGTCTGAATGGATTGACATGTGCTGGCAAAGGGATTCCTCCTAAGAAGATTGTGGTTGTCAGACTTCAGGCAAACTGATACAAGGTGTTAGTGCAATAGGACTTTAAATAATTATCATCATTTTCGTCAAAAGAAATGGATGTTCACTTTTTTGAGGGGAAGAGATTACCTGGCAGGACTAGGTGAACTTAAAAAATATAGTAGCCCCTCCTGAACAGATCAAGCCAGCCATATTTTTAAAATGACATAGACAGAGACTATGTAAAAAAAATTACATACAGAGACTGCAGCCTTCTCAGACATTCTACAGCTCCTGCCCTCTTCTCTCCTAGAAGGCCATCAGTTACATAAGCAGCATCCGCTCAAGACTTGGGGAGCACAGGGGCAATACACCACCTGGGGGATCATGACCTTATCATTGTCACTATCACCCACTGATTTGCACCTTTGCTCCATACCCAATCTTCACTACTGCCCAGAACCCAGTGAAATAGGACTTAGTGATCCTTATTTATTCATTCATTCATTCATTCATTCATTCATTCATTCATTCATTCATTCATTTATTTATTTATTTATTTATTTATTTATTTATTTATTTATTTATTTATTGTCATGATCACCACTGATGCTTGGAGTAATTAGGTAAAGAAGCAGCAAGAACAAGAAAGAGGGAAATGATCCATAGACTTACTGCTCAAAGCATGTGCCTGGTAGGTCTGACCACTATCTCTAGAGATTACTTCCTTATCTTCCAGTCTTCTGTCTCTTCACCCACCACAAAGATGGTAATGGCAACCTACTATACCCTTATCTTTTTCTAACTTCTCCCACAATTTCGCATGAATCCAACACCTCCTTCCTGCTGCATTACTAATCTCCCATCATCTCTGATTAAGAAATTTGCAACACTCAGATTTCACAGGTTCTCACATCTTCTGCTATTGAGGGCATGGTAAGTTCAAAGATCTTGAATCTTTAGACACCTTGGAAAAACTATATTGCACCTTGTTGAGAACAGAATATTGTCTATTATTTAGCACCCAATTTTGTATTAGGTGGAGCATTAGGGGTTGGGAACTGGCAACCCACAGACTGCAGTTGGTCTGAAAAGCTTTCAAGACAAGCACACCTCCCATGTCTCTCGAGCCCCACTTCTGTACTGAGTGCTTCTATCTCCTCTTCAGAGTCCCAGCCCCTTCTCTCAGGATCATCTACTGACCGCATACTCTTCAACAGTCTGGCTACAATTTTCTAAGGCACAAACTACTCAGCGTCTACTTCACTATGTTTCTGACCTGTTTTGGCGCTTCCCACAATGTAGTAATAACCTGTAATCCTTAGAAGTACCTGGAAATCACCAGAGGTCTACAACTATTATTGGACCATTCAGACAACATTGGCTGGCAACACCCTGTGTTTGCCTTTCCGAACCAAAGTTGTTTGCTGTCTCAGTCATTCATTAGAAATTACTATGGCAACAACTGGGGAGTTGTGGGGGCTGGATGGGTGTGCAGGTTGGTTAATGTCAGTTTATGTAAAAGAGAGAGTAGTGTGGGGCTAATAGAGATCACAGGAGTTCATTAATGTATGGATTTGTATGAATGGAGGAGAGTGTAACTAGGCAGGTATGGTTGAATGGTGTATGAAGTGACCTTGGTCCCACCCATTCCAGCCATTCCTGGAAGATTACTAATGAGGGAAAATGCATCTCAGGATGAAAAAAGTCTCCTACCCATCTGGTATATTTTAACAATACAAAAATTAAACATCTTTGCCTAATGATATATAAAATACTGCAGTAATAATATGTACTGTGGATAAAGTAATATGATTTTACTAATTTGTAACAAGTGAAATACTGTACTTCTTTTTAATCCTTATGGTCTTAATTTTTTTTACTAGGTACCAGATTCACTACAGTTTAACCTGGTTTAGAGCAGGAACCTATGGCAGAATAACAAATTTTACCCTGGTATCCAGTGCCTTTGAAGCAGTACTCCAAACTATCCTTCCCAGGTTAATGTTTGGTAATTGCATAAAAACATATTGGTGTATTTCATAAATTCCCATTTTTTCATTATTGTAATCTGAGTGAATTATGGAAACTAATGGTCTGAGTCTCGAGAAACACACAGCTTAGAAAATAATGCCACTTGTTGATAGGATTTGTTGCTTAACTATGTTTTGGCCTCTTTCCCCCTCAAACTGAGCAAGAATGTGTTGCATTCATATCACATGCTCACATGCACAGCTGACTTAATTCCCTGAAGTACATAATCAAGGGAATTTGAAAAAGACAATTTCATGTTAGATGGTGTGTGAAGATATAAATAATTTAATTCATGATTTATATATGCAAGCACCATAAATATAATTAAATACCTTAATAGAGACATTGAGCTACAGCACTGAACTGGATAATCATATTAATAGCTTTAGGTTAAAATCTCAGAATACTGAAGGTATTCATTCAATTTATAAGCACAATGTAACTATAAGCTGAATTATATGATGCCCTGATCATGGTTGCTGAATTTGGACACATTACAATAAACTATGGTTTGTTCTGATGGAAATAATAAGTACGGGTTTTTGAAGCAAGCAAACCTCAAATCATAGGTTACAAACCTGGCATATTTGAGTAAACTGTATTTAAAATAAAGCACAATATAGAAGTTGGGTGTGATCTTAAAGCTGTAACAGATCAACAAAAGAAGCAAAGGCTCCCAACCTCATCTGTGCCAGAAAATAGAAAGAATTAGGAAACATCTAAGTTTTTTATTACGATACTCCATTGCAGCTGCAGTATTTCTTTTAACTTCAACAAGCACATAGAGTATTCAGCAACTCAACCGAAATGTAAGGCACCCAAGTGTTCCTTGCTACTTCTGATGAGCTGTAGAATTTTAATCATGCAATGTTAATGAGAAATTTCAGAACTCAGAAGGCATGCTAATTTAATACTTTCTAACTGCAATAAATGTATATGTTGTTTATTATTGCTTATTCAAGGAACTACAAAATAGTGAAAGAGAAGCATAAAATGCCGGCTAACTAGCTGGTCTACAAGACAGAATTAAAATAAATTAATGCCCACATAGACATTTTTGAGATGTCTTGATTCTGAAGCTTTCTTTTAATGAAATTATTTTCATCAGGTGAAACAGAAGAAACATTTGTGACTGTTGTTGTGATGTCAAGTCACTTCTAACTTATGGCAATCCTTTGAATTTGTGACCTCCAGGTGTCCTGTTAGTAACAGCCCTGCTCATGTATCGCAGACTCAAAGTCATGGTTTCCTTTATTAAATAAATCCATTTCATATTTGATCTTGTTCTTTTTCCTGCTGTCTTAAACATTTCCTGAAAGCTTTTGTGTGCTATTCCATTGAAATAACAAAAAAAACCTTTAAAATTTAAATATCAGCACAAAACATGAGAAGGAACTGCTGGAACGATAGCACTTCTTTATTTTATTTATAATAATAACTACATGCTGTCAAGTTGATTCTATGGTACTTCGTTCCAGTGTTTTCTAGGTGTGCAGAATTCAGAAGTGGTTTACAGTTCCCTTCTTCGAGGGCACGCTGGAGATTTGCAGCTTGCCCAAAGCTACACAGAGTCACTTTTCTACAAGAAATAGTGGGGACTTGAACTCCCAACCAGTGAACTATTCAGTCACCTATATTTTATTCATAACATGTCTTTATTTTGTTTTATTTCTATCACGCCTTTCTTCCAAAAAATGGACCCAAGGCAGTTCACAAAAAATGTAAACACGTCTTGAAACAACTAAAAATACAATAAATTACTGTATCTTTTTAAAAAATCAATCATTAAAAAGTGTAACTAAAACTCTTTTAAAACAATTTAAAAGCACATTTAAAAGATAAATGTCAGTAGAACCCCTTCCTTAGCAGCAGTTTGCTTAGTAAAAGCCTGCCTAAAAAGAGAAACCGGATATCTCCTGGCATCTTTAAGACTAACTAGTTTTTATTTAAGTAAGTCTTTAAAGGAGCTATAAGACATTTGGTTTCTCTTTTGCTACAACAGATTAATTGGCTATTGGCTAGATTACTTTTGCCTTAAATTGAATATTTTTTATTTATTTATTTATTTTTGGACTTATATACCACCCCATAGCGCTACAAGCACTCTCCGGGCGGTTTACAATTTCATTATACAGGCTACACATCCCCCCCCCCAGCAAGCTGGGTACTCATTTTACCGACCTCGGAAGGATGGAAGGCTGAGTCAACCTTGAGCCAGCTACCTGGGATTTGAACCCCAGGTCGTGAGCACAGTTTTAGCTGCAGTACAGCGTTTTAACCACTGCGCCACGAGGCTCCTCCTTGCCTGTTGATGATAGGACAGTGGCAACCTGGTCTCCCTTGGAAACAATTTGCACAGCGTAGGAGCTGCCACTGAGAAGACCCATAAGGGCTACAGGAGCAAGAGAAAAGCTTCCTCCAAAATATCAAACCAGGGTTCTAATGGAAACATATGGCCCCTCAGATAGCCTGGAACCTAGTAATTAAGTGCTTTATAGGTTAAAAACCAGTACTTTGATTTGGGCCTGGGAATGGACCATTGAACTGATTCCAAAAATCTTAATTCAGTGTGTCGTATGTTTATTTGTTTGCTTTGAGGACCCAGGACCAGAACTGTAAAATGCACTACAACTCCTATAAGGCCTTCTCTGTTCTATTCAGCAAAGGGCCCTGTGCCAAATGAACAGAAGGAAGTATGGACAAAACTGACCATTTGTTCTTGGAGAATATAGAAAGCACAATATAGGACTGGGGGAGGAGGACACACATAGGCCAGGCCTGAGGACTGTTTTCAACTCTGGGGAGCTGTTCAATGGCTGCAGTCCCAAGAAGGTGTAGACCAAGTAAGTGTAGAGTAGTTTCCTTTTGGTTTTGCTTTTTATTTTTAATTAAGTTTCAATATTTCAGCATCTCAATAGGTTAGAAAAATATATGATGGTTTCAGCAACATGTAAGTATGTAAAAATGAATGAACATATGGAAACACGAATGTATTATATATGTATATAATATATAGAGAATTCATAAATAAATCAGAAGTATTTGAAAAAAAATCATTTTATTAAAATCTTTCCTTACTTAAAATACATTTTGCAATGTACTTGAATTCTCAGCCCCAAATGTAGGCAAACATAATAAGTAATGCATGATAAATAAAGGATGATTAAATGTTAAAATGCTACTTTATTCCATAAAATTTAATTCATTCTATGAAAATCAAATTCCTTCCTTCAGGCTAATTCATTAAGTAATAATTCATGAAACAGACTATACTAATTATTTTCTACCTTTATTTAATTATTTATTCAGATCTACTTTAATAAGATAGACGGGAGCACCAGAAAATTGAAGTTCTGTGATTTTCTTCTGCCTTAGTCATACCACAGACTTAAGAATGCTTGAATTGGCATGCCGGCTGGTCCTGAAGTAGGAGCTAGATCTGCACTTTGGAGCTCATTTGTACCTTTGGATCAGTAGCTGCACTTTTCCTTCCCCCAACATGATTTCCTCAAAAATCAACATACCTTGGACTGAAAGCTTGGACTAAAAAGAGAAAAAACGTTATGTAAGATATAATGGTGAAGGGAGCACTAAGATTTTGTGTTATTATTTTGATATGTACAGTGGTGCCTCACAAGACGAATGCCTCGCGGGATGAAAAACCCGCAAGACTATTGTTTTTTGCGATCGCTATGGTGCCTTGCAAGATGGTTTCTTCTACGGTTTTTTGTTGTTTTTTAAAGACCGATGCCTCACAAAATGAATAAATTTCATTCACCTTGCGAGGTTCCCATTTGCGTTGTCAAATGGATGGATGTCCAAAGAATGCCTCTCCTCAAGGACAAGACTCTAGCTGGCCCATCTGGAAATCACTTAGTGGAAGGTCAAAGGATAACCAAGTAAAATCGGGCTACTTGGATACAGGACACATTTTTGTGACTGTGGAGAATTTCAGTCATTCCAGCACTTATGTGAATAGTATTTATTCCCCACTATGCGTTAAAACCCCTTCACGGATTGCTGCCTTGTGGCGAAGGGCCTTGAGTAACTCAGAGAAGCTATGGGCTATGCCGTGCAGGGACACCCAAGACGGACAGGTCATAGTGGAGAGTTCTAACTAAACGCGATCCATTCTGAAGGAAATCAACCCTGAGTGCTCACTGGAAGGACAGGTCCTGAAGCTGAGGCTCCAATACTTTGGCCATCTCATGAGAAGACTCCCTGGAAAAGACCCTGATGTTGGCAAAGTGTGAAAGCAAGAGGAGAAGGAGACGACAGAGGACAAGATGGCTGGACAGTGTTACCGAAGTTATCAGCATGAATTTGACCAAACTCCGGGAGGCAGTGGAAGACAGGAGGGCCTGGCGTGCTCTGGTCCGTGGGGTCATGAGGAGTCAGATACGACTTAACGACTAAGCAACAAAATGTGTTTTTAAAAAAGAAAAATCTAGCAAATAGTTGTGATAATGCTAAAGTAGCCTAATCGTGGTTTTAAAATCTGATGTAATTTGTTTTAAATTGTTTTAATTTTACCTATATTTCACATGTATCCACAATTTTAAAGATTTCCTTAGACATATATGCCTCTGCAATCAGACTTGAAAATTTTGCCTGTGTTTACCTTTCAATGGCCAGTCACAAAAGAAATTATGCTAATCACAAGGTATGTAGGCCACACAAATATCTTCTACAACTCAAGGGAGCACCATTGTGAAAAAAGTTGAGAAACATGTATTCTAGTTTGATGCTCAATTAACCCTCAGTCATTCACAGCTGCTACTGCTAGAACAGACAGAAGGTATTTCCTAATAAAACAGTAAATGTGCACAAGGCTTCCTTGGTACTGTTGTGCTGGAAAAAAGACAAAAATAGCTAGAGATCTGTGAGAAATTGGTTGTGTTCCTATATTTCTATACAGACATACACACTAACTGAGGGCATCTAAAATTTTTCAAAACATAAAAAAAGTCTTTAGAACATGCAAAAAAGATTTCCTAAACAGCATATGAAGAATAGAGTACATTGACATTTGACAATGTTCCTTCAAAGCCACTTGATGTTTGTATAATTAAACAGTAAAAACAGACCCTAAATCAGGATCTAAATTGGAAAAGGGATGCAGCTTTCTTTCAGACCACAATTATTACGTAATATTGGTGTAATTAATTACTGCCACTAGTCATTCTCTATGCCCTAGGTCTGGAAGCTAGACAAATGAGTCCTTTGACTGACTGAACACCTTTAAATCCAACAGTCTGAAAGCAGACCATGTGTACTGTCATAGCAGATCATTAGAAATGAGTGAATAACCGCTGAGAAGTTCATTTGTTTGAATAAAAACTTGGACAATTCAAGGGGTCACAAAAGGTCCTTCAGGAGTGTGTTTGTGCAGAGTCAGTGGGCCCATGTGATTCCCAGCCTTGTCGTATAAAATAATCCCTTGGATGCCAACAATACTGACTGTCACCTGCTGCAGAAATTGTATGCAAGAAACAAATTTGTACACTGAGGGAAATTATTGGGACACAGCAGAGAGAGTTTAGGAGATGAAAAGGCATAGGGATCAGATTTCAAGGGCCAGCACTAAAAACAAAACAAAACCCCAAAACAAATGGGGAGGGGGCAGGAGGAGGGGGGGGAGAAAGATGCCTCAAGGGGAGGACAGGAGAGGAGCATAAGACTTCCAAGCAATCATGACAATTATAGCAAAGAAAAACTCCTTCCCCAAAGGCAGCATTCCATAGGGGCATAGGAATGCTATCTGAGGGGGGGGGGGAAGGGTGTTACAGGAATCCATGGATTCTTTTCATGTTCTCATTAAATTGGGTTGGATCTAGAGAAGGAACCTGAGGCAGAGGAGCGCCTTCTATCAGAAGAAGGATCTGTGTACATATCTTGATATGTTCTTGGACTTTAGCTGCCATCATCTTTCCCTACCAGCCATGGTAGTTGGGGCTTTCACTGGAAGTTTCCCTGCTAAATAAATCCAACCCAGCTAAAACTGTCATCTTTCTGCAAAGCATATTAAACCACAAAACAAATAAGGGGAAACTGAAGAAAGGAGGCTGTCCCAAAGCCAGCTTGAAATGCCCTATGGTAATGTTTCTTAAAAATTAGCCGTTGCTGTTTCAGAGCAAATCAAATAGGTGGAGCAGCAACTTGAGTCAATCAAAACAAATCCTTTTTGGCTACAACTTCTAGAATCCCATGGACTCCCAACAGCCGTGTGGAGTGGGGGAGTCTGGGAGTTGTGGTCCAAAAAAGTGACATTTCTACAATCTAAAAAGAATCCTATACAGCACATTTCATTATCTCCATAAACAAACACTGCAGTTATATCATTCAGGAGCAGGCTCTGACATTTAATAGTATTTTACTTACTGCTGGTTCTTGATCTGTTGAAGCAGGCTTGTGACGTGGCAGGTTGATCAGATTAACCATGGCATGACAGCTGTAAGATACACCCGCTTCAGGGTAAATGCAATCACATCTGGAGCACTGGAGCTGTAAAGAGGATCACCAGGTACCTGTAAAATATATTTTGTTATCCACTGCTGTGAACTATAATGTGTATATTTTGCTTATAAGGATTTCTGAGGAAGTATCAAGATTGAATTTTGAAAATTCTGTAAGAATTTGCAGGACGTGGTCTTTCAGAGAATCCTCCCTTTTTATGGTACTAGCTAACACAGTACTCCAATAAACATGGTTTTCTAATTCTCAGGTTCAAAAACCTCTCAAGGGGTACAGTACTACTGTTAATCTGCCACCACTAACAGGTCACACAAAATATTTACCCTATTCTAAGCGGCACCTTATGCCTGGAGTGAGGAGTACTTTCTATTATGAGCAGCTTTAACTAAAAAAATTTAAATGAGAGTAGAAATCCCTAGACGAGTTTTAGGTAATTACTGTTCCTGCTATTTAACCTCAATATTAAGTGAAGTCACATGAGGCACATTGAAATACAGTCCCCGAGAGGCCTTTGTAGGTACCACAGCACATACCAATAAAGCCCAACTAATTACACAAATATAAAGTATATTCCAGTGGAAATGTGGGAGAATCAATAGATGGTGCCCTTCTAAGTAAATACTACACCAATAGTTAAATGGCCATAAATATCAACTGGAAATGCCCACTTAGGTGGCTTTAACCCTTGTGACTTACTTGGGTTTTGTAGTTAGTGCAACACAAACATCACTAAGGACGGGGGTTACTGTGAACTAGGTAATCTGAAATTAAAATGCCAGTGGTGTATAGTGCTTAAATTCACAGATGCTCTTTCAAAACACTACAATATAGAATGGTATGCATTCTGGTCCTTAGTTTGTTTGACCCAGATTCCTTTAATCCCTCATTCAGATCTTTCTGCACACCCAGCCAGAGAGCTTGGCCTGACAGCAATCCTTTCTCTGCTCCTTCCCACCCAGTCCCTTGTTTGTTTGTTTGTTTGTTTGTTTGTTTGTTTGTTTGTTTGTGTTTCCTTTAAGCCGTCAGAAACGACAGGGGAAATTTTCAGGGAAGGAAGCAAATGTCAAGGAGAGCCAGAGGTTTAAATTTTGGACTGTCAGGAGTTTTTGATTAGCAGGGATGGTGATGTCATCTTCCACTCCCCCAGGCTTCCCTGTTCTGCATAAGATTAGCTGAAATACTCAGTGCTAGGAGTAAGCGGGTGCATTTTTCCAGTGACAGTTTCCCTGTCCTGTGCAAATACAATTTCAGGTGGCTTTGTTTTGAATGAGGAATTAAACCCTGTTGGCCAGTATCCTAATGTCACGGAGGATAATGGTCCACCAGCGTAGTAGTTTGCATAATCTTCAGCTTGCTGTTGAGCAAGCCCAAGATCATTCAATTGAAACTAATGGATGGGATTTATGTTTGCACATACCGTTTTTGTACTAGCTCAGAAGCTGTCCAACCACTTATGCAATGTAGCACTGAGCAAGCAGGAGGAACAAAGAGGATTCTACCCATTAGCTTTAAAAATGACCTATTCCAGGTAGAGATGTAAACTGCAACAGTTGATTTGTTGGTGTGGATCTTCACTGCTTCCTGCATTTGTGGGTTTTCTTGGGTTCTCCTGAGGTGGCTATGAGACTGTCACGAGCACCTGCACCTTGAAATATAGCACTACTCTATTGCACAGAAGTTGGAGAGTTCAGTTTCACAGCTGCATGATAGTCATAATATGACACTTACCAACACAAACTGATCTAAAAATCCAGGGGGTTCTAAAAGAGCATCAAGATGGCGCCCATGAAATATTAAAGCATTCCCATCCTACCTTTGAGCATACTGTATAACAACACAGCTCAATGTAGACAAAGAAGGTTCTAGAATCTTTCAGCTAGTCTGGTCAGCAGCCAACCTGGCTACAGTTCCCAGAATTTCCCAGGCAGATCATTGAGAAGCTGAGTGTTCATTCAAACGCAAAGATACTATCAAGTTGGTGGGCTTGATAAGGACCTCCTGAGGGCCACATCCAGAAGCTCCTCATTATCATTTCACAGGTCCCAGGCTCCTCCAGCAGACTGACTAAATTCATATGGCATGAACCTAATTAACTAATTAACTACTGTAACTAACTAACTAACTAACTAACTAACTAACTAACTAACTAACTAACTAACTAACTAACTAAATAAATAAATAAATATAAATAAATAAATAAATAAATAAATAAATAAATAAATAAATAAATAAATAAATAAATAAATGTTAGTCAGCAAAATAAATAAATAAATGTTGATCAGCAAGGGTGAGGAAATGGTTCTCCAACTAAATACTAATAATTTTAAAAATACTTTGCATTTTTAAAAAAACCTGAAATAGTTCAACACCGAAAGAAAGCCTGTTCTTTGATCAACTGCTTAAGAATATGAACATGCTGCCAGTTCATCATATGGGAAAGAAGAAAGAGACACAGCCCTTCTCCAAGACCCAAAGCCACTGACCGATGACAAGCTACATTGCGATACCTCCGATGTGCTGGATTTTCTCAGAGAGTCGCTGGAAGAGGTAGAGCATAGAACCAATCCCTCATATCCCTATCCTTGTCTGACCCTACGGATTTGCTGATTGGAAATCTGAGCTGCAGTTAATGCTGCTTGACACAGAATTAACTCTCACAGAGCACCTTTGGTAGCTGTTGCTAAGAGCATCCCGTCATTGTTCTAGTAGTAACACATAATTTCTCGGAGCCCATTTTAAATAGACAGTTTGAAAGACACGACAGAGGGAAATCTTTTTCAAAAGCCTAAGGCTTTTTTTTCTGACAGAATTCAGATAGGAATGCTTTTGCTTTCAGCCGTACATTCTGTGCTAATCACAAAATGCTACAGATCTCTCACATGCCTCCTACAAGTAAATCCCTAGGAATTAACTATAGTGCCTGTAATGCACGAGATCTGTTTTTACAAGCATGCCAATGTTTTGAAGTACGACTCAGAAGAGATGGGATCTGCAAGGCATGTGCTGTACGATTTCCTTCACAGTACAATGAATTAATTACAATTACATGTGGCATGGTAATTAGCATTACATCCCAGCTAGAGTAATCATATCTGATCTTACAACTCACCAGCTGTATCTGACTGAGTCATGTTTGTCTGTTAGCTCAACATATCAGAAAAAGAAACCTTTGGACTCATGTAACCTAAGTAGTGATAAATGGACTGACCCTCTCATATTTCACAATTGGCTCTCTAAAGTTTGAATCCAACATTATGAACTTGGTTAAAAGTCCTCCAACACTCTTAGATTTTGAAGACTTTGAAGAGTCAGGTTTTTATACATGCAAATCACCAAAAATGCATCTTGGGAATATGATATATATATATTTATTTATTTATTTATTTATTTATTTATTTATTTATTTGTTTGTTTGTTTGTTTGTTTGTTTGTTTGTTTGTTTATTTATTTATTTAATTTCTATCCCGCCTATCTAATCAATTAAGATTACTCTAGGCGGCTTACAACAATAAAACAACGACAATATAGTTAAAACAATTTTACAAAGGAAAAGTTGCAACAGGTTGGGACAGAACTAGGGAGTAGAAGGAAAGGGGGATCAGGAACAGACCAAGGGGAAGGCCTGCCGATACATCAATGTTTTTAGTTGTTTTTTGAAAGTACCCAGTGAGGGAGCCGCGCGAATGTCAGGGGGAAGGTTATTCCAGAGGCGAGGAGCCACCGCCGAGAAGGCCCTATTTCTTGTCTTTTCTTTCCGGGCCTCCCTCGGCGTTAGGCTTCTCAGCCTCACCTCCTGACTCGCGCGAGTGACATGGGTAGAACTTGGTGGAAGTAGGCGTTCCGCCAAGTAACGAGGCCCTAAGCCGTTTAGGGCTTTATAAGTAAGCACCAACACTTTGAAGTCGATGCGGAAACGGATGGGCAGCCAATGCAATGCGACCAGAGTGGGCGAAATGTGTTGGTATTTTTTCACACCACTAAGAAGTCTGGCCGCCGCATTCTGCACCACCTGTAGTTTCCGCAACAGCCTCAAAGGCAGCCCCACGTAGAGCACATTACAGTGGTCTAATCTTGAGATTACGATCGCATGCACCAACGTAGTGAGCGCCCCCACTTCAAGATAGGGCCGCAGCTGGGCTATCCGCCTAAGATGGTAAAAGGCGGTTCGGACAACCGATGCCACCTGGGATTCCATGGTGAGCGCCGGGTCCAGATGGATCCCCAGGCTGTGGACGCCCATCCTTGGCGGGGAGGGTCACCCCCCCCCAAAAGTGAGGGAGTTTCCCAAGCTCCCGACTGTGGGGGCGCCCACCCTCAGTACCTCCGTCTTGTCCGGGTTCAGCCTCAGCCCGTTCTCCTGCATCCATTGCAGTACGGTCCCCAGGCAGTGCTGAAGGGACAGAATGGCATCTCCTGTGGTAGGTGGAAAGGAGATGTACAGCTGAGTATCATCAGCATACTGATGACACCGAGCTCCACATCCCCTGATGACCCTGCCCAGCGGCCTCATATAGATGTTAAACAGCATTGGGGAGATAATCGACCCCTGTGGAAATCCACAATTGAGGCTCCATGGGGCCGAGACACTCTCCCCAAGCTGTACTCTCTGGGGGCGGTCCTCCAAGAAGGAACGGAGCCAGGCCAGTGCCAGGCCACCAATTCCCAACTCAGAGAGCCTCCCCAGGAGGATACCGTGGTCAATGGTATCAAAGGCCGCTGAGATATCGAGGAGGACCAGCAGGGACACTTTTCCCCTGTCAGCCTCCCTCAATAGGTCATCGCACAGGGCGACCAATGCTGTTTCTGTACCATGGCGCGGCCTGAAGCCCGACTGAAATGGATCCAGGGCATCTGTTTCATCCAGGTGCGCCTGAAGCTGGTCGGCCACCACCCTCTCAACCACCTTGCTTAGGTGCAGCATGATGTTCTTTTTTGCCCTATACATGACAATGTTGTGCTACATCATGTATTCATTCTCTGTTTGGCTGTTGTAAGATGTGATTTGTTTACAGTAACAGATTGCCATCTAGCCACAAGTAGATGCAGTGGCAATGAGAAGAAGAACAAGCAACCAAAATGTGCCATTTCATGTTCTAGTAATACGTGCCATGCTGCTGATGTTTTCAAAAAAAAAAAAGAGAGAGAGGAGAAAATGGAAACCAGGCAGGCACAGAAAACATAGTTTGACTCATAATCGATTTCAGCTTGAATCATACAAATATTAAAACTTGTTGAATCAGCCAAGGCTTATTGTTAGAGATGTATACCAGCCTCAAGATTCTCTTTCAGCTCCATCTCAGTGCTTCAGATAATGTTCGACATCAGAGAATAAAAATGTAGACTTCAGACCAAGTAATAAGTCTACAAAGTTTCATAAAATAGGAACATAAGCTATGGTGTTATGATGCTTGAAATCCAGCTAAAGGCCTTTAAAATTTGGGGGTTGGCTAAAAGTTTGGCCTGTTGACTTATAATGTGATTTTTTGGGGTAAAAGTAAAGAAACTTCTAAACTTCCTCTTTCAGGTGGCATCTTATTTTCAGTATCCTCCTCCTCCATTCCCTACAACATAGTTCTCCAACATACAACCAGTTTCTTTATCCCATCAGCGAAGAACTCCAGATCTCTGTCTTTTACCCATTTCACTACAGCCTTCACTTCGTTGCTAGTTTCTAATGACTGCATTTCAAGTCCCACTTCATGAGGCTAGACAAGAAATGTAAGATCATGGCTGTAGGTAAGGTGAGGGTTAAGGTTAGGGTAGGAGCTGGAGCAGCGGAAGGGGCAGGAGTAGGGGCTAGGGCTGGACAGCAATGTGTGGTTGGTTTATGCAATGGTCACTTTGAATCATTCCATTCACAAGTCTTTTTATGACCTGTTAAAAAATTTAAACACAACATTTTCTGCAGCCATTGTAATGATCCTCTGTGGATTTCCATTATGATACTGAATTACAGTGTGGTGTGTAGATAAAACTGCATGTGCAATAATACACTGATATTTAAGACTTCTATTGTTCAGCTGCTACAATGAAAAAGGCAAAATGTCCCAGGCAATACTTACAGTGAAGTCTGGTAACATTTAAGGAATAGAATCTACAGTACCTTGTCCCACTCCATTCATTTCTACTTACCTTTCCACCTGTCATACTCCCTCTGTAGCTCTGCACAGCAATATCAGTCATGTGATGGGTGTTTTTGTAACAAATATTACTATCCTGCTGGTTTCTACCTTGCTACCATGTCTTTCTCTACCCAATAAAGAGGGGAAAAGCTCAAATTTGTGTGTTTACCAAAGTTACAGTTTCTCCCCAAAACATAATGATTGCCTATTCCATGGTAAAATGTGCCTAAGCATTAGAAGGGGAGGGAGTATAACTGTCATTCAACTCCCCTTCTCTGGGTGTTGTCATAGAAACAAAGAGTAAATTACACATTTTCACTGTTGGTTTACCTGCCTTTCTACATCCAAAAGTTTGTCTGAGTTTCAGCTTCTTCTTTTTCCCTATTAGTTTTAGAGGGAATTTAACTTCAGCATAACCGGACTGAAGGGGCGCAATTTGCTTCAAGCTTTGGTCTTCACCCAAATCAAGTACAAGTCTGATACATAATACAACTCATGATACATTAATGAATTACAAAACTACTAGATTCAACTTACAAACTGATTGATTTCATGTTCTGGTGGTATCATTTGTGAGGATGGCAGTGGGAGTGAGACCCTACCTGCCTAAGCACTGCCCATCTCACTTACAAGGGAAGACAGAACCCTAGAAGGAAAAACAGGATGGGAAGGATGTCGTGGAAAGAAAAAGGAGAGAAGCTAGAGGTGGTGAGGGAAGAAGAAGGTTCTCAGACAGAGGAAGGGGATGTAATTAAAATGACAAAACAGTTAGGACAGGGAGGAGTAAGGGGAGAGGTGATTGGTGGAGGGAAAGGAGGAGGAGGATAAAAGGGGTGAGAGAAAAGCAGAGGCGGGAGAAGTGGAGACTAAAAGGAAAGGAAAGATATTAACCCTAGGATGGGAATGGATAAGGATGGAAAACCCCTGGGTGAGTAAGTGGGAAAGGCTCATGGTCCCCATGAAGAGGAAGAAAGGAGATGAAAGGGGATGACAGTGGTCAAACCTTCTTACTGGGGAGAGAAAGAGGCCAGGGAGTAGGGATGTAAGATATGAGAAGAGAGAGCTAGAATAGAAAGGGAAAAGAGAGAACAAGCAAGATGGATACAGGTATATAGGAAGGAGAAGCCCTCAACCCTGAACCCTGGGAGATCCCAGTATCAAGAGAGGGACTGACGGGACCATTCAACCCTGCCCAATGGTTGATGCTCGAGATGTCATTATTCCCTGAGCCCTTGTTGAGGAAGAAGGGAGAAGGAGACGGACAAATATTTACATTCCGGTTGTGCTTCAAGATAATTATCCCTTCAGTACTTCATTGGGTACTGAGGAGTCGTTGGACGTTAAAGTAAATGTTGTCAGTTTTTTGGATGCTCCAGAAATAAATGTTGATGGTTTGGATGCAAAGGACATGTCTGTGGAAATTGACCCTGAAAGACAGGGGAAGCCAGGACCAACCAGCGAACCCTTACATCCTTAAACCTGTGTTACATTTCTAAAAGCATAACTGTGTCAATTCAACCACCCAATATCACCTTCACAACAGTACCCAAGGAAGACTGTCACCAGGTACAGTATATTGACAGACAGAAGAGCACTCAGTTCAATGTGAGTCATTGCCCTTTCTTACCACATTACATGACAAGCAGGCTGCATTTGTTTCTGCTAGACTCACTAGCTTCTTCTTGAAAGCAATGGATAGACAAGTGGACCAAATTTCTTATTTGATACTGCAGCTTGATGTCTCTTTCAGCTAGTTTTTCACATACCCTTTCTAGCTCTACGTGTCTCAGTGATTTGATCAAGAGTGCAACTGCAGCTGAGAAGAGAGTGTAGCATAATGGGTAGAGGGTTCATCTGGAAATTAAGGAGACCCAGTTCTAGTTTTCACTGATCCATGAAACCTATCTTTGGCCCAGTCCCATTCCTTCAGCCTTACAGAATTGTGCAGAGGAGGAGGGCTATGTTCCTGGGAGGAAGGGTTTGAATTAAGTGTAAATAATAATAGTAGCAACAGCAGCAGCAGTCACAGTAGCAGGAGCAGTTGTTGATAGGTCTGGGAACTTGCTTAAGTTCCAGTGAAATGTACAGCGAAAGGCTAGCTCCTTAAGGATAGAATTGGCTGTAGAAGTCCCCTTTTGCCCAGTTGTTATTGGTACAGTGAACCCTCTACTTACGGAATTAATCTGTATTGGAACGGTGGCTGCAGGTCAAAAAGTCTGTAGGTCGAGTCTCCATTGACCTACAATGCATTGAAAACCAATTAATCCCATAACCAGCCGTTTTTGTTCCATTTTGTTCCATTTTGGGTTTTTTTTTCCTGGTCTGTAGGTTGACTCCAGCTGCAAGTCGAACCTAAATTTTGCGGCCAGAGAAGTCTGTAACTCGAAAAGTCTGTAAGTCGGGCCGTTTGTAAGTTGAAGGTCCGCTGTATCCACCCTCACCAAAGCCTAGCACTTTAGGAAATAAGGCCCAGGAGGCGATATTTAAGTATAAAGGATTTTGTATACTGTACTTTACTCACTTAAACGTCCATTTCTTAAACAGGCACACATTAGGGTTAAAGTTGACAGAAGGAAAAATAGTAAAAGTAAGGTTTGTTTCCTCAGCCCATGTGGCTAGGAGGATCTCTAGGGTGCAGAGATCCAGCCTGGAGACGCAGCATCTTAAAAGATGAAAAAGTGTATGAGACAAAATGGAGCCTCTGAAACACGTGTGAAGGAGAAGGGATGAACAAGGGTGGAGTTTCAATAGCCCAGGGCAGTGGTTTTTAACCTTTTTGAAAGAAATGCCCCCTTGAGCCATTGAGGAAGTTATCACCGCCCCCCTCCCCGTGGTGATATCTTTCTTATTTATTTATTTATTTATTTATTTATGACACTTAAATCCAATGACCCCTGAAAACAAAATTCAATTCTAAGAAAATGAAATGCCCCAAAAACATTTAATGATTTAGTTGCAAGCAAATTTTAAGACGCAAAAAGAAATATAAAAAGGGCATAAAAACAAACCACAATGCAGGAACTAAAAATTTCAAGACAAAAACTCTGAAACTAAATTAAGATTGGAGGAAAATATATATTCATGCACACTGTAAAAAGGCTGCAGCCATCTTCACAGGTTTGGCTTGCTCCAGCGCCCCCCTACCGCCCCCCTTCTGCTCCAGTGCCCCCACACCGCCCCTTTTCGTTCTATCGCCCCCCTGAAAAATGAAATCGCCCCCTGGGGGGCATTATTGCCCACGTTAAGAACCACTGGCCCAGGGGAACAAACAAGCCCCTCGGATTAGTTAGCATGCAAACAAACAAATAAACAAGTTAGTCTGTGATGGAGGCCCCCCCTCTCATGTGTTACATCAAGATTGCTAACTTGCCAACAGCAATAGCGGTAACAGCAGCAGTACTGTACTTACAAACCCACCCAGAATTGCCCTCATCAAACTACAATTTGCTGCGTCTCCTTGAAAAACAACATTCTGTAGCACTGCTAGTTCCTCCTGTTATTCAAGAAGCCTGCTGGGAAGAGAGTTAAATGTTCCCAGAATCTTGAGCATTCAGGAGCACAGTTCACAGCCCGGCCAGCCTGCTGATCCAATGTTTGAATAACATCTCTGATGGAAAATAACAGTTGAGAGAGTTCAAAGGAAAGCAATCACCATGTAGGTTTCATGGCTGGGAGAGAGACAATAATGTCCTCTGAACACCACAATGCCAATGAAGTAATAAGTATAAAAGTGGAGATGACCCCGTTCTGCTTTTCCCTGCCTTTTGGCTTCCAGCTCAGCAGCAGAACTCAGAATGTCTGGAAATAACCTTTGCTACTCACCTGTTTCCTAGGAAACTACAACCCATAATGCAGTTAGTGTTCCTTCTCCAGTGTGAACCCAGCTGCCCTTTAAGGTCAGCCAGGAGAAGCTGGCTCAAAGTATCATCTATACATGCAAAGAGAATACAGCTGAAAGTGTGGGCCTGAGCTTTCTCAGTTGTAGCTCTTGGTGAGCAACAAGTACCTAGTATTCAGATAAGATTTTTTATGTATACTGTATGTTTTACTCATCATTCATCTTGTACATTATTTTTGAATTTTTCATATTATATTAAATTGGGATTATTAATAATCATTTAAAATTTTATGAATAAAA
Organism: Pogona vitticeps; assembly: GCF_051106095.1. Taxonomy (NCBI): domain Eukaryota; kingdom Metazoa; phylum Chordata; class Lepidosauria; order Squamata; family Agamidae; genus Pogona; species Pogona vitticeps. The sequence continues at coordinate 34,880,087 of NC_135788.1, read as the reverse complement.
TTATGCTCTAAATAAGACATTTTTTTTAAAAAACGAGAACAATAAAGGGGAGTTAACTGGCAAAGATCAGCAGAAACTTATGATAAAAGAAATAATAAAAGAACTGATCAATATAATGCATTATCACACAGGAGCTATAATAGTGCAATATATTATTTGCCTAAGGCTAAGCAGGCCCAGATCCCAGCCTTAAACAATAAACACACCGCACATGTCAAACTGGAAGAAAAAAAGCCACAACTTTATTAGCTGAATTACAGCTGCAGTTCACCTGGTTAAGCATTGTGGTCAGATCTAGTTCCATTGGGAGGCCTGGGTGCCATCACTGATGTAGCCGACCACTTCCCACACCCTTCTGGACAATGACCTGGGGTGGCAGATTCTTGGAGACCAGGCATATGACAGGGCCTTTGTCCCCCCCCCCCCCAGCTGGGGCAGCCCTGGCCCTTGCTCCTGCCCCCCAAAAAGAGGGGGTCCTATGATTGTGGTGGGCAGGACTCTCTGTCTTCCACCAGATCCATCCCCAGTGTGCCCAAACTGCTAACAAAGCTGAGACATGAATATAAAATGAGAGTTGAAATAACACATAAATGATCTAACACAAACCATTATTAAACCTCAACATTTCCTAAACTATTCCAAACACAGGATGGGTGAGGAGGTGGAATGCTGCTGAGACCTACTCGAACCCCCAGCCCAGAGCACTCCTTTATCTGGGCAAGGGGTCCAGCAGGCCTTGCCTCCCCCCCAGGCACACCAGCAAATCCTGACTGCCGGTGTGACCTTTCACCTTTGCATCATGCTCCCAGGCTCTCTCGCAGCCTGCCCTGTGACAGCCGTCATTACAGAGCTGCTGAGGGGTGTGGGAGGCTGGGCCACTGCCCCGGCCACAATGCGGGACCCAAGTTAAGTCCAGGTCCGTCTGTTTCAAACAGGAGGCTCCTCATGCAAATAAACATAAGAGGTATAAAAATGAGACACATGACTGACAAAGATGACCAAATAAAATTCATTAATGAGAGTAAACAAATATTAACAATCATCCTAGAACTGCAGAGCTGGAAGGGACCCTATGGATCATTGAGTCCAGCCCCTTTCAAGATGGCACAGTGGGGAATTGAACTCCCACATACCTCTACCGCTGACCTATCACTGAGCTATCATTAGTCCCTCGTTTTTCTTCTATTGCTGTTGCTCATGTTTAACAAAAATGCAATATAGTGACAAGTTACAGCCCGAAGGCTGCAACAGTTTATTGATGGAAAACACTGTGATCATTACCAAATAATTAAATGAGAACTTGTTCTTTTAAATACAGCTTCCCTAGGTGGTGAACTGCCATGGATACAAAACAGGCAAAGATTCTCAATTTCTGGAGGGACTATTCCAATGAAGGTTCATCATTGCTCTGACCCAGCAGGAAGAGCTACAATATTCAGGCTTCCATTTGCTCAGGTTTGATCCTTAATTTGCTCTCTGCCTCTGATTCTTGAGGAAATACCCATCTTAGCTGAATCCTGTATATTTGTTGTTGTTTATTCGTTAAGTTGTGTCCGACTCTTTGTGACCCCATGGACCAGAGCTGGGTCAAATTCATGTTGGCAGCTTTGATGACACTGTCCAACCATCTTGTCCTCTGTCGTCCCCTTCTCCTCTTGCTTTCACACTTTCCCAACATCAGGGTCTTTTCCAGGGAGTCTTCTCTTCTCATCAGATGGCCAAAGTATTGGATCCTCAGCTTCAGGATCTGTACTTCCAGTGAGCACTCAGAGTTTCTTAGCTCAGGCAATATCAAATGGAGAACAATAGCAATACACGTTACAGATTTTTTTTTTAAATAGCAGCTTGGGGATGTGTTTTACCATCTGACTGCTAAGATACTGTAACAGTATCTCTGAGAGATGGAAGAAAGTGGTAGTAAAAAAGGATACAGAACCTACCTGTGGGGATACGGATACTATTAAACCACAGGTATATGGGTATATAATAGGTATATATGCATTGCCATTTTAGGCCTTTCATTTTTAAAACTGTTCATAATTTTAAATTTTAAAGCCAGCCCTTACATATTTAAAATAAATATTTGGTTTTGTTTGCACTCAGTGCTGAGGGAACATTTTTCCTTTTTGGAAGACTCTTTAGCTGTTTTAGTGTCAAGTACCTTTACTCTCCTTCTAAAGCCTCTAGTATTCCATGATAGATAACCTATTATGTCTGAGTCATGCTGTTATATGCCTTCATCGAATCACCTGTCCTGATTCAGTGTTTGGGGTTTACATGGTTAGAGGATCATTATGGCCTAATTGGAATCTGAAGGATATTTTGCTGTGAGTAAACAGCGCCACAATCCAAAATGAGCCCCAGTCCTTCTTAGGTCATGATTCATTTTTTTATTCCAGATTACACGTCAGCCTAGCCTTTTCTTTCTATGTGGTTCTCACCTTTTTGGAGGAAAAGATCATTCTGTAGGCCAAGGTGTAGCAATATTTCACACACAGAGACCAATATTTCACCCTACACAACATGGCCAGCAATGAAAGACTATGGAAATTATTACTCTAAATTACCTAGGGCTCATAACATCCGGTGCCCTGCTGTAGGTCGTTAAGTCCATGTCCAGCTTTTCTTTACTTGTCCACCCTCCCAAATCAATGATTTCTATTATCAGAGATAAGAACACTTCTTTTTCTTTACTACAATTCCCACAATACCTCAGCTAGCATAGCCAGGGAAGATTCTTAATGAGATATTCTGAAAGTCATAATCCAAAAAATAATTTTTTCTCATCTCTGCTGTTTGAATATAACCTGTTCCTGTCTCACTCCTTACCTATCTGTCATTTACATTCCTTCCCTCTGGTGACGTAGCCCTGGGATTTAGTCACCTCAGTCCCTGAGCATTTGTTCACATCCTGCTCAGCTCTCTGTCAGAGATCATGGAGTCAGGCACAATACACTGTCATTCTCCTGATTACTGTAACAACTGGATCACCACATTCCACAAATCCTCTAGACAGCTATAATTATTAGAAGTCAAAACAGACCAGTGTAAGTCTCAGAAGGGAGAGAGAATGAAGGAAAATCAATTGAAATTCATTTCAACAGAAAACAAAATATTGGCTGGAATCCTGTGGCTTGAGTTAAAGTAGGTCCATTGAATCACTGGAACCTACACAGGAGTCACTTGACCAAATCACCACTGAATCAATGGGCCTACTCTAGTTGCAACTTGCTACTTTAAGTAAGAGGATTTTGGCCACTGTTTTACATACGTAGACTGGTTCCTGGATTCCTCCCTGTTAATGTGGACTCCCTAAAAGATGTAAAAATCTACATTCTATTATCAGTTCCAATTCATTGATATTTGGGGAACACATATGATGATCACAAGAAGCAGAGCAAATAGGTAAATTTGATAGAAACTGAGTTTTCTGATCTGTGAAAAAAAATCCAATAAGAACAAATCCAACAAACATTTGACAGTAAAAGACAAAAACTTAGTAAATGAAGCCTGCTTTCATCAGTTTGAGAACAAAGCTTTTGTGATGTCACTGACCCTGTGAAAGAACCACCAGCCATCGGACCTTGGCTTTTTGCAACATTTTTTTAAAAAACTCTTTCTTTGTGGGGTTTTTTTACTACTGCTCCTAGACTCTGGCATTTATAGTCCAAAACATGACTTTCCCCCAAATGGTAGCTTATTAATAATTAGAACTCACTAGCTTCTTTATTTATTTCCTTGGTTTATAGCTATATACATATATTTATAAGAAATGTATAGAGTGAATTCTTCACATCTATTTTAAAATAGCACAACAATTCAAATTCAAATCTGATCCGACCAGATAGGCGGGATATTAAATAAATAAATAAATAAATAACTAAATAAATAAATAAATAAATAAATTCAAGCAGAGATCTTTGAACTGTCTAATCTCCCCAGCCTCTCTGGAGATACTCAGAAGGGCTGATAGGAGTTTTCTTTAGGAGTCTGCAATGCTGACAGCATTATGTATGTCAGGTAGAGTAGCCTGCTGACCTAGTTTACTAGGGATAATCCTCTATTTTAAGAGCTGTCAGAGAACAGTACTTTATTTGAAAGCATCCTCTATTGGCAGGATTGTCCTGTTTTTTATTTTCTTTGGATGATGAGAAAGTGTCACCCTATTCTGAAATAGCTTCATGGGTCTTTACCCCACCCCTCTCCAAAAACCCATACAGGGATTTTGGTAGAATCTGAGCTTTTTTTTTTTTTTTTTAAAGTGCTATTCTGATCAGGCTGAAGGCCCATCTGGTTCAGCTTCCTGTCTCCCACTGTAGTTGGCCAAAAAGATGCTTCTGGGAATCCCACCAGCAGGAGACTTTAACAGTGAGGTGCTTTCTTTTGTTATGCCCCCATGAAAAACAAACATGTTTCTTCTTCTTCCTTTAAGATTTCAACGTGTTGCTACATAATCCCCAGTACAATCAAAAGTGTGTCAAAAATCTATACCAAAATACCTTTTGATGAGGAAGATAAAAGGACCCTCTATCTTGAGTTTCATTTGAATCGCATGCTGAGGCTATCAAAGGTAGACACAGGCAACATCGCAGTAATTGATGGTGCCGTGGCAGAAATAACTCGTCTGTGCCATCAGAAGAATACAGAAAAGGGCTCATATTGGCAAGATGTTTCAAGGCACCAAGAAGCACAAAGTCATGTTAATTTCAGGATAAATTTGCCTGCCTGAATTACCCATCGTTACCATGGCCACATAAACAAAATTGCTTTGTCTGTTCTTACTCAGCTTTTCTTTGGGTTTTCTCCTTCGGATATTTACAAGGTCACTGCAAGAGATCTTGGAGAAGAGTTTGGAAGCGCTAGTTTTTTAAGCCATAACTCCCAGAATCTGGCCAGGTGAAATAGCCTATGGCCATTCTGACTGGGGGCATTCTGAGAGCAATAGCTCTTCTCTCCCCCCCCCCCCCATTTTTTTTCAAGTTCTGAAAAATGAGTAGGTCTTGCTGGTATGATGGAAGTAGTACTAGAAAGAAACTGGGTGGTTGGCAGTCTTCATGTGTTGTGCTCGTCCACTGTCTGTAGGATTGTAGAACAGGGTGCACAGAGAATTCAGGGTGAATGGGCTGTCAATGTCAACATGATGTCTGTGGCATGGAGACAGATTCTGTAAATCTTGAGTGCTGTCCTTTCCCCAGGTGAGACGCAAGTACAGGAGACACTGGCAGTGACTGTGGGTGAGTAGGTAACACTTCACACTTGATGCAACACTTTGCTGGAGCTCTGATTGGATAGTTCGTTGAATCTTGGTTTGTTTTTGTTTGTTTTTTAAAGAGAATGAAAAAGTATTTGTGTCCTGTCAGTTTGCTCCTTTCCATTTTTGTATTAGCACAGACCGTTTATTGTCAAAGTTATGTTTTTTCTTGATAAGAATTGTTAGACTGGATGGAGAATTGCTAGAACGAATGGAAGAAAGGGCATGGATTACCCTGGGACGAGGGGAAAAATATGTTGCATTCATGGTAAATGCTTCCACCATTTTGAAAGCCCATTATTGCTCCGTGTAACAATAGCAACAAAGAGTAACAAGTTCTGCAGGTTAAATTAGGTGTTTGTGTTTTTAAACTGCTTTTCCTCCACCCCCAAAAAAGCTTACTTTTCCCAAGCACATTATAGCTGCCAGACCTTTTTTCAGGATGTGTGTGGACAGCAGACTGATGGCTGTTTAAAAATAGGATTTTTATCATGTGGTGAATTTTTAGCACAGTTCTCCAGGAACCAGATCCATCTGTCTTATTCTGAGCTATATATGTAATTGTTAATAGTTATTAATTGGTAGTTGGAAGCATTCTATTAGTGGTTATCAGTGCTTCCTGAGATCATAAGCCTGACAATTAGTCCTCACACTTGCCTTTTAATGAGGGACTGCAGAGTAGTAAGCCCCCTCATACTTGCAAGAGTCATCACAGTGTTTCTGACGGCCAAGGTAATGGACCTAGCTTTAGCCTTTTCCTTTTTTCCATACTGTATTTCTAGCTAGAATACACCTGCTGACACGAACAATGCCACCTTATGGCAATCTCTTCCTTTTCCATGACAGGAAAAGAAACAGGGAACGCCCCAGCTGTGCTTTGATCTTGTCCATTTTGATAGTCTCTGTCTTTGCTCACATTGGAAGGTGGAAGAAGGGAATGGATTTTATTTTATAAAAGGTTTCATCAGAATTATATGTTAAAATATGTCAGTCATCTACAGTAAGTTGGTCTCTCAGTGTCTTGTGGCTCCATACTTTTGAAAGCAGGCTACAGCTACCTTTTTCTCTCAGTGACTTACAAATAGACATAAAGATGATGATGATGGTGAGTTTTCAATTAGTAAAAATATTCAGAAGTTCCTCAAAAACATGGAAAAATAGAAAACTATCCAAATGGCCCACAGTGAAGAAATTGGGGAAGTTAGCATCAAAAGAGGAATATTTTGGAGGGATTCTTTGTCATCACTGCCATTTAACATCTTACTAATCCTCATGTTAGGAGAGAGGAGAAGGGGACAACAGAAGATGAGGAGGAGAGAGGAGAAGGGGACGACAGAGGACGAGATGGCTGAACAGTGTCATCGAAGCTACCAGCATAATTTGACCAAACTGTGGGGGGCAATGGAAGACAGGAGGGCCTGGCATGCTCTGGTCCATGGGGTCATGAAGAGTCAGACACAACTTAATGACTAAACAACACAAAAACCCTCATGTCAATAATTTTTTTAAAAGCTGGGTTGGGCTACCATATTTCAGAACTCCCCTTCACGGATTGCTGCCTTGTCATGGTGAGGGGGCTTGAGTAATTCAGAGATGCTATAGGCTATGCTGTGCAGGGACACCCAAGATGAACAGGTCATAGTGGAGAGTTCTGACTAAATGTGATCCACCTGGAGCAGGAACTGGCAAGCCACTCCAGTACTTTGCCAAGAAAATTCCATGGACAAAAACAAAAGGCTAAACAAAATGTTACTGAGGAAGAGTGGAGGACTAGGACAAGTAGCTCCAGAGCTACTGAAGTGGTTGGACCAAAGCCGAAAGGACGCTCAGCTGTGGACGCCCCTGGAAGTGAAACGAAAGTCTGATGCTGCAAAGAAAAAGACTGCATAGGAACCTGGAATGTAAGATCTACGAACCTTGGTAAGCTGGATGTGGTCAAACAGGAGATGGCAAGAATAAACATTGACATCCTGGGTGTCAGTGAACTAAAATTCACAGGAATGGGTGAATTCAATTCAGATGATTATCACATTTGTTACTGTGTGTAAGAATCCCGTAGAAGAAATGGAGTAGCCCTCATAGTCAACAAAAGAGTGGGAACAGCTGTACTGGGATACAATCTCAAAAATGATAAAATGATTTCAATACAAATCCAAAGCAGACCTTTCAAAATGAAGCAGGGCAAAGGCTAATAGAGTTTTGTCAAGAAAACAGGCAAAGGCTAATAGAGTTTTGTCAAGAAAACAAGCTGGTCATCACAAACACTGTTTTCCAACAACACAAGAGGTGACTCTACACATGGACATCACCAGATGGGCAATACTGAAATCAGATTGATTATATTCTCTGCAGCCAAAGATGGAGAAGCTCTATACAGTCAGCAAAAACAAGACCTGGAGCTGATTGTGGCTCTGACCATCAGCTTCTTATAGCAAAACTCAAGCTTAAATTGAAGAAAGTAGGAAAAACCACTGGGCTAGTCAGGTATAATCTAAACCAAATCCCTTATGAATACACAGTGGAAGTGAAGAACAGATTTAAGGAACTAGATTTGGTGGACAGAGTACCTGAAGAACTATGGATGGAGACTGGTAACATTGTACAGGAGGCAGCAAGAAAGCCATCCCAAAGAAAAGGAAATGCAAGAAAGCAAAGTGGCTGTCCAACGAGGCCTTACAAATAGCCGAGAAGAGAAGGGAGACAAAATGCAAGGGAGATAGGGAAAGTTACAGAAAATGGAATGCAGACTTCCAAAGAATAGCAAGGAGAGACAAGAGGACCTTCTTAAATTAACAGTGCAAAGAAATAAAGGAAAATAATAAAAAGGGGAAAAACCAGAGATCTGTTCAAGAAAATTGGAGATATTAAAGGAACCTTTTGTGCAAAGATGGACATGATAAAGGAAAAAAAATGGCAGGGACCAAACAGAAGCAGAATACATCAAGAAGAGGTGGCAAGAATACACAGAGGAATTATACCAGAAAGATCTGGTTGTGCCAGACAACCCAGATAATGTGGTTGTTGACCTTGAGCTAGACATCCTGGAGAGTGAAGTCAAGTGGACCTTAGAAAGCATGGCTAACAACAAAGCTAGTAGAGGTGAAGGCATTCCAGTGGAACTATTTAAAACCTTAAAAGATGACACTGTTAAGGTGCTACACTCAATATGCCAACGAGTTTGGAAAACTCAGCAGTGGCCAGAGGATTGGAAAAGATCAGTCTACATCCCAATCCAAAAGAAGGGCAGTGCCAAATAATGCTCCAACTACCGTACAATTGCATTCATTTTGCATGCTAGCTGTATTTCGAAGGGGCAGAGGAACTAGAGACCAAATTGCTAACATGCGCTGGATTATGGAGAAAGCCAGAGAGTTCCAGAAAAACATCTACTTCTGCATCATTGACTACACAGAAGCCTTTCACTGTGTGTACTGTGTGGCAAGTTCTTAAAGAAATGGGAGTGCCTGACCACCTTTTCTATCTCTGGCTCCACTGCCACATACCTAAACCACTGAGTTTAAAGACTCAAAATTTAGTAACCCAAAGAGTAGGAGAAGTTTTGACTGATCCATTCAGTATCCCACCGTTCTACTAAAAATAGTGCCTGAGGCTGCTAACAATAAAAAAGCAGATAAAATTCATCATTATAATTAAAACATTAATACACAGTCTAAGAACACATGATTAAAAAATAATGCCAGCTTCACCACAAGAGAATATATACCATTGGCAAAAGTTCCAAACTTAAGAGTCCCTACCTTTTTTTTTAACAAGGAAGTTCACAGAGTGGTGAAAGCGTGGGGTATAGAAACTGATAAACATCAAAGGGAATATGCAGTAAGAGCACTTGACTGGCACAAGTGCATTCCTCCTTGAAAATACAACAGCTGGAAGAAAATGTGCCTCAGGCAAGGGTGGGAGAAAAGTACAGTATTCTTATTTTCTTAGTGTATTTGCGGAAAGGGATGTGGCAACAACAGAACCTCTACTCAGAGAGGGAACATACTTATTTGCCAGAGACTGGAGAAGGCTCTGAGGTTTTGGGAACTGTAAATTTTTTAAAGGCATTTCTCTAGTCTGTACTATCTACACGGCACAAATACCTATGAATTATCAAAAACAAATCAGTTGTGTGATGGTGAAATTTGAAGCACAGGTACTCAACAATACCCACAAGCCATCTTGCTCAAAGATAACTTCCAAATGTTGCCATTATTAGTTTAGTTACACTGATTTAATTACACTGTTTAAACTGATTCTGATAAAGACATATCTGGCCATATAGACATCAACAATTGTCACTCTATATTCTTTTCATTATCATCAGGATCAAAGGAATCAATGTGGTGGTTCTCTTCCTTTGACAGCCTTTCCACACAATCAACTTTTCTGCCTGATTGTTAAGACTGTAGGTAAATATGTGAGCTGAATAAGCAAGAATGTGAAAGACAAGTGTCACTGTGAAGGTCAAGATATGGATTAAGTCATCTATATGTTATCGGTTCAGTGAATGATTAGTGCTTATGAAAACTATTCTCTAAAACTCACCTGTGTTGACAGAATCAATTACTCGCATATGACGAAATTGTCATTACAAGTCATTGGGAGATGGAAATATAGCTGTATGTCATATCTTGCCCAGAAACAAAGAAAAATGAAATAAAAAAATATGAAAATTAAGAGTGCTCCCTTTTGCTCAATCTATTGAATTATCAGGTTCGTGGTGATTTTTTTTTGTTGAGAAACAGAACATAAAAGATTGTTACAGCTGATCATTCAGAGTGAAAGAAATGGGGAAAGAAAGGGAAATAGAGGGATTTAGTGGCTGAAACCCTTTGGAGACTGGTCTGCATAAAATACAGTAACATTTAGAGCTGACACAATCAAAGTTGGTGCAGCCATTGTGACGTCTACTGTCTGGTACAAGGGGAACAAGAAGGGAAAGGGTGGGAGGAGATGAGGTGGTCATGGCTTACTCGGTGTCCTATATCTTGATGCAGTAAAGCCGAGGCTTTGAAAAGTTTCTGTTTCAAATGATAATCCCCAGAATTCTGGAAAGTAGTGTTTACAAGTTGTAATTACAACAGATCAAAATAGTGAATACTAAAACTACAACTCTTCCCACCAGGCAGTGACTATTATTGTCTGACTCCTAAACTGAAGGATCATTAACATGTTATCTATGGGGGAATGGAATGTGGCTAATGAATAGCAAAAGAAGTTCTGCCTACACAGATCAGATGACCCGACAGCCTGCCAGGATTGCTAAAAAGACAAAGTGTTACATACAAGCAAGACAGTGATTCAATAATCATTGAAGAGGCATCTAGGAAGAAATGGAACACAGCCACCATTTGCCATACAGAAACCTACACAATTAGAATGCTTGTATCCGATTCAAAAGAAGCGTATCTGCTTTTTTTTTTTAAAATGTAAGTTCCTTCCTTTTAGGAAGTTGACAAGCAGGACATGGAGGTGAATTTGGGGAAATGATTAAAGCTCAGTGAGTTTGTAGAACCCTGGAATCCTCACTTTGGTAATCAGGTAAATACAGCAAATAGTCCTGTGGCACTTTACAAACTCAAAAGTTTTATTTAGCATAAGTTTTCATGGATTACATCACTTCATCAGATGGAGATCACAAATGATAAGAGTTAGGTTGAATATATTCGCAAGCTAAAGAAGTTACAATTTAGGACATCACAATACAAATTGATGCAAAAAGTTTCATTTCCAGTGGAGGCTCTTGAACACAACACAACCTACGGCCCCATCAAGATCTTTGCCTGACACCTTGGAAAGCTGTCCACAGTCAGTTGCCATTACTGATGCAATGCACCGATGGATGATCTGACATAAGGCAAGGCAACTTCTTGTGTTCACATATCATTCCCTCTTGTTGTTTTCCAGGCTCTAGCAACATAGGCATGCCACTTACAAACACAAAAGTTATATTTACCTCCCATAATCAACAGCCAAAATAAACAGGCCAAGAGATTCATTTGAATTTGCTCCAAAGCCACTTAAGTATGTGGTCTTCGTAGCACTATATGGTTCCTTAATATCTTTTAGGACTCCTTTTCCAAATGAACCACTGAACATCCTTCTATAATATTGCATGTTTGTTACATCTGGCCATAACTCTGCTATCTGTCATTTCAGAACAAGGGTACTGGGACAGAACCCTCTCCAAATCTACCTGGCAATATCAGGAATGAGCTTATTGGGTGAGAAAAGGCAGGAGGACAACCAATTGTGAAGAAGGAGGAGGAGGAGGAGGAGGAGGAGGAGGAGGAGGAGGAGGAGGAAAGGGTTAACTTGTTTCTCCAAAGGAAGGAAGAAGTGAAGAGAGAGTTATTTTGTTTCCCAAGGATGGAGGTTGAATTTTAGAAAGAGATATGCTTTGAGAGTAAGGTCTGTTGTAGGAATGTTGGCATGTATGATTAATGTAGCCTTCACCTAAATTCTGTGCAGATAATCAACTGTTATAGTTCAATAAAGATCTTATTTTTATGTTTAAAATTTGAAAACCATTTGCGCTCTTATGATTTGGGCTTAAGGCAAGCCCATAGAAAGTAAAAGCAGTTTAAAGATGCTTAGACAGGTTAGGGTTGATCACAGGTACACTAAAAACTCAGGGGAATAAAGACCTCGTGTTTTGGATGCTACCCACAAGGAAAGGCTGTTCTTGCACAAAAATCCCTGATCTTATTCTTCTGAAATACTTCAGCTTTGCTACCTCAGAAAAGGCAAATATTCCTGCAAATTCCATCCAATTCTACCAAGAAATTAAAAAGTTACTGACAGCTCAGTTTTTCAACAATCAATTTTCTGCGCCTGTTTTTCTGCAATGTGGCAGTTATAATCCCCTCCTTAAGGGGTTATTAGGCCTGCTAATATCATCTAATAGAAACACAGAGAAAAAATTATTGCAATTATTGCATTTCCAGCACTAACCAATGGGAGGCATAAACCTTCTGATTTCCAAATTTCAACTCATGTTCCAGATCAACGTCCAACTGGCTTGAGAGGATTCAGAAACAAAGTATGCATTTTTCCAAAGTGATGAATCAAAATATTCATATTGGAGCACATATATTGTCACTCAAGCCAACACTGGATTGAACTAGATATCACAAGGAAACCTGTACAAGAAAACCTGGATGGGTGCTATAAATAAGGAGCTTTTGGAGGAGTAAGTTCCAGAAGAGAGTTCTCTGCTGCCCAAGCTCTCACCTCCTACTACTCATGGGGATAGTAAGAGTATGTTTGCTCAGAGCTGGGCTAGAATTTGTGAATATTCAGTGGCTCACATTTGTATCTGACAGAGTTCAGAAACATCCCTTTTCAAACCTGCCCTCCCCTGCACTGAACCCCCCAGGCAGCATGGCCTATTTTGTAAGAAAGGCAACTAGTAAGCACCTGCTACAAATAACATAGCTCAGGAAAATTATTTTCATGGACAATTAAGTCCCAGAATTCTCCAGCCAGCTTGGCCACTAGCAAATGTCCAGTGTTGTCTTTACACTGTCTTTTGAGCTGTTATATTGTTTTTTTAAAAAATTGTGATAGTTACAGCACAGGACTTTTGCCGCCATTAGTATTCCTCCGTGCACTTTCTCTATTGTTGGCTTTTAAATGAGATTTTAAATTAAAACTTTCAGAGTACAAATATCTCTACTGGCAGCCACTTATGCATCCCATCTGAAAGGATGCTATCAGAATACTGCTGAATTGGGAAAGGCACACCCCACTAGCTCTCCTTTTCTTCTTTAAGAATTTTAACTTGGTATCTATAGTCAAGTAGTGAAGGGGTGGGGTGGGGGCAAATCTCCGATTCTTCTGCTAAATTGGTTGCTATTCAAAGTTCTCTGGAGATCATTATCAACTATGCAAAATATATATCGGCCCATTAGAAAAAAATGCAGAAGTCACAGTTGCTCAATGTTTTAATTATCTAAATCAACTGAACGAATTAATGGCAATGCCCACAGATTGGTATGAGTAAAATTTCTCTGCAACTCTCCTTTAGGCTAATTATTGAAACAGAATTAATAGGAGTGGGGAGCTGGAAATCATGGAGTCCAAGATACGAAGCTTGGTACAGTGCTAAAATGCAATGCAGCAGATTTGCAACAAACACCTATAGTATCTGTTGAAGAGTAATTCCCATTGGGCTCAGTGGCGCTACCTGCAAGGTCAGGGTATACAGGATTGAAGACCGCAATTGTACCTAAATCACTTGAAATAAATCCTACTGAATATACTGTTGCTTGCTTCTGAGTAGACATTACAGGATTGTGCTGTTCATTAAATTAGATCATGCTACGTACACAGTAGATTTTAGGCTGCGGCAGTGGCTGCAAGGACAATGATGCAATAATCACTCTCCCCCATTATTTATTTGCTTGCTTGTTTACATGTTATCATTGAATATGTGACCCAGCGATTATTACAAATCTAGAGCATTTCCATACAAATGGAAATTGGAACGATCTTTCCAGGAAGGCTGTGTTAACAGCCCTCCCTGCTCAGAAGAACGGCTTGAACAATGTGCATTGAAAGTGGCCCAATAATTTCAAGCCTAAACTTGCTGTTAGTTCTTGTTAGTTTTTTGTTGTTGCTGCCACTGCTGTTCTTTTTCTTGGCAGTGTTCCTTTTCTTTCCCTCGCCCTTATTTATAATCCTGAAGTGGCTTTGTTTTACTTGGAGAACTCTTTTTTTTTAAAGCCAACTTATGTAATTAAGTCAATTAATTAAGACACATGTCAATTGCGTTGTACTGATTTGTGTGCTGGGTGTTTGTGTACTCCAGAACAGCCTGGTTCCGTTCCCTTGTCAGCTTCATTAAAGAGATGCTTTTCCTTTTAAGTCCTCCATCATCCGCCGCCCACTCCTAAGGTCATTGCTTGTTAAAATGTAACAAGAGTCTCCCCTAGAGTGCTGGTGCTTTCTAACTGTGTAACCAAACACCTACACCGCCTGCCAGTATTGAACTGCTTTTCAAAAGAATGGAAACAAAGGAAAAGGAAGTGCCAAGAATGGCTAATTGCTAAATTGAGCAGTCATTTAAACAGAAAGAGTCTGGAACAGGCTGCAGTGTTTAACGATGGGCTCCCCACTGAAACCAATAAGGTTGGTTATGGTTTCAGGGTTATCTCCGGGCTTCTGTATAGGAACAAAGATGGGGCTTCAAAGAATGGATATGATGACAAGTTTAAGCCATTTGAAATAGTGGAGTGGCAGGATGATGCTCTGGGTCCTCTGTTCAATGACACCATTTCTGGAGTTTGGAAGTCACAAGATATTTCTAACAAATGCTCTGTGTTCCCCAATCCCCAGTCTGGTCTACTCCATATTTAACACTTTTCTTTAACAAGTTCAGTGGTTCCCAAACTGTGTCATGGCACCCCACATAGGCATCCTTCAGTCTTGAGAGACTATGGTAACGTGCTCTGTATGGAGGACTTTGACGCTGTACGTGAAGCTGGAGTGTCCTCTCCAGAGCATGAAGCCTGGGTAAAATAATATGGAGGATAGGCTGTTACCCAAGCAGCAAATCCCCCCTCTCCACATCGCTGAAATAGTCCAATGGAAAGGCAAGAGCCAATACAACTGGTTCCAGCAATGTCGTAGGAGTTGCCAGAATGACACAAACTGCTTCCAGGACTCCAGCTCCGGATTTTGCCTCGAGGTTAACTTCTGAAGCCTTTTCCATCGGTGGATATAGCCACAAGGCAGTGGAGGTTTGGAATCAGAGTTTTCCTTCTAGATGGGCTGCCTTCCCATGGCACCACCAAGCCCGCCCAGGAGTACCGCAGAATCCTCGGAAGTACTTGAGCAGAATCCGCAGAAGTGTTACTCAAGCTCTGCTTCCCCCTCCCTTCTCCCCACTCACCCAAACTGTTGTTTTGCGAGAGCTGCGGCCAGTGGCTGGTGAGTCAAGGGAGCTGCGAGTCTAAAATGTTTGGGAACCATTTAACTACTTGATTGTTGTTCTTATGTACCATCAAGTTGCCTCCAACATATGGCGACCCTATGAATAAACAGTCTTCAAAATGTCCTGTCCTCAACAGCCCTGCTCAGCTCTTACAAACTCAAGCTTGTGGCTTCCTTCAGGTTGCCAATCCAATTTGTATTTGGTCTTCCTCTTTTCCTGCTGCCTTCCACCTTTTCCATCATTATTTTCTTTTCCAGAGAACTCTGCTTTCTCATGATGTGCCCGAGGTAGGACAGCCTCGGTTTCAACATTCTTACCTCTAGACCTACTTCAGGCTTGATTTCATCTAGGACCCCCTTGCTTATATTTCTGGCAGTTCAGGGTATCCTCAAAGCTCTCCTTCAGCACCACGTTTGAGATGAACCATTTTTTCTCTCTACTTTCTTTATTGCCCAAACATGGTGATCAGAAATACAAGAGTGTAGATGACATTGGTCATAGACTCCAGTGACACATCCTAACACTTGATGATCTTTTCTAATGCCTTCATTACTGCCCTTCCAAGTCTCAGCCTTCTTCTGATTTCTTGGCTGTGGTTTCCATTAGGACTAATGACTGAACCAAGGTATATAAATTCACTAACTATTTCAATTTCTTTACGGTCAATACTAAAGCTGTGCAGTACATCTGTAGTCATGATTTTTGTCTTCAAAACAAATGTAACAATAGTTATCACGTTTCAGCTCAAATATGCATTGAAGATAGGAAGGGGTAAATCAGGAGATCTAGGAAAAGTTTTTGTTTTTTGTTTTTGAATGCCAATGTCTATGTTGGCTGGGGAATTCTGGGAGCTACAATCCAAAACAGAACTTTTCCAAGATTGTTTGATTGATTGATTGATTGTCATTTTCATGCCAATTTTCTCCCTGTGAAGAGACCCAAGGTAGCTAAATATGTGGAACTCTGTCAATTTCTGGTTTGAGTTAGAATAACTTGTACAAAAGTTTATCCCAGGTTGTTGTGAACTTCTATATATTGCACCATGGCATTTAAACTGCTGCCACTGTTCACAGAAAAATGTTTAATTACATCAGGAGAGTGTGTTTCATGTGTCCACTCATCACAAAGCCCCCCCCCTTCTCCCTCATCCTTCTTTGTCATTATCATTACTTTCCTATCTACCCCTTTTGGTGGCATTCAGGTGACTTCAAGAAGTGAAATACCACAGAACTGGCAAGATGTGATGAGCATTTGAATTAGTACTGCATCAGTTTAGTGGTATAATACAAATAGTGTTATAACTAATGAGGGGCATGAATCACCAGCTCAGTGCTTTGTGCTGGTTTGTTATGCTTATTGTTTGATTTTATGTTTATTTCTGTTGTAAGCCACCCAGAGTGGCCATTAGATGGGCAGGTTAGAATTTCAATCAGTCAATCAATCAATCAATTGGACAATCAACTATATAGGGAATAAATATTGAAAGGAACAGTGATAAATGTTACCCACAGAGCAGAACAGGTAGCAGTCCAGTTGCTCCATCCATTTCACATGTTTTTAATCATTAGTCTATTCTATCACATTTCCACATCAATCAATTTTTTAAAAAACACCCACCCATCCCACTAACCTTTACATTGGCATCTGTGATATTCCCTCACAAAGCATGCTGTATGCAAACCCCTCTAATATACATATCCTATATGGAAATATTGATTCAAGAACTGTACTGCAAAATGTGGAAACTAAAGGATTACTCATCTGCATAGTAATCCAGGCAAGGCAAATCACCCTGGTTTACTTTAAAATGTGGACCAAAGAAAATTCTTTCTTACACCCTTAAGAACAAAACAAAGCAAAACAAAACATATATTGATGTTGTAGTAATGTTGCTGCTGTGATCCGTCTTAGGTCAGGCTGCAACCCAGTAACAAGACATAAACCAAAAGCTGGAGACCAGCAGGATAAGCTGGTTGAGTGATTCCACGACTATACACTCATCCAGTGGTTCCAAAACTTTTTCAATTTGTGGCTCCCCTGGGCAGTGGTTGTGGTGGCACTACCAGGAATCGCAAGGGATGTGGGGTGGAGCAAGAAGCAGAAAAGCCTGAAGGAGCTGGAACTGGAGCCAGCAGAGCGGAAGTACTGTCAGCCTGGCTAAAAAATAAAAATAAAAAAATGCAGAGAAACTTCCATGATGCTCCTGGCTGGCTTGGGGGTGCACCAGGGAGCCTCAGGGTGTTACATCACACATTTTGAGAACCCCTACATTCATCCAATGCATTCTAATGGTTATTATGAGTCCTTTCAATCCTAAACTAAATTTAATCTGAAGGGACACATTGGCTCAATCCATTATTTTTGCTCTCTGAAATGGAAAAACCCAACCCCAAGCTTTCTTAATTTAGTGCCTTCCAAATATGTTCAGCTACAAGTCCCATCATTCCCTGCCCAAAGACTTGACCAAAATACTAGCCAAGATAATGCCTTGTCCATGAAAGCTATTATAACAATATAAATGATTTGAGCAATAGAGTGTATACATGAGCAGATGTTTGTTGTTCTATAAACATGGATTAATTATTATGTTTTGTTCCAGTTCAATTCCCTTTTCAGTTCTGTTTAATTATTATTTTCATATCTTTGATTATAGGCTGGCTACTGTTGTTACTTTCAACAGCACTTCTCAGAATGTCTGTTTTGGAAAATCTTCTCCGTTGCAAGACATGAGCCCCATTGCTCCCTGCCCTAAGCTGCACCATAATGTTGCCTAACTGATGTGACGCTCTGCCCACAAATCATGCTCAGCTGTAATTGGTGGCA
This sequence comes from Pogona vitticeps, assembly GCF_051106095.1. NCBI lineage: Eukaryota > Metazoa > Chordata > Lepidosauria > Squamata > Agamidae > Pogona > Pogona vitticeps. The sequence goes on along the minus strand of NC_135788.1, from coordinate 34,862,073 downwards.
GGGCTAAGCAAAACATAATTGTAAAAGTAGATCACAACTACAGTGGCGCCTCACTTAATGAGCACACCGTTTAACAATGAATCCGCATAGCAATGTGTTTTTTGCGATCGCTAATGCGATCGCATTGCGATGTTTTAGATAGGGAAAACATCGCATTCCGATGATCGGTAAGCATTTTGCTTACCAATCTTCGCATTGCAATGTTAGGGAAACAGCTGATCAGCGGTTCCAAAATGGCCGCCGGGTGCAGAAAATGGCCACCGGCAGCGTTTTCAACCCTGCCCTCGCTTACCGAGGCGGCGAAAATGGCGGCCGGATGGGGAATATTCGCTTACCGGTGAGTTTTCCCCCCACAGGAACACATTAAACAGAGTTTAATGCGTTCCTATGGGGTTTTTCTTTCCATATAGCAATGTTTCCAGATAGCGACGTTAATCCTGGAACGGATTAATGCCGCTATGTGGGGCACCACTGATATTTTAAAAGGTTTGACACAGATGTACCTAGGCATGGATTGTTTTCCAAGGCACAACTTTCCTTCTTTCCTTTATTTCACTTGAGAGCAGCCAACTGTGTCTCTCCAGATTACAGATGGATGCAATTTTTTTTTTAAAAAAAAATGTCAATTCACCACAATTTGTAATTCATCAGGGTCAACAAATCACAAATTTAAGCTTTTTTCTGATGAATTTGTGAATTGATTTGTCAATTCATCTTAATTTAAAAATCCTATAAAATAGCACCCCCAGGCATCTAGAGACACCAAAATCACAAGGATGCTTCCCCTGACTCTCCTCTATAAGCCCTGCAAGTTTGGTGAAGTTTGGGATTCAGACATTCAAGTTATACACCCACAAATAGCCACCCCCAGGAAAGTCCCCCCTCAGCACCTAGAGACACCAAAATTTGCAGAGACTTTTCTATTGACCCCAGCATTGGCTTGTGATAGTGCTGGAATTTCCGCCAACCTAGCTGCTAAAGGGTACTTTCCTGGGGGGACCTATTTTGTGAGTATATAAAGTGGATGTACAAAATCCAATCCTCACCAAATTTGCAGGGATTGTAGAGGAGAGTTAGTAAAAGCTTCTCTGAGATTTTGGTGTCTCTAGGTGCCTGGGGGGGGCATTTTATAGCCCAACAAACTGATGAATCAAAAATCACTAAAAATTAATCAATTCATATTAATCAGGGAGTGTCACTTCTGACAAATCGACAAATTAGCTGTTTTTGATTAATGTTGCTGTATGTTTTTAAATACATGCCCATTTCTATTCCAGATGTTTCTGTACTATAACTCCTCACCATTGATCTTGTTGTCTCAGACTGATGGGTGTTGTGGGCCCAAAATATTTTGAAGACACAGTTGCCCTCTTCTGGCCTACAAGGACAAAGAACTGACCAAGGCAGTTTAAAGACCCACCAATACCACTTTCTTATATGTTGTAACATTTTTTGGTCAGTTCCAGTACTTTTCCACTTTTCTCTAAACCTAAGCAGTGTTTCTAGGAATGGGTAGCATGAAGAAAAGGCAGCCCCACTCTTCCCTAACCAGTTTGGACCATCATCTTTGAAGAACCGCCTGAACCAATCTGAATTTGCCTTCTGAATCCACCATGAGCACCAACTAAACTAGCAAGCATGAGGGCTCCAAACAACTTCCCTGAACTGAGCAGAGGATGGATACTAAGTACCTTCCCAGATCTCCAGGTTCTATAGGAAGGTGCCAAGGCAGCTAAAGTGGTATGACTATGCAGTGGAGATGCACTCTTTGCAAGTACAGTGTGACGAAACGTCACAACGGTACAAAAGCATGTATATTATTCTGAACATTCATTAAAAATTAAATTTAAAATTAAAATTTGAAAAGGCATGTGTCCGTGTGCCTCTCATAACCTGAGGCACTAAATCAGGGGGTTGTTGCCCTGCAGATAATATTGACAACCCCAGCATCCCTCACCATTGTTTATGTTGGTGAATGCTGAGGGAACATGCAGTATCATCTGGAAGGATGCCTTTTGCCCAACCCTGCCCTAAACTATAGTTTACTTCGCTGGTGCATAAATCCAGCATTTCCTCAGGGAACTTCTAATCAGATGGCTGGATAGAAATAATCAAAAGCAAGCAAAAAGCAAACAACAAATTTATTTCCTATATTTCTGAAACCATACTCTCCAGGATATTGAACAATTGCATGCATTTCTCTACAGGATACTTTCTGTTACATCAAATTGAAGTTATGGATTGGTTGATCACAAAGGCTTTTGGTTTCCAGCTTAATGATGCCTGCAGAGTAAATGAGTGAATGTGTAGAGTGAATGCAGTAGAAAAAGCTATAAGTGAGACAAAGAAGGTTAATGCCTTCTCCAGAAGCTCATCATAGGGCTTAGTATAATGTCATCAGAGCGTAGGGCTTACTATAATGTCATTATACAGCTTGGTCAGCAGCCTATGAACCACAACATCAGCAGCATTAAGCTAATTAAGTAGAAACAAATGAATTCCATTTTTAAAGATCAAAGCTATTCTTGGACTATTAGCTTTCCTTCAGATGTCCAGGAAAGAACCACATGGTACAGTCCTTCCAGGTTGACTTTACTGTTCTCAACTATGACAGCAGTAACTGGCAATTCCCTCGACTCACAGGGCTCATTGCACTTCCCTGACTCTGAAAGCCAGAGAAAATCCTATCGCCAAACTTGTGGATGTCTCAAGTTTTGCACCGGCTGTTGCAGCTCTCTATGGAGCAAGAAGGAGTGAGAGCATCTTTCTGCATCCTAGAACACAATAAGGTCACAGAGCAGTGGTACAGTGGTACTGTCAAAGTCAAAGCCCTGATTTTTTTTTTAATAGCAGAGACAATGACATCATCTGCCACCTCCCACAGACTTCCTTCTTCCCTCTGACCTTAGCTGTAATCTTCACAGTAGTTGGGACAGAACTGAATTTTCTCAGGAACAATACATTGTTGTAACCTGTTCCGACTGGAAAGCAAAGTATTTGAGGGCAGATTGACCTTGAATGGGCAAGTATAGAGACATTAGCTTTATAAAAGACCTGCTTCCCATTTCTTGACTGAACCAGTGGCCTGCATTTTTGCACTTTCCTTACTGGGAGGGGGCTGGTTATTGAGACTCTCATTGTACGTGTCTGTACCTTCAAATTTATCAGTACACCACCACCTCAGAGATAAGCATTAATGTTGGGAAGGGAAGGGAAGGAGTTATTGCAATTGGGGCAGCATAAATAGTGGTGACATCGGGAGCCAATACTTCTGCAGTAGCAGAAGTACCGCTGCAGAGGCAGTAAAACTGGGGTGCAGAGCCTGCATGCCAAGCCCTACTTTCCATAATGCAGATGATGGGACATGTGTTTGGAAGCACTTCCCCATTTTAAAAAAATTGAATGAAAGGAAGATATTGTAGTGGCATATAGAAAACTACGACAGGACAACAAATGTGGCTGCAATCTCAGCCTTACAAGGAACGAACAGGTTTACAATTCCAATGGATTAGACCCGAATTAAACTGTTCTGAAAGTTTACCCAGAGGCTGGGAGAGTCTCTACAGCTCTCACTGTCTTAGCCAGTATGGAAATGCTAGCTGGGGAATTCCAGATATGGTGCAACAACAAGGAAATATTACTATGCTTCAGGTTTATTCATTTTCCATTTTTGCAAAATGCACCTTTAGAAAGCAACACTGAAATCTCCTCCTTGTCCTTCTAGACTGTTTATAAGCAATGTATTTTCACACAGTGTTTTATTCAGCCTTCTAATCCTTTAGCTGGCTGGATAGCTCGGTGGTTTAGGTATCTGGCCGAGGAGCTAGAACTTGGGAGTTCCAATTGCCCATGGTGCCTCTTATGAAAAGAGCCAGCCTGTGTGGCCTTGGGCAAGCTGCACAGTCCCTGGATGCCCCCAGAAGAAGGGAATGGTAAACCACTTCTTGATATTCTCTACCTGGAAAGCCCTGGAAAGGGTCACCATAAGTCAGAACTGACTTGAGAGCATGGGATTATTATTATTTATACTTTTAAAGTTCAAAAGAGTTCTAATAAGCTTTTTCTAATTTTGCTATGCAAATTTTTTTTAAAAAAAATCATGCTGCCACCCCCTTGGTATCAGATTGCATTCAAATTTCAAATATATAAAGTGAATTCTTGGCCATTTCTAAAAGACATTGAAGAAAGATTCCAGTTTTCTCAATGAGTAAAAATTGGTATAGGAGATTCAGATAATAAAGGGAATTGCTAGATTGTGCTTTCTTTACAATTTGAAACCACACAATGGATTCTTGGCAATCACACCATTTTCCTCCTGTTGGTGCACAAAGGCTGGATTCAAAGTCCAAACAGCATTTGTCAAGTGACCAAGTGAAACAAAACAAAAAAAGGGCGAGGGCATGCATCCAGACTTTGAGACTAAGGATTCTGATCTGTATTTGAGACTTGTTTTCTCCAGTCAACAGCCCATTTGTGTGTCAGTTCTTCTTGAACACTTAGGGTTAGTCTGAAACTACAGTAGGAGCATCGTTTCTGCAGGCACAGTACCTGATGTTTCACTTACTTCTGCCTGGAAATTTTAAATGTAAAACCCCAGAGATATGTATTTCCAAGAGTGTCCACATGAGAAAGAATAGTTCCTCTTCAGATTTATTGGTGTGCATGTGAAAAAAGTGACAAAGAGGTGGGGCTAATTAGTCTCCCCTAAGCATGTTGAGAACACTAGATGGTTGGCCGAGTGTTGGGCAAGCCCCAAGCTGGCTAAGCCTACATACAATTCTTTGGAGAATAAAGGCCACAACATTAGTGGTAGTGTGGGTGGCATATAAATAAAATAAAATAAAATAAAATAAAATAAATGAATGAATGAATGAATGAATGAATGAATGAATGAATGAATGAATGAATGAATGAATAAATAAATAAATAAATAAATAAATAAATAAATAAATAAATAAATAAATAAATAAATAAATAAATAAATAAATAATTGATTACAGTAGCTGTTTCTGGCCCAGCATTGAGGAATTGGATCTGGTGCATTAAGAAACCCGAATGATCCCCAGTGGCCACCACCAACCCTTTTGGCAGCCACTGACGATTCCACTAGAAGGAACAGTCCTCTGGAGTTTGCACCAGTCCACAACTCCATGCCACCTGAGGCCAGGGCTGAACCAACAGGCCCCTAAGGTAGGCCAGATCATGGCCCTTCCCCTGCTCCTCTTAAATGATTCCTTTAACAACCGGGGTGACCAAGCTCCTGCTTGTTGCCCTCCTATCATCTGGACCCAACCCCAATGCTGCCAGAGTGGTGCAATGTCATCAGCGACTGTTGCAGAAGCTCCTTGTTCCAGCCCAAACAGTCAAGTAAATTAGACAGAGACTATAGACTTCCACCAACTAAGTCTATTTACAAATATACATAGGAGCAGCATTACAGTCCACAGACAAATACATTAGCTAAGAGAGAGAGAAAATCATTACACAGTGTCTATATATACTGTATTTTTCCTGTGTATAAGATGCCCCCATGTATAAGACGCCCCCACTTTTCTAACCCAAAATTAAGAAATCTAAGTGGGGCTTAGCAAGTGTAGGGGGAAAGGGATCAAAGCACTGCAGGATCGCTTTGATCCCTGCTTTCTCCCTTCATGCTAAGCCCCATGGGGCTTAGCAAAAGGAGAGGGAAAGGGATCAAAGCAATCCCGCGACTGCATGATTGTTTTGATCCCTTTCCCCCTTATACAGTCATGGGATTGCTTTGATCCTTTCCCCGTACACTTGCTAAGCCCCATGGAACTTAGTAAGGAGAGGGGAAAGCAAGGATCAAAGCCATCCTGCAGCACTTTGATCCCTGCTTTTCTTTTGCTAAGGCTTAGCAAGTGGAGGGGAAAGCAGGGATCAAAGCCCTGCAGGATCACTTTGATCCCTGCTTTCCCCTCCACTTGGTTTTTCTCTCCTCAGCTTACTTCCGTGTATAAGACGACCCTGATTTTTTAGTCTAAAGATTTTAGACAAAAGTATGGTTTATACATGGAAAAATACGGTACTTTCACTTTCCAATCAGTTCTCAGAGACATTAAATCATCTTAACCTTTAAGATGTGTATTCCAGTGTCCTTGTCAGGCACACCTGCTGACACTGTATGTGATCTCTATGCTTATTGTTCATGTCTGTAAAATTCAAGTTCCATTTTATTGGCTTATTTAATATAACCTGACAACTGCCCAAGTCTGCCACTAGAGCTGGGCACCACTCAGCTCCCGCCAGAGAACTGCAGCTACAACCAATCTGCGATGACCATGCTGACACCTCTTAACCATATATCTTGTCCCCAGTTCAAGAAGTGAACTCCATCTGCCTGAAATAAGTGTGTCCATTTTAATGAAATATCCAGGCTCTTCATCCAGCTGCCACCCCATGATGCCCCTCTATCCCAGCCATATGATGCATGCCACCTTGTCTAAATCAAGATGCCATCCTGAGTCACTGGATGCCATGTATTGTTCTGCCCAGTGGACAATGCTGTGGTCATTGAGGCATACCTGATACACCCAACCTGTTGCATAACTGGAGAGGGACCACTGATTAACTGTAAGATTGTGTTTTGATACTTCTTGGATCTAGCATCTGCAAGACTCTGACTTGCATCTGCCTATCTGCTTTATAGGGTTGGAGGATAGGCCCAAAATGGCTACCTCAGTGGCTGCCCCAGTTCTAAAGGCGTGTGATGCAAAATCCTGAGGATGGTAGCTCACTTGGGCTAGAGTGGCTCAGAATACTCTCATGGACTGGTAGTGCATCCATGGGCGACCATCTTCATGTATCAGTAGACTCCCCTGCCAGCTTAGCAGTGTTGTAGATAGGCCCTGACTACATGGACTGGGCAAGGGGGGGGGTCCCTGTACCTGTGTCTGAGATGACCAAGACAACATCCTTGAAGGAAAGATACTGCCTGCACAGTGTCCTCCCATGGACTTCTTTCTTGGACCCTGCTACTAACTCCTCAGCCCAAAAAGGGCCAATATGTACACTGTCTTCAGCAAGGACCAGCATGCTCTGCTGAGCTGTGATAACTGCAAAGAATGGGCTTTCTTCCTTCAGGGACCTACAGGGAGGTCCTCTCCCACCCAGCAATGCTGTTCCTCAAGTGGAATGTCCCACAGGGATCAGGAAGACCCTGCACCTGACTTTCAAGAGGCAATTGCTGCCAAATGGGTGCACATCATCCTGAGTGCAAGTACCTGAGTACGAAGGGACATCAAACATTCTCGCACAGCTCCCTCTGTCTTTGACAGAAATCCCTTGATTCAGCTCTGGAAGTGTTTGGAGATAAACCACGCCATCTTATCGATGTTGCTGCATTAGTGATGTGACTTGCCCCCACCTATTGTGCCATGTCTGCAAAGCCACAAAATGTGTAGCTGCTGGCTGCAGAGGACCCCTTTCAAAGCTATCAGGACAAATGTCCAACCTGTCAAATGATTCAGCTGGTCCGGTTTACCATGATTGTTAATTCATTGTCCCATGTACTGCTTCAAAGTTTAAAATGACTGTCACTTTAGAACCTCACAGAAGTAATTATCAGAGCACTGAGAAAGATGCCAACACAGGATCTCCACTTCCCTTAGGCTATGGAATATAAAGTAGGCTGTATTGCACTTTAAACAGCATTAAATGCATTGAGAATTTTAAATCTACCACATTTATGACCTCTGTGTTGAAAAACACACTCATAGTTTATCAAGAGAACTAGTATTTAAAATGGCAATTTCCCATAAAGCTTCATAAAAATAGCATACTGTTTTTCATATTCTGGGCAGCTGAGTTATTAGAGAAAGAGCCGGTTACAACTAATAGATCATCCAGCAGGCTGCCAAATGATTTTGTTGCACTTGTTTGCTTTTAATTTAAAGGCTGGCGTTTTAAAAATAGATTTTTTTAGTTACATTTCAGTTCAGAAAGCTGTTTAACATAAGGAGCCATTTCAAATTGTGAACAAAATGCAAGAGAAGCTGATTAACCGTCGAACCAATTGCTGGAAATAAATATTGCATCAATCAGCTCCCAATGTAAGGAGTGCCTCTAGGTTGCTGCTCAATTTCCTGGAAGTAAGCCTCAGCAAATACAGTAGTCCAAGTTAAATTGCTAGTCACAACTACAGGAGATTCATTGAATGAATGGGACTTTTATGTCAATGCTAATTTAAGTCTAGTTGATTCCATAGGTCTGTTCTAGTTACAACTTACTACAATGGTGCCTTGACCTGACCTACGAACACTTTGACTTACGAACAGCTCTGGACACAAAATTTTGCTTTTACTTGCGGCGGGAGCTTTGACCTGCAAACGGAAAAAGGCAGGGAAAAGGGGCGGGAATTTCAAAAAAATCTAACTATTGGTGGTGAAGAGGCTGCTGCTTTATAGCTCTTTTGCCCTAATGGTTAGGGAAAGGGAGGCTCAGCCTCCCAGGCTTCCGGCGCCACAGCCATTACTGCCTTTGGAGGCCTCCCAGGTCTTCCCTGCCACCATGGGGAAACCTCCTGGGGGTCTCCCCCACCGCTGGTAGGCCCAGTCTGCCCCCAGGAAATCCTGAAGGCAGCGATCGGCGGCGGCAGGGAAGCCCCAGGAGGCCTCCAAAGGCAGCAATTGGCGGTGGCAGGGGACCCCCAGGAGGTCTCCCATGGCAGCGGGGAAGCCCTGGGAGACCTCCGAAGGCAGTGATTGGTGGTGGCGGGGAAGCCCTGGGAGGCCACTGAAGGCAGTGATTGGCGGCGGCGGGGAAGCCCTGGGAGGCGGGGGACCCCCGGGAGGTCTCCCATGGTTGCGGGGAAGCCCTGGGAGACCTCCGAAGGCAGCGAACAGTGGCGGCAGGGAACCCCTGGGAGGCTTCGGACTGGTAAGGTGCTGCTTTTTTCCTTTTAAAAAAGTTGTTCTGGGTGGCTTTTGGAGGGTAGGTTTGGTCTGGGGGTATGTTTCTGTGCTTTGTTGTTTGTTTTTTGGTGATTTGGTTTTTGCAGTCCCAGCGTGGGACTTGCAGTGTTTCATTTATTTATTTATTTATTTATTTATTTATTTATTTATTTATTTATTTATTTATTTGTCTGGAATGGATTAATCGGTTTTCAATGCATTCCTATGGGAAATGGTGCTTTGACTTATGAACATTTTGACTTACAGCCACCATTCCAATACAGATTAAGTTCGTAAGTCAAGGCACTACTGTATTGGATTTCAGCTGTAGGATTTCACTATCAGCCTTTTCTTCTAAGGAAGAATAGAATACTGAAGTGTTGTTATTAGCATACTAGTAATGATTATAATTCTTTGGCAATCTCATGAGAAAAGAAGACTCCTTGGAAAAAACCTTGATGTTAGGAAAGTGTGACGGCAAGAGGAGAAGGGGATGACAGAGGATGAGATGGCTGGACAGCATGTGCGAAGCAACCAACATGAATTTGACACAACTGCGGGAGGCAGTGGAGGATAGGGGGGCCTGGCGTGCTCTGGTCCATGGGGTCACAAAGAGTCGGACACGACTAAACGATGACGAATGATTATAAGGGAGTGTGGCTTTGAGTAACCATTAACATGACCCCAAAATAACATGTTTCAAGAGACAAACTGTGAATGAAGTCTCAAGTATGAACAGGATCAGAAGTCAATGAAAGCCAGCCCTTTAATGAAGAAGGACTGATACAATCCAGAAACATTGGTTTCTTGGTTTTGAATGTAAGTAGGCTACCCACCAGTCACAAAATTAGGAGGTGATTGAACCTCTTCTTCTTAACCAAGAGTTGGCATTGTGTGACTTGTGGGACACATGCACTTCCCTGGGGGTCCAAACAAACTTTGAGGCTGACAGTTCTTTAAAGAGATGTCATATAGAAATAACTAGGTCCTTTCAAGTCAGTTCTGACGAATGGCATCCGTCCCAGGGCTTTCTAAGTATAACGTGCTCAGCAATGATTTACCAGTCCCTCCTTCTAGTTGTCATCTGGGACTGTGCAGCTTGCCCAGAGTGTGTAATTACTCCAGTTACACATCCTCTGAGTGTTCTCAGGTGATCCTTCTCCTAGGAGGCACAGAGAGGATTCAAACACACAGCTCCTGGCCCCACAGCCAGGAACTCCAACCCAGTTCGCCAGCTCGGAGATGTCACACAGAGAAAACAGGGAAGTATAAATGTCTGTCTTTCAAACTACATGCCTGAGCTGAACACGATTCACAATTCAGTCCCGGTTTTCCTCTTCATGTTAGGTGCTTAGGAGTTAACGTGTTACAGATCATATATTTACTTGCTAGAGGATACTTTTTGGCAACAAAGGCACAATGAAGGTACATTTCAAAGGTAATGCAACAAGTGGGAACAAAGTTTAGAAATAATTTTGATGTAACAAGTAAGATTTCCAGCTATTTTTCAAGTTCTACCTTTAAGGCCTTTTAGGGACAAGTTTTTCAGGTTTATGGCACATTTTGGGGGGGGGGGATAAAATATCTACCCCCAAGCAAATAAAATGAAGGACATTGAAAAATTAAAGCTCTTTCAAAGATTTAATTGTTATAATGGCATCAGAGCCCAGATAAAGCTTTCATAGATCGATGGGCATATTATCTCCTACTGTTCCTTACAGCCAGAAAACCTGTGCTATGCCTAAGCTGTGCAGTTTGGACTGCTTGTGCATACATTTGCAAGGGTTGTTATATTCTTTCATAAGCAAGATGCACACAACCCTTCACTTTGCAGGTGTCTCCGTGGGACCAGTTATTTTTTAAGATATAGTGATGATTGCTCTTCTAAAAAAATCTTATGTTGTATATTTTCATAAATATATTTTCCACTTCAACTGTGCCTGTGTCTCGTCCTTTTGCAAAATAAATTAGGTACTCCCTCTAGTGTCAGAAAAAGGTATATAAATTTAATCTCAGCTTGATCAAGCAGTGCTATTAAAGCCAAGTAAGCTACATTTTTTGGTCATTTTTCATGTTTTGAAGTTAAGAAAATGGGACAATATTTGAAATTCATGGCATGTTTAGGGAATGCAATTCCATAATTGCAACCTTAGATAACTGAAGGATATTTTTTTTTCCGTAAAGGAAAAGTATAGGGCTGAAATCCATATTTTATTTTGAAAACATGACTGTAAAACATGGTCTAGAGGGGTGGGGTATAAATTTAATCAATCAATCAATCAATCAATCAATCAATCAATCAATAGGTGAAAGCTTCATAGTAAGCTCTTCAAGAGATGACAGGAAACTCTTATAAATTTACACTAAAACAGAGTCACAATTATGTTCAGTGCAGAAACTGGTTTATCCCTGCTTTTAAAAAATGAAAGGGAATAACCTGATCCAACTGCTGCATGTAATTTTTAATGTTTAATATAATTTTGGTTTTTTATATATATATATCTGTCAAAGAAAGTTGTCTACAACATGGTCTTCCTCAACTTGTCACCCTCCAGTGATCTTGGAACCTAAGCCCCATCATCCATACCAGCATGGAGCTATTGTAGTTGAGGATAATGGAGGTTTTAGTCCACCACGTCTGAGAGCAACAGGTTGGGAAAAACTGTTATAGAACAAACCCGTACTGTAGTCAGAGATAACAGAATTTATTTTTATCCATTTAATTAATTAAAGAATACCCTGATTTACCTGCCAAAAAAAATCAAATTCATTCTGCAATTTTTAAAAGAATACACTAGCATACACAACTGCCTGGGCAGAGTCAAGTACATTGGTTGAAATCCTGTTCTTAGTCTAAGTTACACCAGAGTAGGCCCACTGAAAAGGCCAGAAAAGGCACTTGATAACAAAAAATGATACCAGAACTATTGTGATGTGGTGAACACATATCAGAACAGTGTTTTAGAAAACAAATTCTTCAAATATTGGACTCCACAGACAAAGAACTACTAGGCCTACACATCACTATCAGCCAAAAAATGAGAAGCCAAGATTGGGACAAGATTGATAACCTCTCTTACAAAAAGATGGAAAAAGAAATGATGAACCACACAGCCAGACAAAAACAGAAATTCAACAAATGCCAAACTAGCCAACAGAAACCTACACTAGACACCACGCGCATCATCATCAACTTATCGGGACGCCAACTCTCACCAGAGTACAGGTTGCTGTCCTCTGAAGATGCCGGCCACAGAGACTGGTGAAATGTCAGGAAGAACAACTTTCGGAACACGGCCAAAGACCTTGAAAAACCCAGAACAACCATCTTCAAATATTACTTTTCTATTAATCTTCTAATGCCTCCAAATCACCTGGAAAGGCCTGGAATGGCAACTTCCAAATAGAACAAATCAACTACATTGCTAGTCATATGGGATTAGAGGGGACTGATGCAAAAAGTCCACAAAACATCTACAGTACAAGGATCACAATCAAGCTGGGTGGCTTGTCCAACTCTGAAACTACTGTACTAATCAGAAGAGTTGGGCATGAACTGCTGGTTCGCACGTTTATGCTGGTTCATTTTGGGGCTCCAAAGCTCACCTCATCTCCTCCAGCAGAGGAGGCAGGGCAGGGAAGCCAAACCACTGTTTACAAAGACATTGTTGTACTTCGGGAGTTGGTGAGTGCTCCAAGAAAAACTTAGATACTGTAATCACATGACAGATATGCTTTGATTGTATTCCTGCATTGAGCACGGGGTTGGACTTGATGGCCTTGATGGCCCCTTCCAGCTTCACTTTTCTATGATTCTATGAACTATGGCCTGCTTCAGCAACTAAATTCTAGGAACGCAAAAAGGCTCCTGTGAAACTTCAGACCGGTCTTGATTATCCTGCAATCGCCATGCAGCAGTCAGGAGCTCTTGACACCCTGACTCATTGTTACTGCATGTGTTTCTGCATTGGTTTTGCAATTTATTTGAAGTTCTATAATTGTTCAATTAAAGTATTTAAAAACAGTGGGGGGAGAAAATAGTGGCAGGTTTAATAAAGTTATTGCATGGAGATACAGTTTCAAAACAGTAATACCATAGATATTGTTTCCTCTCTGCTTCTGCCAAGCACCGCTCAAAATGTAATCTTCTGTTTAAAGAGAAATGTGTTAACCTTAGCTAAATATTCTCATCTACATGCTGGCGAAGCTTCTGACCTTTTCCATCTAGAGAGCAACGTTGAACACTACCCTACATATTGTCACAAGAACAATGATTATAAAACTGACCCTATCATTAGACAGAGTATAGCAGCCACTGCAAGCCACAGATTTGCCTGTAATGAACAGGCAGGCAGCTACTTTGTTATTGTTATATTTGTACTGTCAGTGAAAGAGGCTTGTGGAATTTACTACTTCATGTGCCAAAATAATTTGGCTGGTTTTGTGTGAGTCAACATTTCTTAGTCCACCCTTGCACCGGTATGATAAGGTAAATGGGACACATCCAGCAATCAGGTCATAGATTAGTATAGGTGGAAGGGGTTTCAAGGGTCATGTGGTCAACCCATTCCTAATGCAAGAAATCCACAGGTAAATCATGCTGGATAAATAGTTAGCCAGCCACTGCTTTAAAACCTCAAGTGAAGGAGAATCCACCACCTTCTACAGTGGTGCCTCGCTTAAGGAGCGCACCGTTTAACGACGAATCTGCACAGCGGCACATTTTTTGATCACTTTTGCGATCGCATTGCAATGTTTAAATAGGGTAAACATCACATTGCGATGATCGGTAAGCGTTTCGCTTACCGATCTTCGCATTGCAATGTTTTAGAACAGCTGATCGGCGGTTCCAAAATGGCCGCCGGATCAAGAAAATGGCCTCCCGCAGCATTTTCACGCCAATTCCTCACTTACCGAGGCAGTGAAAATGGCGGCCCTATGGAGGATTCCCGCTTAGTGGTGAGTTTATCCCCCATAGGAATGCATTAAACAGAGTTTCATGTGTTCCTATGGGGTTTTTTGCCCCTTATAGCGACGTTTCCGGATAGCGACGATTTATCTGGAACGGATTATTGTCGCTATGCGGGGCACCACTGTATTTTAATGTTGAACAACTCTCACCATGAAGAACCTTCTTTCTAAGGTTCAGACAAAATCTCCTTTCTTGTAATTTGAATCCCAGTGGTTTGGGTCCTACCCTTTGGAATATCAAAAACTAAATTTATTCCACCATCTATGTGACCACCCTTCAAATCAGAGATATTTCTCTAGTTAGATAATTTTTAAAACACTATTAGAACTAGTTCAAAATAATATGCACCAGAGAAAGTATGTTCTCTATCATTTGTCAATAAATGGGATTTCTTTATAAACTTCTCTAGGTCTGGAGAAGTATTTTGCTTCTACTCAGCCTCCTAGAAACTCACTACCCAACTTTCCAAGTACTCCCGTTGCCATACGCTGATGGTGCTATCAAGGCTGTAGAGAAAAGGAGACCACCAAGGGACAAGAACTGTCAGCTCAGGGAAGTTGCAGAGTGAGGGTAACAGACTACATCAAAAGTTTTTTTAAAGCCTTAGGTGGCAAAGAACTCCCTAAATAGAAAGCAGGATGTTTGCTCATGTGTGTGAGAAAAATGGATGGAAGGAACAGGACTTGTGAATATATGTGCTACCCAGCGAAGCATTAAACTGAGCATCCTGGTGTTGTTAAACTGAAATGATAAGGGGATCACATGTGGATCAGCAAACCTCTATATGACAGACAAAGTTTTAGCAGAGTTACACTTGGGTAGCTAAGAGATCTAAGCATTTGGCTCTGAAGCCAAAGATTGGGAGTTTGGTTCTGTAGGAGAAGAGGAAGCCAGCGTAGCCTTGGGCAAGCTGCATGGCCCCAGGATGGTCCCAGAAAAAGGGAATAGTTAAGTCTCTTCTACCCTATACTTAGAAAACTACCTAGAAAATGCATAGAGAAGTGAGAGAAAAATAAAGTAACTAATTACCTGACACCTGGAGCCAACTGCTTGAGACAGAGTCTTCATTCTGATTAATGGCAGGGCCAGCCTAATTTCAATATCCCCTTCTGTGTCCCGTCTGGGATTATCTGTTGTTGATAATGTATACAGAAGACCTTGTCTCAGTGAGTAGAGTTGGGGACTCTATTGTAAGTCAGTTGAGAGAGACAGTAAAGGAACAGCCCTAAAAGCCCTAGGAAGATGCTGAGCAGTTAGTGAATGTGATAAAAATATGGATCCAGTGGTGGAAAGAGGACCATCAACCCATCTCTAGAGCTCCACCTGGTGTTGTGATGAAAACCTCAGCTTCTATTTCTCCGCCAGCAGCATTGCACTGGCACCACGGACTAAACAGGGTGTATGAAGTCTCAGGGCATTGCTGAAGTCTTAGGGAATTGCTGTGCTTCACTGGGGTTCCAAGGAAGAAGACAAATCTCAAACTGAAGTATGCTGCATGAGGAGGAGAATATTTTTTGTATGACAGATTGCATGTCCCTAGTGTTTCTGGAGCACAAGCATGCCATAAAGTGAGGAGCAAGAGAAGGACACAAGACAGAGATACGGTGCACTGCTTGTGTCAGTTGCAGCAAGAAAGGAGCTTTATGACCTTTCTCTTTGCAGAAGCAGACACATGCATATGAACATGGTCTTTCAATCTTAAGGAATGGGACTCTCCTGATGGGGATTATAGAGGACCCCATACTCCCTAAAGGGGTGTATTAGAGGAAGATGGGGCCCCGTGAGATCCCAAGCCTCCTTCTGCACCAACATTCCTTCAAACAGGTCTCAAAACTACCCCAGCCATAGAGATAGCATATCTAAATCCTTTCCAGTGTGAAGCAAGGAAGGATGGGGTATAGAAACAACTGGAGTGTGTGTGTTTGTGTTTGTGTTTGTGTTTGTGTGTGTGTGTGTGTGTGTGTGTGTGTGTGTGTGTGTGTGTATGTGTGTGTGTGTGTGTGAGAGAGAGAGAGAGAGTGAATGAGAGAGAGAGAGATTGAGAGATGTGGGGAGCCAACCACATCTCTCCTGCCAAGCTCCTGATACAGAAGGACTTTAGGTGCAACTGTTGTTCGGTCATGGAATTGCCACCAAGACTACCTTGGGTTGTTCTGGGAAGCTGTAAGATCATAATTTCAACTTGTTAATAAAGATGGGCATGAATTAAAAAAACAAATTACTAAATCTGTTCAAAAATCACTAATTCATCTATTTGTATTCATATCAATGCCCCTGATGAATACAAATCAACAATTTTTAGCAATTTTTTATTCATCAATTTGTTTGACTACAAAAAGCCCCCCAGGCACCTAGAGACACCAAAATCACAGAGAAGCTTCCCTTAACGCTCCTCTGCAGTCCCTCCAAGTTTGGTGAAGATTGAGTTTCCCAAACCAGCTTCTAAAGGCACTTTCCTTGGGGGAACCCACTTTGTGGGTGCACAACTCAGACATCTGAAACCCAAAGTTCACCAGGCTTGCAGGGATTATAGAGGACAGTCAGTTGAAGCTTCTCTGTAATTTTAGTCTCTCCAGATGCCGGGGGGGGGACTTTCCTGGGGGACCTTTCTTGTGAGTGTATAACTCATACATCCAAAATCCAAACTTGACCAAATTTGTATAGCTTTGTAGAGGAGAGTCAGGCGAAGATTTTCTTTGATTATTTTTATCACTAGGTGCTGGAGAGCATTTTATAGGGTTTTAAAAGCAAAAATGAATTGATTTGTTGATTCAACAGAAAAAAATTCCTAAATTTGTAATTTGTGATTCATTGACCTTGATGAAACATGAACCAAAACCCTTCACATTTTTGTGAGTTGTGCCCATTTCTATTTGTTAACCTTTTTATTTCCTCCCAGCAACATAAATATTCTGTTCAGAGCAGTTTAATACATAGCATTTGTCTTCTAAAACAAATCATTTGTCTTGTGTTGTCCCACTAGAGGGTGCTTCAGTAATATATATGCTTCAAGAACTGCTGCAGCAACCTATAATAACGATATCTGGATTGCCTACATGGCCAGTTTTTATTAAAAAAAACAGCAAAAGCATAAGTGCTCTGTGAGATCTGCAGAAGTTGAGGTAAGGAGGGGAAAGAAGGTGGCACAATACAAGCAACACAGTGCACAAGAGAAATATATTTATGGAATATTATCTCTTCTAAGGTTATGCAGCCTGGAAAAAGGAAAAGTGAGAAAAGGAAAATGGTGGGAAAGGAGTGAAATGAGAAAATGTCTCTCTTATTAACATATTGAAAATAGTATTGGGGAGCTGATGCTGACAGAAGAATTAGGGAAAAAAGAAAAAGAGTACCTCAAACAGGTGCTGCATACTCCCCTCAGATTACTTATGGGAGGGAAGAGCTACAAATACACACAAAACATACCAAAATAGAGTGAAAATTTAGTACCAGTAGCAGGAGCTTAGAAGAAAGACTTAGGGCCTGATCACAGAATTGTTTCTTTTTCCTCCTTATTTATATTGATACATTTCTATGTATAGCTACATGGTATACGTACTGTATATACCACTGGGCTCATTCATTTGACTGTTAATTCACTTGGTACATTTCTTGTTATCTGTACTGATTCTGCAGGCTATGTGTGCCATCTCATACAATTTGATCCATTTTCTCTCCTGTTTCTAGGTCCCCACTGCCCTAAAATTTTATCTTTTTTAAAAAATAATCTCTAAGTGATATCACTATTTTCCTGTCACTGTTAGTCGATGTGCAACCTGATGGTATTTGTCACCTCAGCACTTCCTTCCTTTTTTAATTTTCACTTCCTGATTTCTTTCTCTACTTTACATTTTTCTTCCCTACCCCCTTTTCCTTTTCTACTCCTACCCCTTTCCTTTCCCTCCTTTACTCACTCTCCCTCCTTTCCTTATTTTCCTGCATATATTCTTCTCAGTTTCATTTTCTTTTCCACTTCGAATGTCATCAAGAAGATGAAGCAGATTTTAAAAGACTTGCAAAGTATTGTGAAGAGCAGGATTAAAAGAGAGAGAGATGTTAATGCGATACCCCTTTCTTTCTCCCCTCAAACAATTCTAAGGTGGAAATGACCCTTTCTCTGCTGAAGCCCTCTTTCTTATTTCCTTCCTTATACCTACAAGGGAGGTGAGGGAAGCCTGTCTCCTTCTGAACAATATATTCTTCTTGTTGCTGTTGCTGCTGCTACAAGTGATTTACAGATAAGCATTTTAAAAAATAATAATTGCAGTGGCCATGGCCAAAAACCCGACCTGTTCGCAAAGTAACTAAATCGACAGCGATGTTCAGATGTGCCAAAATGATAAGGATTGTGATACAAGGATCAGTACATTTTAAAACAACATTAGTGGCAAGGTAGGAAAAAAACAAAATGGCTGGCCAAATGAATCCATGTTACCCATGTGTCATGTGAACAGAAATTTATAGAACAATTTAAATAACAGCAGAATCAATATACAGTGGTCCCTCTGCTCATGAATGCTCCTACATATGAACATTTCGACTTATAAACTGCTCTGGTTGCAAAATTTTGCTTCTACTTGTGAATGGAACTTCCACTTACAAATACAAAAAGGCAGGGGAAAAGGGTGGGAAATTCAATTTTTTAACTGTAGGTGGTGACGAGGCTGCTTCTTTGTAGCTCTTTCACCCTGCAGTTAGAGAGTGTGCAGTTAGAGAGTGTGCAGTTAGAGAGTGTGCGATCGGAGGAGGCTGCCTGCTAAGGTAAGGTGCTGCTTTATACTTTAAAAAAACTGTTCTGGGTATTTTTGTAGTGTGGTTTTTGGCTGGGGCAGTTATGTTTCTGTATTGTGATAGGTCTTGGGGGTTTGTTTGTTTTTTGGTTCGCCCCATTTCTGATGGGTCTTGGGGATTTGGTTGCTTTTGGGGGTCTTTTCCCCATTTTCGATGTGTCTTGCATGCTTTTTGTTTTGTTCTCTTTGTATTTCTGACCTGCTCCGTTTGTTTTTGCAATGGTTCCTGCATGCTTCCCTTGCTTTTTCCTTTGATTTCTGTGCACTTCTAACCTTGTCCCTTTGTTCTCTGTGCATGTCTGATCTGCTCTGGTTTTTTGTGTGCATTTGGAATGGTTCCTGCATGCTTCTCTTGCTCTTCCCTTTGATTTCTGTGCACTTCTAACCCTGTCCCTTTGTTCTCTGTGAATTACTGATCTGCTCTGTTTGTTTTCTGTGCATTTGGAATGGTTCCTGCATGCTTCCCTTGCAGCTTGGGTTTGGGCTAGGTGGGGGGTTATGTTTCTGTGCTCTGATGGGTCTTGCGGACCCTTTCTGCAAGGATCTGTGCTGGCTGGTTTGCTCTAAAATAGAGTTTAGACTCAAGTCTCCCCCCCATTGTCTTCTCTCTCTCTCTCTCTCTCTCTCTCTCTCTCTCTCTGCTCCCCAGGTGCTTGGTTTGGTTTAAAATGTGTTTTGTTTAAAAGGTACTTGGTTTCGTTTAAAGGTGTTTGGTTTAAAATGTGTTGGTGTAAAATTGTTCCCCATTGTTCCCTTCCTCCCTCCCTCCTTTCCTGCTAAAAAATCTCCCCCTAGTGGTAGAGGATGGATTAACCAGTTTTGCGCTAGATCCTATGGGAAGTAATGCTTCGACATACAAGCATCTACAGTGGTGCCTCGCTTGATGAGGATAATCCGTTCCAGCAAAATTGCTGTAGAATGAAATCGTCATCAAGCAAAAGTAAAAAGCCCATTGAAATGCAATAAAACCCGGTTAATGCGTTCCAATGGGTGAAATAGCTCAGCGTCCAGCGAAGATCCTCCATAGGGCAACCATTTTCTGGTGCCTGTAATGCAAGGAATCCACCCTAAAACACAGTGGGGAGCCATTTTGCACAGCGGGTGGCCATTTTGAAAACCCAACGGTCAGCTGTTTTGATCGTTGTTAAGCGAAAAATCGGATCCCGAAGCAGGGAACCAATCATCGTCAAATGAAAAAACCCCATTCAATCATCATTTTGCTATTGCAATAGCAATAATTAAAAAATTAGTCATCAAGCAATTTCCTCGTCTAACGTGGTAATCGTCAAGCGGGGCACCACTGTATATAGGAACAAAAAACAGCCGGAATTCAATGCAATCCTATAGGAAATGCTGATTTGACTTACGAACGTTTTGACTTAAAAACATCTTCTGGGACAGATTAAGTTCATAAGTAGAGGCACCACTGTAACTGTGGTTTTTTTGGTACGTATGTTCAAGCCCTGAGAAGAAGATTTTTAAATCTCATCGGCCCCATCGGGATAGCCAAGGATTATAGGTGATGAGTCCAATCTGGTGGGCCAACATTTCCTCTACAGTAAACTCTTATTTCTAGAGTTTACATTCTGTACACAGAAACTACTACTTATGTAGAGGCAAAGTAAGTGCCTTGGCCCCCAAGTGGTGGATTGAAGTACCCAGCCTCCTCTCACTGTGAGCCTCTGTTCACAAGTTCTTTTTGCTCTTTAGTGCTGCTTCTGATGTCATGAGATATCTGAAAGGGGCAGATTAATTGTATATTTACACATTATATTTATTTTTGTTTTGAAGCAAGCACTTTAATCATGAATAATGCATCAGGTACTCAACATGTCACCTTGCCCTTCCCAAGCCAAACTTAAAAGGCAATTTATTAGCTTTAATTATCTTACATGAATCTTATTTCATTCTTCTCCCTGTAACAGTCAGACAGCAGTTAGTAGAATTGTCAAAGGATATTAGCTCTCTGTTGGGGTCTAATGATAGGCAAGGCACACTCCAGAACAATTCTTCCTATTGTGGCCTTTTATTGAACTGGCAAATGATTCAGATTTGTTGCGATGGTGGTGGTGGCGGTGGCAGTGGCTGGTGTATCTAATGAAGAGCTAATTTTGCTACATAAATGTATACTATCCCCTGTTTCCTGGAAAATTAAAAGCTGTGAAATTAATTCCTGTGATACAAACTGTGCAAATCTGGTCCTTGAGATTAAGTGGTAGTTGCAGGTCCATCTAAATGTAACAACCGTGCAATTTCATTACCATGTAAATTATAGAAAACATTTGGCTTATTGTAATCCATGCAGATTCTTAAGGAAATAGATGGGTGTGAAATTCTAATGGAAACAGTAACCAGATCAACCAGACCAACAAATTATCACCTCATCAGCTATGCATAATGTTAAAATGAGCTGATAAGCAACATCCCCACGCCATAATACTTTCCTGTCCACACTTTACACCCTATTCCCACTTTAAAAGAGACCCAGGTCAGTGGCCTAGGCAGAGGTCTCGTGTCATTTTATTAACTCACTATCTCCCATACCCTTTGCCTTATCTGTAGAACCTTGTTCTTAATTTTTTTTAAGTCTGTTTTTGAATTTCCACCTCCCTCCTACTGAAGCCAAAAGAAGGAGAATTCCTCCCTCCATGATGAGGCTAAAATTGTGCTGCTGGGGCAGGAATGTTGATGCAAAACCTGCCCCAGAGATTTTGCTACCTGAGACAAACGATAATGTGCCCACATTCATACATACACATGTACTCCATGTGGACTAGCGGCTTAATTTCACTTCAGCACTGTATTTTATTCTCCGTGGCTCTTTAGCTGAGATAACATAGGGGTGCCCAGTAACTTGTGAGGTATATCCAGCCTTGATCTCCAAATGCAGCTCCCCAGCACGCTTGCTACCCCATCACATTCCTCTAATTGGGGAGGGGGGCCACATGCAAAGCCCTAATGTGAATTTGCTTGGGAGCAATTATTGACAAGAGTTGTACACAAGCAAGCGGCCCGTTATACAGCTTCTCCACTCCAGTTCAGTATTTTCAAAGCTAACATAAAGTGCGGAGGGGCAGCATGCCACTCATACTGATGTGAGAAAGACATGCCTCCATAATAAATCACTATGCAGAAAAGATATTTTTATTTGTTTAGTTCACCACCAGAGGATTAATTCAAATGACAATCCTCAAAGTTCTGGTGCTGTCAATTTCCCCCATCCCTTCTTCCCCCGTATGCCTGTAGCTGTAAACAGGCCTTGTTAGAAAATGGAAACAACATGTGTGTATATTTGATCAGGAACAGAAACATCTGCAGCTGTGAACTTCTTTATATTTCTGAAGCAGAACAGGGTCAGTGGGTGGACTGAAAACAATGCTTCAAGCTTTGGACTGCTTACAATGGCAATAAGTGTCTTCTGAAGGAACAATACAAATAGAAAACGTACAATAGAAGAACTGGTATTGTTCTTTTAGAAAAGAAACGGTCACCTCCCTAAATTATAACTAACCCCTTTCCCTGTCCTTGTGAAAATTCTTGTTAATTCACCCATCAGGCTTTGATATATTGGTTCTCTGTGCAAACTATTCAGAAATTTGAACTTGGGGTGGTGGTAAAGGACCCAAGTTGGACTGAGCATTTACTAAAGAGCAATCTATTCCTTCAGCTAGCCATTGTGACTCCACTCTCAATTAAAGCAAATCTTACTTGTGAGTAGACTGAAAATGCTCGCATTGAATATGGAGTATTCTCATATATAGTTGTTCCAACCTGTTCAAAGTGTGAGCAGACATTCTGCTAAATCAGTTCCTAACCTTGAGTAACCCAGATTGCAATTACCAGAATTCTTCACCCACAGCTGTGCTGATGGTGAAGACTTCTGGGAGTTGTAGTCTAAGAACATTTGGGTTACTCACGATTGGGAACCACTATGCTAAATGCAAGGAATCTGTGTCCTGGGTTGTTCTATCAATACATTAGTGATAGTTCCAGAGTCCTGCAGTGGTATCAAAGCCACAGGCACAGACTCCTGCCACGAACTCCAGTTCCAGAAGCCCTCATGTTAGGATAGTCTCCTGGTTGCTACCAAAGAAAACAGCAAATGGGGACCAAGATCTGCATAAAATTTCCACATGACAGTATGTATGGATAGATGAAAATTTAGAAATAATGGTCATAGTTTAAATAGAAATTAAATTAAATACATCGAAGTGTAATGGAGAAGATGTTGATTTGTATGCTTGCCCTATTTACTATTTAAGTCTGAGTCATCATGGTGGGGAGAACTTTAATGTCTCTGCTCTCCCTCTTACCTTTCTTCATCTTTAAATTCATCTTGGACTGGATTGTCCTTCAAACAGAGCACCATCTTCTGTGAAGTGGCTAGTGAGGTAGTGGTCCCAAGATATGCAGGGTTGATGCACTGAGATTTTGTGATCTTCAGGAACAATGATATAACCCACCACTCAGTTCAGAGTGCCCTGTTCCCTCTGAGTGTAGTTGCAATCCTTCCAATGGGGTGGGATGGAGAAAGAACTACTAGAACTAATTTGTTGACTTTGGGGTTGTGTTTCTTTCTGCTTCTGAAAAAATAAAATAATTGGAAACATCAAGCTGTGTATATTTGTATAAAGAGGTGGTGTGAGTGGGGGTGTGAAAAAATGAATCCACTTTTGACTGGGTTTGGGACTGTCCTTGGAAAGTATAACTATAGATACTATCATGATTAGTGCTTGCATTTCAGAATTTACCATGACATCTCTAGTGTTGCTATCCTAGCTGAAGCTGATAGCATCCATTTGCATCAATGAGTAGCTAGACCATGAGAGGCAGCCAACTGCTAAACACCAACCCTTAGCCCTAAGGTATTATGCCTAAAGGCAGGAAGGGCTAAACAAGTGGCAGGGAAGGAAGAAGTAGAAAGAGTGAGCGTAGGGCTAATAATAGCTTATTTATACTTAAATTCATTTTAAATGACATTAGGACTGAGTGAATATGTGTAGGACTGTGTTGGATGCTTGCATTCTTGCCAACTGAGACACCTTGATGAAAAAAGATACAACGAAGAGATAAGCAAATGTTGAAGGTGACTTCCTCTCAAACCAGCAAGGTCTGCTATTTGGCAAGCTGAGCCCTCTCTTTGTGGTGTACTGTCTTACCATGTTTTACTGTGCTGTGTAACAGTCCCCCCAAGTTAGGGCTATCTGAATGTTCGAATTTACAGAAATTCAAGATATTCAGAAATTTGAATATCACTTCCAGCTTGACACTGTGACAAGACAGCAGCAGGAAGACGGAGCTCTGTCTCCTGGGCTGAATTCTGACCTGTTTGGGACCTCCCAGGGGGTTAAAACCACCCCAAAGAGGTGGTGAAATGGGGGAGAAGCTTTTTGATCACAGGAGGGATGGCGGTTACCCCCATTTGATCCCAGAAACTCCCCAATCAATCAGAAGGCAGAAACAAGCAGCTGAATAGCTTGCTTGCAAGTCATAAGCAGTCAGCAATAGAGAAGCAATAAATCAGCTAATTAACATCATTGGATGATAAATATTTTATAACTATACTGTTTTATTATTATCCCTGGATGAGACGATCCCTATAACAGAACTAGTGTCTCTTATCCCCACCACTTATAGAGTAGTGGTGAATCTGGAGAGAGGGAAGAGATGCAAAAAAGAAAAGAAGGACACTAATTAGACATTTAATTATTCTTCAAGGAAGGAAGTTTGGTATTACTTTGGTGTTAGAAACTTAAGAAATTCTTCCCTTAAAATCATTATTAGCTAAACAAACTCTGGGAGTTATGTTATGGCTATCTAAATGTTAGCAAAAAGCCCAGAATGAAGAGGCAAAACTATTCAATGAGCAGTTAAGGAAGGACTATAGTCAACAGGAGACAGGGAATAATGAACAAGGAAACGAGACGGTGATGGATGATGTATGTCAACCAAAGGAGGGGCTGGGAGAAATCAGAGGAGAAAATTTAGGAGATCTAATTCTAACCCTGGAACTGAGGAGAGTCTTAGGTGTGCTAAGGGAAGATAAGGGGAGAGAACCACCAGATTTAATTAAAAATAGCCTGGAAGATCTATTGGAGATAGATCAAGTGCATAAAATATCTCAAATGGTGCAAAGGATGACAGAACTTTTAGAGAGCTAGGAATAAGAATTGGGAAAAGACAAACAAGAGAAGGAGTTACTTAGAAAGATAAAGGAAAAAATATTAAGGTGGCCTTCAACAATGAAAGCATGTATATACCTAACTTCTGGAATTGTAAGGGGACACATTTTATATATTAGAAAAGGGAATCAAACTGAAATAAGAGATCACTAATCAGGGTAAAGGCAAAACAAAGTGGTTCTTAAGGTAAATTGAAACTAGGCATAAGAAAAAGGTAAAACAAATAATAATTAATTAACATATATTAGCTATGATATTGTTTCTGTTCATGGGGTTTTCTTGGCAAAGATACTTGAGTGGCTTGACAGTTCCTGCTCCGGGAACTAGACAGCATCTTAAAAAGCAGAGACCTCACCTTTCTGACAAAGGTCTGCATAGTCAAAACTATGGTTATTCCTGTAGTGATGTATGGAAGTGAGAGCTGGACCATAAAGAAGGCTGACCACCGAAGAATTGATGCTTTTGAATTGTGGTGATGGAGGAGACTCTTGAGAGTCCCCTGGACTGCAAGGAGAACAAACCTATCCATTTTGAAGGAAATCAACCCTGAGTGCTCACTGGAAGGACAGATCCTGAAGCTGAGGCTCCAATACTTTGGCCATCTCATGAGAAGAGAAGACTCCCTGGAAAAGACCCTAATATTGGGAAAGTGTGAAGGCAAGAGGAGAAGGGGATGACAGAGGACGAGATGGTTGGACAATGTCACCGAAGCTACCAACATGAATTTGACCCAACTCTGGGAGGCAGTAGAAAACAGGAGGGGTTGGTGTGCTCTGGTCAATGGGGTCATGAAGAGTCGGACACAACTAAATGACTAAACAAAGATATGATATTGATGTAGACATGACAGAAGAATGTGGAGATAGAAATGGCTAAATAATTATATAAAGAAAATCTATATAAAATGCTTTAGATAACATTTATTATGTATTAGGAACCTATTTAGTTATCATTGGTTTAAAATATAACGTTGGTTGGTTAAATTGCCTCAAAATTATATAGCTTTGAAACCAGAATTGCTTTTATTAGGTATTTTATTAGAGGATTTTGTGAACATTGTATACTATGAGATCAATATTATGATACTAGTCAATAGGTAAAGGTAAAGGTAAAGGTAAAGGTAAAGGTTCCCCTTGACATTTTAGTCAGTCGTGTTCAACTCTAGGGGGCGGTGCTCATCCCCGTTTCCAAGCTGTAGAGCCAGCATTTGTCCGAAGACAGTTTCCGTTGTCACGTGGCCAGACCCGGAACGCTGTATACCTTCCCACCAAGGTGGCACCTATTTATCTACTCACATTTACATGCTTTTGAACTGCTAGCTTGGCAAGGAGCTGGGACAAAGTCGTGTGGATTTGATCTTATGACTGCTGGTCTTCTGACCCTGCAGCACACAAAGGCTTCTGCGGTTTAGCCCGCAGCGCCACCACGTCCCAAGATAGTAGTCAATATTGTACACTATTGTCTT
Organism: Pogona vitticeps; assembly: GCF_051106095.1. Classification (NCBI taxonomy): domain Eukaryota; kingdom Metazoa; phylum Chordata; class Lepidosauria; order Squamata; family Agamidae; genus Pogona; species Pogona vitticeps. Next base: position 34,835,752 of record NC_135788.1, on the reverse strand, counting down.
CCTAGTTGTCCCTTCAAAATATATACATTTTTAAGCACTTGAACCAACCATGTGTGTATTTTAGTGTACAATATTGACTACTATTTTAGTGGATAGTAGTTAATAGATTTTGAAGGGACAACTAGGAAGACACCAAGACACAAAAACAAGTAATTATAAGCAACCCATGTAACATGATGTTTAACAAACACTAACTGAATGCAGATGTATTGAAAAGCTAATAAAATGTCAATAATAAAAAGAGAAATTTGAATATCAGTCAGGCCTCAATCAGATCAGCAGGGCTCAGGCCATGTCAGATCAGATCAGGTCCTGAACCAAATTACAGGACTGAATCAAATCTGAGTCCCCATGCATCCCTAATATAAATGTAAATAGACATATAAACATGTGGCAAACATCATCTCATTTATCATCAACAACCCATTAATTTTATCATTATGCAGAGATGTGTCAAATTTTTGTTGCAAAGCTCTTTTTGCGTTAAAGTAAACTACAAACAGGTGTGAACACCAGGGAATAAAGGAAAAATATTCAGTTCTACATATGTTAGGAAGTTCTCAATGCATTCTCAGCAATTTGCTGTTTTGCTGTTTAACTTGGGAGGAAGAGAAAGAAATGACCTGCTATTCATAGTATATGATGGACATCTGGAGTTTTATGTGGCATTATCAGGGGGGGAGTGTATATCAAATTATTCTAAAAATCTGAGGGAGGAGTGAGTAACAAAGGGCTTGCACATACCATTCTGAGCTCATGTACTACTGAAATTTAGTGGTGCAGCAAAGTCATACTGTGGGATTCTGGGCATTGTAGGGCTGCAGAATAATTTCTCCTACTTTTGACATACGATAAATATGCATCTTACTTTTGGTGAAGATGTGCTTCTAGGAGCTGGCAGGGAATGTGATTGTCCTCTAAATGAAGGTATGCATTCCCCACACAACTTCTTTTTCTGTAAAAATGCAATTGCATAGCCATTGAGAGTGGGCTTTTTAATTTCTAGTCACAACTATGTTGCCAAATTTCAGTGGGTATTACAGGGGGTGCAACACATGGGGAAGGAGAATCCAGAAGGACTGAAAATGGCTTCCAGGCCAGGATGTTTCTCATCCTTGATCTACCTGTTGGGTAGGTTTGGTGGTTAAGGGAGGGGTACTTCCTGTACCTAAGGAGATCTCAGTCTCATGCACAAGGCTAGCCCTCTTATGAGAGAGAATGGGACAACTGCCTTGTGGGGTTGCCACTAGAGAGCATAAGGCATCCTGTACTGCACCTCCTGGCCAAACCTGCTGTATTACTACCAATGACAAATGCTGTCACACTACCAATGCCGAAGTCAAATTCAACTGCTACTACAATCTGTTCTTGTATGTGAAGTTTACAGGGTACCCTTTTATCCCTGACCTCCATGAACAAAACATCAGCCTTTCCTCTTCCTGTTACTTCCACACAAACCTTGCATTCTTCCAGGAGAAAGAATGTACGGTCCCCAAAACAAAACTGAGGGTTTCTAGTTGCATACAGACATATGGCTGAAAGTGTTTCTACATTTTGGGTGCAGAGATCAGAAACGTTATTCTTTGAGACTGGTGGGAGAATTTGAGGAGTTAAGTTCTGTGTTCTATTGTTTCCTCATTTCTGCTGTTCAGGCGGTAAGTAATGGTAGCACTATTAAAGCTGAGTTTGGAGAAACCTCTAGGTTTGCAGATAGAGGGAAAAGCTTTCTTTAAAGGGCAGTTTTTTTTAAAGGGGGTGGGGATGAGCACAAGAATTCAGTCCCTGCAGCTCATCTGCCCTAGTCCCTTCTCTCACTTGCCTCGCCAGAGCTTTGGCAGTATCCAGGCTAGTGTAGCCTTTTCCAAGTGCATGGCTGGAGTCTCCGGTGCCTGGCTTATATCACAAGCCAATAAACCTAATAAGGATAGACAGCTTCTGACATCCTCCCACACATATTCTTCTTCCAAGATAGCTGGTGACCCCTTGCATTCCCAGTTCTGCTCTTTTCTTCCCCTTGACTCTGACTCCTCCACTGTCGCTCCTGCAGCTGCAGCCAGCGTGATCCAAAGGCAACTCACCCTATTCCTGGTGGCTTCCTACCTGTGGGAATATGCATTGGCAAAGCAGCTACCGTGTTCTCTAGAAAGACTCACAAAGAGAGTATGACTCAATAAAAAGCTGAGAGCATACACCAAGATTCAGGTCTATAGAGCCTGCGTCCTGAGTACACTCCTGTACTGCAGTGAGTCCTGGACCCTTTGTGCACGGCAGGAGAGGAAGCTGAACACGTTCTATATGCGTTGTCTCCGACACATTTTTGGTATCACCTGGCAGGACAAAGTTCCAAATTGTGTAGTCCTAGAATGAACTGGAATTTTTAGCATCTATACATTACTGAAACAGCGATGTCTACGTTGGCTTGGGCATGTTGTGAGCATGGCTGATGGTTGGATTACAAAAGAACTCCTGTACGTGCAGGGAAATCACCCCAGAGAGAGACCACAGCTGCGATACAAGGATATCTGCAAGCGGGATCTGAAGGCCTGAGGAGTGGATCTCAACAGATGGGAAACCTTGACGTCTGAGTGTTCAGCCTGGAGGCAGGCGGTGCATCACGGCCTCTCCCAATTTGAAGAGACCCTTGTCCAGCAGGCTGAGGCAAAGAGGCAGCAAAATCAGGGAGCTGGACAGGGGACAGATTGTATTTGTCTTCAGTGTGGAAGGGCTTGTCACTCTCGAATTGGCCTTTTCAGCCACACTAGACGCTGTTCCAAGTCCTCCATACAAAGCATGTTACTATCGTCTCTCGAGACTGAAGGATTCCTGCTACTTACCTGTGGGCTGGGACCAGATGGCTGAATGGGGGCATGTGCAGTCTCACACTGCTTGAGGCCAGACAGCAAATGGTACCCCACTCCATTCACTCAAGTCAACATGCCTAGAGCTGAAAACTTGCTAAGTTTAGGTAGAAACATAATAAATGGCCTAGCTAACAATTCACTGTCCTTGCATGGCCCTCAAAATCTATTGCCTGAGGTGGCCACTTCACTCTGCCCGATGGTAGGGCAGCCCCTACAAAGAGCTCAGTGGGAACTAAGCAGTGTGCTGCTGCTGTCTTAGAAACAGAGACCAGGTAACTCAGAACACCTGGGACTTCTTTACAGTCATATTTTAATATATGGGGGTGAAGTGATCTCAACTCAGCTTCATAGCAATCACATTTCCTTGAATTTTGCTCTCAGCAGTTACTGGTTGTGCCTATCCAAAAGGAAGGCAGAAAGGATTACAGGCAATTTAATGAAACCAGTTACCTAAATGCAATTGCACTGCTTGTCGCATCATTTACCTAGCTTTTTCCTTATCAGCATTTACAAACTTATCGCTGAGACTGCAGACTACAGAGAAGAGGAATGCGTTAAAGAATTCCCTCTGCTTATTATAGAGCAACAGCTTGCTGTGGAGCTTTCTCCCTGCCCTTGTTCACATGTAGCACCAAACCTGGCCAAATCACAGTGACTCTTCACAACAGTTTGATGAAATAAGGTGTTAAACATTGATGAGCCCTTTAAGGACCTTGCTGGCCCTTCTTACAGTTCTTTACATGTAACTACACAGCAGGAAAAATATGACATGATTGGCTGTGAAGTAGCACCTGGGAAGCTGGATATCACTGGGTAAATTCATTTGAGCAGATCACACAGGACTCAGCAGAGAGAGAGAGCAGAGGAAATTGCCTACCAGCGCTTGTCAGCGTATTGTTAAGGTAGCTCTATTGCAACCATCCAGTTTTGCAGAAGACATAACTACCATAGAGTCACCTTAATAACTGTGTGCTGCTAAGTCAATTCAAGACTTATGGCAACAATTTTTGGGAGGTTCTAGGTAGAGAGGACTTAGAAGTGGTTTACCATTCCTTTCTTCCGGGGACATCCTGGGACAACACAGCTTGCCCAAGGCCACACAGGCTGGCTCTTCTGGGAACTCCCAGTCTCTGGCTTCACAGCCAGATATCTAACTCACTGAGCTACCCAGCCAGCTAGAGTTACCTTAATAAGCTGCAAGTATGGGCTGGTGTCCAATTTCCTCCTTGCTCACTTTTTCCTCCTCTGGTCTAGTGCACCAGCACTGGTACCAAACCTTGTGGGGGTTGGAATAAACAATTCAGAGGCAAAGGGGTACTTGGTTGAGGGAAACTGACACCCTCTTTAGTGCCTCTTTGCTTCTTACCTTAAACAAGATAGCTGGTCACCTATTGCATTTGCTCAATCACACATCCTGAGCTGATGATGCAAATACATTCAGTTCTGAACAAAGGTAGAAGTCCTAGTGGAGGGAGAGATTAAGGATAGTGGGGGCTCATTTACATTGATTTGTACATTGTATTGTCAATGGAAAATAATGTAAACCAGACTATTCTAATACCAGAGCATCTCCTGCATTATTTGTCAATGCACTTACACCCTTCGACTGAAAACTGGGTAGCTCTTCAAACAAAATGCTCAGATTCCAGTCCAAGGATTTATTTTAGGAGGGGAGGGGGACAGAGATTTTCCTGTGCAAAGTCCTGTACCAGGAATAGAAAATCTGAGGGGATTTTTGCACATAGAGAGAAGGAGAGGGGGAGGAGGACATGGTAATAATCAATGACATTGATTCTGGAGACATGGAAGTCAGGGCTGCTGGTAGGTTGAAGATATCCAACAATTATGTGTCATGATGTCAATTCCAATTTATGCCACCACCCCCTTTTTTCTAAATATAGAATATTCTGAACTGGTTTGCCAGTCTCTTCTTGTGAGGAGTGTACTGAAACTGTGCAACTTGCCCAGGGCAACACAGGCTGACTGTTCTCCCAAGAAGCACAGTGGGGAATTGAGCTGCCAATCTTTAGCCCCACAGCCAGATACTAAACTCGCTGGGCTATCAGGCTAGCAGAATCCCAAAGAGTTTGTGAATAAATGTCTAAGTCACACATTCAAATACATGAAGATGTGACATCTATCCATAAATACAAATCAGGGGATTGTGTACATGAGATGGGATGTTTGTGTCCTGGGCCCACATGGCAACTGAGTTCTGTCTCTTGGCCTCACATACACAGATGGTTCACATAAATCTCCAGCTATTGCTCAGGAGAAATCTGTGCCATGCTGTTAATTTAGCGTCCTTGCATGCTCTGTGGCTCTAGACGGGCCTCCCAATGCCACAAAGAAAAAGACACATGGCCGTATGTTTCTCTTTACAGGACTCCTCAAAAGGAACATCACAATTTTGTGGCAAAAGTCCACCTATTTTATTGAGGTTGTGTCTTTTCCCCCACTCAGAACTGAGAAACTGAACTGAGGCATTGGCAGCAGTCCAAGCCAGGAGCCAGCTGTGTCTGTAAATCAACACTGATTTATCAACACTGAAAAACAAAATCAAAGTGTAAGTCATACTAAAAGGATCATGGGCTTCATCACCTTGGATAGCTCCTTTGAAGAGCAGAGGAAAACCTAGAGTGGATTCACTGCTCCCATGAAATCGGAGTTGTTACATACAGCACTGATGGTACCTGTCTGTCATGGGTTTGGAGGGAAAGTTCCATCCTATGGGGAGTGGAAGGCGGGACATCAGGGAGGAGGGGCTGTACTGTATATATATTTGGAGCTGGTGTGGAGAAGTTTAGTTGTAGGAGTTGGGAGTCTGTGTGTCAGACTGAGTACAACTGTGTGTCAGTTAGTACATACCTGATAGGTTCAGGTTTCTTTATAGGTAGCCAGAACTGATAGGTTCAGGGTCTGTGCTTTACCTTAAAGTGTTCTGTGTGAACCAAACTGTTATCTGTATATGTTTGGGACTTTGCCACGTTACAGTATCTTATTTACCAGATCTTTTTATTTACCCTGTTTGTTATTTAAATAAACCTTGTTCTTTTGTTTGTTAAAAATCCATTCCTGGTCTGTGTGACTCCTTATAGGGAATGGTTGGTGGCAGCATAATTAAAGTGTGGTATACTCCAGTAGGTCTGGGGTTGTCACATTGATTGGTGTCCAGCGTGTGGGATACGACTGGTCCAGTTGTCCAGTGGTCCAGCAAAGCCTTGGCAAGTGTGCCCAGAGCAAGGGGGGTCTAGTCAGGGAAAATCTGAGAGCGCGTAGGTAATCTTCTAGGCTTACCTCACGGGGAGGTGCGCTAGTGGAAGAACGTGCACACTCAGATTGGGGACTAGATTAGGGAGCTCTGAGGCAACCCATTTTGGCGGGAAAGAGCTGAGGCAAAGCTGTGTGAAGTAACAGTGATCTAGCCTGTCTGCTGAGAGGCCTAGCAGAGGGGGTGGATTCTGCCTGGCAACAGTTGCAAGTTAGTGCTGAAGGAACAGCAGCAATCTATAGAAGGCTGTTTCTGAGGCAAAAGGAAAAAAGTCGTCGCTTTATTTTGAGGCTTGACTTTTGAAGGCAGCCTGTTCTGGGGGGGGATTATGTCCTTGACTAGAAGCCAAATGGCAGAAATGGGGGAAGTAAGAGACCCACAGGTAGACCAAGGTTCTGAGGAGGAATTTGGCTCAGTGCAGGATGAGAGCACGGGAGAACAGAACCCAGAACTCAGAAAATTGCTCCTAGCCCAACAGCATGAACTGAGGGTGAGGGAAATGGAGGAAAGATTAGAGAGAGAAAGAATGGCGTTGGAAAGGGAAAAGGAAGAGAAACAGGAAAGGGAAAGAGAGAAACAAAGACAATTTGAAATGGAGAGGGAGAGAGAGAAAATTGCTCTGGAAAAAGAAAGGATGGCGTTTGAGTTAAGAAAATTGGAAACGATGAACCAGAATAATAATAACAATAGAGATTCTGAGGTGGGCCAATTGTCTAAAACTGACCTGAAGAAATTCCCTGTGTACCACAAGGGAGATTGCCCTGAGGTGTTCTTTTCCCTCGTGGAAAGAGCGTTTGTGGACTTCTCAGTAAGGGAAACTGAGAAGATGACCATTATGCGATCTTTAATCAGTGGCAGCCTGGCAGAAGTCTATGCGGAGATGCCAGTGGAGCTGTTGAAAGACTTCGCTGAGTTTAAAAAACTGGTGTTTGCCAGACATGGGATAAATGCTGAACAGCTGAGGCAAAGATTCAGGTCACTCACAAAGAAACCAGAGCAGACTTTTACCCAAGTGGGGGCCCAACTGGTGAGGCTGCTAGAGAAATGGCTGTCTCAGGAGGGGACAGAGACCTTCCAGCAGCTCAAAGACCTGATAGCGCTGGAACAGTTTTATTCAGTCCTGCATGGGGAACTGAAGTTCCAGGTGAGGGAGAGGAAACCGAAATCTGTGACAGAGGCGGCAGAGATCGCAGATTTTATTTACCAAATAAGAAAGCCCTTAGGTGCTGAGGGAAAATCTGTAGGTAAACCCAAAGAAACCTACAGCAAGTACTCTCAGGGACCAGGGAAAAACCAGCAAGGGGGAGGGGCCCATGTTGAAGGGAAGCCCTCAGACATGAAACCACAAAGACCTCAGATTTTGGAGGGAAAACCAAAACCAGAGGAGAAAGACTCCAAGTACATCAGAAAATGTTATTTCTGTCAAGGAAAGGGCCATCTAATCTCAGAGTGTGAGAAATTAAAGCAGCTAAAGGGGAATTTGCCTCATGATTTGAGTGGAACCAAGCCAAAAGCTGTGTTCTGTGTCCAGACAGAGCAAAGCTCCTTGCCACTGAGGGAGCCTGTTACCATGGCTACTCAATCTGGAACAGTTACATCTGCTGATCAGGCTGGGGAAAATGGTCCTCTTGTAGAGGTCAAGCGCTGCTTACTAGTGAGAACAGATTCACAATTGTTTGAGACCGCAGGGGTGGACGTAGGAATACTTGACCATCAGTATAGGGGGCTAAGGGATACTTGTTCCCAGGTGACCCTGTGCCATGCAGACATTATTCCTAGGCAGTATATAATCCCAAATGAGAGCCTGAAGGTGGCAGGGATTGAGGGGCAGGTGATCTCACTGCCAGTAGCTGAGGTACCTGTGAGCTTTCAAGGCTGGAGGGGAGTTTGGCGGCTAGCGATTTCATCGACTCTGCCAGCAGCCGTGCTCGTGGGAAATGACCTGGCTGAACATGTGAAACGGGTGCTAGTGATTACACGCTCACAAGCTACCACGGGGACAGTTCAGGGGGGTATTGAAGGGCCCGAGGCGGAAGCAGATGAGGGTAGTTCCGAAGCTGTGGTGGAAACCTTAACCACAGACAGCAAATTTGGCCAAGAGCAAAAGGCAGACGCCACTCTCCGAAAGTGTTTTGAACAGGTGACAGACACCCAGCTAACACCTGAAACCACAGCGAGATTTCGTGAGAAAAAGGGAATTTTATATAGAGAGACCCTGTTGAATATCTCAAAAGGGGGAGATGGGATCAGAAGTCAGCTAGTGGTACCTGAAAAGTATCGCCCCATGATCTTACAAAGGGGGCACTCTGACATGTTTGCTGCGCACTTAGGGGTGAACAAAACACAGCAGAGAATCACACAGAATTTTTACTGGCCTGAAATAGGGAAGCAGATCAAGGAGTTCTGTAAACAATGTGATGTGTGTCAGAGGCAGGGGAATAACCGTGACAGGACCAAAGCGAAGTTGTGCCCTTTGCCTGTGATTGACACCCCATTCAAATGTATAGGAGTGGATATTGTGGGACCTTTGCCCAAGGCCACAAAGAGGGGGAACAGGTTCATTCTCACCATTGTGGACCATGCCACGAGGTACCCCGAAGCCATTCCCTTGACTAACATTGAAACTAACACAGTGGCAGATGCCTTGGTGGGGTATATGTCCAGGATGGGATTTGCCTCAGAAATAATCACAGATTTGGGCACATCGTTTACATCAAAGCTCATGAAACGGTTATGGCAAATCTGTGGAATTAAACACAAGGAAACCACTGCCTATCACCCTGAAAGTAATGGGTTAACGGAGAAGTTCAATGGGACTCTGATGCGCATGATTAGGGCTTACTTGGCAGAGAATCCAAACAATTGGGACCAGAAGCTGCAATCCCTTTTGTTTGCTTATCGATCAGTGCCACAAGCCAGTACCGGGTTCAGTCCGTTTGAACTTTTGTTTGGGAGAAGGGTGAAAGGGTCACTTGATTTAATCAAGCAAAATTGGGAACAGATCACCCAGGATGACCCACAAGATGTTGTGACATATATAGACTCTTTAATGAATGACCTAAAGAGAAACCTAGAGCTAGCAGCAGAGAACCTGCAAGCTCAGAAGGTTAGACAGAAAACCTGGTATGACCAGAAAGCCAGGGAGAGGCACTTTAACCCAGGGGAGGAAGTGCTTTGGCTTAGGCCCTGCAAAGAGAACAAACTGCAGCTCAAATGGGCAGGACCATATAGGGTCATTTCCAAGATGTCGGATCTGAACTACCTTATAGAGCAGGAGGAACACCAAGCACGAAGGGTGGTACATGTGAATGCCCTAAAACCCTACTACAGAGGGGAACAGAGGGTTTTATTTGCAATAAAAGCAGCTGAGAGTGAGGAAGCTGAATTACCCTTCTGGGAGGGTAGAGGGGAAGTAAAATACAACCCAGATGAGGTAAAGATCAGTCCTGCACTCACACAAGACCAGCAGCAAGAACTAAAAGTGCTGCTCACCAAATATCAAAAGGTGTTTTCAAATAAGCCGGGGATAGTGAAGGGAGTGATGCATCGGATCCATACAGGGGATGCAACCCCACAAGCAGTATCCCCATACCGAGTAACGGGACCCTATAGGGACAAGGTGCGGAAGGAGCTGGACGAGATGCTTAGGGAGAATATAATCGTCCCCTCTTCTAGTCCTTGGTCCTCTCCGATAGTCCTGGTAGACAAGCCTGATGGGAGCATTAGGTTTTGTGTAGATTACCGGAAATTAAACCGCGTAACCACTCCTGATGCCTACCCAATGCCCAGGCTAGACAACCTGATTGAAACCATAGGGGGTTGTCGGTTCATTTCATCATTGGACCTAGTAAAGGGATACTGGCAATTAAGGATTGATCCCAGGGATCAAGAAAAGACCGCATTTTGCAGCCCTTTCGGTCTCTATGAGTTTAGAGTCCTGAGTTTTGGTCTCAGAAATGCACCAGCCACATTCCAAAGGCTGATGGACCAGACCTTAGCAGGGCTCAGTGACTTTACTGTGGCCTACATTGACGATATAGGGATCTTCAGTAATACCTGGGAAGATCACCTGAAACCCCTGGAGGCCAAAATAGAAGCCGTTCGTGATTGGCCCAGACCCAACACCAAGAAAAAAGTCAAATCATTTCTTGGGTTGGTGGGCTACTACAGAAAGTTCATCCCGAGGTTTAGCGAGATAGCGACTCCGCTGACCGATCTGACGCGGAAGAAGACTGATGACCGCATCCCGTGGACCAGCGGCTGTGAGGAGGCGTTCCGGAGGTTGAAGGAGGCGCTCATCAATTATCCAGTGCTGCGTGCTCCAGACTTCGACCGGGAGTTCATCATCTACACCGATGCGTCTAACAGCGGGGTAGGAGCAGTTCTTTGCCAGGAGGATGAAAATGGTGACCAGCATCCAGTGTCCTACCTGAGTAGGAAACTCCAGAAAGGTGAGAGACATTTGGCAACCGTGGAAAAGGAGTGCCTGGCCATAGTATACGCGATCCAGAAGGCCAAGCCTTACATCTGGGGAAGACATTTTGTTCTGTGCACTGACCACTCACCACTGCAGTGGTTAAAGACAATGAAAACCCATAATAGTAAACTTATGAGGTGGGCTTTAAACCTGCAAGATTATGACTTTGAAGTGAAGGTGGTCAGAGGGTCAATGAACTGTGTTGCTGACGCCTTGTCAAGAAGACCTGAAGAGTGAAGACGGCGAAGAACCATGGACTATGTATATATTTTGATGACCAAAAGTTAAATGTACTTGTTTATTAAACATGCTTGGTTTGTATTAATAAAGGTAACTTAATGTATGGTAAATGTTAATGTTTAAATGCATAAATGATATGTTTAACCTAGAGAGTAAGTATGGTATTGTATGATAATGTTTAACTGTTTTGTGTTTTGATCCTGGTTGTTTTTTTGGAGAAAAGCACTTTAGCTTTTCCCCTGCAAAACAACTTATAAAGAGGGGAGGTGTTACATACAGCACTGATGGTACCTGTCTGTCATGGGTTTGGAGGGAAAGTTCCATCCTATGGGGAGTGGAAGGCGGGACATCAGGGAGGAGGGGCTGTACTGTATATATATTTGGAGCTGGTGTGGAGAAGTTTAGTTGTAGGAGTTGGGAGTCTGTGTGTCAGACTGAGTACAACTGTGTGTCAGTTAGTACATACCTGATAGGTTCAGGTTTCTTTATAGGTAGCCAGAACTGATAGGTTCAGGGTCTGTGCTTTACCTTAAAGTGTTCTGTGTGAACCAAACTGTTATCTGTATATGTTTGGGACTTTGCCACGTTACAGTATCTTATTTACCAGATCTTTTTATTTACCCTGTTTGTTATTTAAATAAACCTTGTTCTTTTGTTTGTTAAAAATCCATTCCTGGTCTGTGTGACTCCTTATAGGGAATGGTTGGTGGCAGCATAATTAAAGTGTGGTATACTCCAGTAGGTCTGGGGTTGTCACAGGAGTCACCAGCCTTCACTAGACCACATCACCACTCTAGAAGACCACACTGTTCATGAAATACTTAAAAGAAATAAGAAGCCTTCCCATGTAGGAGAACTTCCCATGATCCGTTATCAAAGCCAGGATGGCTGAGTCTGTCCAAAACTGAGGGCACAACATTGCTTAATGGATCAGTTCATGTTTTGTCACACAGGGCAGCTGTACACAAATCTCAAGACTATCCCTGTGTGTCATCTCCTCACACTGTTCTCCAGTATGGTCAAGAAGTGGTTAACATTCGACCTTCTGCTTTCACTGACAAAAAATTTCTCTGGATTGAAGAACCTCTTAGCTGGCCAATTCCTGCCTATTGACTTTTACTCAGCAGTGCAAATATCTCTCTGGCTAATGACAAACAAGAATAGTGATTAGAGCTGATAGTTGATAGCATAATTATGACAATAGCTTAAAGCATTGTTTTTGTCTGGTGTGAAATTATTAAGGACAAATTATGTAATTGAAATAACCAGGTGACCCTCTTTCCCAAGTGGTTCTTAGCTAGCAAATTTGGAGAGCCATTAATTATGTATTTGTCATCTCTGCCTCCAGCTGCTTGGTAGATGATGGCATTCATGCAAAAGGTGGGTGGTATAATTTGCATTCAGTGTTGCTGTACCTCTTAACTTTTCCTTTGTCTTCCAGTAAAGATATTACTTATTTTCCTGGGAATTAACTCCTCATTCTACTCACTATCAACCAATGAATTCCATCAAATATTTCCTATGCAAAGTGGAATTTCTTTCTGTGATGTACTTTCCCCTAGAACTGTACATGTATTTAGAAGTTAACAGACACACATGCTTGAGGCATGTAATTTCTCCTTATTAAGGCTTTTAGAGTTGGCCTATTCGCTTGTAAGGCTAAATGCTCATACATTTGGAAACTCAAATAGGAAACTGCTGTGAATTTTCCCAGTGCTTCTGTCAGTTATAGAGTAATTCCAGGGAATTTTGCCCAAAGTCACATACATTTGATGCTATATTTATTATTTGTTTCTTTGCTGCTTTTTTACACAATGTGAACAGAAAAGAAAGGCTTAGGACCTGGTTACCTAAAGGACCGCCTTCTTCCATATGTGCCTGCCCGTCCTCTAAGATCAGGCCAGGAGGCCCTTCTGAAGGTGCCATCCCTGAAAGAGGTGAGGGGGATGGCATGTCGAAATAGGGCCTTCACGGTTTTTGCCCCCCAACTTTGGAATGCCCTCCCTAGAGAGATCTGCCTGGCTCCAACACTCTTGGCTTTTCGGCACCAGGCAAAGACCTTTCTGTTCAGCCAGCATTTTAATTAAACAATATTCCCTAGCTGGCCATATGAGCAGCAGGACTTATTAATTTTAATGTTTTAAGAATTATTTTAATATATACTATTTTATATTGTCTTTTAAAATGTTTTAATGTTTTTAAGTTTTAATGTTGTATGCCGCCTAGAAGCCACTGGCAATGGTGCAGCTAAAAAATATTGTAAATAAATAAATAAATAAATAAATATAAATGCAGGGCCAGGAACGCAAGAAGTCAGCACCATGCAGTCATGCTGAAGAAGTTTGCTTGCCAAGCCTAATATTAACATCCTTTTGATGCTGGTTCTTTACTTCCAGGGATTTCATAGAATGCAACTGGTTGGTTTTTAATTTTGGTGGTATACCAACAGATTACCCATTTGATCTGTTCTCCTTGGAGGAGAGTGTTGTTTTATACTGTAATTGTACTGGTTTTATTGGTTTTGTTTGTAGTGTAGTATATTTCAATTGCTGTAAGATGTCTTTAGTTTTTTTTTTTTTTTTAAGGATCTTATAAATTATAATAAACAGCAACAGCTAAGAAGTAAGAATTCCATCAAAGGAATCCAGGCTCTGCTTGATTATATTCTTCAATCTATTATGTCAGGGGTTTGCATCCTAATATCTTATCAGTCATTCTACCAAGGAACCCAAGTTTCACCAGGATAATGACAAAAGGACACTTTCCCCAAGGACATTTATATCTTTATAGACATTCTGGTGTTTTATCTGTGATTTATGGCAAGCTGATGTGCAAGGAGATTGGCAGACAAAAAGTTGACAGATACTTAATTCATATCAGGTAAGGTCAATACAAGATGATATATCACCATTACAAGAGAGCATAGAAATTAGAATGTGTCCATGTCCCATTGGTGGTGCATGTATCACTCTTTCATGCCTACAAACAACAGAAGAACTTGATTACCATCTTATAGCTCGGTGGTTTAGTTATTTGACTACAGAGTCAGAGGTTGGAAGTTCAATTCCCCACCATGTCTCTTTGACAGGGGCTAGACTTGATGATCCATAGGGTCCATTCCAGCTCTGCAGTTCTAAGATGATGGTGTTGGTTGCAAATTATTTCAATTTTTCTCTGAAAAATTCCTGGAATTCTACTTCCTTTTCTTATATACAATGGGACTGCCACCACAAGAAACCCGAGTCATGTTTTTCATCACCTGAGGGCATCTTAATTTTACAAACAAACAAACAAACAAACAAACTTACCAGGAAATTATTTTGTGTTTAAGGAGAAACAGCCATGTGAGCATCAAATGATCTTTCGAAATAAAGAACATTTTAGGTATTTAGATTCTGAAGAGAAAAAAGACTTGAAATCTGGTGTTTAAAACCTTCAAACTAAGGCAATATGTAACCAAGCTCCTCATGATATTTACATGTTCTTGACAGCTACGTAACACAATTCTATGAAGGGCTAAGTGCAGTTAGCACTCCTGCTGTAATATTCATGGGCTGAATGCTTCAAAACTGCTTGTTTCACGAGGGATATAGTAATTTTTAAAGCTCATTAACAGTGAAAAGCTTACAGGACAAGCACACTGAAAGCACCTGATTTATGAGTATCTGCTGTCACGAAAGTCACTGAGCTAAACCCACGCAGCACATAAAAGTTGTGGAATTTCTCTCAGTCAAGCAAGATGGGGGCTGAAATCTCATGAGACAACTCAGAAATGATCATAAATCTTTGTGATAATTCCCGTTAAGTTTGCTTTTATTGAACTACATAAAAGACAAACAAGAAACAATATACTTTTTATGAAGGGCAGAGTAGGTAAATGAACAAGCTAAAATAGACAATTCATAGAACCATTTGGTGCAATAAGTGTTACAGATAGCAGGTCACAGTCAACTATATTTCGAAGAATTTCGCTATATTAATATTATTAACTTTATTACAATGGATTTATAGCTTATATCCCTGCATGGCAGTGTGGCAGTCATAGCCAAATGTGGCCTGTTTCAAGTTCTGGAGAACCAAGAAACATCATTTGGTTCCCTGATTTGAAGAAATTACCTAATTGATGTAAAAGAAAGAAAGAAAGAAAGAAAGAAAGAAAGAAAGAAAGAAAGAAAGAAAGAAAGAAAGAAAGAAAGAAAGAAAGAAAGAAAGAAAGAAAGAAAGAAAGAAAGAAAGAAAGAAAGAAAGAAACCCTAAAATGTCTATAACTAACCCTCAAAAGACCAGAGGAACATTACAGCCTGAGAGAAGGGCCTCCTGGAAGATCTTAAAAAGCTGGTGGAGTTGGATGTCATCAGTACACTGGTGGTACCAGACCACAAAATTCTGCACAGCCTCTTTCAGATTTTTCATGTTCATGTGAAATAGTATGAGGGATCATGGAATCCTGAGACACTGCACAAGCTAATGCTTAAGGTGTTGAACAGGAGTCCGCCCCAGTACCACTACCATTTGCAAAGTGACACCACATAAGGGAAAACCCCAGAAATATACTCCTTTTTTTCATTAGTTCATCTTTTCTCACCAAAACACAAAGCGATTGTCAGGACTGTTTTTCAAAAAGTGTGAATGGTAGTGAGCAGAAGAGGTAGACCATCTTGACTTCTGCCATGAGTGTTGTCAACATTCAGGTGGCCCTTTGCTATGTCAAGCTTGGCATCCTTTTTCCTGCTGGCAACACGGGCGTGATATTGTGCACTGATGCTGAGCTATTTCCTGACTTTTTGAATCATGGGTACTGAAGCACAATATCCCACATTCATAAACCGGAGATTTTTTTGAACAATTGAATCCATAATCAGAGCCTCACGTTCAGGAGCATTCAATCAACACTCAACAAACAAAACCAAAAAATCCAGAGCAGACGCTCCAGCAGGGAAATGGATTTCTTAAAGATCTTTAAAAAGAAACTATCTTCTTGCAAAGAAGAGAAGTGACTTTTTGAAAAGAAGTTTGGATGTAAATTCTGGCAAATCCCATGCCTGTTCATTACCAAGTGGAGATGGTGGAACTCTGCTCCATCTGGAAGAGCTGGCTGTCACTTGTTAGCACATCACTTATAAACAACTGATAAACAGCCCCCCAGATTTGTGTAAAAGGCATTGCCTTCCACTCAGGCAATCTGTTCACTCAGACATCTCTGTCTTCAGTAGGTTTTACTTCCTAGTAAGGATTGCATACTTAAATGTCAACAGTTCTGAATTCTTCCTCCCACCTGCCTGGAAAGACAAGTAAGTGTCCCAGCCCTGATAGATTGTATTTCCTGAAGAGAGAACACAGTTAAACACCAAGCTATGCAGTAAAAACAGCTTCTTATCTTTTAACAGGGTGAAAAACAGTCATAGCTAGGCAGTGCAGCAACCAGTGTAATGTATTTGTTTTCTAGATGTGAAATAAGCGTATTGTTCAAAACAAGCTCCAGATGAGCTCTGCTACCGTGGAACATCATGGAGTGATTTTTCATTTACCCAGACATCACCAAGTTGTTTTTCATTTGCAATGGATGTAAACATGCAGTGAGAACAACCTGATTTGGCTTATGGCTATATAAATTATTTGTATATATATTATCTCCATTCTATCCTGTATGTAATCATTTATTTCAGAGACTGAGGGGGAGGTTCCTATATATATTTCTCTTTTTTATGTAAGAATTGTAAAGACAGAAGAGCAATCAGCATATTACATATGTTTTTTGTTAACTGCTTCTGTTTGACTAAATCATGTGATATCTGAATTGCCCCATCTGTGGAATGCAGGGCACGCAGATTCTTACCAGATGTCTAGGAGCAAAAGGATGTATCCTAGAGAAACAACAACAAAGCCCTAGTTCATGCTGTATTTCAAGCTGGATTTTAGACTGTATACTCCTAATGGAAGAAACAATTTCTCTTGTATGTGCAAAAGCATTTATTTATTTATTTATTTATTTATTTATTTATTTATTTATTTATTTATTTATTTATTTATTTACTTACTTACTTACTTACTTACTTACTTACTTACTTACTTACTTACTTACTTACTTACTTACTTACTTATGTATTTATTTATTTATTTATTTATTCATTCATTCATTCATTCATTCATTCAGTTTATACCGCACCCATCTAGACCAATGGTCTACTCTGGGTGGCATTGCAAAATGTAAAAAAAAAACTAATAGCACCAATAAATATGAAAGAATCCAAGATGTAAAAAATTGTAAATATTAAGACACAGCAGGATGGAAAGCCTGCCTAAATAGCCATGTTTTAAGTATGCTTTTAAAGACACCCAGAGAGGGAGCCAGGCAGATCTCAATGGGCAAGTTGTTCCAGAGGGGAAGGGCAACTGCCGAGAAGTCCCGGTTCCTCGTTCTTTCCTTCTGGGCTTCCCTCGGCGTTAGGCCCCTCAGTTGCCTGGCCTGGCTAGAACAAGTGTTTTTGGCAGAGCTAGGTGGGAGAAGGCATTCTGCCAGGTATCGAGGTCATAAACCGTTTAGGGCTTTATAAGCAATCGTAAGAACTTTGAAATCTACACGGAAACAAATGGGCAACCAATGCAATCCACGCGACGGAGTGAGTGCCCGTTGCTTGTCCCAGCTCCCGCCAACCTAGCGGTTCGAAAGCATGCAAATGCAAGTAGATAATTAGGTACTACCTCGGTGGGAAGGTAAACAGCGTTCCGTGTCTAAGTCGCACTGGCCATGTGACCACGGAAAGATTGTCTTCGGGCAGAAACGCTGGCTCTATGGCTTGAAGAGAGGGATGAGCGCCGCCCCCTAGAGTCAGACACGACTGGACAAAAATTGTCAAGGGGAACCTTTACCTTTACCTTACCTTATGGTGCCTCACAAGATGTTTTTTTGTATAACCGTGCTTCTCAAGACTTTTTTTGGAGACCGATGCTTCACAAGACACTTTTTTTAAGACCGATGCTTCACAAGACTTTTTTTTTAGACTATTTCATAGGGAACCTCACAAGATGATTTTTTCACAAGACAACGATTTTCGTGGAACGAATTAAAATCATCTTGCAAGGTACCACTGTATACGCTAGAGTAGATGCTCCAGAAAAGAAGACAAAATAAGCTCCACACTGGGTTGCTTCAAAATAAGATTTCCTCTGAACCATTCACTCCACTATGGTCATGTTAGATTTGTTTGTTTGTTTGTTTGTTTTTTGTTCATTCATTCGGTTGGTTGGTTGGTTGGTGGTTGGTCGGTCGGTCAGTCGGTTGGTCAACTTATATACCATCCCTTTGGTAGGAGCACTTCACTGGGTAGTATGCAAGATTAAAGCTTACAACTCTCAAACCTCACAATAACAGGAGCTATCTCAAATGCAGCTTGAGTCTGGGCCATCTGAGGGACCCCACTTCTTCATACGAGCTGCCTTGGATTTGAGACATTCTGTCATCGCATTGCTCTCGCAATGTGCTTGGTGCAGACACAAAAAAAGTCTTTTCAATGGCTGCTCCCAGGTTGTGGAACTCAACAGGAGACCAAGCTGGCCCCCTGGTCCTACTATCCTTCCACTGACTGGTGTTGATTTTTCTCTTTCTTGGGCTCAGAAACTGAAGAAGTTATTGGATAAAACCCATGGAAAAATAGTCCTGTGTGGAGAAGAGCAGGCCCCTCAACATGCACTATGGAAGACTTGACACTAGCTACCCCTAAGTTCCTTGATATTGAATGAAAATTACTTGATGTGTTTATTAATTGTACTGTGGTGCTTTTAATTCTTTCTGCTCAGGAGGGGATTCTAAGGGTGGAGTAGTCTTTTTCTATCTTTCTAAATGTGTTCTATGTTTTAAAGAGATTTTGCTTTGTGACATTTCAAAATGAAGATGTTTCACAGATTTTCATGTGTGGATTAACAAATCAGGAAGCATCAGGGTCTAATGAACTAATGAAAGCATCTTCTGCCAATGAGACACCACATAAGTTTTGGAGTTGCAGGAAATGATTACCTACTGTATCTTTCCATATCATGCATCCCTTCCCATTGCTACCATCACAGCACATGCACGCATGCACACTCATTCACTCACTCACTCTCTCTCTCTCTCTCTCTCACACACACACACACACACACACACACACACACACACATACACACACACACACACACACACACACACACACACACACACTCTCACACATAGAGGGAGAGAGAGAGAATGTCTGTATGCAACTTCTCAGAATTAATTGAAACTTCTCATTGAAGATTTAATTGCAGGCTTACATGGTTTTTCAGTGTGACAAACTATCCATAAAGCAATATAAGTACAATCTGTCTGGAACACTTCATGCACTAGTCCCACCAAGACTGATTGCAATTGTCATCTTTCGCAATTAGTGACTATCCATCAAATATTTCATGCATCATGGAATGGTGGTTAAAATATTATGCCAGAGAGATTTATTACTGAATTTCAAGTAGTTTAAGAACAAAAAAGAGCAAAACTTGTTTCGAGGTAGTTTTTTAAACCACCTTCTTAAGGGTTAACATAATTTACAGATAGCCTTCTAAAACATGGGGCAAAATTACACCAGGGTCTCATATGTACTGGTAATACACAGTAATTGTTTTGGTTAAATTTTTTAAAAAAGCTTGCAAGGCTTTCATTTATGGACGATGAATAAAAGCCTTTATTTCTACAGCAGGTACCTAAAAATGAAACCCTCTGTTGCTTGGTATTTTTTTTCTACATTCAGTTCATCAAACACTCAAAAACCTGAGGCCGAATAACAAATTAAATTATCTGCTACGGAAAATGATTTTTACAGTCTAGTAATAGAGAAGAAGAGAGGGAAAGTGAGGCTACATATTACGAAATTTAACACTGGACATGTTCATTTTTTTAAAAAAAGGAAGACATTCTTCTGCAGGAAAATGGAGAAAGCATAGAAATGAGGAAAAAATCTTAATGATAAAATGTAGTATTTCTGGCGATG
Organism: Pogona vitticeps; assembly: GCF_051106095.1. Classification (NCBI taxonomy): domain Eukaryota; kingdom Metazoa; phylum Chordata; class Lepidosauria; order Squamata; family Agamidae; genus Pogona; species Pogona vitticeps. The sequence continues at coordinate 34,815,901 of NC_135788.1, read as the reverse complement.
GAAACTTATGTGGAAGAAAAAAGAGGGCGAACTGTTCAAGCTAGAACATTTGTTGCCAGTACTGGTGAGTTTACATTTATTTTTACTACTGAAATACGTGTATGGTCTGTGTGGATAAAACAATGCTTCATTGAGATGAACAGGTACATCATGCTTTGCCACAAAAAAGGCATCCAAAAAAGATTTAAAAGTTATCTCTTGATAATGAAATATGAAACATTGCTATCAATGATAACTTAACTTGTAACTTAAAGGTTAAGAAAGGAGAGATGAAAAAGAATCATTTTTATGATATGCGGGGCAGATTTTTGGAATATGTGCTAACAAGATGAAAAGGGAAAGCTCCAAATCAAGAATCAATGCAGTTCTGGAGAAGAGGACAATAAAGGAAGAAGAAGAATAAAGATAGAGGAAGAAGAGGATTACTGCAAGAGTATTTTGGTTTATGTATTTTATGATTATGTTTGTGTTGTAGTTAAAATAAAATATTTTTTAAAAAGATATCCCTTGATTTAAAAGTTATTGATTTAAAAGTTATCCTTATTCCGTTTCATTCTGACACCACATCACCCTTATCTACCCTCATTTTAATACCACAGAAACATGCAAAGGCTTGTGGAAATAGTTGCATTGAGCTGTTGGGTGTTGATGCCAGCATGCAAAAGGTGGAGATGAGTACCAAGGCTTTAAAGTCAATTCACACACACAAATCAAATGTTCTCCTTCAGTGCTACTCACCCTGAGAACTGTCTCCTCACTTGGAGACCTAGAGAAGCATTACAGCTCCATAGGATGCCAGCCAATACCTTAAGAAGTGGTAATTCTAGTCCTTTATTACTGATCTATTGATTTCTGCTGGATACAGTTCATATTTCCTTTCTCTGACATAGAAAAGTCTTTAACATGAAAAGAATAATGTGAAAAATAAAATTATACCAACTCTGTAAAGATAATAGCTTTTTATTGATAGTTTTGTCCTGTCTTATATTTAGGAAAGATATATGTAACCTAATCTTTATGTGATCATGTGAGAATTCTTAAAAAAAAAACCACTAGAAAGTGCAAACTTTTTAATGCTGGAGGAGCAGCCCAAAGACACCTCTGTGGATATAGGAGGAAATGTAAATAGCAGTTCTGGCTTGGTTAGATAAGGCAGCCCCATTTCGACTGGAGTTTTCTGCTGCTTTAAATTCTTTTTTTTAATGTAGATCTATATTAAGCTCATAATGTGAGGCAAACATGTAGCATTTCTATCAGGCGTCATCATCAGTTTCTCTCATTCCCCACTGCTGGTTTTAAGGCAGGGCAAAATAATAATTAAAAAATAAGCTGGAATCATTCACCCAAGTGTAAATATGAAAAGATAGCTCATCATAATCATTTCTGAGAGTTTCCATCCCTTAATTTCACATTTTTTTCTTCCTGAAAATAGGTTTCCCATCTGCCTATGGCTACTAACATTCTGTGAATAATGTCCATTTTCTGCCTTCTCTCAGTTAGTTTCAAATTCTGCCCAAATCTTCAGAAATATGTGAGGTGAGATATACTAATAGAGCAATGCAGATGCATTTACTCTGGGCAAAATTAATAATAATTGCTGAGAAATAATTTAGGCAGTGACTGACTTTATTACTGAACCTTGCTTCAAGATACTTTTCATCATTAAATTCTGACTAAAATTTTAGCATATGCTTTCAGTGATAACACATACTCATTAAATCAAAATCCAAGTTGTCTGATCCCCAGGCATCTCGAATATAATATATTTCTGATCTTACTTTTATGAAATCATAGTGATTAAGAAAGAATTATGTGGGCTTCAAATGGAAATTCTTCTCAGGCTATTTTGTGTATATGTGTGCGCCAAGATATGAGTATTTTGAGATCCAAGCAGTTACTGAAATTAACTAATTTCAGTTAACATAGTGCACTGTAACCTAATTCCTTTAGAGTGATGAACAGATAACTAAGTCACCTTTCTAAAATAATGTAAGAATTAGTCTTCATATTACATTTTCTGACTGCATGTAAACGTTACTTTTTAAAGGTATTTGAAGGCATTTTATAGATATTTTGTTAGGAATTTTCCAAGTTTTATACCATTCTTTTATCTGTCGATTATTAAGGCTGTTGATTTAAATCTTAGAGGATTGGAAGGAGTGTATCTTTAGGACACCTTGGACTGAATGAGACCTCCCAGGGGGCTCAAAAATTAGACCCCGCTGCATCTCCAGTACCCCCCACACACACCCCAACTTAAAAATTTAAAGAACTATTTTTGGAAAATGAAAATGTCTCAAAAGGTCTTTGTGTGCATGGGAGGGGTCAATAGTGTCATATTTCAAGATCTCTTGATACCCAGTGGGTCCCCACCCCCTACTCCCAAATTGAAATTTTATTACCTAGATGTTTATGACCTCTGTGCCATTACAGGAATGGAGAAGGCAGAGTTTGAAAAAATAACCCTTTTTGGACAACTCCTCTCAGGATCCTCCAGCTCGGATATTCCAGGAACTGCAGTCCATAAAAGTTTTTTCCCCCAAGCTCTGGGTAAAAATGTGTCTTTCAGAAAGAAGCAAAGGCTTTCCAAGCACCACTAGACTTGCACTAAACTTCTAAGCTTAGTCTTTACAGTTTTTGCAAGGTCTGCACACCCACCTCCAAGATCTCTTTCCATCCTTTTTGTGGGAAAGAAATGAAGCAGTGCAAAGAATATTATTCTCATTGGGGCTCTGTAAATTGATGTCTGCCACTTCAGCTATTCAAATACAGCTCTCTCTTTTGTTTATTTTTTTCCTTTTCTTTTTTACCCTTGACTTCATGAGTGAGTTATTGCTGACTGGGGAAACACTGATTCTGCGATAACAAAATAATTTGTTGAGTTGTCCACAAAAATGCTGTTGGCCTACTGGCTACCAACATGTCCAAAGTTGACTACAGAACTCCCTGGCAGTATTCTGTATTTCTTCCAAGTTGTTACTGTGAGATGCACCGCAGAGGAAGAAGACCTGTAAAATTTACTCTCTTAGGCCAAGACTACACTAGCAAGCCAAATTGCCAAGATTCATCTTTGTTGCAATTTGATTTGCAGCCTAGTCGAATTTGCATTACGTGATCACACAGGGACCGCAGATTGCTTCGGGAGGTCAGTGTTCACACCCGATGTGATGCAATTTAAGCAGAGCACACCATTACCGAAAGACATTGCATAAGTAAAAGCACCGCATTTTATTTTGTCAAAGTTGCTCTTGTTGTTTTCCATGTTTTAAAATATAAAACACTTTAAGAATGCTTGGGTAAAAATAGGAAACCAAGAGAGATCCTTGTAGGGCTCAGCTCTGTGGCAGTTTTGCCCAAAACCATTGCATTTGCTTTAGAAGGACACAGAGGGAAACAGTTATATCAGTGATCTACAGACCACTAATAATGCTACAGATTATTACCCAATCAGTTTCGTGACCGTCACAATCCCCTACATGGCCATCCTGGCCTTTAGCTGGACTGAGGTTATGGGGCTTTAGCAGAGGAATTTCAGTCAGGTTTCACATCTCAGAAGCTATTTCAGTAACTTATGTATTGAGCAATATTCTATGGAACATCTGGATATTCTTGTGGGAGAGGTTCTGCTGAGCCTTATGCTGATCTTCCTTACGTCTTTAAGAGACTGGGTTAAATCATAATAGCAACTCTGTCTCCTTTGCAGGGAGGTATGGGTCTCCTGGGAGATCTGGTTAGAACCAGTTATATGGGAAGTCAGTCTGTTTCTGTTGTACATGACAGAAGCTGTTGTACATTACAGATGTACATTAAAACAGTTTTGGAAGACATATTATTTACTGGTTATCTCTGGCTTGAGAGGAGACCTGTTATCCATTTCACACAATGAGTATCTTCCTCCATACCCACCAAGGGTGGGAAGTGAATACTATACTTCCTCGGATGGCTGCAACCCCCCATTGTGATGAATCACACCCTAATTATGAACATTTCAAAAGATGGCATCAACCTTCCTAACTCATGTTTTGATTACATCATTAAAGCAATTGTAAAACCATTTTGATTAAGCATTGTAAATGTCAAATAATAGGGGGGGAAAAGATCCCCAGACATTCTGGCAGTTGCCCCTTTTTTGCTTTCTGAGAAGCCTGAATTCCTCGCTTTCTTTTCAACTATCAACCAACTCATTTTAAACAAACAAACAAAATCCATTCGTAATTTCAAAATTATGAATAAACACACGTTTTAAAAACTATGCATAGGTACTTTTTCCTGTCCCAAAAAAGTACTAATTTTTCTTGGAGAAAATGGAATCCACCTTAGGAAATAGCAGAAAGGAAGACCAATGTAATGTGAAGGATAATGTTGCATCTCAAAGGCACATTATCCCCCTTTTGATTTTCTTCATGCCCCTGCAGAGGGAGACTTCTCCTCTTTGGGAACCACAAGGTACCAGAAATTTAAAGCAAAATGTTGCAGTATGCCACTTTTCATGGTGCCAACCAGACAACTGTACCATCCCATCTTCAGGATATTGCATTCCCCTTTCTGCTTGATGTTTTGTTCTGCTTCCTCCAAAAATCATCCAGCATCTTGAAGCCACTGAGAACACTCAATCATCATTGCTTGTTTTTAGATAAATGATTTTAGAAAGGAGGAGGCAGTGCTTGGGGAAGGAATTTTTGGATTGCAACTCCCAGACTCCTCCATCTGCCATGCCCACTGCTGGATGGAGGATTCTATTCATTAACATCCAAACCAAAATATTTTTTTTCAAACTCTAGGAAACAGTACCGCTTTGATAATGACAAGTGCATAACATTGGGGTCAGCTGGTGGGTTATTGGCCTTTCTGACCCCTTCAGACATTACTGATCATGGATGTTAGGCCTGTTAGTTGGTTGCATTTATATCTCCCAAATTGTGTTGTATAAGCCCACACTAAATGTTTAATATTCCACTGTATACAGATCTTTGTGAAACACATTTTTCTGTTGTCTTGAAAAGCAACAACAATATGGATTGTTTTCTCCATCGATAATCTTAAGACAAATGAAGTGGTGATGCTATTGGAATAAGTTTCTTAATAACTCTTAATAAGTTACTTAACTTCTGTGGAACATGGCTCTTTCTTGACTCTTTCCTGAATCATTTTATTTTTCTCAAATGCATCACGGGCAGTAATGGACATAAAACAATTAATGTTCTATAAATCAAAATATTAAAAGTGAGCTTCAAGGCTGGATAAAATGTTAAACAAATGACACTTTTTACAGCTATTAGAATTACATAGGCATCCTTCAGTCTCGAGAGCTATTAGCATTAATGCTATGATAATTGTCCATGCTACTTTAGAAGCAAGAAGGTCAAAACTGAATTTTGACAGCTTAGAAACAGACTTTTACCCACCGTAATGGCCCCTTTCAATCTCCCACATGTAAAATGGTACCATTTAGAATGCACATGTAATTTATTTAAATAAATGTATGTACAAGAATATTGAAGGAAAAACTACAGAATTCAGTACAATGGTTGCATGCATGAGGTACAGGGAGGGGGTGAAATTCCATCTGTTTTTTAGTAATGGATATGGACTGAAAAATAGGAAAAAGATTGAAGATGAGCTGCAATTTCCATCACCACATCGCAGGATCTTCATACCTGTAGTATATTAGGAAAAAGAGAAGAAAATATGCTATTGGTCAGTAAAAGAATGGAAGAGGATTTAAGATCTCTATATTTTCAAGGTCATTGTAAGTTTGCTGAAAAACATTCCATATGAGGTCCAATCTATAGCACTTTTCCCAGTCATAGTGGATTGAAAGGATAATTCATATACAAACAGAAATGTATTTTTATAGGAAGGAGAGGACAATGACTTCTAATATAGGCAAGCCTGAATGTCATTGCACTCTAGACCAGATTCATTCCTGAGGACTACAACCTTGTGTGCGCTTTTCTGGGAATAAGTCCAATGAACACACAAAGATTATTTTTGAAGAGATATATTCTTGAATAGACAACAGAAACATGGTGCCAATAACTGTAATATATATGCCACTGTAGAAGTAAAATGGTGCCAATGATTGTAATTTATTTGTTACTGCAGAACACAGCAAGATTAAAATGTGACTGTCTATTGAGTTATAAGCATATTTGCTATGCCACAGCAATAAAACAAAAGCAAAAATATTGAGTACCTCTAAGGCTTAGAAATTTATTTCAGTGTGAGCTTTCATGCATACAACCATTTCTTCAGACACAAGTCACCCTACAACAGCACACTCAGAGGCCCAAATCCTCTTCCATAGTTAGTACTGGTGTAAAGCAAATGGCATAATTTTACAGGAGAAGTGCCTTGAGTTAAAGAAATCTCTGTAGACAGTACATGTTGAATACCAAGTTACATATAGGCTAACCTGTCTAGCCTTGAGCAAGCTACATCAGTGGCCCCAAAAGAATGAACAAGTAAACCATTTCTGAATTCTTAGTACCTGGAAAATCCTGTGAAAGGTCACCATAAGTAAAAATTGATTAGACAGCATGCCATTAATTAAAACACCGAAATATGGAAGATGTTGGTAAATATTGGCCAATATCATTTGTCTCAGTAGCTATCAAAACATTATCCAAATCATTGAGGTCTCTAATCACTTTGAATGTGGCTGCTTTGGAAATAGGTTTTTATAGGGAGGGAGTAGAAGAGTAACTTTTGAATAATTTTGCTCAATGATTTTAAACTAACGACCAACATTTATGACATTCCTCTTTGAAGCAGACATTTTAATCTTTTGCTAAACCATAAAACAGGCATTTGCTGCCATCAGCCGTTGAGTCTTATCTCTGACACCCACCCTCACTGACAAAATGATATTTAAAAACCTCAGACTTTGGCTTTTAAGGCAGCAAATCTGCCAAGCTCTTTGGACTTTACTTGTGCCAGACCTGATCAAAAAAATCACCCTTGGCATTTATTTTTCATGACAGGGATCACAGCCCAGAAATATATACAATGGGAACACACTGAAGAATGTCAAAACAAGCCAAGTGTGCGCATTTGTTATTGTTTCACAACCAAGCATGTTCATGCCAGCAATAAGTGTAAAGCAGAACATAGGCTCTTCCCATAACCTACACAGGTTCACTAGAACAGAAATGGCCCAAGATATGTCAGAAAATATTACATGTATAGAATTAGTTTAAGTGATTGCTGAACCTTAGACCACTATCTCTCTTCAGTCACTTATCTAAACACATAAATAGGACTATATTTGCTGTGGGAATAGATGATGTAGGAGATGCCCGTCTGTCTAGCTATCAATTGCACCATCCTGTTGAGCTCAAGAGTCTACGGTTACAGAGCTGCTGTGATCAGAAACCCTGCTTTAACAGGAACCATTTGGACTATTAATGTTTCCCCCTCCCCGAACTATGGAACCCTGGATGGCCCCTCAGGACACAAACGACATGGAGCTTTGACACCAGCTAAGTAGTACAGCATGCTAAAGAAAATGTCCACCAGGTAATCTGACTGTGGATTTACTAAAATTGGCCTTCCCTAGTGGTTAAACTAAATTTTAATCTCTGATGGAGGCCTGCCACATAGCTGTGTTGCTCCCCCCCCCCGGGCCCCCAAAGCCAAATACTGTAGAAGTCTTCAGCTTCAAAGGAAGGCAATAATGGCAGAGGAGAGAGATTGCAAACTGCTTGGTGATTTTTTGTTGGAAAAGATGGGACATCAATTGATGGGACATCAATGAACAACAGCTGTGCCAAGAATCTTTGTGAAATAGCCTGATGAAGATGAATGTTACCATCAAAAACCAGCTACAGGTAACTCTTTAATTATTTTCAGTAGTCCAACAAAGATATTGGTTCCTTCTCCATTTATATTTCCTTAACACTATTTTCCATGACTGGGTGGTCTGTAAGTGCATTCAGCTGAATGTCTTATAACTTCCTCTTTAGTTTGTGCTCCATGGTCAAAAGTCTTGGTGACCTACAAATGGGAGGGATGTTGGGGTGAGGCTTGCATACATTTCCATGTCCCTACCACCAATACAGCCCCATTCATATGTTCGGGTAAATGCCTAAACAGAGTCACTAGTGATGCAATAGCCTCCACCACCACACCATGGGAAAACAGACGTGGGTTCTCCCATGGTATGGAGGGAATGAAACTCCATAGTTGGGATTTAACAATACAGCAAGTATGTCTGTGTACATTAAAATAATAAATAAATATAAGATTCCGGGTGGCAACCACCCATTTTCTTCACCTCCCCCAAAATATCCGTAAGTAAAGATAAGTTTAGGGGACTCAGGAAAAGTCTTGGGAAGTTGCCACTCTGGCCCAAGATGCTCCTGCATCAGGTGACGGCCTCACATGCCAGGCCAAATCAGGACTAGAAGAGGGACAATCTATCTATATACTGTATATATATAGATTGGCATACGTTTCAGGTATGAAATTTATTCCACAAAATAGTGAAAATGCATTTCCACCTCCCTCCAAATTATTTTGCTTAAATTAAAAGAGGGTGGTTATGAGGAAACCCAGAACAGATTTATGTCAACATCCATTCTGGGTCTAAAAAGAAACTACAGGACTTCTGAGAGAAGCATGTATGTTGGCAAGACTTTGAGTCCGAATCTTTAGTCCCAAGTCTTAAGTCCCAAACCCCAAGCCCAAGTCCCTATTAAAAATAGGGTTTTCCCCCAGAAACAAAAGGGAGGAATGGGTGGGTTCTAAGTTGTGAGTTGAGTCTGAGTCATTGAAAAAAAACCTGAGGCCAGTCGAGTTGAGTCACAGTTGTGAGTTAAGTCGAACTTGACAGCAGGACCCACAACTCAAAGTCCCCATCCCTGCAGAGAGAGAGATTTTCTCCAGAGTCTGGGAAAGTTACTTTTTTAGAATAACACTCCCCAGATCCCTCAATCAGCCTATGATGTACTTCAAAAAAGGTAGCTTTCCAAAACTCCTCAACATGTCCACCATCTTTTAACAAAATTAAGGGAAACGAAGAAAAGGATGGGGAACATTGGACAAAATGTAGAATTTGGTTTATACAAAGTGACACTGGAAGAAATATTTTAGTCTTTCAGGTGCCAGAGCTTTCCGTCCTTTGTTTTTTTTTCCTCTCTCTTTCTCTTTCATTTTTTCCACTTTTAATTTTGTCAACATGCACAGATGGACAAAATTTCCTGCAGGTCACAGGCAATCCTCATGACTTCTACAATGCGGGGGGGGGGCAGTTTTGTGAGGAGGTGGCATGTGAAGGACGTGCAGGTAAGAAAACTGCCCTACCTCCTGCCAGGTTGGTAGTTCCCGGTCCCATAGTTTGACCTGGAATGGGGGGGGGAGCTCCCACCAAATTACAGTGGTGCCCCGCATAGTGATGTTAATCTGTTCCAGGATTAACGTTGCTATCCAGATTCGTCACTATGCGTGGGGGGGAACCCATAGGAACGCATTAAACTCAGTTTAATGCGTTCCTATTGGGGAAAAACTCACCGCTATGCGGGGAATCCTCCATCCAGCCGCCATTTTCGCTGCCCGGTAAGCGAGGGCAGGGCGCGAAAACGCTGCGAGCGGCCAATTTGTTGACCCAGTGGCCATTTTGGAACCGCTGATCAGCTGTTTGTAAAACATCGCAATGCAATGTTTTCCCTATCTAAAACATTGCAATGTGATCGCATTAGCAATTGCAAAAAATGCATCGCTATGCGGATTCATCGTTAAACGGTGCACTCGTTAAGCAAGGCACCACTGTGTAGGACTGAGAGTTCATTATTTCCAATAATCCCATCTGTCCACACTATCATGGCTGCCTCTTTGGAGAATGTCCACCTCTCTGAGCCACTGTTTTGTCGCTGGTTCCGTCTAAGAGACTTCGGAATCTTGTGCATTATTTTAACTTTTTAAAGGGATTACTTTTTGCATTTAAATACTTCATTTGAATTTTAAATTAAGTATGTAAAGTATGTGCTTGAAAAAATACATGAGAGAAAATGTGGAACAACTTAATAAGTATCACAAGCCACACTCATATTTACCTAGATCTCGGTATGTTTTCTGTGCTTTCCCGCAATGAGAGATCGGAGATCAGTGTCTCTGGGCTGGATCGCTTTCCATACCTGTTAAAGTAGTTCAGAAACAGATTTGTATAAGACCAAGACCAAATTACACCTTTTGAGGTAAAACACTAGTAGTCTCTAGATGCCTATGTAATATGTAAAGCATATATTTTTCAGCTTCATGGCAATCTATAAAGTCTTTATTTTACAAACAGATAGAGAAGACTGAAGAGTGATCCTAAAGAACAACAAACCCAGATACCTACAAAAATATAGTTCTGAAGTACTTGAGGGAAAAGGGACAAAACAGTTTTTTTAAAAATGTGTGAATTTCCTTGGTGCATCAGAAGAACTTTCCATTGTATATTCCTCAGACTGATTCTGGCCATGTCCAAAACAAATTCCCCAGTAGGTCCTGGAAAGCAAAAAACGCTGTACAAGTGAATGCTAAAGATGTAGTTTCGGAAGTTAAGAGGTAATTCATTATAGTTAACTTTCTAAGGAACCCCAAAGTAGTCAACTGCCATTGTAGATACGAAAATAACAATTTTCCATGTGATTAGTTACTTTTAAAATAATGTACAATAATGCTATAAACCTTAGCCGGTGGATAGTTCAGTGGTCTAAATATCTTGCTGAGAGTTTGATTCCCTCCTGTGCCTCCTGTGTGGCCTTAGGCAAACTGCATAGTCCCAGAGCGCTCCCAGAATAAGGGAACCACTTCTGAGTACTCTCTACCTAGGAAACCCTGGAAAAAATTGCCAGAAGTCAGAATTGACTTGACTGCATGCAACTATTATTATAAAGCTACAGTGTATGGTACAAAACACATGTCCCTCCTAGCTGCTTCATGGTTGCCTTGACATCCATAATAAAACAGATCAAACCAACTGCGACCATATGCTATTCCTCTTCCACAATTTCTTGATGTCATACCCTAATAAAATTTTAGTTACTATAAAATTAACTATATTGCAAAAGGAATTATGTTATCCTAAATTGCAATCAAAATGCAAACCACCTTCATGATTGGAAAAGCAATTCATTGCAACCAGTCATTTGTATCCATTACTTCCAGCCAGTGGCTAACCATCATGTTTGTCTCCAACAACTAGCAATTAAAGACCTATTGGCTGAAATCCTTTTGTGCAACTGTGTCTATGCAATGACAATATCATCAGTGACAGGCTGCCACTAAATGGCTTCCTGTTCAGTTTTAGGATGCACACGACTTGCATGCAATGAAACAAAGTCATGTGCACCCAAAATAAAAAAGATGTATTTATCAGCAATCTGATAATGGCTAGTATGTCATCCCCACTGTGCAGGCAAAACCCAACCAACAGGATTCCAGCCACTTCTTTATAAACATGTACATTCCATATTTAGATATTATGCCACTCTTAGTTATTACTGGGAAATTTCTCTTCCAGATACAGTACATATCTTCATTTCTGGCACTGGCATATTTTTCTAGTAAGTAACTACTTTAAAAAGGGGTGGGTGGGTTTGTGATCTCATTAGGATTTCATGTATTACATTCTAGATTATACATGCAGTGGCTTTCTTTCTTATATGTAGCCAACAATATTTTTTCAGTGTTCATCTGCATCCTACAAAAAAAAACATTGGTTTTATATAGTGAAGAATCTGAAGAGAATCAGTTGCATATAAGGAGCCTTGTGGTGCAGTGGTTAAACTGCTCTACTGCAGCCAAAACTGTGGTCACAACCCAGAGTTCAATCCCAGGTAGCCGGCTCAAGGTTGACTCAGCCTTCTAGCCTTCCGAGGTCAGTAAAATGAGTACCCAACTTGCTGGAGAGGGGGACAATGTAACCTGTATAATTAAATTGTAAACCATCCGTAGAGTGCTTTAACCACTATGGAACAATATATAAGCAGCACACTTTGCCTTGCATTATTAAATCACTTATACAGTAATTTAATGAAGCATAATGCTGAACTCCAATCCTCTTGTAACCCGAAACATCCAAAGCTGGTTTCTGCTTTCTTTCTGCAGAGCTCCTCCAGATGTAGATGTAGCCAGAGCTTTGGCAATGGATGAGTAAATAACATCTTCAAAGAAAATGCTTGGGCTTTTCCCATTCCCCTCCCCCCCCAAATTACAAAACGATCTGATCCAGCCACCCATGGTGAGGCAAAATCTTTATTGACATCAATTAATAGTACTTATGGGTGTAGTCTCTTACAGTAAAGATGAGGCTCAGCTACAGGAGAAATAATGGAGTTCTAGCAACATTACTGTTGGCTCATGCTATAAAACAGAGCTCCAATTTTAAAAACCAAAATATTGTAAAGAAATGCTCTGACACCATGAGACTGGCTTTATTTATAAGTATAACCTGCCCTGCATTCATTATTTTTAATATTTAAAAGACTCAGATTAGTTCTGTTTAACCTTCACGTTCTTTTTTCATTTCTTTTTTTAAAAGCTTTTAAAATCAATGAAAAAGTGGCACAAAACTTTTAAAACATCCCATTCAAAAAGCCTCTAAAGATGCCTTAAAAAGCTCTTAAAAATTAGCAGAGATATTGGCAAGTCTTTCGGGTCTGAGTCCCAAGTCCCTCTTAAAAATAAGCTTCCCCCCCCCCCCCGGAAAAAAAAAGAGAAGGGTGGGTGGGTTCTAAGTTGCAAGTTGAGTCTGAATCATTGAAAAAAAGAAAAAGAAGTTGAATTTGATTTGAGTCACCAGTGCAACTTAAGACCAACTTGACAGCAAGTCCTGTGACTCAAGTCACCATATCTGAAAATTAGCTAGCGAACATTCATAATTATAGTGTAGCCCTTCTTATATATACACTATACTATATAGTACTGTAGATAGATTGATTCATGATAGATGTATCTATATACTGTATCTATAAATCTTGCCTACTGACTGCCGTGTAAACCGCATGTCGTAAGAAGAATGTGCCTTCAGTCAGTCACCAAATTCGCTAGAGCCATTCTTGGAGTTCCACCTTGTACTTCCAATGTGGCTCTTCGCTTAGTGGTTGGGTTAATATTCATTAAAGCACAGGCTAAAGTCCTTATGGTGAAATACTGGCTTAAACTGATTTTTGCATTGGAAGGCTTGGCCCCACTGATCTTACTAGATTCCTTTCAGTCAGAGTGGAAGAAGCATATAACCGAAGAGTTATCGAAAATTGGCTTTCCCCCCACTATACTTATAGCAATGGGTCTCAAGGATGCCATCAAAGCAGTGAAGTTAAGGGTATGGGACATTGAACCACAGGACCATGTTGGCCAGTTAGGGAAATATAACTTTCTTAAGAAATCTGCTTTTATCTCCTCCTTGTATTTAGCCGGCACTATGTCACCTAAAGCTATAAGGGCTTTTACATTAGCTAGGCTCAATGTATTTCCTTCTAAGCTTCTGGAGGGAAGATTTCGAGGTTTGCCTACATCAGATTATCTCTGCCCTTATAATAGTGATAAAGTTGAATCAATTGGTCATGTTCTCCTTTTCTGTACTTGTTATCGGGATCTTCATATGGAGTTTTTATCACCTTTTATCTGTAAATCTCCCGGGAGATCAGAGGAGGATTATGTCCAGTTGCTACTCGCTGACAATACCCCTTATATTACAAGACAAGTGGCCAAATTCTGTGCAGCAGCAATGGTTATTTGTAATCCAATGTTTGGGTAGGTGATTTTAGATGGATATGTTTTTAATATAACACTGGCTGAGGTTTTACTTATATTAAGGAAATATGATGTTATTAACTGGAAATAAAGGGGTTGTTTTATCACACAGAACCTCTTCAAGTGACAACCCTGGAATGAATTGGATTCATTGTCCAGAGGAGCAGTCCTTTTTTGACACACGTACGAATTCAGAACTATAATAAAAGAAGCAGTGAACCATCCCTACAGGCAACAATTGGCTCTTGAAACCTTGCGACTGTTAGAAGAATTACTGCTTGGTGTATCCATAATCCTTGGTCTGTCGTGGGTGCATAATATTATTATGCTGTTTAAAATTTTGTTTGAAGAGAAGTATTTCTGTTTGTTTCTTTGCCATTATTTATTTATTTATTTATTTAACTTATATGTCGCCCACACTACCCAAAGGTCTCTGGGCGGCTTACAGCATTTAAAATACAATAAAAAAGCAAAATAAAAGCGCAAAATAATTAAAATGTAATTAAAATATATATTTGACCATTTTTATTTGCTAAATTTGCCTTTAAGCTGATATTATCTTCTAATCTAGTGAGAGCACAGAGCCAGTTAAAACCTAATTAAAGCTCAACTTGTTTGAATAATAATTCAATTAAGGGATAAGCCAAAACTGGACTATGTAGTAATCATTTCCTGGGACTAAACTGCACATCTAATAAGATCTGAATCAAACTATTGTGACATTCAAGTGCAGAGCATTCCACTTTTTTTTACTTCATATAAGAATGACTCTCTTTGCGAAATTGTAATCCTTTTTCTTCCCTTTTCCCCAAATGCTATTTCTACTTTACAATCTGTAACCCAATACATTTAGTCTTTTCCTAAATTCTACTTTTCAATAACATATTTTTACTGTTCTCGTCTTCTAAAACTTATTGGCCAAAATTCTGTTGCTTAGCATAGTAAATTGCAGTAGAGTAGACCCACTGAATCAGTGGGGATTTGATGAGTCAGCTCCTACAGAAGTTCCATTAATTCATATGAGTCAACTCCAGTTGCAACGTACTTCAGTGTACTAAGTCTACATAACTAGTGTGGGCCTGTTTGAATCACTGAAATTTACAAGCCCCTACTGATTTGAGGGGCCTGCTCTAGAGCAACTATTACACTAAGCGACAAGATTTCAGCCAATGTGTAATAATAACAAAAAAACCTATAAGCATTAAAAATAATGGTTGGTTTGAGACTTTATTATACAGTGGTGCTTCGCTTAACAATTTTAATTGGTTCCAAAAAAAATCGCTATATGAAAACATCGTTAAGCGAAACATCATTTCCCACAGAGATGCATTGAAAACCGGATAGTCCATTCCAATTGGAACGGATTACCGTCCTTAAGCGAAAATCGCCATAGAAAAAACGTTAAGTGAAACGCGGTTCCTCCATTGAAATGCACTGAAGCCTATTTCAATGGGGGGGGGGGGGGAATTCACAAAAAATTCAAAAAGACTCAGAACAAAGCCGAATTAAGTTAACGAAGGTTTTATTAGGAGCACTAATGATTCCAAGCATTTTAAACATTTTTAAACATTTTAGAATATTTTAAAAATAGCGAAAACGAGGCTGTCAAAAAAACCGTTAAGCGAAACAAGGGGACCTAAAACCAAAAATGTTAAGCGAAGCATGGTCCCAAAATCATTAAGCAAAAATTGCCCATAGGGAAAATTGTTAAACAAAGCGCAAGATCGCTCCAAAAAAAATCGGTAAGCGAATTTTTCGTTATACGAAGCAACCGTTAAGCGAGGCACCACTGTACTTTGAATAGCTCTATTGAAATCACAGGATTTCAGTGCAACGCTTCACATGTTACTAAGGGTGTGACCACACTGGCCCTTTTGGTGCAGGCTGGTACAGTTTAAATAGAGCTGCTTGTGGTGTGTGTGTGGGGGAGGAGCAATATGCCATCTGGCACGATCCTTCCATCCAATGGCATATTGCCCTCAAGCAAGCTTCTGGTTTCTTCCACTGTCAAATGTCAATTGAACACCTTTCCTTTCAATTGAACTCTTTTCAATTGGAATGGGAGGAGGGGAACAGAAGACAAGAGACTTTTTTGTTGTTGCTAATGAAACTGGCATCACAAAGCTGGGAAGCAACTCCTCCTCCACAGTGCAAGGAAGCC